>NW_028295814.1:7443234-8104043 GCF_964341445.2 Mesoplodon mirus | reverse complement strand
CAATTGCAACAGATACGTATGGTACACAAAATCCAAAATATTTCCTATCTGACCCTTTACAGAAAAGATCTGCTGACCCTTGCTCTAGGATGCCATCTGATTTCTGATAGCCCCGAGGAGAATAATTCATGCACATTGGGATAGATTGTTAATCTCATGTCCTCCTTATGTCAAAGATCTCTTAAATGCTCACCCTTGCAATAGCCAGCTTGGGGAACACTGTCTGAGGATACAGAAATATTTCTTGTCAGGTCTTTCCAATCCACACTGCTCCCTGACTATGGTTCTTAAAACTTATTTTTGCAAAAAAATTTATTGGAGTATAGTTGATTTACAGTGTTGTGTTAGTTTCAGGTGTACAGAAAAGTGAAACAGTTATACATATACATATACCCAGTTTTTTTTTTTTTTTTTTTTTTCGGCACGCGGGCCTCTCACTGTTGTGGCCTCTCCTGTTGTGGAGCACAGGCTCCGGACGCGCAGGCTCGGTGGCCATGGCTCACAGGCCCAGCCACTCCACGGCATGTGAGATCTTCCCGGACTGGGGCACAAACCCGTGTCCCCTGCCTCGGCAGGCGGACTCTCAACCACTGCGTCACCAGGGAAGCCCCACTTTTTTTTTTTAAGAGTCGTTTCCAAATAGCCCATTACAGAGTATTGAGTGGAGTTCCCTGTGCTAATAAGAAGAGCAGGTTCTTATTAGTTATCCATTTAATGTAGAGTAGTGTGTATATTTCAGTCCCAATCTCCCATTTTAATCTCCCCTCCTCCCCTGGTAACCCTAAGTTTGTTTTCTACATCCGTGCCTCTACTTCTAAAACCTGTCTGTTTTAACCAACTACCACTCATTGCTTACTGTCTCTGTCTTCATGTACTTGATAATAAATCTACTTCTTGTTCTATCCTGGATGACATATCCCAAGGACTGAGATAATATCTTATTCTACATAACTTGTCCTTGATATTGTCTATCTTGGGGTCTTCAACTATGTCCCAAAGAAGACAGTCACACTCTGTCTTCTAGTACTACTAATAATACCACATTTTAGGGCATGAATTTGACCCAATGCACTGAACTATCCTTTTAGAAGCTGTATGCAACCTGTCACTGGGTTTTAGCACAGGGGTAGAACTCAGATTAGTGCTCATATTTAAACAAATCTACTTGACCAGAAACCTTTTGTCTCACCATTTATTTTATTACACAAGTAACTTCTGTCTTTGCATCTATGATGTAAATATTTTTAATTTCCTAAATTATCTGAAAAATTATTTAGAGCTTCTGTTTCAATAGGCATTGGAATTGCTGTGTTATGATTATTTCATTATTTTATTTCCAAATGTTAAGGTAGGCTTCAAGCTTTGGCCAAGAGTAGACAGGAAAGGGTTTAAAAAGAAATGAAGAGTGGGAAAGACTTCTGATGCAAGGGAGACTTAATAAAGGTTTGATTTTGACTCAATAATTTATGTCATTGCAAAATAGCTCCTTGGTAAAATTCCATTCTTTGGTAATCATTAAGTACAGAAATTAACCATCAAAATATGCAGTGGTCTTCTTCATTTTCTAAAAACAAACCTGTCTCTAGATGAGAGGAGAATTCATTTCATCACTCAGGCTCTGGACTTACGACTCCAAGTCCTGTCTTCTTTCAACCATACCTGCTAAGTTTCTGTCTAACTTCTTGAGCATGAGGTGATGGCTTCAGCTTTCATCCCCTTCCTCAGTATATAGCTTGGTGACTATGTCTAAGCGATCTAAAACTTGAGAACTTGGGTTCAAATCTTGACTCTAAAATTTACTTGTTGAGTTCTCTTGAACATGTTATCTGTTTTTGCCTCAGTTTTCTCATCTATAAAATAGAGATAACATTATTTCTCTCAGCGAGTTGCTATGAGGGTTAAAAGAGAAAATTCATACAATGCAAGAATTTATCAGTTCTTGGAACACAATAAATACCAAAAAGAAATGTTAGCCATTATCAAGGGCCCCTCATTTTATGGATAATATAGATTAGTTTATATAGGTCTAATATTTACATATACATAAACATTTTGTACCTATATGTGTGTGTACGTTCTTCTTAGAAATTGAGCAGTCAACATTCACATCTAAAAGTATGTGCTCTGTGAAATATAGATCTCCTGTGTACACAGTGCTCTAGTTGTCTATTGCTACATAATAAAGAAGTCCAAACTTAGTGGTGAAACAAACAAAAATTTTAACGTGCTGAGATTCTGTGGGTCAGCAGTTCAAAGAGTACACAGAGGAGATGGCTTGTCTTTACTCCATGACTGATATCTGAAACGTCAGCTCATGAGGATTCAAATGGCTGGGGCTGGAATCATCTAGATAATTTTAATACCCATGTCTGGCTCTTGAGATGGGATGACTTGAAGACTGGGCCCAACAAGGACTGTTGACTGGAGTGCCTATAGATGGCTGCCCATGTGGCTTGGACTTCTCATAATGTGGTAGTTAGGATTCAAGATAGAGTACCCAAGAATGAGTGTCCAGGGTTCAAGCATTCCATAAGAATCATGCAAAAGCTGCATGACCTTTCATGACCTAGTCTTAGATGTTACATAGCATCACTTTCATTATATACTATTGCAGGCGTTGGAGACCTTTTTCCATAAAGTGTCAGACAGTCAATATTTTAGGCTTTACAAGCCATACAATCTCTTTTGCAACTACTTAGCTCTACTGCTGTGATGTGAAAACAGACACAAACAATACATATAGTGAGGAACATGGCTGTGTTCCAATAAAGCTTCATTTATAAAAGCTGGTAGAGGACTAGATTTGGCCCACCAGTCATAATTTACTGACCCCTGCTCTACTGTTTGTTAGGATTTGGGAACCAAAATGTTCCTCAGTATTTACTGCTTTGCTAGTCCATTTAAGAAAATGGACTATTGAAAAAATAGCTTCACGCAAAAAAAAAAAAAAATAGGTTCAGACACAATATGCCATTTTATGATTTAGCATAAAATCTGAGAAATATAGAGGTTATCTGAAGCCTGCAATGGTAAAGTTCCCTCTGCTATTGAAGTTATTGTCTTTAAACAAAGATTCTACATCAGTAAATATATATATATATATATATATTTATGATATTCAGGTTAATTTCTTATTCTCTCTAAGGAAGTAATTGGTTGGTTGGTATGAGAGATAGTGTGGCTTCCAAAGGTGAAAAGTATTATTTTGTTGTAATTTCCGGCTACCTAAGGATGGGAGAGGCCCAGGACACTGCAGTCAGTATATTATGTGGAGCAGGTTATATTGTGGTTTATTAATGAACTTTTACATGTTTATTTTCTATGCAAGTTTGTGTGCTCCTTTTTGAGTTTTGGTAGATAAGTGTTTTGTAACTTTCAAATACTTGGAGTTATATATATATATATATAACTTTTATATATACATATTTTAACGTAGTAGTTAAAGCAGTGGAGAGTGTACTATAGTCTACCTAGGTTCAAATTCTGGCTTTACCCTATGACTTCCCTGTGGCTTCTTCTGCTCACCTATTAAAAAGGAGTATAATAAGACTGCTGTGGTGAGTTATATACTAAGTGCTATTTAGGCATATGCTATAATGATTATGTATACTCGAAGGCAAGGAACTTGCCCCTTGATCGTGTCTGTATTCCTAGTGCTTAAGAATTCCTAGTGCTTTCCTAGTGCATTGTCTTAGGATAGAGATAGCTCAGTATAGTTCTTCTCACTATAAAGTACTGTTATGTTGAAAGTCTTTGCTTGTGTACTAATAATCTATGACATATCTGCTGAAGACAAGGAAACAAATAGTTTTAAAACGGCAATGGATTACAAAAGATTGTATGATGTAATGCCTTTATTATGTAATTATAAAACTAACAAATGATCATGGTAGAAAATTTGAAAAACTCCTAGACAAAATAGAGATCAATAAAATTTGGAGTAACTTTCAGAATGTAGAGTTGTCCATGAATATTAGTGCTTTCACATTTTCCGGGACTTTAAGTAGACTCTGCTTCTTTTTTTTTTTTTTTTGCGGTATGCGGGCCTCTCACTGTTGTGGCCTCTCCCGTTGCGGAGCACAGGCTCCGGACGCGCAGGCCCAGCGGCCATGGCTCACGGGCCCAGCCGCTCCGCGGCATATGGGATCCTCCCAGACCGGGGCACGAACCCGTATCCCCTGCATCGGCAGGCGGACTCTCAACCACTGCGCCACCAGGGAGGCCCGTAGACTCTGCTTCTTAAGAGTCTATTCATGATATCTAATTTTAATGATGTTTTCATCATGGGGACACACACACACAGAAATCTGCTAAAAAAAAAAGAAAGACATGTAAATCACTGATGTTTCAGATAGCCACATGAAATAAAGTGAGAAAGGTCAACAAGCTGAAAGAATGTGCAGTAGCATCTCCTTAATTGCTTACAGAATTCTGATAATTACCTCTTTGTGGATAAAGTAATTAATGGGGAATCTAATTCAAGAAAAATGTATGAACTTCAAGCCGTCTCGAAGCCAAGTATTTCTTTCCACAGGAGGTTACTTTCCACAGCCGTGCTTCCTTATTACCTGACAGGGAAAGAGTATTATATGGCAAAGGATCTTCCTGAAGGAGGGTGCTTCCCACACTGATTGTCATAAACGACTTCGGAATTACTGTTGCTGTATTACCAAAATCTTGAACTAGGATATTTTGGACAAATGTGGTCCTTAGTTAATTTTTAGAGCTACAAACTATCAGATGGCTCTGCAATAGCAATTGTCTGGCTATTCTTCAGGGTGATCACAATATGATAATGACCTTGAGGTATCACTAAAAAGCAGGAAGGTGGAAGTCTTCCTTTGGTTCCAGAGTGAAATGTGAGTTGGAGTTGGAGTTGGAAAAGAGGCCGACAACCAAGTGATAGAGAAGGAAATGTGAGGTCATTAGTGAAAAACCAGGTTTAAGTTAAGGTGAAGAGGCATGAGGAAATGGTCAGCTGTTACAGTATTACAAAGATCATCAAGAAGCAAATCCATGAATGTGGTTTGTATTGCAATCTGCTGAAAAAGAGACAAATATCCTGGCCTGGGCTTCATGGAGATTATATTTTATTGATTCTGATAATAGATTATTGTTGAAAAGGGCCTCCTATAAATCATAACCATGCAAAGGCAGCAAGATAATTTTTTTTCTTTATGTATGTGTTTCTCATTCCTACTCACTTGTCACTTAGGGGAAGAGAAAATCACAAAAAACAAAAATGTCAAATCTCAGCTATTCATTTTCAAAATATTTATTTTCCCAATTCCAATGGAGGCAATAGGTTAACTGTTAAGATTTGTAAGGCTCAAAAAGCTAGATTTTTACAAAGTGTAGCCAAATTTTATTCCATAAATAATAGCTTTGGAAAGAATATGTGATGATGCAAAGTTGGAAAAAGCTGGTTTTTCTTCCGTAAATGACTTCACCATGTTGGGAGAAGAGGCAGAGAAGAAATCAAAGTAATAAAACATGGGGTGAGTTTTTCTGATACGGGACTCTAGTGCTTTAAAATAGACTAGATAATCCTAGGGATAATCTGAGGTAGAACAGACCAATGCCTCATTTCCAATCTGGTACCCTGGAAGAAAACAGTGTATTTCCTTTGAGGACTTGAGAGGTTTTTCTTCTGCTTTGTTTTGGTTTTGGTTCATTTTGTAATCAACCTTATTAAGGTATCATTTACATACAATAAAATGCAGACATTTTTAGTCAACGGTTCGGTGACTTTTAATTAATGTATACATTTGTATAACTACCACCCCCATAAAGATCGATAACAATTCTAAAACCCTAGAAAGTTTCGTCCTAGGCTTTTGCAAAAGTATCCCCATCTCCCAACCCAAGGCAACCACAGATCTGTTTTTTATCATTAGAGATGAATTTTGCCCAGTTTAGAATTTCATGTAAGTTGAATAATACAGTAGGTGCCCTTTTGATCTGGCTTCACTTGCTCAGCATACGGTTTTTGAGAGTCATTCGTGTTGGGATGTTTTAAAGCAGGACTTTAGCCTGGGTGGCGATGTTGTCTGAAGGCACCTATAGGTACATCTGAGTCTCTGGCATTGTCACTGTCTGTTCCTGGCTTAGTATTTTCAACTTTACTAAGAAGCACAAGGTTGAAGTAAGGAAGACCATTGTCAGTATAATGGAGGTGAAGTGGGTTCTGTTCTATAATATTCTCAGCATAAATTGACCTGCTTGGAATCATCGTGTTGATAATCGACAAAGATACTCTTCCTCCAAAAACTTTGATACTATAAAACTTCTAAAGGACGCTGTCCTAGGACTCTTTTAGTTTTCATTTTTGGGGAAATATTTCCGGAAAATTCAGATGCTCACAACCTGAAAGAAGCAGTTATTCACCTGAAGGCTAGCTCTGCTAAAGTTGAGTTGTCCGACCTTTACATGCTGATGGAACCCAAATAGCCTTGCAAAACAATGCTCTCTTATTGGACATGAGCATATAGATTGTTTAAGTTGGACGTGTATATGCAATAGGGTGAAAAAAACAAAGAATCTTTGAGTTTCCCTTGCTGGTTTTTTTAAATTTTTTTCATTTAAATTTCTATAGCATATGCTAATAGTTTAGGGTAACCTCAGGTTAGTTTTAGGTCCACTCTTTATGTAAATGTAAATACCCAACTTTTTTCTACCTTCCTTCTTTTCTTCCATCTTTCCTTTCTAACTTCTTATAATCCATTATACTTAATCCTGCATTTGTTGAGGTGGCAATTACTGTAGGAAAATTGAAAGCAGTGTGAAATTTTGCTGTTCAGAATGCATGTTGACCAAATTCTATATTGAGAAAAGGTCTGAATTTACCCACAGTAACCCTTTCTCAGCGTCTCTGAATAAAGGCCATAGAAACTGGGCTATATATAATATCCTGACAGGTATGTAGAATTCGTAGCAATTGCCCTCAAAGAGCTTACCTAGCGTAGATGCATATGAATGTATTTAATGATTGCTTTATTGGCAGCAGTGCCAACATACACAGTCTATTTTGTTTTATATCATTATCATTACCTGCTGTTTACCACTGTATACATTGCTAATGGTGTGGTTTCTATGGCTTGTGAATTTCATGGCCAAATAATATGTAATTTATTGCACACTTTAGTGTAGAAGATGGAGACTCCATAAATTTTCGTGTGCTCTTTGCCCCTTTGGAATGTATTACACTGAGATCAGGCAAAGTAATAAATTTATTTCAAATGTGCGTGATAGCTAAACATCAATTAGGACTGATGGGCAATATTTCACCTTCCAGCAACAGAACAGTTTTTAAAGACTAAGCCATTGAACGTGGAGTTCCTGAACATGGGACTCAGTTCACTGGGATCCCTTCTTGGAAAACTAAAGGAAAACTTGAATTGGATATGTGTGGCTTATTCAAGTAGTAACTAATCAGCTACATTTTGGTTAACTTAATTGGTCACAATGGTTTGGTATTTTATTAACTCTCTTGCCCTTCTTCCCCTGACTCTCACGAGAATGGATCATGAGTATCTTAAAACATACTAAGTCGTCTTCCATCCCTGTTAATCTAACTACAAAAGCACACTTTCCTTATCCAGTTTAACTTACTGTCTTTTAGAGTAGCTGTGGTTTTCATTCTCTCAAAATTAAAACCAGCAAAGAGAAACATTTTCAAGGAGCCAGCACATTGTAGAGCTTTAGGAAGAAGACTTTAGAATTAAGGGCAACTATATCATTTTATAGCCAAAGCACCTGAGGCCTAAAGTAGGAAGGTAACCATCGAGGTCAGGGAAAGGGGTTGAAGATCAGGTTTCCAGCTGAGAAAGAGTCTACAGGGACTCAATCTGAGCAGGTCAAAAACTGAAATGAGACCACGAAAGTTCTGGGAAGGCTGGCATCTGGCCTCAAGTGTGGGATTCAGACAGGGAGTGGGCCCGGGGGGAACTGAGCTTCTGCAGTAGGCAGAGAAGTCCACCTCATCTCCGGAAAGTGCCACTGACATCAGGGAGTTGAGGAGAAAGAGCAGTGAATTCCAGTCCACCTGAGAAAGCAGGCCAATCTGATTCACTCTGAATTTAGGCTTATTTCAGATACTTCTTGAGAAAGAACTTGGACAAGAGCAAGTCCCACACAGCCTCTTTAAATCCATGCCCAGTATTTTCTGGTGGAGCTGCTTAAACCCTCCCAGTGACTCCAGTATTTTAATTTCACTCTATATTTAATTCCGACAGTTCTATGATTGATTATTTAATGGGCAAATAAGTAGGGTCACAAAAGAGTGTGAATGTATTTTATAGGATGAGGATGGGCAGAGTGGAACAGTCTGGAATAGGACACCAATAAAAAGGGATCTTGGTAAATAAGAAGGTCTATTAGAAATGGAGAGGAATTCTCAAGGAAATTACTGCCTGACACCACGCCCTTCTCTCTGCATGTTTAGAAGCTAGTTTCTAATTTTATTTTCATAGGAGATGTCCCTGTGATGAATTGTCTTTTACCTCCACACTACTTATCACATGGACACATTGTGAAGTTTGTGTGAGAGAAAGTATTAGAATTTGTCCTGGAAGCAGCTATAAACATTTCCTGGAACAATCTACGGTAGAAGGAAAAGGAAAGGAAGGTGGAAACAAAGGAGAAAGACAGCTAATGCTGCTGGAGTCTCTCACTGGGATTTGTGGTATCTCTTTTTGAAACTAAGTACAGAAAGTCAGAACTTGACTGATTGTTTCTTGATCACGGTTTGTTTTCATTTTTGTTTTCTTGCTGTCTCATCAGTTATTCCAGCCAGTGATATGTCATTTTCAGTTAGCATGCCTGTCTTGTCTCCATTTGCATTATTCATGCAAACGTTGATTGAACTGATGACCCCGAGTTATCACGGAAACATTAGATACACCAGTGGATACATTTCTTAATTTTAGAAAAATATTACCGAGTGAAGGTTAAAATAACTCCCTTTAAATTTGTCATTTTAAAAAAAACTTCTCCTAACATACAATACCTCATTGCCTAATAATGCCAGATAAATGAAGAATTCCTATGTATTCATGAATGCAGGCTAGTCTGTATATTTTTTGGCAGGTATGGCCGAGGGTAACGGCCTGGTTTGCTGGCCATGTCCTGTCTCCTAGAAAGTTGTAGTTTCTGTTGTCTTTAAGTTGGTCCATTGGATATCAGAGGTGAATTTATAAAACTATACTTCCCTTTCCACTTACTTTGTTTTGTTTTGTTTTGTTTACTTGAAGTATAGTTGATTGACAATGTTGTGTTTCAGGTGTACAGCCAAGTGATTCAGATATATATATTTCTTTTTCAGATCCTTTTCCATTATAGGTTATTACAAGGCATTGAATATAGTTGCCTGTGCTCTACAGTAGGACCTTGTAGTTTATCTACTTTATATATAGTATACACTTACTTTGTGTGATCCAGGCTGGTCAGACCACATGATTATTTTCACTTTTGATATAATTTTTTCAGGTCCAACCTCAGATCTTTGATAAGAAGATATTTTAAAATAAGTTTAGCATCTGCATGCTCTAAATCCAACAGTAGTTATTAGAGATATGGTTTTGCACTAGGTATTCCTCTCTTTTTTGTTCTTGGCCAACCAATTGAAAATTAGCTTTTATTTTCTGGTTGGTTTGCTAGATGTTTATGACTATAATAAAAATCTTAAATTTTGTCTCATATCTTAAAACACAATCCGAATTAGCAATGGATATTGTGCTATACATAGGGGCTGTGATAGAAATATAGTTTCTAACTTCAAAAACATATAACCTAGCAGGGAACACAGACACATATGCAGCAATTATGGCAACTGCATTTGTTTACTAAGTGAAATAGTGCTGAGATGGATAAAGTGCTAGCAAGCCTTGAACAGCCAAATCAGCTTCAAAAATAGATGTGCAGTTCTTTAAAAATATTTTTAACATTTTTCCAGCTACATGTAGAATATAACAGCATAAAAACGGTATGGGTTTTATTTTAAGTAATTAAGCATTTTGACATCGTCGTAATGAAATTAAATCCAGAAGGAGGTTTCTCTCCATGATCTCTTGAAATGGTCCTTGATCATCCACAGTATTTCTCATCATCACAAAGGTGATACCAAGGGCAGGGAACTCCAACATTATTAAAGTTTCATAAAGCAAAGTCAATTTTAAGAATATAATGTCCCCAAACTGATAAAGGTCTTGACAGACAATTTCAAGGGAAGCATAAATTATTTTCTGTTTGTCAGAGGGCAAAAATATTTAGATTGAGTTAATGAATGGTAGAGTTTTTGAGTGGAGAGTGTCCTTAAAATATTATGTAGATCTGTACTGTCAACAGATGCTAGCTATGTGGCATTATTTATATGTAAACAAATTTAAAAATAAGATTAAAAATTCAGTTCCTCAGTTGCATTTGCCATATTTCAAAAATGTTTACTAGCTCCATGTAGCTATTGAATACTGCTTTGCATAGTACAGATATAGAATATTTTCATTATCACCAAAAATTCTATTGAGCAATACTAAAATTATACCCAGGTATTCACAGAGAAGGCAACCAAGTCTCAAGGAAATAATATAACTTCCCCAAGGTCACACAGCTATGTTTTTAAAGAAAAACAGAATGACACAAAGGACATAGTAACAGAGGCATTAAAGAAACCCAGTAAGTTTCTGGAGCAGTCAAAGTAGGGTTGAAAAGTGCATACTTAGCTGTTAGCAGGGTTGAAGCTCTTGATGGTTGGTAAGATCTACCTGCCTGAATTTGGACATTAGCATTTTATGCAATGAATTAAAAGCAAAAAATCCTTTCAACGTGTGGCTGCCAGCTCCATATTTTTAGCCACTGCCATGCTTCCAGATTATGTTTATCACTTTCATATACAGGGCACCACTGTGAAATGTGATGGTTTATCTGACCCCAGAGAAATCAAGGAATCTTGTGGGGGCTATGGCTATATTTGAAAAGGTTGATTTTTAAATGCATCATGCAGACTGGCCCTGTTTTAAAAGGGATTCCTGCCATCAATAATCAAAATGTAAACTCTCTTTTCACCTTGCAAAAGTCAAAGATAGTCCCTGCATCTTTATTATTTCCTTGAAATCCAAATGGTATTTTTCCATTCTCTAACTTGTTTTCCTCACAGTGTGATCAACTATTGCCAAGGAAAGAAAGGTTAGATTTATCAATCAAAGTTTGCTAAAGGCCCCCTAGGTAATTGAACGCTCAGGAGAAACAATCCTCATGTATTCTTTTTCTGTTGTTTCAATAGCTTTGTAAAGAGTCATTTCAGTATGTTTGGTTCTGTAGCAGAGGTTCTGTGAAGCGCTTATCTTCCTCAGAGGTCCAGAAAGCCTGCGAGTCTGTGGGTAAAGATGGGTAAAGAGAGAGAGGGAAGGAGGGTAGAGAGCGGCTCAGGGCTGAGATAAGGACAGTGGTCTACAGCCTCCTGGGGTGAGGCTGGGGTGCACAGACACCCACGACTAATCTAGACAGAAACTGAATAATCAAGGGGACGACCACTGTGAAGTCATGTGGTCACCTCTCCCTCTACAAATAAACATTGCCCTCAGTAAGTCTCCTCCCGCCCCAGAAGAGCATTACGAAGGTCTGGAGAGGGGGATTATTGGCAGAAATGGAAAAATCAGGTTGAAGGGATTAGCCTGGAGCAGAGAGACCAAGAACCCCAAGCCAGTAGGTGGAAGGCAGACTTTTCATGGAAGTCTCCAAGCCCAAGTCAAGTTCTGGGACCACCAAGTACAAGTCAAAGAGTGCTCATTTAGCCCCTTTGGGCCCCCATGGGAGTGGAGGAAGACTGGAAAGAGAGGGAGAATTGAAGGTACAGTATTTACTATGGGATTTAACTCCTGAAAGGCCTCCCAGTAGCTTCAGATCTGCTCAAGAATCCTTCATGTCCTGCTGGTTTGCAGTGAGTGGCTCACAGCTTCAAGGCCTCCTCTGCCAGATGGAGAACTATTTCAAACATCCTGCCTCTATTTTGTACTGTAGCAATGCAGACAGGAAACCTGACCCCATTTTCAGGTTCTAAAGAGAAATTCTAAGTACCTGAAGGACTGAGGAACATGGTGGCTTTTATTTAAGATGGGGAGCTAGAGAGCACACACCTGGACTTGGGCCTGCAGCAGCACCAAATTGCACCAAGAGTTCCCTTTAGTTTCTCTCGCATCTCTGTTTCTCCTTTTCTCTCTGCTGGATTAGCCACGGGGACTCCAAGTTCTTCATTGTGTGGTCCTGGTACCAAGATTCTCCTGGGAATTATAAAGCTATTCACCTTCTACATCGAGCACTTCTTATTTTTTTTTTATTTTTTTTTTTGTGGTACGTGGGCCTCTCACTGTTGTGGCCTCTCCCGTTGTGGAGCACAGGCTCTGGACGCACAGGCTCAACGGCCATGGCTCATGGGCCCAGCAACTCTGCGGCATGTGGGATCCTCCCGGACCAGGGCACGAACCCGTGTCCCCTGCATCGGCAGGCGGACTCTCAACCACTGCGCCACCAGGGAAGCCCGCACTTCTTATTTTTTCCCCAGCAACGTTAAGTCATCCTTAAGAGGAGTCAGGTGCTAGCTCTTAAATATATTTTAGTCATCCCTTTGTACATTTAGTGCTCTTTCTTGGAGACTGCTCCTGACGTGGCGTTCACCGTGCTCTCAGCTGTCCTCCTGAAGTTCCGCCCTGCCTTCCCCACCAGGTACAGTCCAGGAGCTGCCTACCTCAGGGTGATAGGTGATCTTCTAGTTGCTTTATTCCTGTCCCTTTTACATTTAGAGAATATAATTTGAATACATAAACTTCTCTGTGACCACAGCTTTATTTGCAACCCACAGGTTTTGTTATGGCATATTTTCATTATCATTCAATTAATAAAATTCTAATTCCCATTGCGACTTTATCTTTGACCTACATAATGATCAGAAGTATGTTTTTAATATCCAACTATTTGGTAAAATATTGGTTATATATTTTTAAATTTCTTGCTTATTCGGAGTCTTGTTTTATAACCGGAATATAGTCAATTTTATAAATGTGCTATGTGCACCTAAAAATTTCTGCGTAATGTATATATTCCATCATTGTTGGTGCCGTGTTTTATGTAAACTTAGGCCAAAGTTATTAATGATGTTATTCAGATCTTCTCTAATCTGCTGATTTGTTGCTGTGGTTCTATGTTACTGGTCTAGGCAATTTAGATTTTTCTATTTCTACTTAGTTTTTTGGAATTTCCTTTCATCTATTGCATTGAAGTGTAGATTTATAATATATTGCTTGTAAAGTAACAGTGAGTTTTATTAAACTGCCTTATCACCAATGATACTTTTTGCTTTCAAATCTATGTTAACATTAAAAAATCTTCAATTTTACTTATTGTTGTTACATTATTTTTGAATCCTTTAGTTTTCAATCTGACTCTTGTCTCTTGTAGGTGGCATAGAATTAAGTTTTATGTTTCAATAATCCTTGTCCTTCAATTTCAGTATTTACAGTTAATGTATTTTCTTATAGACCGTTTACTCATTTACTATTTGTCTCACCTTGCTATGTTCCTTCTGCTCTTTCTTCCTTTTAGATTTCTTCAAATTCCATTTTCCCTTGTATTAGCTTGTTATTTTTACTTAAGTAGCAGTTACGCATGTACCATGACTTATTAGCTCTTTTACTGCTTCCCAAGCAATGCTGAGATCTTAAATTTCTTTTACTACTTTTTCCTCTTCCATTTGTTTGAATGCATTCTAATTTTTGATATACTTTTATTACTCTTTTGTGCAGTTATATTTTATTTAGGTTTATCCACTTATTTATCCTTTCTGTTATACATAATTCTTTATAAAGTCCTTATTTTCGTCTGTGATAATCTTCCTTCTGCCTGCGGGTATCCCTTTATAATTTAATTCAGTCAGTTCTGATGAGAACATATTTTCTAAATTTTGTTTGTCTGCAAATTTCCTTATTTCATCTTTCCTTCCAAACAACATTTTCTCTGCCTCTAGAATTCCCAATGGGCAGTTCTTTTCTTTGGCACTTATAAATGTTATTCCATTATTTTCTAGTATCCAGTCAGTTTCATTGAGAAGAAAGCTGTAATCTTAATCCTATTATTCCTTTGAAAGTAATCTCTCTCTTTTTCCTCAGGCTTCTTTTAAGATGTCATGATTTTCTTTACTATTCATGAATTGTACTGTGGTGATCTTAGGTGTGGTTTTCTTTGTATTTGTTCTTGTTGTATTTTTTAGTGCTTACTGAATTTATGGCTCCATATATTCTTTTTAGTTTTAGAGAACTCTCAGCTGTTAATATTTCTGAAATATTGTTTTCATCCCAATCTCTCTCTCCTTTTTTCTTTGGACTCCAGTTTACACATATGATAAAAATGTTTACTGTGGCCCATATGTCTCAAATGCGCTTTTGTGTACTTTTTATTCTTTTCGTTTTCCATGCTTTAGTCTTAATATTGTTACTATTCTATCTTCAGTTCACTTACCTCTCTTTACCTGTGTCCAATCCACTACCGAGTTTTAAATTGCATATAATTTTTAATTCCATCAGTTCAGCTTCAATCAGTTTATAGTTTCTAGTTGTCAAGTTAAGTTCTCCACCTTGTCATCTATTTTCTTGAACTTGATAATATTTACCAAAATATGTATGAACTTTAATGTTTAGATCATCTATGATTCTGATTCTGTTTTGTTTTTTATTCTAATTCTCCTTTTCTTGGTAGTCTTGGTGGTTCTTCAGTGAATACCAGACTTGGGATATGACAAGTTGCAGAGAATCTGAATGACATTACAGTTGCCCTTTGAACAACCTGGATTTGAACTGCACAGGTCCACTTATACATGGATATTTTTTCAATAAGTAATACAGTACTACATGATCCTTGGTTGGCTGAATCCTCACATTCGGGACCACAGATAAGAAGGGCCGACCATAAAGTTATATGTGGATTTTTGACTGCACAGGGAGTCAGCGTCTCTAACCCCTACCTTGTTCAAGGGTCAACTGTATTTTCTTGAGGAGGGAATTTCCTATTCTTAGGTGGGGAGCAGAGGAGAAGATCACCTCAGTCACTGGACCAAATTCATACGCATTTTCCTTCTTTATAAGGTTCAGTGTAGATGTTGCACCAACCTTCCTAACACAGACACACACACACACACACACAAACACAGACACACACACACACACACATTTAGAGACTGTCAATGTCCTAATTCATATCATTAGCTTTCCATTGGGCCACAAATCTTTCATAGGTTCTGAACCCCAATTTTGTCTCTTCAGCATTATGAGCCAACTAAGTCTTTGCTTTGACTTCAGTTAGCTTTTGTTTGACTTCTTAGCATCTTGCCTTGTCTACCTATTATGCATGGAAAATACTGCAAGGGAACACTGTTGCTGAATCCAGCTCCGTTCTCTGAATCTTTACTCTCTTTGTGATTTTGGTCCTTAAAATTCTAGCTGCCTTGTTATTTCTCAATTCCAACTCTGGTTTCCTTAGTCCTATGACGTTGTCCTAAGATCTACTGGCTTTTCTATCTCTTAGGAGCCACATTTGGTTTCTCAGACGTTTGCTCATCATCAGTAGTTTCTAAATGACTGGGCTAGAAAAGCATGTGCAAAATATTGTTCTCACTTCAGTGAGTTTCCTTCTCTATTTTACTTTTCTAGGTAATGGCTACCTCAGTAGCTTTCTAACGCTCACAGTCCAATGTTGCTTATGATTTATCTAGCCTAAGGTAAACTGATATAGTTGGAAACAGAAGTTCATACCCACCATTTTAACAATTCTGTTTTGTCTTTCTATGAATTCTTTTTGTCCCATCTTCTGTCAATTTTTCCTACCCAAAATTCCCATTCTCACAGGTAGATTATTTTAAGATTAAAAATTATTATTAAGCTAATATGTTAATTTTGAAAGGAATTAAATTTGCTTTCAACAAGAACACAGATTGGTGAATGGAATACGGAAGATTCCTTAAGACCTTTTTCATCTCTAAGAGTAGTATCCAACCATCGGTACCATCATAAGTTTGTCCACTATGGAAGAAAGCAGTCTTTATAAAATCAGCATTATTCAATAATCTCAAAAACTGCTTCACTTTCCTGCTCATGCCACCAATTTCCAAATGTTTGATAGGAGCAGAGAATCATGGGATGGGTCGTGGAGAAATGGTCTGTCATAGTAACTATAAATATTGGAAGAATGGAATTATAAATAAAGAGGGTTTTCTATGAATATATTTGAAGTGTTTGTTCCTAAAGAACTTTTAGAATAAGACTCAAAAGTTTAACCTAGAAACACCTCTTGATAAGTATGAAACTCAGTAAAATTTATCATAATCGTTTTTTCTCTCGTGTTATGTGATTGTCAGAGTCACACAAAACTATGTTTTTCTGGACTTCACAGATCTTATTTTTCCTATGGGATCAGTGACCCTACATTTTTGAAACGTGGCAAAATAGTTAAAATTGGAACATTTCCCCAAAATCCAGGGCATATGACTTAATTTCTGTAGAAGGCAATATTATATTTCTGTCTAGGTCTAGGGTAAACATTTTCATACCTGCCAATCCAATTTGACTAATGTATCATTTTTCCAGTGCATTAGTGTAAATTAAATGGTAAATTCAGTCAAACAGGTATTTCATACATCAAAAAGGAAAATCAGTCAACACAGCTCTCTGACTGAAATGAATGAAGAAAACAATTCAAGGCAAACAACTGTCCCAGTAGACTTGTATAAATACAGTAGTGGTGTCATGTGCAGAATTAATATTCCCTCACCCTTAACTGGAGAACACTCTGCCAGCCAATTCAGTCACTCAAATGATACTGAATTATAATATTCCAGTTTCATTTACTCTCACTCACTGGTGACTGTCCTTCCTTCTCCTTCATCTGTCCATCAGTGGAGAATGTCAGAGCAGGAGAATAGTAATATTGGCCTATTGTAATGTACTGTCTTGAATTCTACAGCTTCAAAATTCTTAGGCTAACTCAATGATCTTAAAGAGTCTGGTGCAGAAAGGATATGTGAATTAAATCGCAGACCACTGGCTGACCCTTCCAGCACTAACACCCCTTATTCCTGGTTCTAATATATCACAGAATACTCAAGAGGAAGGTTTTGAGTGGTCAGCATAAATATGGCTCCAAAGCAGACACATGGAAAAGAGATGTTGTCATCTCTGATCCACTTTCAAGTTGACTTGTCTTTTACTCATAAATCAGATTCAGTGTGAATTCTGTTCTGGTAAATGTTAGAGAATCTGTTGGAGGAGTGTGGCTAATTCTTTTGAATTTTTTTACTCTCTAACTTTTTGTTTTTTTAACATCTTTATTGGAGTATAATTGCTTTACAATGCTGTGTTAGTGTCTGCTTTATAACAAAGTGAATCAGCTATACATATACATATATCCCCATATCTCCTCCCCCTTGTGTCTCCCTCCCACCCTCCCTACCCCACCCCTCTAGGTGGTCACAAAGCACCGAGCTGATTTCCCTGTGCTATGTGGCTGCTTCCCACTAGTTTGTATTTTACATTTGGGAGTGTATATATGTCCAAGCCACTCTGTCACTTCATCCCAGCTTACCCTTCCCCCTCCCCGTGTCCTCAAGTCCATTCTCTACGTCTGCATCTTTATTCCTGTCCTGCCCCTAGGTTCTTCAGAAGAATTTTTTTTTCAGATTCCATATATCTGTGTTAGCAAACGGTATTTGTTTTTCTCTTTCTGACTTACTTCATTCTGTATGACAGTCTCTAGGTCCATCCACCTCACTGCCAATAACTCAATTGCATTTCTTTTTATGGCTGAGTAATATTCTACTGTATATATGTGCCACATCTTCTTTATCATTCATCTGTCGATGGACACTTAGGTTGTTTCCATGTCCTGGCGATTGTAAATACTGCCACAATGAACATGGTGGTACATGTCTCTTTTTGAATTATGGTTTTATTAGGGTATATGCCCAATAGTGGGATTGCTGGATCATATGGTAGTTCTATTTTTAGTTTTTTAGGGAACCTCCATACTGTACTCAATAGTGGCTGTATCAATGTACATTCCCACCAACAGTGCAAGAGGGTTCCCTTTTCTCCACACCCTCTCCAGCATTTATTGTTTGTAGATTTTTTGATGATGGCCATTCTGACTGGTCACAGAAAGAACTTTGGCATGGTGTTCATCATCTAACTTATCCTAACATGCAGACATTTATGAGAGTAAAGTCAGGTCTTTGCCAGAATAGGTTGCTTATTTGGGCAACTGGGTCAAATCAAGAAGGGCAAATGTAGGCTGCCAGGGTAAATAAGGAGAGGTTAAACAAAAAGAACGAGCCATATCATTCATCAGTGATTTTCCCCCCAATATTCTTAGACTCCACCTATCTCCATCTCACTGGTAACACAGGAACTAGACTGAACAATCAGGTAAAAGGTCTCTACAGAAACTGAGGTAATATAGAAAATTAAAAAAACATAAAATTGCACATTTTCTTCCTAGGGATAATTGAGATGATACTTCAATAATAACATAAGATCAGGTGAAGTCTAAAGAAATTTTAGAAAACCTGGATACAGTAAGAAAACATCTGTTCGCCAGCATCTGAATGTTAGAGAGACACCAAGACATGTGGGCCAAGTTCTGGAGAGAAGGGAAACACAGACGCAAGCTTGACATTTGGTGCAGCTTTTCTCCGTGGGGCATTTGCTGATTCAACTCATACAGCCTAGGAGCTGAAAAGCCAAGGAGTTCAAAAGACTGCAACCACAGAAGCCAAACGGCAAGAGCTCAAGCTAAAAGCAACAACGAATGGAATGGCAAGCTACACGTATCCTTAGTCTCAGAGGGCTGGGGGAACCATTACATTTAAAGCCTAACAAATACAAGGGTAGTTGGGAATAGGGAGAATCCAGACTTTCACATGGTAATCCCAAAGGGCAACACCCGTAGAGGAAGGACAAGACAGAAATAGAGCACCCTTCACACAGACGGAAAAACAGCTTTGAATGAGCTCAAACTGAGAATGGACTAAGGTTTCCAGTCCCTATGGTAACTGTCTGCCATGGGCAAAAGGAAATCTTTTCAAGAGAACGATAACAACATCCAGAATATGGAGGTATCTTTACAGTTTCCTAAAATAAGTTAAGCCCAATTTTAATATAAAAATAATTGGACATACCAGGAAAAAGACTAAATGATCAAAAGCTCAAAAAAGAAAGAAAGAAAGAAAGAAAAAAGACAATATAAATAGACACAGGAGGACAAGAGTTAGTAGGCGTTGGTTAAAAAACAAAACAAAACAGACACAGGGCAAATAAGCATATGAAAAGATGCTACACATTCCATGTCATCAGGGAATTTTAAATTAGAACAATAACGAGATACCACTACACACCTATTCAAATGGCTAAAATTCAAATAATGAAATACCAAAGTTGTTGACGATGCAGAACAACTGAAATTCTCATTTGTTGCTAGCAGGATACTTGGCAGTTTCTTACAAAACGAAACATACTTTTACCATACAGTGATCTAGTCATCATGCTCTTTGGTATTTACCCATAGGAACTGAAAAGTTATGTCTGCATAAAAACCTGCACATGGATGTTTATAACAGTTTCTTTCATAATTGCCAAAACTTGAAATCAACCAAGATGTTTTTCAATAGGTGAATGGATAAACAAACTATGGTATATCGGTACAAAGGAATAGCATTGAGCAATAAAGAGAAAAGGCTATGAAGCCATGAAAAGACATGGAAGAAGCTTGAATGCATATTGCTAAGTGAAAAATAGCCAATCTGCAAAGGCTATATGCATATTATATGATTGCAGCTATATGAAATTTAGGAAAAGGCGAAAGTGTGGAGACAGTCAAAAGATCAGTGGTTGCCAGAGGTTGTGGGGAGGGAGAAAAGGATGGGTGAAGCGTGGAATTTTAAAGGCAAAGAAATTCCTGTGTATGGTTTTGTAATGGTGGATACAGGTTATTGCACATTTGTCAAAAATCATATAATGTACAAAACAAAGAGTGAAGTCTAAAGTAAACCATGGACATTAGTTAGTAATAATGTATCAATATTGGTTCATTAACTATAACAAATGTCTTACGCTAATGTAAGATGTTAATAATAGGGGAAACTGGCTAGAGACGTAAGGAGGTATGAGAACTCTGTCCTTACTGCTTAATTTTTCTGTAAACCAGAAACTTCTCCTAAATAGTCTGTTAATTTAAAAAACAAATCTAGACCCGCATACAAAACTTGCACATGAATCCAACCACAGCAGCATTATTATTCATAAGAGCCCCAAAGTGGAAATAACCAAATGGCCATTTACTATGAATGGATAAATGAAACACAGTAATATCCACACCATGGAATATTATTCAGCCACAAAAAGAAATCAAGTACTGATGCATGCTACAACATGGATGAACCTTGAAAACATGCTAAGTAATTGTATGATTCCAGTTGTATGCAATGTCCAGTCTAGACAAATCTGTAGAGACAAAGTATATTAGTGGCTGCCTAGGGTTTGGAGAAATGGGGGAGTGAGTGACCTATAATAGATTCTTTTTCTTTTTGGGGGTGGATGAAAGTTCTAAAATTGATTGTGGTGGTAGATGCATAACACATTAAATTGTACACTTTAAATAATATGGAAAGTAAATTATATCTCAACGAAACTATTATTTAAAATTATGATTAATGTATTAAAAAAAGGACAACATGTACAATTTAAGCAAAACTTATCTGAAATGCAACCAAAAGAAACTTCTAGAATTAAAAAAGTTGAAATTAAGCACTCAGAAGATTGGTTGAAGAGTACCTTAGTCAAACAAAAGAAAGGAATACAAATGTCAATTAAAAAAGAACTACACAAAAATTTGGAGGGAAAATGATGGAAAACAGAGAAGTAAGTACTTAAGACATATAGAGTATATGTGAAACACTGTGTCTAGCCAGCTGCAAGTCACACAGCCTAGGGAGGAGACACACAGCCTACCTGAATCACGAGGGCTTCTCCAAAGTAAAAATGAGGTTCTGATGCCAGAAGTGGAAGGAATGAATTACAAAGAAAAAGAACAATGGTAAACTATAACGTAGAAACACATCGGTAAATACATAGGTTCCCTGGGGTTGTGATCTGGTACAAACAATAAAAAAAAAGAAAAGACTCATAGTAGAGGCTGCTAGATTCTGCTGAGGAAAATGTCCAGGGAAGGAAGAGTTGATTTATTTCATTATTTTTTTAGAGTCCACATATAAGTGACATCATGCACTATTTGTCTTTGTCTTATTTCACTTAGCATAGTGTCCTCCAGTTTTATCCATTTTGACTTAAATGATAGGACTTTCTTCTTTTTTAAGGTTGAGTAATATTCTATTGTATATATATACCATATTTCCTTTATCCATTAATCTACTATGGACACTTAGGTTGTTTCCATACCTTGGCTCTTATGCATAATGCTACAATGAACATGGGAGTACAGATATCTCTTCAAATCATGATGATGTTTCCTTTGGATATATACTCAGAAATGGGAGTGAGGAGGAACTTATGACACAAATCGACCATGTGTAAAAGATGTTGTGGGAATGAAAAAGTCTGAACACCTAGGAAGAGTGTGGAGTATCTGGAAAGGTCATTGTTCAAGGTCATACCTAGTTTAAAATGATGACATTTCGGTGAGCCTGTGTGCATGAAGGCTGGCTTATATTTTGGGATTTGAATACAGTGCAAAGAAGTGTTGCTAAATTTTCGATCAACATCTAAAAAAGGGTGGAAATGTTTTTTCTTTGATTATGAAACTGCAGGAAAGGCAAGCCTAGAATTCTAGGCCCACTAGAATTTTCCCTGATGATAGTGCTAATTTAGGAGAAGAAGAAGGATCCAAGGCCATAGAACAATTTTGAAAGCAAAATAAGACTGCTGAGTCTTCACCCAGTATATGAGATTAAGTTTTAATGGCGTATGATGAAGTGGCCATGACACAGCCGGCAGAGCTCGTTGAGTTGTTGAAAATGGCTCTTGAAGCTACAGGAAATGGACAGTAGACATAGAAAAAGAATAAGGTAAATCCCAAAGAGTGGAAGGACAAAATTAATCAAGAGGAAAGTCAAAAATAGAGAAGAAAAGCAGTAAACTTGACAAATAAACCCAAAAGCTTGTTCTTTACAAAGATCAATAAAATAAGCAATATTTGGCAAATATGATAGAGATGGGACTAGCTATAAAACAGAGAATTTTTTTAATTATAAAAGAATACTATGGTAGCTTTATACCAACACATTTGAAAATCTGGACAAAATGGCTGATTATTGATTAGTTATATGCAGCCATTATTTATACCTGTTTTGAGTAGAGAATACAAGAAGCTTTATGAAAATAGAAACTATAATCAAAGATATACACCTTAGAAAGATATGAGTTATTTTCCAATGTATATAAAAAACTAGACGAGTCCTAATACAAAAATCAGATATGGGGCTTCCCTGGTGGCGCAGTGGTTGAGAGCCTGCCTGCCGATGCAGGGGACACGGGTTCGTGCCCCGGCCTGGGAAGATCCCACATGCCACGGAGCGGCTAGGCCAGTGAGCCATGGCCGCTAAGCCTGCGTGTCCGGAGCCTGTGCTCCGCAGCGGGAGAGGCCACAACACTGAGAGGCCTGCGTACCACAAAAAAAAAACAAAAACAAAAACAAAACTGAGTGACAACTTAAATGATATATGAAATATTTTGCTGACTTACAAGAACATGCAGAATTAAATATGACCCAGTTGAAATGTTAATTTTATTTTAATGTGTATGTCGGGGTGGAGTCTTCAAGGTGCCAGAAAACAAGCATTCACCCATCCTGTTTGGAACTGCAGCACACAGACACCTTCAGTTACCAGTTCTGTTCATTCTACAGAATCATCTTGAGAAAACATACTGTTTTTTATGGACCTGGTATATATCTTAATTAGTTTGAAGAATTTCCCAAATACCTGTTAATATATAGTTCTCCAATTCCAATCTTGTCACGTCCTGTACCAGTGACACAGCACATAGGAGTTTTATTTCTCTTTCTTTCTCTGGGTTGTTCAGAACCCAATGAAAGAACAATGGAATGGCATCAAAGAGATCAGGGTTCTTGACTCAGATTTACCATAAAATAATAGTGTCCTCTTGGGAAAAGTATAGTTATTCTAGGCCCCTTTCCTTTTCTTTCCTTTGACAGAGCTGCACTAGATGACCCCAAGTAACATGCACTCTTTGCAGTAGTGGCTTAGATGTTATTGGTTTTCTGAAACAAATGAGGACAATGACACATGAAACTGTGCAACATCTCTGCAACTATGTTTTCTTAGAGTTGCCTGCATTTTACAGATGATAAGATGGCTGAGCACAGAAGTAGATGTCTTGACCAGAGGTTCCAGAGTAGATGGAACTGAGCCTCAAGTTTCCTTCTTTCCTGAAGCTCACTTAGCCAGAACATAGGCTTCTGAATATTAAGCTGTAAAGCATATTATCAGTATGCTTTAAAAGAAGCGGTTCTTCTAGGATTTCCAATTAATAGCAGGAGGTTTTGAAATTCTTCAAAGATCATCTAATTTTGTGAGATTTACAGTTCTATTTTCCTGTCAAGCAAGTTGTATTAGTGCCAGATAATCATGTGAGCTTCCGGATGCTTCTCTGAACCTCTTGGAGTTTTCTTCTTGCTATCTGAAATTCATGCCAGATAAGCCTTTTTCTAGAGCGTATGTACAGACTTGTGTGTTTTTATACAGAAAAGCGATGCAGTGAGTCAGGACGGGGGTTAAGCCCTCATTCTCAGAGTGGTGTTGAGCTCCTGGTGAAATATAATCATCATTTCCTCAGAATCGAAAAGCAGTTATCTCTAGTTTTTAATGCCATTAACTATTTATACATTTATGTATGATACATGTATTTATTGTACCTACTAGGTGTGTTCTCTTTGGGAAGTACAAAGCTCTTTGAGACATAGGTTGTTCATTTTTTTGTTTTCCCACAAATACTGTGACCTTTTGAGCAGGAAGGTCAATATTTTACTGACATCTAGAACCAGCAGTTAACACGGTGTCTAAGATGTAGTCAATAAACATGAAATACATAAATGAACACATTTTAAAGGAAGGGCCAGGACATGAACAAATAGAAAATTTTCATTTTCAGTCACAAAGCAACCAGAGACATAAAACTGATACAGACAACAAGTGCTGTGGTCATTCAAATAAGGCATAGAATAGATACAACAAGGATCTCCTCTATGGCACAGGGAACTCTACTCAATATTTTGTAATAACTTATAAGGGAAAAGAATGTGAAAAAGGAATCACTGTGCTGTACACCTGAAAGTAACACAACATTGTAAATCAACTATACTTAAATTAAAAAACAAACAACAACAAAAAAAAAACCCGAAAGAGGTCATAGAAGTTCTTATGAGATCCCATAAGAGAAGCCAAATGAGGACGGGAGAGACGGCTTTTGAATCAATTCGGAGGAGAAGTTACAGAGAAACTTGTCTTTGACCTGAACTTGAGTTTCCATTAAAATTGCATCGCAGAGATATTACAGATGAAGGTAATCACATAAACTTACTACACTGAGACTTGCAGAGGTTATGAGTGTTGTTCAAGATCCCAAAGCAAGCGCATTGTGGAATCAGAATTTTAAGTGAGGCCTAATGAACTAAAAACAAACAAACAAAAAACCAAGCCCTTTCTGTGATACCATTTTGCCTTTGAAGTTGTTATTTTGGTGGGTTGGTAGAAACTGGTTCCAGTGTTTCTTGCAGGAATGACTAGTTCTGTCCCCACCGCGGCCCCCCACCCCCGAGTTGATCCTCAAAGTTTCCTTTAGAATGGACTTGCTAAAATGCAGACCTGCAAGTATTCATGCCGCCTGTGTCCAATCATTTCTCCTGCCATTGCCTACTTCACTTCTGGATTATATGAACAATTCACTGTCTTCATTTATGCTTTTCCCTCCTCCAAGAATTCCTTTCTCCCTATGGGGTACCTGGGCAACCCACTTCAGTTTTCAAACCTCAGTTTACACATTATGTCTTTTGTGCAGTCTTCTTTTTAGTGTTGTGGTCACACGCTCCTTTTTGCTACCCTTGCACTTCTGCGTTCCTGGTTGTTGCACTCGCTACACTGGATTGTGATTGTATTTTTTACATATATCTGTGTTCTCCTGGGCAACATTCCTTGGGGCCAGGGACTACCTTTTTTCATCTATTGATGTTGCCTTAGCGTGTTACTTGTTGCGAAGTAGTTATAAAAATGAGATTTGATTAAATTGAAAATTGTTATGCACATATTAGTTATTATCATTTACAGATATAACAGGAAAAAATATTAATGTTGGTGCTGAAAGTTCACTTCTAGTAAATGGTGGTGGTACATGACTTCACTTATATTATTTTCCCCACTATTTTATATCTTTCTACCTAATATCTCTTCTTTATTTCCATCTCTTTGTGTATTACTAAACCAAGAAAAACAGGGATGAGGGTAGGGCTAGGCCATACTTGGCTGGAATAGTAAAGAAATTGTGTGGGGTTTTGGTGAGAAAATCCTGAAGCATACAGGTCTGCATCTTTCTTTTTTTTTTTGCGGTACGCGGGCCTCTCACTGTTGTGGCCTCTTCCGTTGTGGAGCAGAATCTCCGGACTTGCAGGCTCAGCGGCCATGGCTCACGGGCCCAGCCGCTACGTGGCATGTGGGATCTTCCCGGACCAGGGCACGAACCCGTGTCCCCTGCATCGGCAGGTGGACTTTCAACCACTGCGCCACCAGGGAAGCCCCTGTTTGAAGTTTTTTGATAAATAAGATTCGATAAGACCGTTTTATAAAAACTTAGTTTGGACATTTCTGAACCTCTTTTCTTGTTTCCTTATGGAAGAAAGCTGCTTGTTTAGGGTTAATACTAATTCAATGGGGGTAAGATTTACACAGGACCAACCCTAGCATTCATAGTGTGTGGCACAGGAAACAACTTTGAATGGCCATTTCAAGGAACAATATACTTAAGTGTATACAATGAATAAAATGGATGAACTACACAAATTTATGAGTTGAAAAGCATAGAATCATAGAATTTTCTCACTGTAAAGGCTCTTACTTTTCCAACTGCTTAACTTCAACCTCTGTTAAAGCACTTCAGTAACAGGGAGTTCTTGAGTTTAAAATGCAGTCGGTCCATTTTATAGTTGAAAGGTTCTACTTGTCAAAATATTCATCCTTTTATCAACCTAAACCTGTCTAGTTGGTCTAAAATCTTCAGTGTGGGACAGTCTAAACCCTTTTTCATAGGACAACTCCTAAAATAGTTCAGAGCGACCACCTACTTCTCTCCTGGTCTTGCTTCATGTCATCTATTCCCAATTCCTTCAATTACTTCTTATATAACAATATTTTAGATTCCAGACACTTTACTGAATTCATCACTTTCTTCAGTATAATAACTCATTTGCTGAATGGGATATTTTGATCCTAAAGGGATTTGTTTACTGTTTTCCGAAAAGAATTAAAACATAAATTGTCCAATCAACCAATAATTCTTCACCTAACATGATTCATATACACCAATTGATAAGGAAAAGTTAAAAATTCAAATTACTTCATTCTTAAAGAGTGATCATAGTATGTCCTTATTTATAATGTGCAGGAAATATGAATTTTCTTTCTGTGCATCTGTAAGAGTGCCCTCTTGCAGGGTACAGAGGATACTCCATTGATGCTGCCTAATGATGTGTATGTGATATCCTGATATTTACTAAGAAGTTAGACACTCAAGAGGATTTTTTGTTCCCAACAGACATACATATATGAATTTTGATTCTCTATGTTTTGTGTGTTTCTAACTTTTATTATTCATCTATTGGCACTTAAGTGCATTCACCAAACTGCATCAAAAACATCACAGCAGATTACTTCACTTTACCTTTTATGAGATTATTATACTTATCAACCAGTATCTGAGCCCTTAATATGGGCAAATCATCCTAGCCTGTTAAGCACAGAGGTACAGAGCATGGAGTTGAAAGGGCACACACCGAGATTTGAACAAATTACTTAATCTCTCTAAGTCTTCATTTTTGTATGTGAAAAATGAGAATAATTACAATGATTGAACTCAGAAGGTGGATTGTAGAAAACATCTAGGTACTACATGTAAAGAGCTTGTTTGGCTACCTGACAAAAATATCCATTCTTTATTAACATGATGGTGATGATGATGAAGCTACCAGCAGGTGTCCTTATTAGGTGGGTAAGAATGGTGAATAAGCCACAAGATCATGTCTGTGAACATTTGCATTCTAAGGCTACACTGCCTTTGCCTTCCCAACTCCGGCTCCACTCCTCATCTGTTTAAACGTCTCCCAAGATAGCTCAGGTCTTCTCCTCTATGAAGCTATTCTGAACGACGCCTCTAGAATGAACTTAAAATACATTGCTTGCACTTCTATTAATTTATATCAAGTACAAACTTCTGCAGTGGAATTGATTACACTTTATTGCAATTTTTGGCTCTATATCAACTTGCAACTCTTTTGAGGAAAGAAACTGGGTCTTATTCCTAGAAACGAAAACAGTGACAAGCAAATAAATCATAAATGTCTAAATCAGCACATTGAAGTTATTTTTTCTAGAATGTTAGGGAAAACACTTAAGGGAAAGTCAGATTCATTGTGTTCACACAGTCCTAAGAATGGACTTTCTCATAACTTGTATAATTCTATATGTAGCAAGTGAAGATTAATCAATGGCAGGTTTTCCTTCATTTATATTTATATAATCTTAAACTAATTTAAGAAAAGCCATCTCATCCTTCTGAGTTAAGTTACAAACATTAAGCATTTTAATATTTCAATAAGAGTGAGACTAGCTTTCTTCAGAATTCTGTGCTCTCATAATTTAAAAGGATGTCAAAATTTAAACTTTTTTGTCTATCATCTTCTTCCAGATTCACTTAAAGTGTGGTTCTTAACATAATCCCAAGTTCTGAAACTAATTGAAGGTTAAACATCTAGTGATTTCCACCTCTTTTGGTCAGCCTCAACATTTCCTTCAAAAATAATTCCCATTGACCACAATATCTATACTTCCAGTCTATTTTTCCCTATAAAAACAAGAAAAAGTTCATGGTCACAGTTCCAGATTCATCCACGAGGGGGCAAACATGTCTCATACACACAATGAAGGGAAAACTAGTAATAAACTAGTTACACTGGAAAAAAAATGGACATGGTGTCAATAGCAAGATTTGGCCCATATTAGAAAGAAAACAGTGATCCATATCTGTTTGAAGATAATATGTTTGTTTAATTTTTACATTTTACTCCTATTTTCAATGCCAGAGGAAGAACACCTGAAGGATGGTGCTCGGTGTAATAGTCAAACAAATGTCTCTTTAGAGAAAAGAAAAGCACTTGAAAACATTGCAAGCTCTGTTAAACTTATTTCTAGTCTAACAACTTTAACATTAAAAGTAGTCTTGTAAAATGCATTTCTGAAAGACTTTATCAAAAATGCATACCTCACCTCAGATAATGGCACTGAATTAAGGCTCAAGAAATTAGAGACAGGAATTCAGCTGAAAGAAACATGGAGAATTCCTGTGTAACAGAGTGAAATGTGGAGGTTCTAGCTGTGTTTGCCCTTACCATACCATTATCAGTCAAGATTTTCAGTTTTGTGTTCCAACATGCAGTTAAAATCAAGTGTAGCGCTCAAGGCGTAATTCCTCAGTTCTCTGCTTACCCTGATTAGAGCCCATGGTCTGTCATTAGAATCACTCTTTTGCAGAGACACTGTGAAGTCCCTTGGCCCTCACTCTCAGTCATATTGGCAGTGCAAAATGCCAGCCTTAGTGAAATAGAACTTATGCCAATTCAGCATCTGAGCCAAACAACTAAACGTGGCTGGAGAAAAAAACGAGCAACATTTGTAATTTGCCTCAGTTAAATTCATAATCATTTTACCCCATGTGAACTCTTAGTACTTACTGGAAAACTGATTGCTTAATCAATTCTCTTTTCTTCTGTCCTAGAGAACAACTTCATAACTCCTCTTTCTTTACGTCTATAACGTGTCTTCCTCTAAATTCTCAGCTGCTTCCTAATTCACTGAGAATACAGGAGGGATCAAAATCGAATATCCGTAGACTCCAAACACCAAGTCTACCATCTTAACTGGATCTCTCCGAAACCACGTGTTCTGCCTTCCTTCGTCCTTTGGCAGAAGAAATGTTTGTCCTCTGTTCTAAGGCCGAACACTCTACTCTGCACTGGATACCTCCCTTCTGGCCGAATCAGGGATTTCTCTTCCACTATGTCTCCTCTTCCCTGTGTCTTCCATTGTTTGCTCTCTACCAGATGCTTTCACTAGCATGCAGAGATCTAATCCCACTCATCTTAAAGGGGAAACTTCGTTCTCTCTTCCCACATCCACTTGGAATCATGGCCCTATTGCTGTGCTCCTCTTTAGAGAAAAACGACTCAAACAATATAGCTCTACTTAATGTTTCGTTTCCTTATCTACCACTTACCTATTTTTGTCCTCTCCACTACACAGAAACTATTCTTCTTAAGGTTATTAGTGACATCTATTATATGTTGCCAAGTCCTATATTAAATGATCAGTTCTCATCTTAATCTACCAGTAGGATTAATAATAACGCCCTCTTCCTTCTAACACCTACCACTTGGCTCATGAGACAATGCGTCTTATCTCCCTGCTCACTTCTTATATCCTTTGCCGAATCCTCTAGATGATGGAGTGTCTCCTGGCTCAGTCCTTCAACATCATGTATTTTCTGCCTACACCTACTTATAAAGTGATTTCATCTTTAAATCTAGAGACTTTAAATACCATGATGATTTACCGATTTTCATCGACAGCCATGATAATCTCTTGCTGCTGAAATTCAGACTAGTATATCCAGTTGTCTACTTCACATGTCCACACATGCCATCACAAATTTAGTATGTCCAAAACCAAATTCTTAATCCTCTAAAGTTCTCTCTTGACCATCGCCTAAAAGACCCTAAGTGATTTTTCGCTAACCTAGCTTTCTAACCTTATCTTTTAACAATTTCCCCTTTGATCATTTCACTACAAACCAACTAACTTCCTAGTCTTTGGAACACATAAAGTATAAGCCCACCCACCTGCATACACCAAGCCTCTCTTTCAGTGTATTAATACGGTTTGCTCCCATACTTCTTTCAAATCTCTGCTCAAATGTTCCCTGACCACCCTATATACTTTCCCTAAACCTTGCATCATTACGCTGCTCCTTCATGGTCCTTCCACTAACTAACATGCTATATATATATATGTATTTATGACGGTCTCCACAGAGAAAAACAAATATTGTATATATAATGCATACATGTGGAAACAAGAAAAATGGTACAGATGAACGGTTTTGCAGGGCAGAAATAGAGACACAGAGGTATAGAACAAACGTATGGACACCAAGGTGGGGAAGCCATGGCGTGGTGCTGCTGGGATGAGTTGTGAGATTGGGATTGACTTGTATACATGTATATGTATAAAATAGATAACTAATACTAACCTGTTGTATAAATAAATAAATTAAATTAAATTACAAACGTTTTTAAATAAATAAAATTTAAAAATAAAACAGAAAAAAGTGCTTCCCTTCACCAGATGTATTTATATGAATGAATTATTTCCATGCTTATATCTATAAATACATAAGAGAGGAATCAAATCTACCTTGAACCAAAAAAGAAAAAAAATCAAAACAACAGTTACACAGAGGAAAACCCTATCAGGGCACTTGCTCCAGAGGTAAACAATTCAGAAGATGGTGAGAGGCGGGGAATCATCTACCATGCAGCCAGCAGCCCCCCCCCACGCAAGGAGCTTCCTCACTGCAAAGCTGTGGGACCATGCCGAGGCGTCTGTGAGTAAACGTGAGCTGAGCCCCAAGCCAGCTGCTGCTGAACTGTTCCCACCCTTCCCGAGTAAAACACCTGAATATGTACAAGGACTTGAAAGCCTAGAGGAAGGGCCGTGGAGCCACACCAGTGAAACCATGCAGACCGACTTGGTGCCTGCAGGACAGCCAGGATGGTCCTGGCCCCGGGCGCTCTTCTGGAAGCTTTCCATTTCCCTGCCTGAGATACCCCTCCTGTCCCAGACCCAACAGATTTTTTCTTTCCTCACCTCTGCCAGTGGAGAAATTCCAGCAGAAGGTATGGGTGACACATCCTCTTCTTTAGCAGGTGGCAGCCTGGCAACTCCTGCAGAAAGTCCAGCAGAGCCCCACTCACACCGGGCCCCCCACAAAGCCGTGGCCCCTCCCTCCCTCCCACCAGCACAGCCCCGAGACTGCTGATGGGGCGGAGAATATGGCATCAGGCACAGCTGCAGGGGCTCTTGCTGCCTGGAGTGGTGTTTCTATTGACCTCAACCCAGGCACACCTGGGGAGGGCTGGCTGGCAGTGTCAGGCTGCCCAGTTCAGCTAACCCTCACCCCTCAGGGGCTCACATTGCAGAAAATGGACCTCGCTGAACCGGCCAGGTCCAAGGAACACGTGTGGGCTCCTGAGAGTCAGGATAGACAAGGGGCTGCAGCTCCGGCTTGTTTTCTAATCATTTTATCTGGCCCATGAGTGGGAGACAACTTCAAGAAGATCCCCTCCTAATGAGAGGAATCCAGGAGTCAGGGAGAGGATGGCTGATGGGTGGAGACAGAGGCCTGGTGCCCAGGATGCAGTGGAAGTCTCTGGAAGACCAGGCAGAGGGAGGCCACACAGAGTGATGCCCAGAGTCACAGACCTGTCGGAGCTGCTGTTTGTTAGTTCAAGTCCTGCTCTAAGGTGCTCTGGGTCAGCTCTGAGTGACAGGCGATCTGAGGTGCTCTCCAATGAGGGCTATGTGCACGGTTCCTGTGTGCCTAGCCCTGCTGGCGTACCTGCCCAGGGGAGCTCCGTATCCTGGGAGGGGCCTGACCACGAGAGCCCCATGGGCTGCTGGGTAGTTGCACAGGTGAGCTCCATATCCTGGGAGTGGCCTGACCAAAAGAGCTCCGTGGGCTGCTGGGACCTGCCCAGGTGAGCCCCATATCCTGGGAGGGGCCTGACCACGAGAGCCCCATGGGCTGCTGGGTAGTTGCACAGGTGAGCTCCATAAACTGCGATTGCCCTGACCACGAGAGCCCCGTGGGCTGCTGGGGACCTGGTAAAGGATGTCAGGACACTCAGTGAAGCCACCGAGGATATACATCCAGTAGTTCTTAATTCCTACACCCTGCTGGTCATTCGACCATCCACCAGGACATGCTATTCTGTATTAGACTTCAATGATGCCTTCTTCTGTATTCCATTGGTCCCAGAAAGGCTCTGCTGCCCTAGGAACCAGATTTGGGAATGGAGAAATGCTGCCACCTTGTGGCCATTTCCCAAAACAGCACCTTTAAACCCAGTGCTAATGGTCTCTAAATAGTCACACTCATTGCAGGCCTGTGAATGACACCTGCCCTCAAAAACAATCCTGGGGTCGAAAATTGACCAAAAAATTCAAAAGAGGGCAACCATCCAAGAAGACAATTGCAAGAGGTTAATTGTACTCTCCGTTTTTTTCTGTTTTCCTGTACCAGAAATTTAAAAAGGCATGGAAAAATGCTGAACATTAGGAAGAATTAAAGATATGCAAATGCAAATTACAAAAACTTATTAGCTCACACCAGTCAGAATGGCCATCAGCAAAAGTTCTGCAAACAATAATTGCTGAAGGGGTTTTGGAGAAATGCCTACCCTTGGTTCAACGTGGGACATGGTAAGAGCCAGTAATGAAAACAAAAATGTGGTGCTTTGTAAAGGTAAATACTGAGCTACCATTCAATCAAGCATACCCACTGCTGGGCCTATCTCCTGAGGGGATGAGAATCAAAAAGACACAGGCTGGTTTTCACTGGTGGCACATAGTTGAGAGTCTGCCTGCCAATGCAGGGGACACAGGATCATGCCCCGGTTAGGGAAGATCACACATGCCGCGGAGCGCCTGGTCCCGTGAGCTATGGCTGCTGGGCCTGCACATCCAGAGCCTGTGCTCTGCAATGGGAGGGTGCACGGAAGCAAGAGGCCCACGTACTGCAAAAAAACCAAAACGACACAGGTTGGCAATCCTGCACTCCAGCAATATTTACCACAGCCAACACTTGGAAGCTACGAAAATGTCCATCAATAGAGGAATGCAGAAAGAAGAAGTGGTCCATGTACACCATGGAATATGACTCCAATAAAAAATATATAAATTCAATTTATAAAACAAACATAAGTAAGGAGACATCAGCTTTTGGGGTCACATTCCACTCTAATATATAACCGAGGAACACCACTGCCAAGATGGTCTGTTTCCCTAGTTACCAGATTGGGAAAAGCAGAAATGCTGCCGCCCTCTGGCCGTTACCTGCAACAGCAGCTTTAAAACCTGTGCTAAGGTTCACTTCATATGCACCAGTACTGGAGGGCTGTAAATGAAACCTGCCCTCAAAATGTCTTGAGGGAAGTAATGGCCAATCTAATTCAAAATGTCACACATACTTCACAAAAACAATTTGAAGAGGTAAGCTGTACTCACAGTTTGAAGAAAAGAAGGACATGCCAGAATGTTCAATTTCAAGGGGTTATGAGACACATGCAAATCCAACCACAAAGTGGTATCAGCTCACACGAGTCAGAATATACATCAGCAAAAATACTACAAACAATAAACGCTGGAGGTGTGGTGGAGAAGAGCATAACCTCAACCTTAGGTGGGACGTAACCTGGTAAGAGCCACTAATGAGAACAGAATGGAGGTGCCTCTACAGGTAAACGTTTTGCTACCATATGATCCAGCAGGCCCACTCCTGGGCCTATAAACTAAGAAGACAGAATTGGAAAGACACAGGCAGGCAAATGTGCATTGATGCAGTATTACAATAGCCATGACATAGAAGCAACCAGAAAGTCCGTCAACAGATGAGTGGACAAAGAAGAACTGCTACATGTACAGACAGAATATTAGCCAAGGAAAAAAAGGACGCAATGCCATTTGCAGCACCATAGATGAGTCTAGAGGTAATCACGTGACTTGTAGTAAGTCAGAAAGTGAAAGACACATATCGTATCATATCACTTATAGGTGTTACCTAAGAATGGATACCAGGGCAGATATTTCCACGGAGAAGGGCAATCCCAGATTCATTAAACAAACTTATGGTTCACCAATGGAAAGGTGTGAGGATTGGATTCATTACGATATTGGGGTTAACAGACATATACAAACACAGGTGACATATATAATCACCAAAGGCCTACGGAATACCAAGAGAAGACTACTCAACATTCTGTCATAACGTACATGGGAAAAGGATCCCAGGAAAAACAGACATCTGTATATGTGTAAAAGAACCACATCTTCCACACCTACAACAAGCCAAACATTGTCATCAAACTTGCTGTAATAAAAAAATAAAAAATTAAATTAAAAACACGAACAAGAAGTAGTGAGACAAACTTGAGGGGCTTTCTCCTGGCACATTCCATTCTAAATTCCAATCTAGAACAGGACTTCCATTGAGGCTCTGCTGCCCTAGTCACCAGATATGGTAAGGGAGAACTGCTGCCACCTTTTGGCCGTTTCACACAACAGCAGCTTTAATCCCAGCGCTGATGGTCAGTTGATATTCAAAATCATTGCAGGCCTGTAAATGACACCTGCCCTGAAAACAAATCCTGGGGTCACATATCGACCAAAAAATTCAAAGGACGTCCATATTTCAAAACGACCGTTTCAAAAGGCATATTTTACGCCCATTAGTGTTCTGCTTCTTTTTCTTTCTTTCCTTTTTTTGTTAAAAAAACGGGAATGGAAAAAGGCATCCCTCAGAATGGGCGAAAATCGTTGCAAACGAATCAATGGACAAAGGTTTAATCTCCAATATATATAAACAGCTCATGCAGCTTACTATTAACAAAACAAACAACGCAATACAAAAAATGGGCAGAAGATCTAAAGAGACGTTTCTTCAAAGAAGACACAGAGATGGCCAAGACGCACATGAAAAGCTGCTCAACAGCACTAATTATTAGAGAAATGCAAATCAAAACTACAATGAGGTATCACCTCACACCTGTTAGAATCGGCATCATCAGAAAATCTACAAACAACCAATTCTGGGGAGGGTGTGGACAAAAGGAGCCCTCTTCCACTATTGGTGGGAATGTAAATTGATACAGTCACTATGGAGAACGGTATGGAGTTTCCTTAAAAAAACTAGAAATAGAATTACCATCTGATCCAGCAATCCCACTTCTGGGCATATACCCAGAGAAAATCATAAATCATAAAGGCACATTCACCACAATGTTCATGGCAGCACTATTTACAATAGCCAGGTAATGGAAGCAACGTAAATGCCCACAGACAGATGAATGGATAAAGATGTGGTACATATATAAAATGGAATATTACTCAGCCATAAAAAGGAATGAAACTGGGTCATTTGTAGAGACATCGATGGATCTAGAGACTGTCATACAGAATGAAGTAAGTCAGAAAGAGGAAAACAAAGATTGTATATTAATGCATATATGTGGAACCTAAACAATGGTACAGATGAACTGGTTTGCAGGGAAGAAATAGAGACACAGAGGTAGAGAACAAACGTATGGACACCAAGTGTGGGAAGCCATGGGGTGGTGGTGGTGGGATGAGTTGGGAGATTGGGATTGACCTGTATACATGTATATGCATAAAATACATAACGAATAATAACCTGCTGTATAAAAAAATAAATCAAATTAAATTTCAAAATATAAAAAAATAAAATTTAAAAATAAAACAGAAAAAATTCTTCCCTTCACACAGATGTATTTATAGGAATGAATTATTTCCATGCTTATATCTATAAATACATAAAAGAGGAATAAAATCTAACTTGAACCAGAAAAGAAAAAAAAAAAAACAACCTGAACCCACCAGTTATACAGAGGAAAACCCTATCAGGGCACTTGCTCCAGTGGGAAACAATTCTGAAATTGGTCAGAGGTGGGGAATCATCCCCCATACAGCCAGCAACCCACCCCCCACGCAAGGAGCATCCTCATTGCAAAGCTGGGGGACCGTGCCGAGGCATCTGTGAGTAAACGTGAGCTGAGCCCCAGGCCAGCTGCTGCTGAACTGTTCCCACCCGTCCCAGGTAAAACACCTGAATATGTACAAGGGCTTGAAAGCCTAGAGGAAGGGCCGCGGAGCCACACCAGCGACAGCACGCAGGCCAACTTGGTGCCTGCAGGCCAGCCAGGGTGGTCCTGTCCCATGGCGCTCTTCTGGAAGCTTTCCATTGTCCTGCCTGAGCTACCCCTCCTGTCCCGGCCCCCACTGCTTTTTTCCTTCCTCACCTCTGTCCAGAGAGAAATTCCAGCGGAAGGTATGGGTGACACATCCTCTTCTTTACAGGTGGCAGCCTGGCAACCCCTGCAGAAAGGCCAGCAGAGCCCCACTCACACCGGGCCACCAACAAAGCTGTGGGCCCTCACACCCTCCCACCAGCACAGCCCCGAGACTGCTGACGGGGCAGAGAATATGGAGTCAGGCACAGCATCAGGGGCTTTTGCTGCCTGGAGCGCTGTTTATATTGACCTCAACCAGCCACACCTGGGGAGGGCCGGCCGGCAGTGTAAGGCTGCCCAGGTCAGCTAATCCACACCCCTCAGGGAATCACATTGTTGAAAATGGACCTCGCTAAGGCAGAATAGAAGCCAAGGAACAAAAGGACACAATGCCATTTGCAGCACCATAGATGAGTCTAGAGGTAATCACGTGACTTGTAGTAAGTCAGAAAGTCAAAGACACATATCGTATCATATCACTTATAGGTGTTACCTAAGAATGGATACCAGGGCAGATATTTCCACGGAGAAGGGCCATCACAGATTCATCAAACAAACTTATGGTTCACCAATGGAAAGGTGTGAGGATTGGTTTCATTACGATATTGGGGTTAACAGACATATACAAACACAGGTGACATATATAATCACCAAAGACCTACGGGATACCAAGAGAAGACTACTCAACATTCTGTCATAATGTACATGGGAAAAGGATCCCAGGAAGAACAGACATCTGTATATGTGTAAAAGAACCACATCTTCCACACCTACAACAAGCCAAACATTGTAATCAAACTTGCTGTAATAAAAAATAAAAAATTAAATTAAAAACAGGAACAAAAAGTAGTGAGACAAACTTGAGGGGCTTTCTCCTGGCACATTCCATTCTAAATTCCAATCTAGAACAGGACTTCCATTGAGGCTCTGTTGCCCTAGTCACCAGATTTGGTAAGGGAGAACTGCTGCCACCTTGTGGCCGTTTCACACAACAGCAGCTTTAATCCCAGCGCTGATGGTCAGTTGATATTCAAAATCATTGCAGGCCTGTAAATGACACCTGCCCTGAAAACAAATCCTGGGGTCACATATCGACCAAAAAATTCAAAGCACGTCCATATTTCAAAATGACCGTTTCAAAAGGCATATTTTACGCACATTAGTGTTCTGCTTCTTTTTCTTTCTTTCCTTTTTTTGTTAAAAATACGGGAATGGAAAAAGGCATCCCTCAGAATGGGCGAAAATCGTTGCAAACGAATCAATGGACAAAGGTTTATTCTCCAATATATATAAACAGCTCATGCAGCTTAATATTAACAAAACAAACAACCCAATACAAAAAATGGGCAGAAGATCTAAAGAGATGTTTCTTCAAAGAAGACACAGAGATGGCCAAGACGTACATGAAAAGCTGCTCAACAGCACTAATTATTAGAGAAATGCAAATCAATACTACAATGAGGTATCACCTCACACCTGTTAGAATCGGCATCATCAGAAAATCTACAAACAACCAATTCTGGGGAGGGTGTGGACAAAAGGAGCCCTCTTCCACTAATGGTGGCAATGTAAATTGATACAGTCACTATGGAGAACGGTATGGAGTTTCCTTAAAAAAACTAGAAATAGAATTAACATCTGATCCAGCAATCCCACTTCTGGGCATATACCCAGAGAAAACCATAAATCAAAAAGGCACATTCGCCACAATGTTCATGGCAGCACTATTTACAATAGCCAGGTAATGGAAGCAACATAAATGCCCACAGACAGATGAATAGATAAAGATGTGGTACATATATAAAATGGAATATTACTCAGCCATAAAAAGGAATGAAACTGGGTCATTTGTAGAGACATCGATGGTTCTAGAGACTGTCATACAGAATGAAGTAAGTCAGAAAGAGGAAAAGAAATATTGTATATTAATGCATATATGTGGAACCTAAACAATGGTACAGATGAACTGGTTTGCAGGGAAGAAACAGAGACACAGAGGTAGAGAACAAACATATGGACACCAAGTGTGGGAAGACATGGGGTGGTGGTGGTGGGATGAGTTGGGAGATTGGGATTGACCTGTATACATGTATATGCATAAAATACATAACTAATAATAACCTGCTGTATAAAAAAATAAATCAAATTAAATTTCAAAATTTTAAAAAGTAAAATTTAAAAATAAAACAGAAAAATGTTCTTCCCTTCACACAGATGTATTTATAGGAATGAATTATTTCCATGCTTATATCTATAAATACATAAAAGAGGAATAAAATCTAACTTGAACCATAAAAGAAAAAAAAAACCTGAACCCACCAGTTATACAGAGGAAAACCCTATCAGGGCACTTGCTCCAGTGGTAAACAATTCTGAAATTGGTCAGAGGTGGGGAATCATCTCCCATACAACCAGCAACCCACCCCCCACGCCAAGAGCATCCTCATTGCAAAGCTGGCGGACCGTGCCGAGGCATCTGTGAGTAAACGTGAGCTGAGCCCCAGGCCAGCTGCTGCTGAACTGTTCCCACCCTTCCCAGGTAAAACACCTGAATATGTACAAGGCCTTGAAAGCCTAGAGGAAGGGCCGCGGAGCCACACCAGCGACAGCACGCAGGCCAACTTGGTGCCTGCAGGCCAGCCAGGGTGGTCCTGGCCCCGGGCGCTCTTCCGGAAACTTTCCATTGCCCTGCCTGAGATACCCCTCCTGTCCCGGCCCCCACTGCTTTTTTCCTTCCTCACCTCTGTCCGGAGAGAAATTCCAGCGGAAGGTATGGGTGACACATCCTCTTCTTTACAGGTGGCAGCCTGGCAACCCCAGCAGAGGCCAGCAGATCCCCACTCACACCGGGCCACCAACAAAGCTGTGGCCCCTCACTCCCTCCCACCAGCTCAGCCCCGAGACTGCTGACGGGGCAGAGAATATGGAATCAGGCACAGCTTCAGGGGCTATTGCTGCCTGGAGCGCTGTTTATATTGACCTCAAACAGGCACACCTGGGGAGGGCCGGCCGGCAGCGTAAGGTTGCCCAAGTCAACTAATCCACAACCCTCAGGGAATCACATTGTTGAAAACGGACCTCGCTAAGGCAGAATAGAAGCCAAGGAAGAAAAGGACACAATGCCATTTGCAGCACCATAGATGAGTCTAGAGGTAATCACGTGACTTGTAGTAAGTCAGAAAGTGAAAGACACATATCGTATCATATCACTTATAGGTGTTACCTAAGAATGGATACCAGGGCAGATATTTCCACGGAGAAGGGCCATCACAGATTCATCAAACAAACTTATGGTTCACCAATGGAAAGGTGTGAGGATTGGTTTCATTACGATATTGGGGTTAACAGACATATACAAACACAGGTGACCTATATAATCACCAAAGACCTACGGAATACCAAGAGAAGACTACTCAACATTCTGTCATAACGTACATGGAAAAGGATCCCAGGAAGAACAGACATCTGTATATGTGTAAAAGAACCACATCTTCCACACCTACAACAAGCCAAACATTGTTATCAAACTTGCTGTAATAAAAAATAAAAAATTAAATTAAAAACACGAAAAAGAAGTAGTGAGACAAACTTGAGGGGCTTTCTCCTGGCACATTCCATTCTAAATTCCAATCTAGAACACGACTTCCATTGAGGCTCTGTTGCCCTAGTAACCAGATTTGGTAAGGGAGAACTGCTGCCACCTTGTGGCCGTTTCACACAACAGCAGCTTTAATCCCAGCGCTGATGGTCAGTTGATATTCAAAATCATTGCAGGCCTGTAAATGACACCTGCCCTGAAAACAAATCCTGCGGTCACATATCGACCAAAAAATTCAAAGGACGTCCACATTTCAAAACGACCGTTTCAAAAGGCATATTTTACGCACATTAGTGTTCTGCTTCTTTTTCTTTCTTTCCTTTTTTTTGTTAAAAATACGGGAATGGAAAAAGGCATCCCTCAGAATGGGCGAAAATCGTTGCAAACGAATCAATGGACAAAGGTTTATTCTCCAATATATATAAACAGCTCATGCAGCTTAATATTAACAAAACAAACAACCCAATACAAAAAATGGGCAGAAGATCTAAAGAGATGTTTCTTCAAAGAAGACACAGAGATGGCCATGATGCACATGAAAAGCTGCTCAACAGCACTAATTATTAGAGAAATGCAAATCAAAACTACAATGAGGTATCACCTCACACCTGTTAGAATCGGCATCATCAGAAAATCTACAAACAACAAATTCTGGGGAGGGTGTGGACAAAAGGAGCCCTCTTCCACTATTGGTGGCAATGTAAATTGATACAGTCACTATGGAGAACGGTATGGAGTTTCCGTAAAAAAACTAGAAATAGAATTACCATCTGATCCAGCAATCCCACTTCTGGGCATATACCCAGAGAAAACCATAAATCAAAAAGGCACATTCACCACAATGTTCATGGCAGCACTATTTACAATAGCCTGGTAATGGAAGCAACATAAATGCCCACAGACAGATGAATAGATAAAGATGTGGTACATATATAAAATGGAATATTACTCAGCCATAAAAAGGAATGAAACTGGGTCATTTGTAGACACATCGATGGTTCTAGAGACTGTCATACAGAATGAAGTAAGTCAGAAAGAGGAAAACAAATATTGTATATTAATGCATATATGTGAAACCTAAACAATGGTACAGATGAACTGGTTTGGAGGGAAGAAACAGAGACACAGAGGTAGAGAACAAACATATGGACACCAAGTGTGGGAAGCCATGGGGTGGTGGTGGTGGGATGAGTTGGGAGATTGGGATTGACCTGTATACATGTATATGCATAAAATACATAACTAATAATAACCTGCTGTATAAAAAAATAAATCAAATTAAATTTCAAAATTTTAAAAAGTAAAATTTAAAAATAAAACAGAAAAATGTTCTTTCCTTCACACAGATGTATTTATAGGAATGAATTATTTCCATGCTTATATCTATAAATACATAAAAGAGGAGTAAAATCTAACTTGAACCATAAAAGAAAAAAAAACCTGAACCCACCAGTTATACAGAGGAAAACCCTATCAGGGCACTTGCTCCAGCGGTAAACAATTCTGAAATTGGTCAGAGGTGGGGAATCATCTCCCATACAACCAGCAACCCACCCCCCACGCCAGGAGCATCCTCATTGCAAAGCTGGGGGACCGTGCCGAGGCATCTGTGAGTAAACGTGAGCTGAGCCCCAGGCCAGCTGCTGCTGAACTGTTCCCACCCTTCCCAGGTAAAACACCTGAATATGTACAAGGCCTTGAAAGCCTAGAGGAAGGGCCGCGGAGCCACACCAGCGACAGCACGCAGGCCAACTTGGTGCCTGCAGGCCAGCCAGGGTGGTCCTGGCCCCGGGCGCTCTTCCGGAAGCTTTCCATTGCCCTGCCTGAGATACCCCTCCTGTCCCGGCCCCCACTGATTTTTTCCTTCCTCACCTCTGTCCGGAGAGAAATTCCAGCGGAAGGTATGGGTGACACATCCTCTTCTTTACAGGTGGCAGCCTGGCAACCCCAGCAGAAAGGCCAGCAGATCCCCACTCACACCGGGCCACCAACAAAGCTGTAGCCCGTCACTCCCTCCCACCAGCTCAGCCCCGAGACTGCTGACGGGGCAGAGAATATGGAATCAGGCACAGCTTCAGGGGCTATTGCTGCCTGGAGCGCTGTTTATATTGACCTCAAACAGGCACACCTGGGGAGGGCCGGCCGGCAGAGTAAGGCTGCCCAGGTCAGCTAATCCACAACCCTCAGGGAATCACATTGTTGAAAACGGACCTCGCTAAGGCAGAATAGAAGCCAAGGAAGAAAAGGACACAATGCCATTTGCAGCACCGTAGATGAGTCTAGAGGTAATCACGTGACTTGTAGTAAGTCAGAAAGTGAAAGACACATATCGTATCCTATCACTTATAGGTGTTACCTAAGAATGGATACCAGGGCAGATATTTCCACGGAGAAGGGCCATCACAGATTCATCAAACAAACTTATGGTTCACCAATGGAAAGGTGTGAGGATTGGTTTCATTACGATATTGGGGTTAACAGACATATACAAACACAGGTGACCTATATAATCACCAAAGACCTACGGAATACCAAGAGAAGACTACTCAACATTCTGTCATAACGTACATGGGAAAAGGATCCCAGGAAGAACAGACATCTGTATATGTGTAAAAGAACCACATCTTCCACACCTACAACAAGCCAAACATTGTAATCAAACTTGCTGTAATAAAAAATAAAAAATTAAATTAAAAACACGAACAAGAAGTAGTGAGACAAACTTGAGGGGCTTTCTCCTGGCACATTCCATTCTAAATTCCAATCTAGAACACGACTTCCATTGAGGCTCTGTTGCCCTAGTCACCAGATTTGGTAAGGGAGAACTGCTGCCACCTTGTGGCCGTTTCACACAACAGCAGCTTTAATCCCAGCGCTGATGGTCAGTTGATATTCAAAATCATTGCAGGCCTGTAAATGACACCTGCCCTGAAAACAAATCCTGGGGTCACATATCGACCAAAAAATTCAAAGGACGTCCATATTTCAAAACGACCGTTTCAAAAGGCATATTTTACGCACATTAGTGTTCTGCTTCTTTTTCTTTCTTTCCTTTTTTTTGTTAAAAATACGGGAATGGAAAAAGGCATCCCTCAGAATGGGCGAAAATCGTTGCAAACGAATCAATGGACAAAGGTTTAATCTCCAATATATATAAACAGCTCACGCAGCTTAATATTAACAAAAAAACAACCCAATACAAAAAATGGGCAGAAGATCTAAAGAGATGTTTCTTCAAAGAAGACACAGAGATGGCCAAGACGCACATGAAAAGCTGCTCAACAGCACTAATTATTAGAGAAATGCAAATCAAAACTACAATGAGGTATCACCTCACACCTGTTAGAATCGGCATCATAAGAAAATCAACAAACAACAAATTCTGGGGAGGGTGTGGACAAAAGGAGCCCTCTTCCACTATTGGTGGCAATGTAAATTGATACAGTCACTATGGAGAACGGTATGGAGTTTCCTTAAAAATACTAGAAATAGAATTACCATCTGATCCAGCAATCCCACTTCTGGGCATATACCCAGAGAAAACCATAAATCAAAAAGGCACATTCACCACAATGTTCATGGCAGCACTATTTACAATAGCCTGGTAATGGAAGCAACATAAATGCCCACAGACAGATGAATGGATAAAGATGTGGTACATATATAAAATGGAATATTACTCAGCCATAAAAAGGAATGAAACTGGGTCATTTGTAGAGACATCGATGGATCTAGAGACTGTCATACAGAATGAAGTAAATCAGAAAGAGGATAACAAATATTGTATATTAATGCATATATGTGGAACCTAAAAAATGGTACAGATGAACTGGTTTGCAGGGAAGAAACAGAGACACAGAGGTAGAGAACAAACATATGGACACCAAGTGTGGGAAGGCATGGGGTGGTGGTGGTGGGATGAGTTGGGAGATTGGGATTGACCTGTATACATGTATATGCATAAAATACATAACTAATAATAACCTGCTGTATAAAAAAATAAATCAAATTAAATTTCAAAATTTTAAAAAGTAAAATTTAAAAATAAAACAGAAAAATGTTCTTCCCTTCACACAGATGTATTTATAGGAATGAATTATTTCCATGCTTATATCTATAAATACATAAAAGAGGAATAAAATCTAACTTGAACCATAAAAGAAAAAAAAAAACCTATACCCACCACTTATACAGAGGAAAACCCTATCAGGGCACTTGCTCCAGCGGTAAACAATTCTGAAATTGGTCAGAGGTGGGGAATCATCTCCCATACAACCAGCAACCCACACCCCACGCCAGGAGCGTCCTCATTGCAAAGCTGGGGGACTGTGCCGAGGCATCTGTGAGTAAACGTGAGCTGAGCCCCAGGCCAGCTGCTGCTGAACTGTTCCCACCCTTCCCAGGTAAAACACCTGAATATGGACAAGGGATTGAAAGCCTAGAGGAAGGACCGCGGAGCCACACCAGCGACAGCACGCAGGCCAACTTGGTGCCTGCAGACCAGCCAGGGTGGTCCTGGCCCCGGGCGCTCTTCCGGAAGCTTTCCATTTCCCTGCCTGAGATAGCCCTCCTGTCCCGGCCCCCACTGCTTTTTTCCTTCCTCACCTCTGTCCGGAGAGAAATTCCAGCGGAAGGTATGGGTGACACATCCTCTTCTTTACAGGTGGCAGCCTGGCAACCCCTGCAGAAAGGCCAGCAGAGCCCCACTCACACCGGGCCACCAACAAAGCTGTGGCCCCTCACTCCCTCCCACCAGCAGAGCCCCGAGACTGCTGACGGGGCAGAGAATATGGAGTCAGGCACAGCTTCAGGGGCTATTGCTGCCTGGAGCGCTGTTTATATTGACCTCAAACAGGCACACCTGGGGAGGGCCGGCCGGCAGGGTAAGGCTGCCCAGGTCAGCTAATCCACAACCCTCAGGGAATCACATTGTTGAAAACGGACCTCGCTAAGGCAGAATAGAAGCCAAGGAAGAAAAGGACACAATGCCATTTGCAGCACCGTAGATGAGTCTAGAGGTAATCACGTGACTTGTAGTAAGTCAGAAAGTGAAAGACACATATCGTATCCTATCACTTATAGGTGTTACCTAAGAATGGATACCAGGGCAGATATTTCCACGGAGAAGGGCCATCACAGATTCATCAAACAAACTTATGGTTCACCAATGGAAAGGTGTGAGGATTGGTTTCATTACGATATTGGGGTTAACAGACATATACAAACACAGGTGACATATATAATCACCAAAGACCTACGGAATACCAAGAGAAGACTACTCAACATTCTGTCATAACGTACATGGGAAAAGGATCCCAGGAAGAACAGACATCTGTATATGTGTAAAAGAACCACATCTTCCACACCTACAACAAGCCAAACATTGTAATCAAACTTGCTGTAATAAAAAATAAAAAATTAAAATAAAATCACGAATAAGAAGTAGTGAGACAAACTTGAGGGGCTTTCTCCTGGCACATTCCATTCTAAATTCCAATCTAGAACACGACTTCCATTGAGGCTCTGTTGCCCTAGTCACCAGATTTGGTAAGGGAGAACTGCTGCCACCTTGTGGCCGTTTCACACAAGAGCAGCTTTAATCCCAGCGCTGATGGTCAGTTGATATTCAAAATCATTGCAGGCCTTTAAATGACACCTGCCCTGAAAACAAATCCTGGGGTCACATATCGACCAAAAAATTCAAAGGACGTCCATATTTGAAAACCACCGTTTCAAAAGGCATATTTTACGCACATTAGTGTTCTACTTCTTTTTCTTTCTTTCCTTTTTTTTGTTAAAAATACGGGAATGGAAAAAGGCATCCCTCAGAATGGGTGAAAATCGTTGCAAACGAATCAATGGACAAAGGTTTAATCTCCAATATATATAAACAGCTCATGCAGCTTAATATTAACAAAACAAACAACCCAATACAAAAAATGGGAAGAAGATCTAAAGAGATGTTTCTTCCAAGAAGACACAGAGATGGCCAAGACGCACATGAAAAGCTGCTCAACAGCACTAATTATTAGAGAAATGCAAATCAAAACTACAATGAGGTATCACCTCACGCCTGTTAGAATAGGCATCATCAGAAAATCTACAAACAACAAATTCTTGGGAGAGTGTGGACAAAAGGAGCCCTCTTCCACTATTGGTGGCAACGTAAATTGATACAGTCACTATGGAGAACGGTATGGAGTTTCCTTAAAAATACTAGAAACAGAATTACCATCTGATCCACAAATCCCACTTCTGGGCATATACCCAGAGAAAACCAAAAATCAAAAAGGCACATTCACCACAATGTTCATGGCAGCACTATTTACAATAGCCAGGTAATGGAAGCAACGTAAGTGCCCACAGACAGATGAATGGATAAAGATGTGGTACATATATAAAATGGAATATTACTCAGCCATAAGAAGGAATGAAACTGGGTCATTTGTAGAGACATCGATGGATCTAGAGACTGTCATACAGAATGAAGTAAGTCAGAAAGAGGAAAACAAATATTGTATATTAATGCATATATGTGGAACCTAAAAAATGGTACAGATGAACTGGTTTGCAGGGAAGAAACAGAGACACAGAGGTAGAGAACAAACATATGGACACCAAGTGTGGGAAGCCATGGGGTGGTGGTGGTGTGATGAGTTGGGAGACTGGGATGGACCTGTATACATGTATATGCATAAAATACATAACTAATAATAACATGCTGTATAAAAAAATAAATCAAATTAAATTTCAAAATTAAAAAAAATAAAATTTAAAAATAAAACAGAAAAATGTTCTTCCCTTCACACAGATGTATTTATAGGAATGAATTATTTCCATGCTTATGTCTATAAATACATAAAAGAGGAATAAAATCTAACTTGAACCATAAAAGAAAAAAAAAACCTGAACCCACCAGTTATACAGAGGAAAAACTTATCAGGGCACTTGCTGCAGCGGTAAACAATTCTGAAATTGGTCAGAGGTGGGGAATCATCTCCCATATAACCAACAACCCACCCCCCACGCCAGGAGCATCCTCATCGCAAGGTGGGGGACCGTGCCGAGGCATCTGTGAGTAAACGTGAGCTGAGCCGCAGGCCAGCTGCTGCTGAACTGTTCCCACCCTTCCCAGGTAAAACACCTGAATATGGACAAGGGCTTGAAAGCCTAGAGTAAGGGCTGCGGAGCCACACCAGCGACAGCACGCAGGCCAACTTGGTGCCTGCAGGCCAGCCAGGGTGGTCCTGGCCCCGGGCGCTCTTCCGGAAGCTTTCCATTGCCCTGCCTGAGATAGCCCTCCTGTCCCGGCCCCCACTGCTTTTTTCCTTCCTCACCTCTGTCCGGAGAGAAATTCCAGCGGAAGGTATGGGTGACACATCCTCTTCTTTACAGGTGGCAGCCTGGCAACCCCTGCAGAAAGGCCAGCAGAGCCCCACTCACACCGGGCCACCAACAAAGCTGTGGCCCCTCACTCCCTCCCACCAGCAGAGCCCCGAGACTGCTGACGGGGCAGAGAATATGGAGTCAGGCACAGCTTCAGGGGCTATTGCTGCCTGGAGCACTGTTTATATTGACCTCAAACAGGCACACCTGGGGAGGGCTGGCTGGCAGTGTAAGGGTGCCGAGGTCAGCTAATCCACAACCCTCAGGGAATCACATTGTTGAAAATGGACCTCGCTAAGGCAGAATAGAAGCCAAGGAAGAAAAGGACACAATGCCATTTGCAGCACCGTAGATGAGTCTAGAGGTAATCACGTGACTTGTAGTAAGTCAGAAAGTGAAAGACACATATCGTATCATATCACTTATAGGTGTTACCTAAGAATGGATACCAGGGCAGATATTTCCACGGAGAAGGGCCATCACAGATTCATCAAACAAACTTATGGTTCACCAATGGAAAGGTGTGAGGATTGGTTTCATTACGATATTGGGGTTAACAGACATATACAAACACAGGTGACATATATAATCACCAAAGACCTACGGGATACCAAGAGAAGACTACTCAACATTCTGTCATAACGTACATGGGAAAAGGATCCCAGGAAGAACAGACATCTGTATATGTTTAAAAGAACCACATCTTCCACACCTACAACAAGCCAAACATTGTCATCAAACTTGCTGTAATAAAAAATTAAAAAATAAATTAAAACCACGAACAAGAAGTAGTGAGACAAACTTGAGGGGCTTTCTCCTGGCACATTCCATTCTAAATTCCAGTCTAGAACACGACTTCCATTGAGGCTCTGTTGCCCTAGTCACCAGATTTGGTAAGGGAGAACTGCTGCCACCTTGTGGCCGTTTCACACAACAGCAGCTTTAATCCCAGCGCTGATGGTCAGTTGATATTCAAAATCATTGCAGGCCTGTAAATGACACCTGACCTGAAAACAAATCCTGGGGTCACATATCGACCAAAAAATTCAAAGCACGTCCATATTTCAAAATGACCGTTTCAAAAGGCATATTTTACGCACATTAGTGTTCTGCTTCTTTTTCTTTCTTTCCTTTTTTTGTTAAAAATACGGGAATGGAAAAAGGCATCCCTCAGAATGGGCGAAAATCGTTGCAAACGAATCAATGGACAAAGGTTTAATCTCCAATATATATAAACAGCTCATGCAGCTTAATATTAACAAAACAAACAACCCAATACAAAAAATGGGCAGAAGATCTAAAGAGATGTTTCTTCAAAGAAGACACAGAGATGGCCAACACGCACATGAATAGCTGCTCAACAGCACTAATTATTAGAGAAATGCAAATCAAAACTACAATGAGGTATCACCTCACACCTGTTAGAATCGGCATCATCAGAAAATCTACAAACAACAAATTCTGGGGAGGGTGTGGACAAAAGGAGCCCTCTTCCACTAAAGGTGGCAATGTAAATTGATAGAGTCACTATGGAGAACGGTATGGAGTTTCCTTAAAAATACTAGAAATAGAATTAACATCTGATCCAGCAATCCCACTTCTGGGCATATACCCAGAGAAAACCATAAATCAAAAAGGCACATTCACCACAATGTTCATGGCAGCACTATTTACAATAGCCTGGTAATGGAAGCAACATAAATGCCCACAGACAGATGAATGGATAAAGATGTGGTACATATATAAAATGGAATATTACTCAGCCATAAAAAGGAATGAAACTGGGTCATTTGTAGAGACATCGATGGATCTAGAGACTGTCATACAGAATGAAGTAAATCAGAAAGAGGATAAAAATATTGTATATTAATGCATATATGTGGAACCTAAAAAATGGTACAGATGAACTGGTTTGCAGGGAAGAAACAGAGACACAGAGGTAGAGAACAAACATATGGACACCAAGTGTGGGAAGGCATGGGGTGGTGGTGGTGGGATGAGTTGGGAGACTGGGATTGACCTGTATACATGTATATGCATAAAATACATAACTAATAATAACCTGCTGTATAAAAAAATAAATCAAATTAAATTTCAAAATTTTAAAAAGTAAAATTTAAAAATAAAACAGAAAAATGTTCTTCCCTTCACACAGATGTATTTATAGGAATGAATTATTTCCATGCTTATATCTATAAATACATAAAAGAGGAATAAAATCTAACTTGAACCATAAAAGAAAAAAAAAACCTGAACCCACCAGTTATACAGAGGAAAACCCTATCAGGGCACTTGCTCCAGCGGTAAACAATTCTGAAATTGGTCAGAGGTGGGGAATCATCTCCCATACAACCAGCAACCCACACCCCACGCCAGGAGCGTCCTCATTGCAAAGCTGGGGGACTGTGCCGAGGCATCTGTGAGTAAACGTGAGCTGAGCCCCAGGCCAGCTGCTGAACTGTTCCCACCCTTCCCATGTAAAACACCTGAATATGGACAAGGGCTTGAAAGCCTAGAGGAAGGGCCGCGGAGCCACACCAGCGACAGCACGGAGGCCAACTTGGTGCCTGCAGACCAGCCAGGGTGGTCCTGGCCCCGGGCGCTCTTCCGGAAGCTTTCCATTTCCCTGCCTGAGATACCCCTCCGGTCCCGACCCCCACTGCTTTTTTCCTTCCTCACCTCTGTCCGGAGAGAAATTCCAGCGGAAGGTATGGGTGACACATCCTCTTCTTTACAGGTGGCAGCCTGGCAACCCCTGTAGAAAGGCCAGCAGAGCCCCACTCACACCGGGCCACCAACAAAGCTGTGGCCCCTCACACCCTCTCACCAGCAGAGCCCCGAGACTGCTGACGGGGCAGAGAATATGGAGTCAGGCACAGCTTCAGGGGCTATTGCTGCCTGGAGCGCTGTTTATATTGACCTCAAACAGGCACCCCTGGGGAGGGCCGGCCGGCAGGGTAAGGCTGCCCAGGTCAGCTAATCCACAACCCTCAGGGAATCACATTGTTGAAAATGGACCTCGCTAAGGCAGAATAGAAGCCAAGGAAGAAAAGGACACAATGCCATTTGCAGCACCGTAGATGAGTCTAGAGGTAATCACGTGACTTGTAGTAAGTCAGAAAGTGAAAGACACATATCGTATCCTATCACTTATAGGTGTTACCTAAGAATGGATACCAGGGGCAGATATTTCCACGGAGAAGGGCCATCACAGATTCATCAAACAAACTTATGGTTCACCAATGGAAAGGTGTGAGGATTGGTTTCATTACGATATTGGGGTTAACAGACATATACAAAGACAGGTGACATATATTCACCAAAGACCTACGGAATACCAAGAGAAGACTACTCAACATTCTGTCATAACGTACATGGGAAAAGGATCCCAGGAAGAACAGACATCTGTATATGTGTAAAAGAACCACATCTTCCACACCTACAACAAGCCAAACATTGTAATCAAACTTGCTGTAATAAAAAATAAAAAATTAAATTAAAAACACGAACAAGAAGTAGTGAGACAAACTTGAGGGGCTTTCTCCTGGCACATTCCATTCTAAATTCCAATCTAGAACACGACTTCCATTGAGGCTCTGTTGCCCTAGTCACCAGATTTGGTAAGGGAGAACTGCTGCCACCTTGTGGCCGTTTCACACAAGAGCAGCTTTAATCCCAGCGCTGATGGTCAGTTGATATTCAAAATCATTGCAGGCCTTTAAATGACACCTGCCCTGAAAACAAATCCTGGGGTCACATATCGACCAAAAAATTCAAAGGACGTCCATATTTCAAAACGACCGTTTCAAAAGGCATATTTTACGCACATTAGTGTTCTACTTCTTTTTCTTTCTTTCCTTTTTTTTGTTAAAAATACGGGAATGGAAAAAGGCATCCCTCAGAATGGGTGAAAATCGTTGCAAACGAATCAATGGACAAAGGTTTAATCTCCAATATATATAAACAGCTCATGCAGCTTAATATTAACAAATCAAACAACCCAATACAAAAAATGGGAAGAAGATCTAAAGAGATGTTTCTTCAAAGAAGACACAGAGATGGCCAAGACGCACATGAAAAGCTGCTCAACAGCACTAATTATTAGAGAAATGCAAATCAAAACTACAATGAGGTATCACCTCACACCTGTTAGAATCGGCATCATCAGAAAATCTACAAACAACACATTCTTGGGAGGGTGTGGAAAAAAGGAGCCCTCTTCCACTATTGGTGGCAATGTAAATTGATACAGTCACTCTGGAGAACGGTATGGAGTTTCCTTAAAAATACTAGAAACAGAATTACCATCTGATCCACAAATCCCACTTCTGGGCATATACCCAGAGAAAACCAAAAATCAAAAAGGCACATTCACCACAATGTTCATGGCAGCACTATTTACAATAGCCAGGTAATGGAAGCAACGTAAATGCCCACAGACAGATGAATGGATAAAGATGTGGTACATATATAAAATGGAATATTACTCAGCCATAAGAAGGAATGAAACTGGGTCATTTGTAGAGACATCGATGGATCTAGAGACTGTCATACAGAATGAAGTAAGTCAGAAAGAGGAAAACAAATATTGTATATTAATGCATATATGTGGAACCTAAAAAATGGTACAGATGAACTGGTTTGCAGGGAAGAAACAGAGACACAGAGGTAGAGAACAAACATATGGACACCAAGTGTGGGAAGCCATGGGGTGGTGGTGGTGGGATGAGTTGGGAGACTGGGATTGACCTGTATACATGTATATGCATAAAATACATAACTAATAATAACCTGCTGTATAAAAAAATAAATCAAATTAAATTTCAAAATATAAAAAAATAAAATTTAAAAATAAAACAGAAAAAATTCTTCCCTTCACACAGATGTATTTATAGGAATGAATTATTTCCATGCTTATATCTATAAATACATAAAAGGAATAAAATCTAACTTGAACCAGAAAAGAAAAAAAAAAACAACCTGAACCCACCAGTTATACAGAGGAAAACCCTATCAGGGCACTTGCTCCAGTGGGAAACAATTCTGAAATTGGTCAGAGGTGGGGAATCATCCCCCATACAGCCAGCAACCCACCCCCCACGCAAGGAGCATCCTCATTGCAAAGCTGGGGGACCGTGCCGAGGCATCTGTGAGTAAACGTGAGCTGCGCCCCAGGCCAGCTGCTGCTGAACTGTTCCCACCCGTCCCAGGTAAAACACCTGAATATGTACAAGGGCTTGATAGCCTAGAGGAAGGGCCGCGGAGCCACAGCAGCGACAGCACGCAGGCCAACTTGGTGCCTGCAGGCCAGCCAGGGTGGTCCTGTCCCATGGCGCTCTTCTGGAAGCTTTCCATTGCCCTGCCTGACCTACCCCTCCTGTCCCGGCCCCCACTGCATTTTTCCTTCCTCACCTCTGTCCAGAGAGAAATTCCAGCGGAAGGTATGGGTGACACATCCTCTTCTTTACAGGTGGCAGCCTGGCAACCCCTGCAGAAATGCCAGCAGAGCCCCACTCACACCGGGCCACCAACAAAGCTGTGGGCCCTCACTCCCTCCCACCAGCACAGCCCCGAGACTGCTGACGGGGCAGAGAATATGGAGTCAGGCACAGCATCAGGGGCTTTTGCTGCCTGGAGCGCTGTTTATATTGACCTCAACCAGCCACACCTGGGGAGGGCCGGCCGGCAGTGTAAGGCTGCCCAGGTCAGCTAACCCACACCCCTCAGGGAATCACATTGTTGAAAATGGACCTCGCTAAGGCAGAATAGAAGCCAAGGAACAAAAGGACACAATGCAATTTGCAGCACCATAGATGAGTCTAGAGGTAATCACGTGACTTGTAGTAAGTCAGAAAGTCAAAGACACATATCGTATCATATCACTTATAGGTGTTACCTAAGAATGGATACCAGGGCAGATATTTCCACGGAGAAGGGCCATCACAGATTCATCAAACAAACTTATGGTTCACCAATGGAAAGGTGTGTGGATTTGGTTCATTACGATATTGGGGTTAACAGACATATACAAACACAGGTGACATATATAATCACCAAAGACCTACGGAATACCAAGAGAAGACTACTCAACATTCTGTCATAACGTACATGGGAAAAGGATCCCAGGAAGAACAGACATCTGTATATGTGTAAAAGAACCACATCTTCCACACCTACAACAAGCCAAACATTGTAATCAAACTTGCTGTAATAAAAAATAAAAAATTAAATTAAAAACACCAACAAGAAGTAGTGAGACAAACTTGAGGGGCTTTCTCCTGGCACATTCCATTCTAAATTCCAATCTAGAACACGACTTCCATTGAGGCTCTGTTGCCCTAGTCACCAGATTTGGTAAGGGAGAACTGCTGCCACCTTGTGGCCGTTTCACACAACAGCAGCTTTAATCCCAGCGCTGATGGTCAGTTGATATTCAAAATCATTGCAGGCCTGTAAATGACACCTGCCCTGAAAACAAATCCTGGGGTCAGATATCGACCAAAAAATTCAAAGGACGTCCATATTTCAAAACGACCGTTTCAAAAGGCATATTTTACGCACATTAGTGTTCTGCTTCTTTTTCTTTCTTTCCTTTTTTTGTTAAAAATACGGGAATGGAAAAAGGCATGCCTCAGAATGGGCGAAAATCGTTGCAAACGAATCAATGGACAAAGGTTTAATCTCCAATATATATAAACAGCTCATGCAGCTTAATATTAACAAAACAAACAACCCAATACAAAAAATGGGCAGAAGATCTAAAGAGATGTTTATTCAAAGAAGACACAGAGATGGCCAAGACGCACATGAAAATCTGCTCAACAGCACTAATTATTAGAGAAATGCCAATCAAAACAACAATGAGGTATCACCTCACACCTGTTAGAATCGGCATCATCAGAAAATCTACAAACAACCAATTCTGGGGAGGGTGTGGACAAAAGGAGCCCTCTTCCACTATTGGTGGCAATGTAAATTGATACAGTCACTATGGAGAACGGTATGGAGTTTCCTTAAAAAAACTAGAAATAGAATTACCATCTGATCCAGCAATCCCACTTCTGGGCATATACCCAGAGAAAACCATAAATCAAAAAGGCACATTCACCACAATGTTCATGGCAGCACTATTTACAATAGCCTGGTAATGGAAGCAACGTAAATGCCCACAGACAGATGAATGGATAAAGATGTGGTACATATATAAAATGGAATATTACTCAGCCATAAGAAGGAATGAAACTGGGTCATTTGTAGAGACATCGATGGATCTAGAGACTGTCATACAGAATGAAGTAAGTCAGAAAGAGGAAAACAAATATTGTATATTAATGCATATATGTGGAACCTAAAAAATGGTACAGATGAACTGGTTTGCAGGGAAGAAACAGAGACACAGAGGTAGAGAACAAACATATGGACACCAAGTGTGGGAAGCCATGGGGTGGTGGTGGTGGGATGAGTTGGGAGACTGGGATTGACCTGTATACATGTATATGCATAAAATACATAACTAATAATAACCTGCTGTATAAAAAAATAAATCAAATTAAATTTCAAAATTAAAAAAAATAAAATTTAAAAATAAAACAGAAAAATATTCTTCCCTTCATACAGATGTATTTATAGGAATGAATTATTTCCATGCTTATATCTATAAATACATAAAAGAGGAATAAAATCTAACTTGAACCAGAAAAGAAAAAAAAAACCTGAACCCACCAGTTATACAGAGGAAAAACCTATCAGGGCACTTGCTCCAGTGGTAAACAATTCTGAAATTGGTCAGAGGTGGGGAATCATCTCCCATATAACCAACAACCCACCCCCCACGCCAGGAGCATCCTCATCGCAAAGCTGGGGGACCGTGCCGAGGCATCTGTGAGTAAACATGAGCTGAGCCCCAGGCCAGCTGCTGCTGAACTGTTCCCACCCTTCCCAGGTAAAACACCTGAATATGTACAAGGCCTTGAAAGCCTAGAGGAAGGGCTGCGGAGCCACACCAGCGACAGCACGCAGGCCAACTTGGTGCCTGCAGGCCAGCCAGGGTGGTCCTGGCCCCGGGCGCTCTTCCGGAAGCTTTCCATTGCCCTGCCTGAGATAGCCCTCCTGTCCCGGCCCCCACTGCTTTTTTCCTTCCTCACCTCTGTCCGGAGAGAAATTACAGCGGAAGGTATGGGTGACACATCCTCTTCTTTACAGGTGGCAGCCTGGCAACCCCTGCAGAAAGGCCAGCAGAGCCCCACTCACACCGGGCCACCAACAAAGCTGTGGCCCCTCACTCCCTCCCACCAGCACAGCCCCGAGACTGCTGACGGGGCAGAGAATATGGAGTCAGGCACAGCTTCAGGGGCTATTGCTGCCTGGAGCACTGTTTATATTGACCTCAAACAGGCACACCTGGGGAGGGCTGGCCGGCAGTGTAAGGCTGCCGAGGTCAGCTAATCCACAACCCTCAGGGAATCACATTGTTGAAAATGGACTTCGCTAAGGCAGAATAGAAGCCAAGGAAGAAAAGGACACAATGCCATTTGCAGCACCGTAGATGAGTCTAGAGGTAATCACGTGACTTGTAGTAAGTCAGAAAGTCAAAGACACATATCGTATCATATCACTTATAGGTGTTACCTAAGAATGGATACCAGGGCAGATATTTCAACGGAGAAGGGCCATCACAGATTCATCAAACAAACTTATGGTTCACCAATGGAAAGGTGTGAGGATTGGTTTCATTACGATATTGGGGTTAACAGACATATACACACACAGGTGACATATATAATCACCAAAGACCTACGGGATACCAAGAGAAGACCACTCAACATTCTGTCATAACGTACATGGGAAAAGGATCCCAGGAAGAACAGACATCTGTATATGTGTAAAAGAACCACATCTTCCACACCTACAACAAGCCAAACATTGTAATCAAACTTGCTGTAATAAAAAATAAAAAATTAAATTAAAAATACCAACAAGAAGTAGTGAGACAAACTTGAGGGGCTTTCTCCTGGCACATTCCATTCTAAATTCCAATCTAGAACACGACTTCCTTTGAGGCTCTGTTGCCCTAGTCACCAGATTTGGTAAGGGAGAACTGCTGCCACCTTGTGGCCGTTTCACACAACAGCAGCTTTAATCCCAGCACTGATGGTCAGTTGATATTCAAAATCATTGCAGGCCTGTAAATGACTCCTGCCCTGAAAACAAATCCTGGGGTCACATATCGACCAAAAAATTCAAAGGACGTCCATATTTCAAAACGACAGTTTCAAAATGCATATTTTACGCACATTAGTGTTCTGCTTCTTTTTCTTTCTTTCCTTTTTTTGTTAAAAATACGGGAATGGAAAAAGGCATCCCTCAGAATGGGCGAAAATCGTTGCAAACGAATCAATGGACAAAGGTTTAATCTCCAATATATATAAACAGCTCATGCAGCTTAATACTAACAAAACAAACAACCCAATACAAAAAATGGGAAGAAGATCTAAAGAGATGTTTCTTCAAAGAAGACACAGAGATGGCCAAGACGCTCATGAAAATGTGCTCAACAGCACTAATTATTAGAGAAATGCCAATCAAAACAACAATGAGGTATCACCTCACACCTGTTAGAATCGGCATCATCAGAAAATCTACAAACAACCAATTCTGGGGAGGGTGTGGACAAAAGGAGCCCTCTTCCACTATTGGTGGCAATGTAAATTGATACAGTCACTATGAAGAACGGTATGGAGTTTCCTTAAAAAAACTAGAAATAGAATTACCATCTGATCCAGCAATCCCACTTCTGGGCATATACCCAGAGAAAACCATAAATCAAAAAGGCACATTCACCACAATGTTCATGGCAGCACTATTTACAATAGCCTGGTAATGGAAGCAACGTAAATGCCCACAGACAGATGAATGGATAAAGATGTGGTACATATATAAAATGGAATATTACTCAGCCATAAGAAGGAATGAAACTGGGTCATTTGTAGAGACATCGATGGATCTAGAGACTGTCATACAGAATGAAGTAAGTCAGAAAGAGGAAAACAAATATTGTATATTAATGCATATATGTGTAACCTAAAAAATGGTACAGATGAACTGGTTTGCAGGGAAGAAACAGAGACACAGAGGTAGAGAACAAACATATGGACACCAAGTGTGGGAAGCCATGGGGTGGTGGTGGTGGGATGAGCTGGGAGACTGGGATTGACCTGTATACATGTATATGCATAAAATACATAACTAATAATAACCTGCTGTATAAAAAAATAAATCAAATTAAATTTCAATATTAAAAAAATAAAATTTAAAAATAAAACAGAAAAATATTCTTCCCTTCATACAGATGTATTTATAGGAATGAATTATTTCCATGCTTATATCTATAAATACATAAAAGAGGAATAAAATCTAACTTGAACCAGAAAAGAAAAAAAAAACCTGAACCCACCAGTTATACAGAGGAAAAACCTATCAGGGCACTTGCTCCAGCGGTAAACAATTCTGAAATTGGTCAGAGGTGGGGAATCATCTCCCATATAACCAACAACCCACCCCCCACGCCAGGAGCATCCTCATCGCAAAGCTGGGGGACCATGCCGAGGCATCTGTGAGTAAACGTGAGCTGAGCCGCAGGCCAGCTGCTGCTGAACTGTTCCCACCCTTCCCAGGTAAAACACCTGAATATGTACAAGGCCTTGAAAGCCTAGAGGAAGGGCCGCAGAGCCACACCAGCGACAGCATGCAGGCCAACTTGGTGCCTGCAGGCCAGCCAGGGTGGTCCTGGCCCCGGGCGCTCTTCCGGAAGCTCTCCATTGCCCTGCCTGAGATACCCCTCCTGTCCCGGCCCCCACTGCTTTTTTCCTTCCTCACCTCTGTCCGGAGAGAAATTCCAGCGGAAGGTATGGCTGACACATCCTCTTCTTTACAGGTGGCAGCCTGGCAACCCCTGCAGAAAGGCCAGCAGAGCCCCACTCACACCGGGCCACCAACAAAGCTGTGGCCCCTCACTCCCTCTCGCCAGCAGAGCCCCGAGACTGCTGACGGGGCAGAGAATATGGAGTCAGGCACAGCTTCAGGGGCTATTGCTGCCTGGAGCGCTGTTTATATTGACCTCAAACAGGCACACCTGGGGAGGGCCGGCCGGCAGGGTAAGGCTGCCCAGGTCAGCTAATCCACAACCCTCAGGGAATCACATTGTTGAAAACGGACCTCGCTAAGGCAGAATAGAAGCCAAGGAAGAAAAGGACACAATGCCATTTGCAGCACCGTAGATGAGTCTAGAGGTAATCACGTGACTTGTAGTAAGTCAGAAAGTGAAAGACACATATCGTATCATATCACTTATAGGTGTTACCTAAGAATGGATACCAGGGCAGATATTTCCACGGAGAAGGGCCATCACAGATTCATCAAACAAACTTATGGTTCACCAATGGAAAGGTGTGAGGATTGGTTTCATTACGATATTGGGGTTAACAGACATATACAAACACAGGTGACCTATATAATCACCAAAGACCTACGGGATACCAAGAGAAGACTACTCAACATTCTGTCATAACGTACATGGGAAAAGGATCCCAGGAAGTACAGACATCTGTATATGTGTAAAAGAACCACATCTTCCACACCTACAACAAGCCAAACATTGTAATCAAACTTGCTGTAATAAAAAATAAAAAATTAAATTAAAACCACGAACAAGAAGTAGTGAGACAAACTTGAGGGGCTTTCTCCTGGCACATTCCATCCTAAATTCCAATCTAGAACACGACTTCCATTGAGGCTCTGTTGCCCTAGTCACCAGATTTGGTAAGGGAGAACTGCTGCCACCTTGTGGCCGTTTCACACAACAGCAGCTTTAATCCCAGCGCTGATGGTCAGTTGATATTCAAAATCATTGCAGGCCTGTAAATGAAACCTGCCCTGAAAACAAATCCTGGGGTCACATATCGACCAAAAAATTCAAAGGACGTCCATATTTCAAAACGACCGTTTCAAAAGGCATATTTTACGCACATTAGTGTTCTGCTTCTTTTGCTTTCTTTCTTTCTTTTTGTTAAAAAATCGGGAATGGAAAAAAGCAACCCTCAGAATGGGCGAAAATGTTCGCAAACGAATCAATGGACAAAGGTTCAATCTCCAATATATATAAACAGCTCATGCAGCTTAATATTAATAAAACAAACAACCCAATACAAAAATGGGCAGAAGATCTAAATAGATGTTTCTTCAAAGAAGGCACAGACATGGCCAAGACGCACATGAAAAGCTGCTCAACATCACTAATTATTAGAGAAATGCAAATCAAAACTACAATGAGGTGTGACCTCACACCTGTTAGAATCGGCATCTTCAGAAAATCTACAAACCGAAAATTCTGGGCAGGGTTTGGACAAAAGGAACCCTCTTCCACTATTGGTGGGAATGTAAATTGATACAGTCACTATGGAGAACAGTATGGAGGTTCCTTTAGAAAACTAAAAAGAGAATTACCATCTGATCCAGCAATCCCACTTCTGGGCATATAGCCAGAGAAAACCATAAATCAAAAAGACACATTCACCACAATGTTCATTGCAGCACTATTTACAATAGCCAGATAATGGAAGCAACCTAAATGCCCACAGACAGATGAATGGATAAAGATGTGGTACATATATAAAATGGAATATTACTCAGCCATAAAAAGGAATGAAACTGGGTCATTTGTAGAGAAGTCGATGGATCTAGAGACTGTCATACAGAGTGAAGTAAGTCAGAAAGTGAAAAAGAAATATTGTGTATTAATGCCTATATGTGGAACCTCGAAAAATGGTTCAGATGAACTGGTTTGCAGGGCAGAAATAGAGACACAGAAGTAGAGAACACACGTATGGACACCAAGTGGGGGAAGCCATGGGGTGGTGGTGGTGGGATGAGTTGGGAGACTGGGATTGACCTGTATACATGTATATGCATAAAATAGATAACTAATAATAACCTGCTGTATAAAAAAATAAATAAAATTAAGTTTCAAAATTTAAAAAAATAAAATTGAAAAATAAAACAGAAAAAAGTTCTTCCATTCACACAGATGTATTTATATGAATGAATTATTTCCATGCTTATATCTATAAATACATAAAAGAGGAATAAAATCTAACTTGAACCAAAAAAGAAAAAAAAAAAACTTGAACCCAACAGTTATACAGAGGAAAACCCTATCAAGGCACTAGCTCCAGCGGGAAACAATTCTGAAATTGGTCAGAGGTGGGGAATCATCTCCCATACAGCCAGCAGCACCGCCCCCCATGCAAGGAGCGTCCTCACTGCAAAGCTGCGGGACCGTGCCGAGGCCTCTGTGAGTAAATGTTAGCTGAGCCCCAGGCCAGCTGCTGCTGAACTGTTCCCACCCTTCCCAGGTAAAACACCTGAATATGTAGGAGGGCTTGAAAGCCTAGAGGAAGGGCCGTGGAGCCACACCAGCGACAGCACGCAGGCCCACTTGGTGCCTGCAGGCCAGCCAGGATGGTCCTGGCCCCGGGCACTCTTCTGGAAGCTTTCCATTTCCCTGCCTGAGATACCCCTCCTGTCCCGGCCCCCACTCCTTTTTTTCCTTCCTCACCTCAGCCCGGAGAGAAATTCCAGTGGAAGTTATGGGTGACACATCCTCTTCTTTACAGGTGGCAGCCTGGCAACTCCTGCAGAAAGTCCAGCAGAGCCCCACTCACACCGGGCCACCAACAAAGCCAGGGACCCTCACACCCTCCCACCAGCACAGCCCCGAGACTGCTGACGGGGCAGAGAATATGGAGTCAGGCACAGCTGCAGGGGCTATTGCTGCCTGGAGCGCTGTTTCTATTGACCTCAACCCAGGCACACCTGGGGAGGGCCGGCCGGCAGGGTCAGGCTGCCCAGGTCAGCTAATCCTCAGCCCTCAGGGAATCACATTGCAGAAAATGGACCTCGCTAAGACAGAATATTAGCCAAGGAAAAAAAGGACACAATGCCATTTGCAGCACCGTACATGAGTCTAGAGGTAATCACGTGACTTGTAGTAAGTCAGAAAGTGAAAGACACATATCGTATGATATCAGTTATAGGTGTTACCTAAAAATGGATACCAGGGCAGATATTTCCACGGAGAAGGGCAATCCCAGATTCATTAAACAAACTTATGGTTCACCAATGGAAAGGTGTGAGGATTGGATTCATTACGATATTGGGGTTAACAGACATATACAAACACAGGTGAAATATATAATCACCAAAGGCCTACGGAATACCAAGAGAGGACTACTCAACATTCTGTCATAAGGTACATGGGAAAAGGATCCCAGGAAGAACAGACATATGTATATGTGTAAAAGAAACACATCTTGCACACCTACAACAAGCCAAACGTTGTCATCAAACTTGCTGTAATAAAAAATAAAAGAAATAAATTAAAAACATGAACAAGAAGTAGTGAGACAAACTTGAGGGGCTTTCTCCTGGCACATTCCATTCTAAATTACAATCTAGAACACGACTTCCATTGAGGCTCTGCTGCCCTAGTAACCAGATTTGGTAAGGGAGAACTGCTGCCACCTTGTGGCCGTTTCACACAACAGCAGCTTTAATCCCAGCGCTAATGGTCAGTGGATATTCAAAATCATTACCGGCCTGTAAATGACACCTGCCCTGAAAACAAATCCTGGGGTCATATATCGACCAAAAAATTCAAAAGACGTCCATATTTCAAAACGACCGTTTCAAGAGGCATATTTTACGCACATTAGCGTTCTGCTTCTTTTGCTTGCTTTCTTTCTTTTTGTTAAAAAATCGGGAATGGAAAAAAGCAACCCTCAGAATGGGCGAAAATGTTCGCAAACGAATCAATGGACAAAGGTTCAATCTCCAATATATATAAACAGCTCATGCAGCTTAATATTAATAAAACAAACAACCCAATACAAAAATGGGCAGAAGATCTAAATAGATGTTTCTTCAAAGAAGGCACAGACATGGCCAAGACGCACATGAAAAGCTGCTCAACATCACTAATTATTAGAGAAATGCAAATCAAAACTACAATGAGGTGTGACCTCACACCTGTTAGAATCGGCATCTTCAGAAAATCTACAAACCGAAAATTCTGGGCAGGGTGTGGACAAAAGGAACCCTCTTCCACTATTGGTGGGAATGTAAATTGATACAGTCACTATGGAGAACAGTATGGAGGTTCCTTTAGAAAACTAAAAAGAGAATTACCATCTGATCCAGCAATCCCACTTCTGGGCATATAGCCAGAGAAAACCATAAATCGAAAAGACACATTCACCACAATGTTCATTGCAGCACTATTTACAATAGCCAGATAATGGAAGCAACCTAAATGCCCACAGACAGATGAATGGATAAAGATGTGGTACATATATAAAATGGAATATTACTCAGCCATAAAAAGGAATGAAACTGGGTCATTTGTAGAGAAGTCGATGGATCTAGAGACTGTCATACAGAGTGAAGTAAGTCAGAAAGAGAAAAAGAAATATTGTGTATTAATGCCTATATGTGGAACCTCGAAAAATGGTTCAGATGAACTGGTTTGCAGGGCAGAAATAGAGACACAGAAGTAGAGAACACACGTATGGACACCAAGTGGGGGAAGCCATGGGGTGGGATGAGTTGGGAGACTGGGATTGACCTGTATACATGTATATGCATAAAATAGATAACTAATAATAACCTGCTGTATAAAAAAATAAATAAAATTAAATTTCAAAATTTTAAAAAATAAAATTGAAAAATAAAACAGAAAAAAGTTCTTCCATTCACCCAGATGTATTTATATGAATGAATTATTTCCATGCTTATATCTATAAATACATAAAAGAGGAATAAAATCTAACTTGAATCAAAAAAGAAAAAAAAAAAACTTGAACCCAACAGTTATACAGAGGAAAACCCTATCAAGGCACTAGCTTCAGCGGGAAACAATTCTGAAATTGCTCAGAGGTGGGGAATCATCTCCCATAGAACCAGCAGCACCGCCCCCCATGCAAGGAGCGTCCTCATTGCAAAGCTGGGGGACCGTGCCGAGGCCTCTGTGAGTAAACGTGAGCTGAGCCCCAGGCCAGCTGCTGCTGAACTGTTCCCACCCTTCCCAGGTAAAACACCTGAATATGTACGAGGGCTTGAAAGCCTAGAAGAAGGGCCGTGGCGCCACACCAGTGACAGCACGCAGGCCCACTTGGTGCCTGCAGGCCAGCCAGGTTGGTCCTGGCCCCGGGCACTCTTCTGGAAGCTTTCCATTTCCCTGCCTGAGATACCCCTCCTGTCCCGGCCCCCACTCCTTTTTTTCCTTCCTCACCTCAGCCCGGAGAGAAATTCCAGTGGAAGTTATGGGTGACACATCCTCTTCTTTACAGGTGGCAGCCTGGCAACTCCTGCAGAAAGTCCAGCAGAGCCCCACTCACACCGGGCCACCAACAAAGCCAGGGACCCTCACACCCTCCCACCAGCACAACCCCGAGACTGCTGACGGGGCAGAGAATATGGAGTCAGGCACAGATGCAGGGGCTATTGCTGCCTGGAGCGCTGTTTCTATTGACCTCAACCCAGGCACACCTGAGGAGGGCTTGCCGGCAGGGTCAGGCTGCCCAGGTCAGCTAATCCTCAGCCCTCAGGGAATCACATTGCAGAAAATGGACCTCGCTAAGACAGAATATTAGCCAAGGAAAAAAAGGACACAATGCCATTTGCAGCACCGTACATGAGTCTAGAGGTAATCACATGACTTGTAGTAAGTCAGAAAGTGAAAGACACATATCGTATGATATCACTTATAGGTGTTACCTAAAAATGGATACCAGGGCAGATATTTCCACGGAGAAGGGCAATCCCAGATTCATTAAACAAACTTATGTTTCACCAATGGAAAGGTGTGAGGATTGGATTCATTACGATATTGGGGTTAACAGACATATACAAACACAGGTGAAATATATAATCACCAAAGGCCTACGGAATACCAAGAGAGGACTACTCAACATTCTGTCATAACGTACATGGGAAAAGGATCCCAGGAAGAACAGACATATGTATATGTGTAAAAGAAACACATCTTGCACACCTACAACAAGCCAAACGTTGTCATCAAACTTGCTGTAATAAAAAATAAAAAAAATAAATTAAAAACATGAACAAGAAGTAGTGAGACAAACTTGAGGGGCTTTCTCCTGGCACATTCCATTCTAAATTACAATCTAGAACACGACTTCCATTGAGGCTCTGCTGCCCTAGTAACCAGATTTGGTAAGGGAGAACTGCTGCCACCTTGTGGCCGTTTCACACAACAGCAGCTTTAATCCCAGCGCTAATGGTCAGTGGATATTCAAAATCATTACCAGCCTGTAAATGACACCTGCCCTGAAAACAAATCCTGGGGTCATATATCGACCAAAAAATTCAAAAGACGTCCATATTTCAAAACGACAGTTTCAAGAGGCATATTTTACGCACATTAGTGTTCTGCTTCTTTTGCTTTCTTTCTTTCTTTTTGTTAAAAAATCGGGAATGGAAAAAAGCAACCCTCAGAATGGGCGAAAATGTTCGCAAACGAATCAATGGACAAAGGTTCAATCTCCAATATATATAAACAGCTCATGCAGCTTAATATTAATAAAACAAACAACCCAATACAAAAATGGGCAGAAGATCTAAATAGATGTTTCTTCAAAGAAGGCACAGACATGGCCAAGACGCACATGAAAAGCTGCTCAACATCACTAATTATTAGAGAAATGCAAATCAAAACTACAATGAGGTGTGACCTCACACCTGTTAGAATCGGCATCTTCAGAAAATCTACAAACCGAAAATTCTGGGCAGGGTGTGGACAAAAGGAACCCTCTTCCACTATTGGTGGGAATGTAAATTGATACAGTCACTATGGAGAACAGTATGGAGGTTCCTTTAGAAAACTAAAAAGAGAATTACCATCTGATCCAGCAATCCCACTTCTGGGCATATAGCCAGAGAAAACCATAAATCAAAAAGACACATTCACCACAATGTTCATTGCAGCACTATTTACAATAGCCAGATAATGGAAGCAACCTAAATGCCCACAGACAGATGAATGGATAAAGATGTGGTACATATATAAAATGGAATATTACTCAGCCATAAAAAGGAATGAAACTGGGTCATTTGTAGAGAAGACGATGGATCTAGAGACTGTCATACAGAGTGAAGTAAGTCAGAAAGTGAAAAAGAAATATTGTGTATTAATGCCTATATGTGGAACCTCGAAAAATGGTTCAGATGAACTGGTTTGCAGGGCAGAAATAGAGACACAGAAGTAGAGAACACACGTATGGACACCAAGTGGGGGAAGCCATGGGGTGGTGGTGGTGGGATGAGTTGGGAGACTGGGATTGACCTGTATACATGTATATGCATAAAATAGATAACTAATAATAACCTGCTGTATAAAAAAATAAATAAAATTAAATTTCAAAATTTTAAAAAATAAAATTTTAAAATAAAACAGAAAAAAGTTCTTCCATTCACACAGATGTATTTATATGAATGAATTATTTCCATGCTTATATCTATAAATACATAAAAGAGGAATAAAATCTAACTTGAACCAAAAAAGAAAAAAAAAAAACTTGAACCCAACAGTTATACAGAGGAAAACGCTATCAAGGCACTAGCTCCAGCGGGAAACAATTCTGAAATTGCTCAGAGGTGGGGAATCATCTCCCATACAGCCAGCAGCACCGCCCCCCATGCAAGGAGCGTCCTCACTGCAAAGCTGCGGGACCGTGCCGAGGCCTCTGTGAGTAAATGTGAGCTGAGCCCCAGGCCAGCTGCTGCTGAACTGTTCCCACCCTTCCCAGGTAAAACACCTGAATATGTAGGAGGGCTTGAAAGCCTAGAGGAAGGGCCGTGGAGCCACACCAGCGACAGCACGCAGGCCCACTTGGTGCCTGCAGGCCAGCCAGGATGGTCCTGGCCCCGGGCACTCTTCTGGAAGCTTTCCATTTCCCTGCCTGAGATACCCCTCCTGTCCCGGCCCCCACTCCTTTTTTTCCTTCCTCACCTCAGCCCGGAGAGAAATTCCAGTGGAAGTTATGGGTGACACATCCTCTTCTTTACAGGTGGCAGCCTGGCAACTCCTGCAGAAAGTCCAGCAGAGCCCCACTCACACCGGGCCACCAACAAAGCCAGGGACCCTCACACCCTCCCACCAGCACAGCCCCGAGACTGCTGACGGGGCAGAGAATATGGAGTCAGGCACAGATGCAGGGGCTATTGCTGCCTGGAGCGCTGTTTCTATTGACCTCAACCCAGGCACACCTGGGGAGGGCCGGCCGGCAGGGTCAGGCTGCCCAGGTCAGCTAATCCTCAGCCCTCAGGGAATCACATTGCAGAAAATGGACCTCGCTAAGACAGAATATTAGCCAAGGAAAAAAAGGACACAATGCCATTTGCAGCACCGTACATGAGTCTAGAGGTAATCACGTGACTTGTAGTAAGTCAGAAAGTGAAAGACACATATCGTATGATATCAGTTATAGGTGTTACCTAAAAATGGATACCAGGGCAGATATTTCCACGGAGAAGGGCAATCCCAGATTCATTAAACAAACTTATGGTTCACCAATGGAAAGGTGTGAGGATTGGATTCATTACGATATTGGGGTTAACAGACATATACAAACACAGGTGAAATATATAATCACGAAAGGCCTACGGAATACCAAGAGAGGACTACTCAACATTCTGTCATAACGTACATGGGAAAAGGATCCCAGGAAGAACAGACATATGTATATGTGTAAAAGAAACACATCTTGCACACCTACAACAAGCCAAACGTTGTCATCAAACTTGCTGTAATAAAAAATAAAAAAATAAATTAAAAACATGAACAAGAAGTAGTGAGACAAACTTGAGGGGCTTTCTCCTGGCACATTCCATTCTAAATTACAATCTAGAACACGACTTCCATTGAGGCTCTGCTGCCCTAGTAACCAGATTTGGTAAGGGAGAACTGCTGCCACCTTGTGGCCGTTTCACACAACAGCAGCTTTAATCCCAGCGCTAATGGTCAGTGGATATTCAAAATCATTACCGGCCTGTAAATGACACCTGCCCTGAAAACAAATCCTGGGGTCATATATCGACCAAAAAATTCAAAAGACGTCCATATTTCAAAACGACAGTTTCAAGAGGCATATTTTACGCACATTAGTGTTCTGCTTCTTTTGCTTTCTTTCTTTCTTTTTGTTAAAAAATCGGGAATGGAAAAAAGCAACCCTCAGAATGGGCGAAAATGTTCGCAAACGAATCAATGGACAAAGGTTCAATCTCCAATATATATAAACAGCTCATGCAGCTTAATATTAATAAAACAAACAACCCAATACAAAAATGGGCAGAAGATCTAAATAGATGTTTCTTCAAAGAAGGCACAGACATGGCCAAGACGCACATGAAAAGCTGCTCAACATCACTAATTATTAGAGAAATGCAAATCAAAACTACAATGAGGTGTGACCTCACACCTGTTAGAATCGGCATCTTCAGAAAATCTACAAACCGAAAATTCTGGGCAGGGTGTGGACAAAAGGAACCCTCTTCCACTATTGGTGGGAATGTAAATTGATACAGTCACTATGGAGAACAGTATGGAGGTTCCTTTAGAAAACTAAAAAGAGAATTACCATCTGATCCAGCAATCCCACTTCTGGGCATATAGCCAGAGAAAACCATAAATCAAAAAGACACATTCACCACAATGTTCATTGCAGCACTATTTACAATAGCCAGATAATGGAAGCAACCTAAATGCCCACAGACAGATGAATGGATAAAGATGTGGTACATATATAAAATGGAATATTACTCAGCCATAAAAAGGAATGAAAATGGGTCATTTGTAGAGAAGACGATGGATCTAGAGACTGTCATACAGAGTGAAGTAATTCAGAAAGAGAAAAAGAAATATTGTGTATTAATGCCTATATGTGGAACCTCGAAAAATGGTTCAGATGAACTGGTTTGCAGGGCAGAAATAGAGACACAGAAGTAGAGAACACACGTATGGACACCAAGTGGGGGAAGCCATGGGGTGGTGGTGGTGGGATGAGTTGGGAGACTGGGATTGACCTGTATACATGTATATGCATAAAATAGATAACTAATAATAACCTGCTGTATAAAAAAATAAATAAAATTAAATTTCAAAATTTTAAAAAATAAAATTTTAAAATAAAACAGAAAAAAGTTCTTCCATTCACACTGATGTATTTATATGAATGAATTATTTCCATGCTTATATCTATAAATACATAAAAGAGGAATAAAATCTAACTTGAACCAAAAAAGAAAAAAAAAAAACTTGAACCCAACAGTTATACAGAGGAAAACGCTATCAAGGCACTAGCTCCAGCGGAAAACAATTCTGAAATTGGTCAGAGGTGGGGAATCATCTCCCATACAGCCAGCAGCACCGCCCCCCATGCAAGGAGCGTCCTCACTGCAAAGCTGCGGGACCGTGCCGAGGCCTCTGTGAGTAAATGTGAGCTGAGCCCCAGGCCAGCTGCTGCTGAACTGTTCCCACCCTTCCCAGGTAAAACACCTGAATATGTAGGAGGGCTTGAAAGCCTAGAGGAAGGGCCGTGGAGCCACACCAGCGACAGCACGCAGGCCCACTTGGTGCCTGCAGGCCAGCCAGGATGGTCCTGGCCCCGGGCACTCTTCTGGAAGCTTTCCATTTCCCTGCCTGAGATACCCCTCCTGTCCCGGCCCCCACTCCTTTTTTTCCTTCCTCACCTCAGCCCGGAGAGAAATTCCAGTGGAAGTTATGGGTGACACATCCTCTTCTTTACAGGTGGCAGCCTGGCAACTCCTGCAGAAAGTCCAGCAGAGCCCCACTCACACCGGGCCACCAACAAAGCCAGGGACCCTCACACCCTCCCACCAGCACAGCCCCGAGACTGCTGACGGGGCAGAGAATATGGAGTCAGGCACAGATGCAGGGGCTATTGCTGCCTGGAGCGCTGTTTCTATTGACCTCAACCCAGGCACACCTGGGGAGGGCCGGCCGGCAGGGTCAGGCTGCCCAGGTCAGCTAATCCTCAGCCCTCAGGGAATCACATTGCAGAAAATGGACCTCGCTAAGACAGAATATTAGCCAAGGAAAAAAAGGACACAATGCCATTTGCAGCACCGTACATGAGTCTAGAGGTAATCACGTGACTTGTAGTAAGTCAGAAAGTGAAAGACACATATCGTATGATATCAGTTATAGGTGTTACCTAAAAATGGATACCAGGGCAGATATTTCCACGGAGAAGGGCAATCCCAGATTCATTAAACAAACTTATGTTTCACCAATGGAAAGGTGTGAGGATTGGATTCATTACGATATTGGGGTTAACAGACATATACAAACACAGGTGAAATATATAATCACCAAAGGCCTACGGAATACCAAGAGAGGACTACTCAACATTCTGTCATAAGGTACATGGGAAAAGGATCCCAGGAAGAACAGACATATGTATATGTGTAAAAGAAACACATCTTGCACACCTACAACAAGCCAAACGTTGTCATCAAACTTGCTGTAATAAAAAATAAAAGAAATAAATTAAAAACATGAACAAGAAGTAGTGAGACAAACTTGAGGGGCTTTCTCCTGGCACATTCCATTCTAAATTACAATCTAGAACACGACTTCCATTGAGGCTCTGCTGCCCTAGTAACCAGATTTGGTAAGGGAGAACTGCTGCCACCTTGTGGCCGTTTCACACAACAGCAGCTTTAATCCCAGCGCTAATGGTCAGTGGATATTCAAAATCATTACCGGCCTGTAAATGACACCTGCCCTGAAAACAAATCCTGGGGTCATATATCGACCAAAAAATTCAAAAGACGTCCATATTTCAAAACGACCGTTTCAAGAGGCATATTTTACGCACATTAGCGTTCTGCTTCTTTTGCTTGCTTTCTTTCTTTTTGTTAAAAAATCGGGAATGGAAAAAAGCAACCCTCAGAATGGGCGAAAATGTTCGCAAACGAATCAATGGACAAAGGTTCAATCTCCAATATATATAAACAGCTCATGCAGCTTAATATTAATAAAACAAACAACCCAATACAAAAATGGGCAGAAGATCTAAATAGATGTTTCTTCAAAGAAGGCACAGACATGGCCAAGACGCACATGAAAAGCTGCTCAACATCACTAATTATTAGAGAAATGCAAATCAAAACTACAATGAGGTGTGACCTCACACCTGTTAGAATCGGCATCTTCAGAAAATCTACAAACCGAAAATTCTGGGCAGGGTGTGGACAAAAGGAACCCTCTTCCACTATTGGTGGGAATGTAAATTGATACAGTCACTATGGAGAACAGTATGGAGGTTCCTTTAGAAAACTAAAAAGAGAATTACCATCTGATCCAGCAATCCCACTTCTGGGCATATAGCCAGAGAAAACCATAAATCGAAAAGACACATTCACCACAATGTTCATTGCAGCACTATTTACAATAGCCAGATAATGGAAGCAACCTAAATGCCCACAGACAGATGAATGGATAAAGATGTGGTACATATATAAAATGGAATATTACTCAGCCATAAAAAGGAATGAAACTGGGTCATTTGTAGAGAAGTCGATGGATCTAGAGACTGTCATACAGAGTGAAGTAAGTCAGAAAGAGAAAAAGAAATATTGTGTATTAATGCCTATATGTGGAACCTCGAAAAATGGTTCAGATGAACTGGTTTGCAGGGCAGAAATAGAGACACAGAAGTAGAGAACACACGTATGGACACCAAGTGGGGGAAGCCATGGGGTGGGATGAGTTGGGAGACTGGGATTGACCTGTATACATGTATATGCATAAAATAGATAACTAATAATAACCTGCTGTATAAAAAAATAAATAAAATTAAATTTCAAAATTTTAAAAAATAAAATTGAAAAATAAAACAGAAAAAAGTTCTTCCATTCACCCAGATGTATTTATATGAATGAATTATTTCCATGCTTATATCTATAAATACATAAAAGAGGAATAAAATCTAACTTGAACCAAAAAAGAAAAAAAAAAACTTGAACCCAACAGTTATACAGAGGAAAACCCTATCAAGGCACTAGCTTCAGCGGGAAACAATTCTGAAATTGGTCAGAGGTGGGGAATCATCTCCCATACAACCAGCAGCACCGCCCCCCATGCAAGGAGCGTCCTCATTGCAAAGCTGGGGGACCGTGCCGAGGCTTCTGTGAGTAAACGTGAGCTGAGCCCCAGGCTAGCTGCTGCTGAACTGTTCCCACCCTTCCCAGGTAAAACACCTGAATATGTACGAGGGCTTGAAAGCCTAGAAGAAGGGCCGTGGCGCCACACCAGTGACAGCACGCAGGCCCACTTGGTGCCTGCAGGCCAGCCAGGTTGGTCCTGGCCCCGGGCACTCTTCTGGAAGCTTTCCATTTCCCTGCCTGAGATACCCCTCCTGTCCCGGCCCCCACTCCTTTTTTTCCTTCCTCACCTCAGCCCGGAGAGAAATTCCAGTGGAAGTTATGGGTGACACATCCTCTTCTTTACAGGTGGCAGCCTGGCAACTCCTGCAGAAAGTCCAGCAGAGCCCCACTCACACCGGGCCACCAACAAAGCCAGGGACCCTCACACCCTCCCACCAGCACAACCCCGAGACTGCTGACGGGGCAGAGAATATGGAGTCAGGCACAGCTGCAGGGGCTATTGCTGCCTGGAGCGCTGTTTCTATTGACCTCAACCCAGGCACACCTGAGGAGGGCTTGCCGGCAGGGTCAGGCTGCCCAGGTCAGCTAATCCTCAGCCCTCAGGGAATCACATTGCAGAAAATGGACCTCGCTAAGACAGAATATTAGCCAAGGAAAAAAAGGACACAATGCCATTTGCAGCACCGTACATGAGTCTAGAGGTAATCACGTGACTTGTAGTAAGTCAGAAAGTGAAAGACACATATCGTATGATATCACTTATAGGTGTTACCTAAAAATGGATACCAGGGCAGATATTTCCATGGAGAAGGGCAATCCCAGATTCATTAAACAAACTTATGGTTCACCAATGGAAAGGTGTGAGGATTGGATTCATTACGATATTGGGGTTAACAGACATATACAAACACAGGTGAAATATATAATCACCAAAGGCCTACGGAATACCAAGAGAGGACTACTCAACATTCTGTCATAACGTACATGGGAAAAGGATCCCAGGAAGAACAGACATATGTATATGTGTAAAAGAAACACATCTTGCACACCTACAACAAGCCAAACGTTGTCATCAAACTTGCTGTAATAAAAAATAAAAAAATAAATTAAAAACATGAACAAGAAGTAGTGAGACAAACTTGAGGGGCTTTCTCCTGGCACATTCCATTCTAAATTACAATCTAGAACACGACTTCCACTGAGGCTCTGCTGCCCTAGTAACCAGATTTGGTAAGGGAGAACTGTTGCCACCTTGTGGCCGTTTCACACAACAGCAGCTTTAATCCCAGCGCTAATGGTCAGTGGATATTCAAAATCATTACCGGCCTGTAAATGACACCTGCCCTGAAAACAAATCCTGGGGTCATATATCGACCAAAAAATTCAAAAGACGTCCATATTTCAAAACGACAGTTTCAAGAGGCATATTTTACGCACATTAGTGTTCTGCTTCTTTTGCTTTCTTTCTTTCTTTTTGTTAAAAAATCGGGAATGGAAAAAGGCAACCCTCAGAATGGGCGAAAATGTTCGCAAATGAATCAATGGACAAAGGTTCAATCTCCAATATATATAAACAGCTCATGCAGCTTAATATTAATAAAACAAACAACCCAATACAAAAATGGGCAGAAGATCTAAATAGATGTTTCTTCAAAGAAGGCACAGACATGGCCAAGACGCACATGAAAAGCTGCTCAACATCACTAATTATTAGAGAAATGCAAATCAAAACTACAATGAGGTGTGACCTCACACCTGTTAGAATCGGCATCTTCAGAAAATCTACAAACCGAAAATTCTGGGCAGGGTGTGGACAAAAGGAACCCTCTTCCACTATTGGTGGGAATGTAAATTGATACAGTCACTATGGAGAACAGTATGGAGGTTCCTTTAGAAAACTAAAAAGAGAATTACCATCTGATCCAGCAATCCCACTTCTGGGCATATAGCCAGAGAAAACCATAAATCAAAAAGACACATTCACCACAATGTTCATTGCAGCACTATTTACAATAGCCAGATAATGGAAGCAACCTAAATGCCCACAGACAGATGAATGGATAAAGATGTGGTACATATATAAAATGGAATATTACTCAGCCATAAAAAGGAATGAAACTGGGTCATTTGTAGAGAAGTCGATGGATCTAGAGACTGTCATACAGAGTGAAGTAAGTCAGAAAGAGAAAAAGAAATATTGTGTATTAATGCCTATATGTGGAACCTCGAAAAATGGTTCAGATGAACTGGTTTGCAGGGCAGAAATAGAGACACAGAATTAGAGAACACACGTATGGACACCAAGTGGGGGAAGCCATGGGGTGGTGGTGGTGGGATGAGTTGGGAGACTGGGATTGACCTGTATACATGTATATGCATAAAATAGATAACTAATAATAACCTGCTGTATAAAAAATAAATAAAATTAAATTTCAAAATTTAAAAAAATAAAATTTTAAAATAAAACAGAAAAAAGTTCTTCCATTCACACAGATGTATTTATATGAATGAATTATTTCCATGCTTATATCTATAAATACATAAAAGAGGAATAAAATCTAACTTGAACCAAAAAAGAAAAAAAAAAAACTTGAACCCAACAGTTATACAGAGGAAAACCCTATCAAGGCACTAGCTCCAGCGGGAAACAATTCTGAAATTGGTCAGAGGTGGGGAATCATCTCCCATACAGCCAGCAGCACCGCCCCCCATGCAAGGAGCGTCCTCACTGCAAAGCTGGGGGACCGTGCCGAGGCCTCTGTGAGTAAATGTGAGCTGAGCCCCAGGCCAGCTGCTGCTGAACTGTTCCCACCCTTCCCAGGTAAAACACCTGAATATGTACGAGGGCTTCAAAGCCTAGAGGAAGGGCCGTGGAGCCACACCAGTGACAGCACGCAGGCCCACTTGGTGCCTGCAGGCCAGCCAGGATGGTCCTGGCCCCGGGCACTCTTCTGGAAGCTTTCCATTTCCCTGCCTGAGATACCCCTCCTGTCCCGGCCCCCACTCCTTTTTTTCCTTCCTCACCTCAGCCCGGAGAGAAATTCCAGTGGAAGTTATGGGTGACACATCCTCTTCTTTACAGGTGGCAGCCTGGCAACTCCTGCAGAAAGTCCAGCAGAGCCCCACTCACACCGGGCCACCAACAAAGCCAGGGACCCTCACACCCTCCCACCAGCACAACCCCGAGACTGCTGACGGGGCAGAGAATATGGAGTCAGGCACAGATGCAGGGGCTATTGCTGCCTGGAGCGCTGTTTCTATTGACCTCAACCCAGGCACACCATGGGAGGGCTTGCCCGCAGGGTCAGGCTGCCCAGGTCAGCTAATCCTCAGCCCTCAGGGAATCACATTGCAGAAAATGGACCTCGCTAAGACAGAATATTAGCCAAGGAGAAAAAGGACACAATGCCATTTGCAGCACCGTACATGAGTCTAGAGGTAATCACGTGACTTGTAGTAAGTCAGAAAGTGAAAGACACATATCGTATGATATCACTTATCGGTGTTACCTAAAAATGGATACCAGGGCAGATATTTCCACGGAGAAGGGCAATCCCAGATTCATTAAACAAACTTATGGTTCACCAATGGAAAGGTGTGAGGATTGGATTCATTACGATATTGGGGTTAACAGACATATACAAACACAGGTGAAATATATAGTCACCAAAGGCCTACGGAATACCAAGAGAGGACTACTCAACATTCTGTCATAAGGTACATGGGAAAAGGATCCCAGGAAGAACAGACATATGTATATGTGTAAAAGAAACACATCTTGCACACCTACAACAAGCCAAACGTTGTCATCAAACTTGCTGTAATAAAAAATAAAAAAAATAAATTAAAAACATGAACAAGAAGTAGTTATACAAACTTGAGGGGCTTTCTCCTGGCACATTCCATTCTAAATTACAATCTAGAACACGACTTCCATTGAGGCTCTGCTGCCCTAGTCACCAGATTTGGTAAGGGAGAACTGCTGCCACCTTGTGGCCGTTTTACACAACAGCAGCTTTAATCCCAGCGCTAATGGTCAGTGGATATTCAAAATCATTACCGGCCTGTAAATGACACCTGCCCTGAAAACAAATCCTGGGGTCATATATCGACCAAAAAATTCAAAAGACGTCCATATTTCAAAACGACCGTTTCAAGAGGCATATTTTACGCACATTAGTGTTCTGCTTCTTTTGCTTTCTTTCTTTCTTTTTGTTAAAAAATCGGGAATGGAAAAAAGCAACCCTCAGAATGGGCGAAAATGTTCGCAAACGAATCAATGGACAAAGGTTCAATCTCCAATATATATAAACAGCTCATGCAGCTTAATATTAATAAAACAAACAACCCAATACAAAAATGGGCAGAAGATCTAAATAGATGTTTCTTCAAAGAAGGCAAGACGCACATGAAAAGCTGCTCAACATCACTAATTATTAGAGAAATGCAAATCAAAACTACAATGAGGTGTGACCTCACACCTGTTAGAATCGGCATCTTCAGAAAATCTACAAACCGAAAATTCTGGGCAGGGTGTGGACAAAAGGAACCCTCTTCCACTATTGGTGGGAATGTAAATTGATACAGTCACTATGGAGAACAGTATGGAGGTTCCTTTAGAAAACTAAAAAGAGAATTACCATCTGATCCAGCAATCCCACTTCTGGGCATATAGCCAGAGAAAACCATAAATCAAAAAGACACATTCACCACAATGTTCATTGCAGCACTATTTACAATAGCCAGATAATGGAAGCAACCTAAATGCCCACAGACAGATGAATGGATAAAGATGTGGTACATATATAAAATGGAATATTACTCAGCCATAAAAAGGAATGAAACTGGGTCATTTGTAGAGAAGTCGATGGATCTAGAGACTGTCATACAGAGTGAAGTAAGTCAGAAAGAGAAAAAGAAATATTGTGTATTAATGCCTATATGTGGAACCTCGAACAATGGTTCAGATGAACTGGTTTGCAGGGCAGAAATAGAGACACAGAAGTAGAGAACACACGTATGGACACCAAGTGGGGGAAGCCATGGGGTGGTGGTGGTGGGATGAGTTGGGAGACTGGGATTGACCTGTATACATGTATATGCATAAAATAGATAACTAATAATAACCTGCTGTATAAAAAAATAAATAAAATTAAATTTCAAAATTTTAAAAAATAAAATTTTAAAATAAAACAGAAAAAAGTTCTTTCATTCACACTGATGTATTTATATGAATGAATTATTTCCATGCTTATATCTATAAACACATAAAAGAGGAATAAAATCTAACTTGAACCAAAAAAGAAAAAAAAAAAAATTGAACCCAACAGTTATACAGAGGAAAACGCTATCAAGGCACTAGCTCCAGCGGGAAACAATTCTGAAATTGGTCAGAGGTGGGGAATCATCTCCCATACAGCCAGCAGCACCGCCCCCCATGCAAGGAGCGTCCTCACTGCAAAGCTGGGGGACCGTGCCGAGGCCTCTGTGAGTAAATGTGAGCTGAGCCCCAGGCCAGCTGCTGCTGAACTGTTCCCACCCTTCCCAGGTAAAACACCTGAATATGTAGGAGGGCTTGAAAGCCTAGAGGAAGGGCCGTGGAGCCACACCAGCGACAGCACGCAGGCCCACTTGGTGCCTGCAGGCCAGCCAGGATGGTCCTGGCCCCGGGCACTCTTCTGGAAGCTTTCCATTTCCCTGCCTGAGATACCCCTCCTGTCCCGGCCCCCACTCCTTTTTTTCCTTCCTCACCTCAGCCCGGAGAGAAATTCCAGTGGAAGTTATGGGTGACACATCCTCTTCTTTACAGGTGGCAGCCTGGCAACTCCTGCAGAAAGTCCAGCAGAGCCCCACTCACACCGGGCCACCAACAAAGCCAGGGACCCTCACACCCTCCCACCAGCACAGCCCCGAGACTGCTGACGGGGCAGAGAATATGGAGTCAGGCACAGATGCAGGGGCTATTGCTGCCTGGAGCGCTGTTTCTATTGACCTCAACCCAGGCACACCTGGGGAGGGCCGGCCGGCAGGGTCAGGCTGCCCAGGTCAGCTAATCCTCAGCCCTCAGGGAATCACATTGCAGAAAATGGACCTCGCTAAGACAGAATATTAGCCAAGGAAAAAAAGGACACAATGCCATTTGCAGCACCGTACATGAGTCTAGAGGTAATCACGTGACTTGTAGTAAGTCAGAAAGTGAAAGACACATATCGTATGATATCACTTATAGGTGTTACCTAAAAATGGATACCAGGGCAGATATTTCCACGGAGAAGGGCAATCCCAGATTCATTAAACAAACTTATGGTTCACCAATGGAAAGGTGTGAGGATTGGATTCATTACGATATTGGGGTTAACAGACATATACAAACACAGGTGAAATATATAGTCACCAAAGGCCTACGGAATACCAAGAGAGGACTACTCAACATTCTGTCATAAGGTACATGGGAAAAGGATCCCAGGAAGAACAGACATATGTATATGTGTAAAAGAAACACATCTTGCACACCTACAACAAGCCAAACGTTGTCATCAAACTTGCTGTAATAAAAAATAAAAAAATAAATTAAAAACATGAACAAGAAGTAGTGAGACAAACTTGAGGGGCTTTCTCCTGGCACATTCCATTCTAAATTACAATCTAGAACACGACTTCCATTGAGGCTCTGCTGCCCTAGTCACCAGATTTGGTAAGGGAGAACTGCTGCCACCTTGTGGCCGTTTCACACAACAGCAGCTTTAATCCCAGCGCTAATGGTCAGTGGATATTCAAAATCATTACCGGCCTGTAAATGACACCTGCCCTGAAAACAAATCCTGGGGTCATATATCGACCAAAAAATTCAAAAGACGTCCATATTTCAAAACGACCGTTTCAAGAGGCATATTTTACGCACATTAGTGTTCTGCTTCTTTTGCTTTCTTTCTTTCTTTTTGTTAAAAAATCGGGAATGGAAAAAAGCAACCCTCAGAATGGGCGAAAATGTTCGCAAACGAATCAATGGACAAAGGTTCAATCTCCAATATATATAAACAGCTCATGCAGCTTAATATTAATAAAACAAACAACCCAATACAAAAATGGGCAGAAGATCTAAATAGATGTTTCTTCAAAGAAGGCAAGACGCACATGAAAAGCTGCTCAACATCACTAATTATTAGAGAAATGCAAATCAAAACTACAATGAGGTGTGACCTCACACCTGTTAGAATCGGCATCTTCAGAAAATCTACAAACCGAAAATTCTGGGCAGGGTGTGGACAAAAGGAACCCTCTTCCACTATTGGTGGGAATGTAAATTGATACAGTCACTATGGAGAACAGTATGGAGGTTCCTTTAGAAAACTAAAAAGAGAATTACCATCTGATCCAGCAATCCCACTTCTGGGCATATAGCCAGAGAAAACCATAAATCAAAAAGACACATTCACCACAATGTTCATTGCAGCACTATTTACAATAGCCAGATAATGGAAGCAACCTAAATGCCCACAGACAGATGAATGGATAAAGAAGTGGTACATATATAAAATGGAATATTACTCAGCCATAAAAAGGAATGAAACTGGGTCATTTGTAGAGAAGTCGATGGATCTAGAGACTGTCATACAGAGTGAAGTAAGTCAGAAAGAGAAAAAGAAATATTGTGTATTAATGCCTATATGTGGAACCTCGAAAAATGGTTCAGATGAACTGGTTTGCAGGGCAGAAATAGAGACACAGAAGTAGAGAACACACGTATGGACACCAAGTGGGGGAAGCCATGGGGTGGTGGTGGTGGGATGAGTTGGGAGACTGGGATTGACCTGTATACATGTATATGCATAAAATAGATAACTAATAATAACCTGCTGTATAAAAAAATAAATAAAATTAAATTTCAAAATTTTAAAAAATAAAATTGAAAAATAAAACAGAAAAAAGTTCTTCCATTCACACAGATGTATTTATATGAATGAATTATTTCCATGCTTATATCTATAAATACATAAAAGAGGAATAAAATCTAACTTGAACCAAAAAAGAAAAAAAAAAAACTTGAACCCAATAGTTATACAGAGGAAAACCCTATCAAGGCACTAGCTCCAGCGGGAAACAATTCTGAAATTGGTCAGAGGTGGGGAATCATCTCCCATACAGCCAGCAGCACGGCCCCCCATGCAAGGAGCGTCCTCATTGCAAAGCTGGGGGACCGTGCCGAGGCCTCTGTGAGTAAATGTGAGCTGAGCCCCAGGCCAGCTGCTGCTGAACTGTTCCCACCCTTCCCAGGTAAAACACCTGAATATGTAGGAGGGCTTGAAAGCCTAGAGGAAGGGCCGTGGAGCCACACCAGCGACAGCACGCAGGCCCACTTGGTGCCTGCAGGCCAGCCAGGATGGTCCTGGCCCCGGGCACTCTTCTGGAAGCTTTCCATTTCCCTGCCTGAGATACCCCTCCTGTCCCGGCCCCCACTCCTTTTTTTCCTTCCTCACCTCAGCCCGGAGAGAAATTCCAGTGGAAGTTATGGGTGACACATCCTCTTCTTTATAGGTGGCAGCCTGGCAACTCCTGCAGAAAGTCCAGCAGAGCCCCACTCACACCGGGCCGCCAACAAAGCCAGGGACCCTCACACCCTCCCACCAGCACAGCCCCGAGACTGCTGACGGGGCAGAGAATATGGAGTCAGGCACAGCTGCAGGGGCTATTGCTGCCTGGAGCGCTGTTTCTATTGACCTCAACCCAGGCACACCTGGGGAGGGCCGGCCGGCAGGGTCAGGCTGCCCAGGTCAGCTAATCCTCAGCCCTCAGGGAATCACATTGCAGAAAATGGACCTCGCTAAGACAGAATATTAGCCAAGGAAAAAAAGGACACAATGCCATTTGCAGCACCGTACATGAGTCTAGAGGTAATCACGTGACTTGTAGTAAGTCAGAAAGTGAAAGACACATATCGTATGATATCACTTATAGGTGTTACCTAAAAATGGATACCAGGGCAGATATTTCCACGGAGAAGGGCAATCCCAGATTCATTAAACAAACTTATGGTTCACCAATGGAAAGGTGTGAGGATTGGATTCATTACGATATTGGGGTTAACAGACATATACAAACACAGGTAAAATATATAGTCACCAAAGGCCTACGGAATACCAAGAGAGGACTACTCAACATTCTGTCATAAGGTACATGGGAAAAGGATCCCAGGAAGTACAGACATATGTATATGTGTAAAAGAAACACATCTTGCACACCTACAACAAGCCAAACGTTGTCATCAAACTTGCTGTAATAAAAAATAAAAAAAATAAATTAAAAACATGAACAAGAAGTAGTGAGACAAACTTGAGGGGCTTTCTCCTGGCACATTCCATTCTAAATTACAATCTAGAACACGACTTCCATTGAGGCTCTGCTGCCCTAGTCACCAGATTTGGTAAGGGAGAACTGCTGCCACCTTGTGGCCGTTTCACACAACAGCAGCTTTAATCCCAGCGCTAATGGTCAGTGGATATTCAAAATCATTACCGGCCTGTAAATGACACCTGCCCTGAAAACAAATCCTGGGGTCATATATCGACCAAAAAATTCAAAAGACGTCCATATTTCAAAACGACAGTTTCAAGAGGCATATTTTACGCACATTAGTGTTCTGCTTCTTTTGCTTTCTTTCTTTCTTTTTGTTAAAAAATCGGGAATGGAAAAAAGCAACCCTCAGAATGGGCGAAAATGTTCGCAAACGAATCAATGGACAAAGGTTCAATCTCCAATATATATAAACAGCTCATGCAGCTTAATATTAATAAAACAAACAACCCAATACAAAAATGGGCAGAAGATCTAAATAGATGTTTCTTCAAAGAAGGCACAGACATGGCCAAGACGCACATGAAAAGCTGCTCAACATCACTAATTATTAGAGAAATGCAAATCAAAACTACAATGAGGTATGACCTCACACCTGTTAGAATCGGCATCTTCAGAAAATCTACAAACCGAAAATTCTGGGCAGGGTGTGGACAAAAGGAACCCTCTTCCACTATTGGTGGGAATGTAAATTGATACAGTCACTATGGAGAACAGTATGGAGGTTCCTTTAGAAAACTAAAAAGAGAATTACCATCTGATCCAGCAATCCCACTTCTGGGCATATAGCCAGAGAAAACCATAAATCAAAAAGACACATTCACCACAATGTTCATTGCAGCACTATTTACAATAGCCAGATAATGGAAGCAACCTAAATGCCCACAGACAGATGAATGGATAAAGAAGTGGTACATATATAAAATGGAATATTACTCAGCCATTAAAAGGAATGAAACTGGGTCATTTGTAGAGAAGTCGATGGATCTAGAGACTGTCATACAGAGTGAAGTAAGTCAGAAAGAGAAAAAGAAATATTGTGTATTAATGCCTATATGTGGAACCTCGAAAAATGGTTCAGATGAACTGGTTTGCAGGGCAGAAATAGAGACACAGAAGTAGAGAACACACGTATGGACACCAAGTGGGGGAAGCCATGGGGTGGTGGTGGTGGGATGAGTTGGGAGACTGGGATTGACCTGTATACATGTATATGCATAAAATAGATAACTAATAATAACCTGCTGTATAAAAAAATAAATAAAATTAAATTTCAAAATTTTAAAAAATAAAATTGAAAAATAAAACAGAAAAAAGTTCTTCCATTCACCCAGATGTATTTATATGAATGAATTATTTCCATGCTTATATCTATAAATACATAAAAGAGGAATAAAATCTAACTTGAATCAAAAAAGAAAAAAAAAAAACTTGAACCCAACAGTTATACAGAGGAAAACCCTATCAAGGCACTAGCTTCAGCGGGAAACAATTCTGAAATTGGTCAGAGGTGGGGAATCATCTCCCATAGAACCAGCAGCACCGCCCCCCATGCAAGGAGCGTCCTCATTGCAAAGCTGGGGGACCGTGCCGAGGCCTCTGTGAGTAAACGTGAGCTGAGCCCCAGGCCAGCTGCTGCTGAACTGTTCCCACCCTTCCCAGGTAAAACACCTGAATATGTACGAGGGCTTGAAAGCCTAGAAGAAGGGCCGTGGCGCCACACCAGTGACAGCACGCAGGCCCACTTGGTGCCTGCAGGCCAGCCAGGTTGGTCCTGGCCCCGGGCACTCTTCTGGAAGCTTTCCATTTCCCTGCCTGAGATACCCCTCCTGTCCCGGCCCCCACTCCTTTTTTTCCTTCCTCACCTCAGCCCGGAGAGAAATTCCAGTGGAAGTTATGGGTGACACATCCTCTTCTTTACAGGTGGCAGCCTGGCAACTCCTGCAGAAAGTCCAGCAGAGCCCCACTCACACCGGGCCACCAACAAAGCCAGGGACCCTCACACCCTCCCACCAGCACAACCCCGAGACTGCTGACGGGGCAGAGAATATGGAGTCAGGCACAGCTGCAGGGGCTATTGCTGCCTGGAGCGCTGTTTCTATTGACCTCAACCCAGGCACACCTGAGGAGGGCTTGCCGGCAGGGTCAGGCTGCCCAGGTCAGCTAATCCTCAGCCCTCAGGGAATCACATTGCAGAAAATGGACCTCGCTAAGACAGAATATTAGCCAAGGAAAAAAAGGACACAATGCCATTTGCAGCACCGTACATGAGTCTAGAGGTAATCACATGACTTGTAGTAAGTCAGAAAGTGAAAGACACATATCGTATGATATCACTTATAGGTGTTACCTAAAAATGGATACCAGGGCAGATATTTCCACGGAGAAGGGCAATCCCAGATTCATTAAACAAACTTATGTTTCACCAATGGAAAGGTGTGAGGATTGGATTCATTACGATATTGGGGTTAACAGACATATACAAACACAGGTGAAATATATAATCACCAAAGGCCTACGGAATACCAAGAGAGGACTACTCAACATTCTGTCATAACGTACATGGGAAAAGGATCCCAGGAAGAACAGACATATGTATATGTGTAAAAGAAACACATCTTGCACACCTACAACAAGCCAAACATTGTCATCAAACTTGCTGTAATAAAAAATAAAAAAAATAAATTAAAAACATGAACAAGAAGTAGTGAGACAAACTTGAGGGGCTTTCTCCTGGCACATTCCATTCTAAATTACAATCTAGAACACGACTTCCATTGAGGCTCTGCTGCCCTAGTAACCAGATTTGGTAAGGGAGAACTGCTGCCACCTTGTGGCCGTTTCACACAACAGCAGCTTTAATCCCAGCGCTAATGGTCAGTGGATATTCAAAATCATTACCAGCCTGTAAATGACACCTGCCCTGAAAACAAATCCTGGGGTCATATATCGACCAAAAAATTCAAAAGACGTCCATATTTCAAAACGACAGTTTCAAGAGGCATATTTTACGCACATTAGTGTTCTGCTTCTTTTGCTTTCTTTCTTTCTTTTTGTTAAAAAATCGGGAATGGAAAAAAGCAACCCTCAGAATGGGCGAAAATGTTCGCAAACGAATCAATGGACAAAGGTTCAATCTCCAATATATATAAACAGCTCATGCAGCTTAATATTAATAAAACAAACAACCCAATACAAAAATGGGCAGAAGATCTAAATAGATGTTTCTTCAAAGAAGGCACAGACATGGCCAAGACGCACATGAAAAGCTGCTCAACATCACTAATTATTAGAGAAATGCAAATCAAAACTACAATGAGGTGTGACCTCACACCTGTTAGAATCGGCATCTTCAGAAAATCTACAAACCGAAAATTCTGGGCAGGGTGTGGACAAAAGGAACCCTCTTCCACTATTGGTGGGAATGTAAATTGATACAGTCACTATGGAGAACAGTATGGAGGTTCCTTTAGAAAACTAAAAAGAGAATTACCATCTGATCCAGCAATCCCACTTCTGGGCATATAGCCAGAGAAAACCATAAATCAAAAAGACACATTCACCACAATGTTCATTGCAGCACTATTTACAATAGCCAGATAATGGAAGCAACCTAAATGCCCACAGACAGATGAATGGATAAAGATGTGGTACATATATAAAATGGAATATTACTCAGCCATAAAAAGGAATGAAACTGGGTCATTTGTAGAGAAGACGATGGATCTAGAGACTGTCATACAGAGTGAAGTAAGTCAGAAAGTGAAAAAGAAATATTGTGTATTAATGCCTATATGTGGAACCTCGAAAAATGGTTCAGATGAACTGGTTTGCAGGGCAGAAATAGAGACACAGAAGTAGAGAACACACGTATGGACACCAAGTGGGGGAAGCCATGGGGTGGTGGTGGTGGGATGAGTTGGGAGACTGGGATTGACCTGTATACATGTATATGCATAAAATAGATAACTAATAATAACCTGCTGTATAAAAAAATAAATAAAATTAAATTTCAAAATTTTAAAAAATAAAATTTTAAAATAAAACAGAAAAAAGTTCTTCCATTCACACAGATGTATTTATATGAATGAATTATTTCCATGCTTATATCTATAAATACATAAAAGAGGAATAAAATCTAACTTGAACCAAAAAAGAAAAAAAAAAAACTTGAACCCAACAGTTATACAGAGGAAAACGCTATCAAGGCACTAGCTCCAGCGGGAAACAGTTCTGAAATTGCTCAGAGGTGGGGAATCATCTCCCATACAGCCAGCAGCACCGCCCCCCATGCAAGGAGCGTCCTCACTGCAAAGCTGCGGGACCGTGCCGAGGCCTCTGTGAGTAAATGTGAGCTGAGCCCCAGGCCAGCTGCTGCTGAACTGTTCCCACCCTTCCCAGGTAAAACACCTGAATATGTAGGAGGGCTTGAAAGCCTAGAGGAAGGGCCGTGGAGCCACACCAGCGACAGCACGCAGGCCCACTTGGTGCCTGCAGGCCAGCCAGGATGGTCCTGGCCCCGGGCACTCTTCTGGAAGCTTTCCATTTCCCTGCCTGAGATACCCCTCCTGTCCCGGCCCCCACTCCTTTTTTTCCTTCCTCACCTCAGCCCGGAGAGAAATTCCAGTGGAAGTTATGGGTGACACATCCTCTTCTTTACAGGTGGCAGCCTGGCAACTCCTGCAGAAAGTCCAGCAGAGCCCCACTCACACCGGGCCACCAACAAAGCCAGGGACCCTCACACCCTCCCACCAGCACAGCCCCGAGACTGCTGACGGGGCAGAGAATATGGAGTCAGGCACAGATGCAGGGGCTATTGCTGCCTGGAGCGCTGTTTCTATTGACCTCAACCCAGGCACACCTGGGGAGGGCCGGCCGGCAGGGTCAGGCTGCCCAGGTCAGCTAATCCTCAGCCCTCAGGGAATCACATTGCAGAAAATGGACCTCGCTAAGACAGAATATTAGCCAAGGAAAAAAAGGACACAATGCCATTTGCAGCACCGTACATGAGTCTAGAGGTAATCACGTGACTTGTAGTAAGTCAGAAAGTGAAAGACACATATCGTATGATATCAGTTATAGGTGTTACCTAAAAATGGATACCAGGGCAGATATTTCCACGGAGAAGGGCAATCCCAGATTCATTAAACAAACTTATGGTTCACCAATGGAAAGGTGTGAGGATTGGATTCATTACGATATTGGGGTTAACAGACATATACAAACACAGGTGAAATATATAATCACGAAAGGCCTACGGAATACCAAGAGAGGACTACTCAACATTCTGTCATAACGTACATGGGAAAAGGATCCCAGGAAGAACAGACATATGTATATGTGTAAAAGAAACACATCTTGCACACCTACAACAAGCCAAACGTTGTCATCAAACTTGCTGTAATAAAAAATAAAAAAATAAATTAAAAACATGAACAAGAAGTAGTGAGACAAACTTGAGGGGCTTTCTCCTGGCACATTCCATTCTAAATTACAATCTAGAACACGACTTCCATTGAGGCTCTGCTGCCCTAGTAACCAGATTTGGTAAGGGAGAACTGCTGCCACCTTGTGGCCGTTTCACACAACAGCAGCTTTAATCCCAGCGCTAATGGTCAGTGGATATTCAAAATCATTACCGGCCTGTAAATGACACCTGCCCTGAAAACAAATCCTGGGGTCATATATCGACCAAAAAATTCAAAAGACGTCCATATTTCAAAACGACAGTTTCAAGAGGCATATTTTACGCACATTAGTGTTCTGCTTCTTTTGCTTTCTTTCTTTCTTTTTGTTAAAAAATCGGGAATGGAAAAAAGCAACCCTCAGAATGGGCGAAAATGTTCGCAAACGAATCAATGGACAAAGGTTCAATCTCCAATATATATAAACAGCTCATGCAGCTTAATATTAATAAAACAAACAACCCAATACAAAAATGGGCAGAAGATCTAAATAGATGTTTCTTCAAAGAAGGCACAGACATGGCCAAGACGCACATGAAAAGCTGCTCAACATCACTAATTATTAGAGAAATGCAAATCAAAACTACAATGAGGTGTGACCTCACACCTGTTAGAATCGGCATCTTCAGAAAATCTACAAACCGAAAATTCTGGGCAGGGTGTGGACAAAAGGAACCCTCTTCCACTATTGGTGGGAATGTAAATTGATACAGTCACTATGGAGAACAGTATGGAGGTTCCTTTAGAAAACTAAAAAGAGAATTACCATCTGATCCAGCAATCCCACTTCTGGGCATATAGCCAGAGAAAACCATAAATCAAAAAGACACATTCACCACAATGTTCATTGCAGCACTATTTACAATAGCCAGATAATGGAAGCAACCTAAATGCCCACAGACAGATGAATGGATAAAGATGTGGTACATATATAAAATGGAATATTACTCAGCCATAAAAAGGAATGAAAATGGGTCATTTGTAGAGAAGACGATGGATCTAGAGACTGTCATACAGAGTGAAGTAATTCAGAAAGAGAAAAAGAAATATTGTGTATTAATGCCTATATGTGGAACCTCGAAAAATGGTTCAGATGAACTGGTTTGCAGGGCAGAAATAGAGACACAGAAGTAGAGAACACACGTATGGACACCAAGTGGGGGAAGCCATGGGGTGGTGGTGGTGGGATGAGTTGGGAGACTGGGATTGACCTGTATACATGTATATGCATGAAATAGATAACTAATAATAACCTGCTGTATAAAAAAATAAATAAAATTAAATTTCAAAATTTTAAAAAATAAAATTTTAAAATAAAACAGAAAAAAGTTCTTCCATTCACACTGATGTATTTATATGAATGAATTATTTCCATGCTTATATCTATAAATACATAAAAGAGGAATAAAATCTAACTTGAACCAAAAAAGAAAAAAAAAAAACTTGAACCCAACAGTTATACAGAGGAAAACGCTATCAAGGCACTAGCTCCAGCGGAAAACAATTCTGAAATTGGTCAGAGGTGGGGAATCATCTCCCATACAGCCAGCAGCACCGCCCCCCATGCAAGGAGCGTCCTCACTGCAAAGCTGCGGGACCGTGCCGAGGCCTCTGTGAGTAAATGTGAGCTGAGCCCCAGGCCAGCTGCTGCTGAACTGTTCCCACCCTTCCCAGGTAAAACACCTGAATATGTAGGAGGGCTTGAAAGCCTAGAGGAAGGGCCGTGGAGCCACACCAGCGACAGCACGCAGGCCCACTTGGTGCCTGCAGGCCAGCCAGGATGGTCCTGGCCCCGGGCACTCTTCTGGAAGCTTTCCATTTCCCTGCCTGAGATACCCCTCCTGTCCCGGCCCCCACTCCTTTTTTTCCTTCCTCACCTCAGCCCGGAGAGAAATTCCAGTGGAAGTTATGGGTGACACATCCTCTTCTTTACAGGTGGCAGCCTGGCAACTCCTGCAGAAAGTCCAGCAGAGCCCCACTCACACCGGGCCACCAACAAAGCCAGGGACCCTCACACCCTCCCACCAGCACAGCCCCGAGACTGCTGACGGGGCAGAGAATATGGAGTCAGGCACAGATGCAGGGGCTATTGCTGCCTGGAGCGCTGTTTCTATTGACCTCAACCCAGGCACACCTGGGGAGGGCCGGCCGGCAGGGTCAGGCTGCCCAGGTCAGCTAATCCTCAGCCCTCAGGGAATCACATTGCAGAAAATGGACCTCGCTAAGACAGAATATTAGCCAAGGAAAAAAAGGACACAATGCCATTTGCAGCACCGTACATGAGTCTAGAGGTAATCACGTGACTTGTAGTAAGTCAGAAAGTGAAAGACACATATCGTATGATATCAGTTATAGGTGTTACCTAAAAATGGATACCAGGGCAGATATTTCCACGGAGAAGGGCAATCCCAGATTCATTAAACAAACTTATGGTTCACCAATGGAAAGGTGTGAGGATTGGATTCATTACGATATTGGGGTTAACAGACATATACAAACACAGGTGAAATATATAATCACCAAAGGCCTACGGAATACCAAGAGAGGACTACTCAACATTCTGTCATAAGGTACATGGGAAAAGGATCCCAGGAAGAACAGACATATGTATATGTGTAAAAGAAACACATCTTGCACACCTACAACAAGCCAAACGTTGTCATCAAACTTGCTGTAATAAAAAATAAAAGAAATAAATTAAAAACATGAACAAGAAGTAGTGAGACAAACTTGAGGGGCTTTCTCCTGGCACATTCCATTCTAAATTACAATCTAGAACACGACTTCCATTGAGGCTCTGCTGCCCTAGTCACCAGATTTGGTAAGGGAGAACTGCTGCCACCTTGTGGCCGTTTCACACAACAGCAGCTTTAATCCCAGCGCTAATGGTCAGTGGATATTCAAAATCATTACCGGCCTGTAAATGACACCTGCCCTGAAAACAAATCCTGGGGTCATATATCGACCAAAAAATTCAAAAGACGTCCATATTTCAAAACGACCGTTTCAAGAGGCATATTTTACGCACATTAGCGTTCTGCTTCTTTTGCTTGCTTTCTTTCTTTTTGTTAAAAAATCGGGAATGGAAAAAAGCAACCCTCAGAATGGGCGAAAATGTTCGCAAACGAATCAATGGACAAAGGTTCAATCTCCAATATATATAAACAGCTCATGCAGCTTAATATTAATAAAACAAACAACCCAATACAAAAATGGGCAGAAGATCTAAATAGATGTTTCTTCAAAGAAGGCACAGACATGGCCAAGACGCACATGAAAAGCTGCTCAACATCACTAATTATTAGAGAAATGCAAATCAAAACTACAATGAGGTGTGACCTCACACCTGTTAGAATCGGCATCTTCAGAAAATCTACAAACCGAAAATTCTGGGCAGGGTGTGGACAAAAGGAACCCTCTTCCACTATTGGTGGGAATGTAAATTGATACAGTCACTATGGAGAACAGTATGGAGGTTCCTTTAGAAAACTAAAAAGAGAATTACCATCTGATCCAGCAATCCCACTTCTGGGCATATAGCCAGAGAAAACCATAAATCGAAAAGACACATTCACCACAATGTTCATTGCAGCACTATTTACAATAGCCAGATAATGGAAGCAACCTAAATGCCCACAGACAGATGAATGGATAAAGATGTGGTACATATATAAAATGGAATATTACTCAGCCATAAAAAGGAATGAAACTGGGTCATTTGTAGAGAAGTCGATGGATCTAGAGACTGTCATACAGAGTGAAGTAAGTCAGAAAGAGAAAAAGAAATATTGTGTATTAATGCCTATATGTGGAACCTCGAAAAATGGTTCAGATGAACTGGTTTGCAGGGCAGAAATAGAGACACAGAAGTAGAGAACACACGTATGGACACCAAGTGGGGGAAGCCATGGGGTGGGATGAGTTGGGAGACTGGGATTGACCTGTATACATGTATATGCATAAAATAGATAACTAATAATAACCTGCTGTATAAAAAAATAAATAAAATTAAATTTCAAAATTTTAAAAAATAAAATTGAAAAATAAAACAGAAAAAAGTTCTTCCATTCACCCAGATGTATTTATATGAATGAATTATTTCCATGCTTATATCTATAAATACATAAAAGAGGAATAAAATCTAACTTGAACCAAAAAAGAAAAAAAAAAACTTGAACCCAACAGTTATACAGAGGAAAACCATATCAAGGCACTAGCTTCAGCGGGAAACAATTCTGAAATTGGTCAGAGGTGGGGAATCATCTCCCATACAACCAGCAGCACCGCCCCCCATGCAAGGAGCGTCCTCATTGCAAAGCTGGGGGACCGTGCCGAGGCTTCTGTGAGTAAACGTGAGCTGAGCCCCAGGCCAGCTGCTGCTGAACTGTTCCCACCCTTCCCAGGTAAAACACCTGAATATGTACGAGGGCTTGAAAGCCTAGAAGAAGGGCCGTGGCGCCACACCAGTGACAGCACGCAGGCCCACTTGGTGCCTGCAGGCCAGCCAGGTTGGTCCTGGCCCCGGGCACTCTTCTGGAAGCTTTCCATTTCCCTGCCTGAGATACCCCTCCTGTCCCGGCCCCCACTCCTTTTTTTCCTTCCTCACCTCAGCCCGGAGAGAAATTCCAGTGGAAGTTATGGGTGACACATCCTCTTCTTTACAGGTGGCAGCCTGGCAACTCCTGCAGAAAGTCCAGCAGAGCCCCACTCACACCGGGCCACCAACAAAGCCAGGGACCCTCACACCCTCCCACCAGCACAACCCCGAGACTGCTGACGGGGCAGAGAATATGGAGTCAGGCACAGCTGCAGGGGCTATTGCTGCCTGGAGCGCTGTTTCTATTGACCTCAACCCAGGCACACCTGGGGAGGGCTTGCCGGCAGGGTCAGGCTGCCCAGGTCAGCTAATCCTCAGCCCTCAGGGAATCACATTGCAGAAAATGGACCTCGCTAAGACAGAATATTAGCCAAGGAAAAAAAGGACACAATGCCATTTGCAGCACCGTACATGAGTCTAGAGGTAATCACGTGACTTGTAGTAAGTCAGAAAGTGAAAGACACATATCGTATGATATCACTTATAGGTGTTACCTAAAAATGGATACCAGGGCAGATATTTCCATGGAGAAGGGCAATCCCAGATTCATTAAACAAACTTATGGTTCACCAATGGAAAGGTGTGAGGATTGGATTCATTACGATATTGGGGTTAACAGACATATACAAACACAGGTGAAATATATAATCACCAAAGGCCTACGGAATACCAAGAGAGGACTACTCAACATTCTGTCATAACGTACATGGGAAAAGGATCCCAGGAAGAACAGACATATGTATATGTGTAAAAGAAACACATCTTGCACACCTACAACAAGCCAAACGTTGTCATCAAACTTGCTGTAATAAAAAATAAAAAAATAAATTAAAAACATGAACAAGAAGTAGTGAGACAAACTTGAGGGGCTTTCTCCTGGCACATTCCATTCTAAATTACAATCTAGAACACGACTTCCACTGAGGCTCTGCTGCCCTAGTAACCAGATTTGGTAAGGGAGAACTGTTGCCACCTTGTGGCCGTTTCACACAACAGCAGCTTTAATCCCAGTGCTAATGGTCAGTGGATATTCAAAATCATTACCGGCCTGTAAATGACACCTGCCCTGAAAACAAATCCTGGGGTCATATATCGACCAAAAAATTCAAAAGACGTCCATATTTCAAAACGACAGTTTCAAGAGGCATATTTTACGCACATTAGTGTTCTGCTTCTTTTGCTTTCTTTCTTTCTTTTTGTTAAAAAATCGGGAATGGAAAAAGGCAACCCTCAGAATGGGCGAAAATGTTCGCAAATGAATCAATGGACAAAGGTTCAATCTCCAATATATATAAACAGCTCATGCAGCTTAATATTAATAAAACAAACAACCCAATACAAAAATGGGCAGAAGATCTAAATAGATGTTTCTTCAAAGAAGGCACAGACATGGCCAAGACGCACATGAAAAGCTGCTCAACATCACTAATTATTAGAGAAATGCAAATCAAAACTACAATGAGGTGTGACCTCACACCTGTTAGAATCGGCATCTTCAGAAAATCTACAAACCGAAAATTCTGGGCAGGGTGTGGACAAAAGGAACCCTCTTCCACTATTGGTGGGAATGTAAATTGATACAGTCACTATGGAGAACAGTATGGAGGTTCCTTTAGAAAACTAAAAAGAGAATTACCATCTGATCCAGCAATCCCACTTCTGGGCATATAGCCAGAGAAAACCATAAATCAAAAAGACACATTCACCACAATGTTCATTGCAGCACTATTTACAATAGCCAGATAATGGAAGCAACCTAAATGCCCACAGACAGATGAATGGATAAAGATGTGGTACATATATAAAATGGAATATTACTCAGCCATAAAAAGGAATGAAACTGGGTCATTTGTAGAGAAGTCGATGGATCTAGAGACTGTCATACAGAGTGAAGTAAGTCAGAAAGAGAAAAAGAAATATTGTGTATTAATGCCTATATGTGGAACCTCGAAAAATGGTTCAGATGAACTGGTTTGCAGGGCAGAAATAGAGACACAGAATTAGAGAACACACGTATGGACACCAAGTGGGGGAAGCCATGGGGTGGTGGTGGTGGGATGAGTTGGGAGACTGGGATTGACCTGTATACATGTATATGCATAAAATAGATAACTAATAATAACCTGCTGTATAAAAAATAAATAAAATTAAATTTCAAAATTTAAAAAAATAAAATTTTAAAATAAAACAGAAAAAAGTTCTTCCATTCACACAGATGTATTTATATGAATGAATTATTTCCATGCTTATATCTATAAATACATAAAAGAGGAATAAAATCTAACTTGAACCAAAAAAGAAAAAAAAAAAACTTGAACCCAACAGTTATACAGAGGAAAACGCTATCAAGGCACTAGCTCCAGCGGGAAACAATTCTGAAATTGGTCAGAGGTGGGGAATCATCTCCCATACAGCCAGCAGCACGGCCCCCCATGCAAGGAGCGTCCTCATTGCAAAGCTGGGGGACCGTGCCGAGGCCTCTGTGAGTAAATGTGAGCTGAGCCCCAGGCCAGCTGCTGCTGAACTGTTCCCACCCTTCCCAGGTAAAACACCTGAATATGTACGAGGGCTTCAAAGCCTAGAGGAAGGGCCGTGGAGCCACACCAGTGACAGCACGCAGGCCCACTTGGTGCCTGCAGGCCAGCCAGGATGGTCCTGGCCCCGGGCACTCTTCTGGAAGCTTTCCATTTCCCTGCCTGAGATACTCCTCCTGTCCCGGCCCCCACTCCTTTTTTTCCTTCCTCACCTCAGCCCGGAGAGAAATTCCAGTGGAAGTTATGGGTGACACATCCTCTTCTTTACAGGTGGCAGCCTGGCAACTCCTGCAGAAAGTCCAGCAGAGCCCCACTCACACCGGGCCACCAACAAAGCCAGGGACCCTCACACCCTCCCACCAGCACAACCCCGAGACTGCTGACGGGGCAGAGAATATGGAGTCAGGCACAGATGCAGGGGCTATTGCTGCCTGGAGCGCTGTTTCTATTGACCTCAACCCAGGCACACCATGGGAGGGCTTGCCCGCAGGGTCAGGCTGCCCAGGTCAGCTAATCCTCAGCCCTCAGGGAATCACATTGCAGAAAATGGACCTCGCTAAGACAGAATATTAGCCAAGGAGAAAAAGGACACAATGCCATTTGCAGCACCGTACATGAGTCTAGAGGTAATCACGTGACTTGTAGTAAGTCAGAAAGTGAAAGACACATATCGTATGATATCACTTATCGGTGTTACCTAAAAATGGATACCAGGGCAGATATTTCCACGGAGAAGGGCAATCCCAGATTCATTAAACAAACTTATGGTTCACCAATGGAAAGGTGTGAGGATTGGATTCATTACGATATTGGGGTTAACAGACATATACAAACACAGGTGAAATATATAGTCACCAAAGGCCTACGGAATACCAAGAGAGGACTACTCAACATTCTGTCATAAGGTACATGGGAAAAGGATCCCAGGAAGAACAGACATATGTATATGTGTAAAAGAAACACATCTTGCACACCTACAACAAGCCAAACGTTGTCATCAAACTTGCTGTAATAAAAAATAAAAAAAATAAATTAAAAACATGAACAAGAAGTAGTGAGACAAACTTGAGGGGCTTTCTCCTGGCACATTCCATTCTAAATTACAATCTAGAACACGACTTCCATTGAGGCTCTGCTGCCCTAGTCACCAGATTTGGTAAGGGAGAACTGCTGCCACCTTGTGGCCGTTTTACACAACAGCAGCTTTAATCCCAGCGCTAATGGTCAGTGGATATTCAAAATCATTACCGGCCTGTAAATGACACCTGCCCTGAAAACAAATCCTGGGGTCATATATCGACCAAAAAATTCAAAAGACGTCCATATTTCAAAACGACAGTTTCAAGAGGCATATTTTACGCACATTAGTGTTCTGCTTCTTTTGCTTTCTTTCTTTCTTTTTGTTAAAAAATCGGGAATGGAAAAAAGCAACCCTCAGAATGGGCGAAAATGTTCGCAAACGAATCAATGGACAAAGGTTCAATCTCCAATATATATAAACAGCTCATGCAGCTTAATATTAATAAAACAAACAACCCAATACAAAAATGGGCAGAAGATCTAAATAGATGTTTCTTCAAAGAAGGCAAGACGCACATGAAACGCTGCTCAACATCACTAATTATTAGAGAAATGCAAATCAAAACTACAATGAGGTGTGACCTCACACCTGTTAGAATCGGCATCTTCAGAAAATCTACAAACCGAAAATTCTGGGCAGGGTGTGGACAAAAGGAACCCTCTTCCACTATTGGTGGGAATGTAAATTGATACAGTCACTATGGAGAACAGTATGGAGGTTCCTTTAGAAAACTAAAAAGAGAATTACCATCTGATCCAGCAATCCCACTTCTGGGCATATAGCCAGAGAAAACCATAAATCAAAAAGACACATTCACCACAATGTTCATTGCAGCACTATTTACAATAGCCAGATAATGGAAGCAACCTAAATGCCCACAGACAGATGAATGGATAAAGATGTGGTACATATATAAAATGGAATATTACTCAGCCATAAAAAGGAATGAAACTGGGTCATTTGTAGAGAAGTCGATGGATCTAGAGACTGTCATACAGAGTGAAGTAAGTCAGAAAGAGAAAAAGAAATATTGTGTATTAATGCCTATATGTGGAACCTCGAACAATGGTTCAGATGAACTGGTTTGCAGGGCAGAAATAGAGACACAGAAGTAGAGAACACACGTATGGACACCAAGTGGGGGAAGCCATGGGGTGGTGGTGGTGGGATGAGTTGGGAGACTGGGATTGACCTGTATACATGTATATGCATAAAATAGATAACTAATAATAACCTGCTGTATAAAAAAATAAATAAAATTAAATTTCAAAATTTTAAAAAATAAAATTTTAAAATAAAACAGAAAAAAGTTCTTTCATTCACACTGATGTATTTATATGAATGAATTATTTCCATGCTTATATCTATAAACACATAAAAGAGGAATAAAATCTAACTTGAACCAAAAAAGAAAAAAAAAAAACTTGAACCCAACAGTTATACAGAGGAAAACGCTATCAAGGCACTAGCTCCAGCGGGAAACAATTCTGAAATTGGTCAGAGGTGGGGAATCATCTCCCATACAGCCAGCAGCACCGCCCCCCATGCAAGGAGCGTCCTCACTGCAAAGCTGGGGGACCGTGCCGAGGCCTCTGTGAGTAAATGTGAGCTGAGCCCCAGGCCAGCTGCTGCTGAACTGTTCCCACCCTTCCCAGGTAAAACACCTGAATATGTAGGAGGGCTTGAAAGCCTAGAGGAAGGGCCGTGGAGCCACACCAGCGACAGCACGCAGGCCCACTTGGTGCCTGCAGGCCAGCCAGGATGGTCCTGGCCCCGGGCACTCTTCTGGAAGCTTTCCATTTCCCTGCCTGAGATACCCCTCCTGTCCCGGCCCCCACTCCTTTTTTTCCTTCCTCACCTCAGCCCGGAGAGAAATTCCAGTGGAAGTTATGGGTGACACATCCTCTTCTTTACAGGTGGCAGCCTGGCAACTCCTGCAGAAAGTCCAGCAGAGCCCCACTCACACCGGGCCACCAACAAAGCCAGGGACCCTCACACCCTCCCACCAGCACAGCCCCGAGACTGCTGACGGGGCAGAGAATATGGAGTCAGGCACAGATGCAGGGGCTATTGCTGCCTGGAGCGCTGTTTCTATTGACCTCAACCCAGGCACACCTGGGGAGGGCCGGCCGGCAGGGTCAGGCTGCCCAGGTCAGCTAATCCTCAGCCCTCAGGGAATCACATTGCAGAAAATGGACCTCGCTAAGACAGAATATTAGCCAAGGAAAAAAAGGACACAATGCCATTTGCAGCACCGTACATGAGTCTAGAGGTAATCACGTGACTTGTAGTAAGTCAGAAAGTGAAAGACACATATCGTATGATATCACTTATAGGTGTTACCTAAAAATGGATACCAGGGCAGATATTTCCACGGAGAAGGGCAATCCCAGATTCATTAAACAAACTTATGGTTCACCAATGGAAAGGTGTGAGGATTGGATTCATTACGATATTGGGGTTAACAGACATATACAAACACAGGTGAAATATATAGTCACCAAAGGCCTACGGAATACCAAGAGAGGACTACTCAACATTCTGTCATAAGGTACATGGGAAAAGGATCCCAGGAAGAACAGACATATGTATATGTGTAAAAGAAACACATCTTGCACACCTACAACAAGCCAAACGTTGTCATCAAACTTGCTGTAATAAAAAATAAAAAAATAAATTAAAAACATGAACAAGAAGTAGTGAGACAAACTTGAGGGGCTTTCTCCTGGCACATTCCATTCTAAATTACAATCTAGAACACGACTTCCATTGAGGCTCTGCTGCCCTAGTCACCAGATTTGGTAAGGGAGAACTGCTGCCACCTTGTGGCCGTTTCACACAACAGCAGCTTTAATCCCAGCGCTAATGGTCAGTGGATATTCAAAATCATTACCGGCCTGTAAATGACACCTGCCCTGAAAACAAATCCTGGGGTCATATATCGACCAAAAAATTCAAAAGACGTCCATATTTCAAAACGACCGTTTCAAGAGGCATATTTTACGCACATTAGTGTTCTGCTTCTTTTGCTTTCTTTCTTTCTTTTTGTTAAAAAATCGGGAATGGAAAAAAGCAACCCTCAGAATGGGCGAAAATGTTCGCAAACGAATCAATGGACAAAGGTTCAATCTCCAATATATATAAACAGCTCATGCAGCTTAATATTAATAAAACAAACAACCCAATACAAAAATGGGCAGAAGATCTAAATAGATGTTTCTTCAAAGAAGGCACAGACATGGCCAAGACGCACATGAAAAGCTGCTCAACATCACTAATTATTAGAGAAATGCAAATCAAAACTACAATGAGGTGTGACCTCACACCTGTTAGAATCGGCATCTTCAGAAAATCTACAAACCGAAAATTCTGGGCAGGGTGTGGACAAAAGGAACCCTCTTCCACTACTGGTGGGAATGTAAATTGATACAGTCACTATGGAGAACAGTATGGAGGTTCCTTTAGAAAACTAAAAAGAGAATTACCATCTGATCCAGCAATCCCACTTCTGGGCATATAGCCAGAGAAAACCATAAATCAAAAAGACACATTCACCACAATGTTCATTGCAGCACTATTTACAATAGCCAGATAATGGAAGCAACCTAAATGCCCACAGACAGATGAATGGATAAAGAAGTGGTACATATATAAAATGGAATATTACTCAGCCATAAAAAGGAATGAAACTGGGTCATTTGTAGAGAAGTCGATGGATCTAGAGACTGTCATACAGAGTGAAGTAAGTCAGAAAGAGAAAAAGAAATATTGTGTATTAATGCCTATATGTGGAACCTCGAAAAATGGTTCAGATGAACTGGTTTGCAGGGCAGAAATAGAGACACAGAAGTAGAGAACACACGTATGGACACCAAGTGGGGGAAGCCATGGGGTGGTGGTGGTGGGATGAGTTGGGAGACTGGGATTGACCTGTATACATGTATATGCATAAAATAGATAACTAATAATAACCTGCTGTATAAAAAAATAAATAAAATTAAATTTCAAAATTTAAAAAAATAAAATTTTAAAATAAAACAGAAAAAAGTTCTTCCATTCACACTGATGTATTTATATGAATGAATTATTTCCATGCTTATATCTATAAATACATAAAAGAGGAATAAAATCTAACTTGAACCAAAAAAGAAAAAAAAAAAACTTGAACCCAACAGTTATACAGAGGAAAACCCTATCAAGGCACTAGCTCCAGCGGGAAACAATTCTGAAATTGGTCAGAGGTGGGGAATCATCTCCCATACAGCCAGCAGCACGGCCCCCCATGCAAGGAGCGTCCTCATTGCAAAGCTGGGGGACCGTGCCGAGGCCTCTGTGAGTAAATGTGAGCTGAGCCCCAGGCCAGCTGCTGCTGAACTGTTCCCACCCTTCCCAGGTAAAACACCTGAATATGTAGGAGGGCTTGAAATCCTAGAGGAAGGGCCGTGGAGCCACACCAGCGACAGCACGCAGGCCCACTTGGTGCCTGTAGGCAAGCCAGGATGGTCCTGGCCCCGGGCACTCTTCTGGAAGCTTTCCATTTCCCTGCCTGAGATACCCCTCCTGTCCCGGCCCCCACTCCTTTTTTTCCTTCCTCACCTCAGCCCGGAGAGAAATTCCAGTGGAAGTTATGTGTGACACATCCTCTTCTTTACAGGTGGCAGCCTGGCAACTCCTGCAGAAAGTCCAGCAGAGCCCCACTCACACCGGGCCACCAACAAAGCCAGGGACCCTCACACCCTCCCACCAGCACAGCCCCGAGACTGCTGACGGGGCAGAGAATATGGAGTCAGGCACAGCTGCAGGGGCTATTGCTGCCTGGAGCGCTGTTTCTATTGACCTCAACCCAGGCACACCTGGGGAGGGCCGGCCGGCTGGGTCAGGCTGCCCAGGTCAGCTAATCCTCAGCCCTCAGGGAATCACATTGCAGAAAATGGACCTCGCTAAGACAGAATATTAGCCAAGGAAAAAAAGGACACAATGCCATTTGCAGCACCGTACATGAGTCTAGAGGTAATCACGTGACTTGTAGTAAGTCAGAAAGTGAAAGACACATATCGTATGATATCACTTATCGGTGTTACCTAAAAATGGATACCAGGGCAGATATTTCCACGGAGAAGGGCAATCCCAGATTCATTACAGAAACTTACGGTTCACCAATGGAAAGGTGTGAGGATTGGATTCATTACGATATTGGGGTTAACAGACATATACAAACACCGGTGAAATATATAATCACCAAAGGCCTACGGAATACCAAGAGAGGACTACTCAACATTCTGTCATAACGTACATGGGAAAAGGATCCCAGGAAGAACAGACATATGTATATGTGTAAAAGAAACACATCTTGCACACCTACAACAAGCCAAACGTTGTCATCAAACATGCTGTAATAAAAAATAAAAAAAATAAATTAAAAACATGAACAAGAAGTAGTGAGACAAACTTGAGGGGCTTTCTCCTGGCACATTCCATTCTAAATTACAATCTAGAACACGACTTCCATTGAGGCTCTGCTGCCCTAGTAACCAGATTTGGTAAGGGAGAACTGCTGCCACCTTGTGGCCGTTTCACACAACAGCAGCTTTAATCCCAGCGCTAATGGTCAGTGGATATTCAAAATCATTACCGGCCTGTAAATGACACCTGCCCTGAAAACAAATCCTGGGGTCATATATCGACCAAAAAATTCAAAAGACGTCCATATTTCAAAACGACAGTTTCAAGAGGCATATTTTACGCACATTAGTGTTCTGCTTCTTTTGCTTTCTTTCTTTCTTTTTGTTAAAAAATCGGGAATGGAAAAAAGCAACCCTCAGAATGGGCGAAAATGTTCGCAAACGAATCAATGGACAAAGGTTCAATCTCCAATATATATAAACAGCTCATGCAGCTTAATATTAATAAAACAAACAACCCAATACAAAAATGGGCAGAAGATCTAAATAGATGTTTCTTCAAAGAAGGCACAGACATGGCCAAGACGCACATGAAAAGCTGCTCAACATCACTAATTATTAGAGAAATGCAAATCAAAACTACAATGAGGTATGACCTCACACCTGTTAGAATCGGCATCTTCAGAAAATCTACAAACCGAAAATTCTGGGCAGGGTGTGGACAAAAGGAACCCTCTTCCACTATTGGTGGGAATGTAAATTGATACAGTCACTATGGAGAACAGTATGGAGGTTCCTTTAGAAAACTAAAAAGAGAATTACCATCTGATCCAGCAATCCCACTTCTGGGCATATAGCCAGAGAAAACCATAAATCAAAAAGACACATTCACCACAATGTTCATTGCAGCACTATTTACAATAGCCAGATAATGGAAGCAACCTAAATGCCCACAGACAGATGAATGGATAAAGAAGTGGTACATATATAAAATGGAATATTACTCAGCCATTAAAAGGAATGAAACTGGGTCATTTGTAGAGAAGTCGATGGATCTAGAGACTGTCATACAGAGTGAAGTAAGTCAGAAAGAGAAAAAGAAATATTGTGTATTAATGCCTATATGTGGAACCTCGAAAAATGGTTCAGATGAACTGGTTTGCAGGGCAGAAATAGAGACACAGAAGTAGAGAACACACGTATGGACACCAAGTGGGGGAAGCCATGGGGTGGTGGTGGTGGGATGAGTTGGGAGACTGGGATTGACCTGTATACATGTATATGCATAAAATAGATAACTAATAATAACCTGCTGTATAAAAAAATAAATAAAATTAAATTTCAAAATTTTAAAAAATAAAATTGAAAAATAAAACAGAAAAAAGTTCTTCCATTCACCCAGATGTATTTATATGAATGAATTATTTCCATGCTTATATCTATAAATACATAAAAGAGGAATAAAATCTAACTTGAATCAAAAAAGAAAAAAAAAAAAACTTGAACCCAACAGTTATACAGAGGAAAACCCTATCAAGGCACTAGCTCCAGCGGGAAACAATTCTGAAATTGGTCAGAGGTGGGGAATCATCTCCCATACAACCAGCAGCACCGCCCCCCATGCAAGGAGCATTCTCATTGCAAAGCTGGGGGACCGTGCCGAGGCCTCTGAGAGTAAACGCGAGCTGAGCCCCAGGCCAGCTGCTGCTGAACTGTTCCCACCCTTCCCAGGTAAAACACCTGAATATGTACGAGGGCTTGAAAGCCTAGAGGAAGGGCCGTGGAGCCACACCAGCGACAGCACACAGGCCCACTTGGTGCCTGCAGGCCAGCAGTTTGGTCCTGGCCCCGGGCACTCTTCTGGAAGCTTTCCATTTCCCTGCCTGAGATACCCCTCCTGTCCCGGCCCCCACTCCTTTTTTTCCTTCCTCACCTCAGCCCGGAGAGAAATTCCAGTGGAAGTTATGGGTGACACATCCTCTTCTTTACAGGTGGCAGCCTGGCAACTCCTGCAGAAAGTCCAGCACAGCCCCACTCACACCGGGCCACCAACAAAGCCAGGGACCCACACACCCTCCCACCAGCACAACCCCGAGACTGCTGACGGGGCAGAGAATATGGAGTCAGGCACAGCTGCAGGGGCTATTGCTGCCTGGAGCGCTGTTTCTATTGACCTCAACCCAGGCACACCTGGGGAGGGCTTGCCGGCAGGGTCAGGCTGCCCAGGTCAGCTAATCCTCAGCCCTCAGGGAATCACATTGCAGAAAATGGACCTCGCTAAGACAGAATATTAGCCAAGGAGAAAAAGGACACAATGCCATTTGCAGCACCGTACATGAGTCTAGAGGTAATCACGTGACTTGTAGTAAGTCAGAAAGTGAAAGACACATATCGTATGATATCACTTATAGGTGTTACCTAAAAATGGATACCAGGGCAGATATTTCCATGGAGAAGGGCAATCCCAGATTCATTAAACAAACTTATGGTTCACCAATGGAAAGGTGTGAGGATTGGATTCATTACGATATTGGGGTTAACAGACATATACAAACACAGGTGAAATATATAATCACCAAAGGCCTACGGAATACCAAGAGAGGACTACTCAACATTCTGTCATAACGTACATGGGAAAAGGATCCCAGGAAGAACAGACATATGTATATGTGTAAAAGAAACACATCTTGCACACCTACGACAAGCCAAACGTTGTCATCAAACTTGCTGTAATAAAAAATAAAAAAATAAATTAAAAACATGAACAAGAAGTAGTGAGACAAACTTGAGGGGCTTTCTCCTGGCACATTCCATTCTAAATTACAATCTAGAACACGACTTCCACTGAGGCTCTGCTGCCCTAGTAACCAGATTTGGTAAGGGAGAACTGTTGCCACCTTGTGGCCGTTTCACACAACAGCAGCTTTAATCCCAGCGCTAATGGTCAGTGGATATTCAAAATCATTACCGGCCTGTAAATGACACCTGCCCTGAAAACAAATCCTGGGGTCATATATCGACCAAAAAATTCAAAAGACGTCCATATTTCAAAACGACAGTTTCAAGAGGCATATTTTACGCACATTAGTGTTCTGCTTCTTTTGCTTTCTTTCTTTCTTTTTGTTAAAAAATCGGGAATGGAAAAAGGCAACCCTCAGAATGGGCGAAAATGTTCGCAAATGAATCAATGGACAAAGGTTCAATCTCCAATATATATAAACAGCTCATGCAGCTTAATATTAATAAAACAAACAACCCAATACAAAAATGGGCAGAAGATCTAAATAGATGTTTCTTCAAAGAAGGCACAGACATGGCCAAGACGCACATGAAACGCTGCTCAACATCACTAATTATTAGAGAAATGCAAATCAAAACTACAATGAGGTGTGACCTCACACCTGTTAGAATCGGCATCTTCAGAAAATCTACAAACCGAAAATTCTGGGCAGGGTGTGGACAAAAGGAACCCTCTTCCACTATTGGTGGGAATGTAAATTGATACAGTCACTATGGAGAACAGTATGGAGGTTCCTTTAGAAAACTAAAAAGAGAATTACCATCTGATCCAGCAATCCCACTTCTGGGCATATAGCCAGAGAAAACCATAAATCGAAAAGACACATTCACCACAATGTTCATTGCAGCACTATTTACAATAGCCAGATAATGGAAGCAACCTAAATGCCCACAGACAGATGAATGGATAAAGAAGTGGTACATATATAAAATGGAATATTACTCAGCCATAAAAAGGAATGAAACTGGGTCATTTGTAGAGAAGTCGATGGATCTAGAGACTGTCATACAGAGTGAAGTAAGTCAGAAAGAGAAAAAGAAATATTGTGTATTAATGCCTATATGTGGAACCTCGAAAAATGGTTCAGATGAACTGGTTTGCAGGGCAGAAATAGAGACACAGAAGTAGAGAACACACGTATGGACACCAAGTGGGGGAAGCCATGGGGTGGTGGTGGTGGGATGAGTTGGGAGACTGGGATTGACCTGTATACATGTATATGCATAAAATAGATAACTAATAATAACCTGCTGTATAAAAAAATAAATAAAATTAAATTTCAAAATTTTAAAAAATAAAATTGAAAAATAAAACAGAAAAAAGTTCTTCCATTCACCCAGATGTATTTATATGAATGAATTATTTCCATGCTTATATCTATAAATACATAAAAGAGGAATAAAATCTAACTTGAATCAAAAAAGAAAAAAAAAAAACTTGAACCCAACAGTTATACAGAGGAAAACCCTATCAAGGCACTAGCTCCAGCGGGAAACAATTCTGAAATTGGTCAGAGGTGGGGAATCATCTCCCATACAGCCAGCAGCACCGCCCCCCATGCAAGGAGCGTCCTCATTGCAAAGCTGGGGGACCGTGCCGAGGCCTCTGTGAGTAAATGTGAGCTGAGCCCCAGGCCAGCTGCTGCTGAACTGTTCCCACCCTTCCCAGGTAAAACACCTGAATATGTAGGAGGGCTTGAAAGCCTAGAGGAAGGGCCGTGGAGCCACACCAGTGACAGCACGCAGGCCCACTTGGTGCCTGCAGTCCAGCCAGGATGGTCCTGGCCCCGGGCACTCTTCTGGAAGCTTTCCATTTCCCTGCCTGAGATACCCCTCCTGTCCCGGCCCCCACTCCATTTTTTCCTTCCTCACCTCAGCCCGGAGAGAAATTCCAGTGGAAGTTATGGGTGACACATCCTCTTCTTTACAGGTGGCAGCCTGGCAACTCCTGCAGAAAGTCCAGCAGAGCCCCACTCACACCGGGCCACCAACAATGCCAGGGACCCTCACACCCTCCCACCAGCACAACCCCGAGACTGCTGACGGGGCAGAGAATATGGAGTCAGGCACAGATGCAGGGGCTATTGCTGCCTGGAGCGCTGTTTCTATTGACCTCAACCCAGGCACACCTGGGGAGGGCTTGCCCGCAGGGTCAGGCTGCCCAGGTCAGCTAATCCTCAGCCCTCAGGGAATCACATTGCAGAAAATGGACCTCGCTAAGACAGAATATTAGCCAAGGAGAAAAAGGACACAATGCCATTTGCAGCACCGTACATGAGTCTAGAGGTAATCACGTGACTTGTAGTAAGTCAGAAAGTGAAAGACACATATCGTATGATATCACTTATAGGTGTTACCTAAAAATGGATACCAGGGCAGATATTTCCACGGAGAAGGGCAATCCCAGATTCATTAAACAAACTTATGGTTCACCAATGGAAAGGTGTGAGGATTGGATTCATTACGATATTGGGGTTAACAGACATATACAAACACAGGTGAAATATATAATCACCAAAGGCCTACGGAATACCAAGAGAGGACTACTCAACATTCTGTCATAACGTACATGGGAAAAGGATCCCAGGAAGAACAGACATATGTATATGTGTAAAAGAAACACATCTTGCACACCTACAACAAGCCAAACGTTGTCATCAAACTTGCTGTAATAAAAAATAAAAAAATAAATTAAAAACATGAACAAGAAGTAGTGAGACAAACTTGAGGGGCTTTCTCCTGGCACATTCCATTCTAAATTACAATCTAGAACACGACTTCCACTGAGGCTCTGCTGCCCTAGTAACCAGATTTGGTAAGGGAGAACTGCTGCCACCTTGTGGCCGTTTCACACAACAGCAGCTTTAATCCCAGCGCTAATGGTCAGTGGATATTCAAAATCATTACCGGCCTGTAAATGACACCTGCCCTGAAAACAAATCCTGGGGTCATATATCGACCAAAAAATTCAAAAGACGTCCATATTTCAAAACGACCGTTTCAAGAGCCATATTTTACGCACATTAGTGTTCTGCTTCTTTTGCTTTCTTTCTTTCTTTTTGTTAAAAAATCGGGAATGGAAAAAAGCAACCCTCAGAATGGGCGAAAATGTTCGCAAACGAATCAATGGACAAAGGTTCAATCTCCAATATATATAAACAGCTCATGCAGCTTAATATTAATAAAACAAACAACCCAATACAAAAATGGGCAGAAGATCTAAATAGATGTTTCTTCAAAGAAGGCACAGACATGGCCAAGACGCACATGAAAAGCTGCTCAACATCACTAATTATTAGAGAAATGCAAATCAAAACTACAATGAGGTGTGACCTCACACCTGTTAGAATCGGCATCTTCAGAAAATCTACAAACCGAAAATTCTGGGCAGGGTGTGGACAAAAGGAACCCTCTTCCACTATTGGTGGGAATGTAAATTGATACAGTCACTATGGAGAACAGTATGGAGGTTCCTTTAGAAAACTAAAAAGAGAATTACCATCTGATCCAGCAATCCCACTTCTGGGCATATAGCCAGAGAAAACCATAAATCAAAAAGACACATTCACCACAATGTTCATTGCAGCACTATTTACAATAGCCAGATAATGGAAGCAACCTAAATGCCCACAGACAGATGAATGGATAAAGAAGTGGTACATATATAAAATGGAATATTACTCAGCCATAAAAAGGAATGAAACTGGGTCATTTGTAGAGAAGTCGATGGATCTAGAGACTGTCATACAGAGTGAAGTAAGTCAGAAAGAGAAAAAGAAATATTGTGTATTAATGCCTATATGTGGAACCTCGAAAAATGGTTCAGATGAACTGGTTTGCAGGGCAGAAATAGAGACACAGAAGTAGAGAACACACGTATGGACACCAAGTGGGGGAAGCCATGGGGTGGTGGTGGTGGGATGAGTTGGGAGACTGGGATTGACCTGTATACATGTATATGCATAAAATAGATAACTAATAATAACCTGCTGTATAAAAAATAAATAAAATTAAATTTCAAAATTTAAAAAAATAAAATTTTAAAATAAAACAGAAAAAAGTTCTTCCATTCACACAGATGTATTTATATGAATGAATTATTTCCATGCTTATATCTATAAATACATAAAAGAGGAATAAAATCTAACTTGAACCAAAAAAGAAAAAAAAAAAACTTGAACCCAACAGTTATACAGAGGAAAACCCTATCAAGGCACTAGCTCCAGCGGGAAACAATTCTGAAATTGGTCAGAGGTGGGGAATCATCTCCCATACAGCCAGCAGCACCGCCCCCCATGCAAGGAGCGTCCTCATTGCAAAGCTGGGGGACCGTGCCGAGGCCTCTGTGAGTAAATGTGAGCTGAGCCCCAGGCCAGCTGCTGCTGAACTGTTCCCACCCTTCCCAGGTAAAACACCTGAATATGTAGGAGGGCTTGAAAGCCTAGAGGAAGGGCCGTGGAGCCACACCAGTGACAGCACGCAGGCCCACTTGGTGCCTGCAGGCCAGCCAGGATGGTCCTGGCCCCGGGCACTCTTCTGGAAGCTTTCCATTTCCCTGCCTGAGATACCCCTCCTGTCCCGGCCCCCACTCCTTTTTTTCCTTCCTCACCTCAGCCCGGAGAGAAATTCCAGTGGAAGTTATGTGTGACACATCCTCTTCTTTACAGGTGGCAGCCTGGCAACTCCTGCAGAATGTCCAGCAGAGCCCCACTCACACCGGGCCACCAACAAAGCCAGGGACCCTCACACCCTCCCACCAGCACAGCCCCGAGACTGCTGACGGGGCAGAGAATATGGAGTCAGGCACAGCTGCAGGGGCTATTGCTGCCTGGAGCGTTGTTTCTATAGACCTCAACCCAGGCACACCTGGGGAGGGCTTGCCGGCAGGGTCAGGCTGCCCAGGTCAGCTAATCCTCAGCCCTCAGGGAATCACATTGCAGAAAATGGACCTCGCTAAGACAGAATATTAGCCAAGGAGGAAAAGGACACAATGCCATTTGCAGCACCGTACATGAGTCTAGAGGTAATCACGTGACTTGTAGTAAGTCAGAAAGTGAAAGACACATATCGTATGATATCACTTATCGGTGTTACCTAAAAATGGATACCAGGGCAGATATTTCCACGGAGAAGGGCAATCCCAGATTCATTAAACAAACTTATGTTTCACCAATGGAAAGGTGTGAGGATTGGATTCATTACGATATTGGGGTTAACAGACATATACAAACACAGGTGAAATATATAATCACCAAAGGCCTACGGAATACCAAGAGAGGACTACTCAACATTCTGTCATAAGGTACATGGGAAAAGGATCCCAGGAAGAACAGACATATGTATATGTGTAAAAGAAACACATCTTGCACACCTACAACAAGCCAAACGTTGTCATCAAACTTGCTGTAATAAAAAATAAAAGAAATAAATTAAAAACATGAACAAGAAGTAGTGAGACAAACTTGAGGGGCTTTCTCCTGGCACATTCCATTCTAAATTACAATCTAGAACACGACTTCCATTGAGGCTCTGCTGCCCTAGTAACCAGATTTGGTAAGGGAGAACTGCTGCCACCTTGTGGCCGTTTCACACAACAGCAGCTTTAATCCCAGCGCTAATGGTCTGTGGATATTCAAAATCATTACCGGCCTGTAAATGACACCTGCCCTGAAAACAAATCCTGGGGTCATATATCGACCAAAAAATTCAAAAGACGTCCATATTTCAAAACGACAGTTTCAAGAGGCATATTTTACGCACATTAGTGTTCTGCTTCTTTTGCTTTCTTTGTTTCTTTTTGTTAAAAAATCGGGAATGGAAAAAAGCAACCCTCAGAATGGGCGAAAATGTTTGCAAACGAATCAATGGACAAAGGTTCAATCTCCAATATATATAAACAGCTCATGCAGCTTAATATTAATAAAACAAACAACCCAATACAAAAATGGGCAGAAGATCTAAATAGATGTTTCTTCAAAGAAGGCACAGACATGGCCAAGACGCACATGAAAAGCTGCTCAACATCACTAATTATTAGAGAAATGCAAATCAAAACTACAATGAGGTATGACCTCACACCTGTTAGAATCGGCATCTTCAGAAAATCTACAAACCGAAAATTCTGGGCAGGGTGTGGACAAAAGGAACCCTCTTCCACTATTGGTGGGAATGTAAATTGATACAGTCACTATGGAGAACAGTATGGAGGTTCCTTTAGAAAACTAAAAAGAGAATTACCATCTGATCCAGCAATCCCACTTCTGGGCATATAGCCAGAGAAAACCATAAATCAAAAAGACACATTCACCACAATGTTCATTGCAGCACTATTTACAATAGCCAGATAATGGAAGCAACCTAAATGCCCACAGACAGATGAATGGATAAAGAAGTGGTACATATATAAAATGGAATATTACTCAGCCATAAAAAGGAATGAAACTGGGTCATTTGTAGAGAAGTCGATGGATCTAGAGACTGTCATACAGAGTGAAGTAAGTCAGAAAGAGAAAAAGAAATATTGTGTATTAATGCCTATATGTGGAACCTCGAACAATGGTTCAGATGAACTGGTTTGCAGGGCAGAAATAGAGACACAGAAGTAGAGAACACACGTATGGACACCAAGTGGGGGAAGCCATGGGGTGGGATGAGTTGGGAGACTGGGATTGACCTGTATACATGTATATGCATAAAATAGATAACTAATAATAACCTGATGTATAAAAAAATAAATAAAATTAAATTTCAAAATTTTTAAAAATAAAATTGAAAAATAAAACAGAAAAAAGTTCTTCCATTCACCCAGATGTATTTATATGAATGAATTATTTCCATGCTTATATCTATAAATACATAAAAGAGGAATAAAATCTAACTTGAATCAAAAAAGAAAAAAAAAAACTTGAACCCAACAGTTATACAGAGGAAAACCCTATCAAGGCACTAGCTCCAGCGGGAAACAATTCTGAAATTGGTCAGAGGTGGGGAATCATCTCCCATACAACCAGCAGCACCGCCCCCCATGCAAGGAGCGTCCTCATTGCAAAGCTGGGGGACCGTGCCGAGGCCTCTGTGAGTAAACGCGAGCTGAGCCCCAGGCCAGCTGCTGCTGAACTGTTCCCACCCTTCCCAGGTAAAACACCTGAATATGTACGAGGGCTTGAAAGCCTAGAAGAAGGGCCATGGAGCCACACCAGTGACAGCACACAGGCCCACTTGGTGCCTGCAGGCCAGCAGTTTGGTCCTGGCCCCGGGCACTCTTCTGGAAGCTTTCCATTTCCCTGCCTGAGATACCCCTCCTGTCCCGGCCCCCACTCCTTTTTTTCCTTCCTCACCTCAGCCCGGAGAGAAATTCCAGTGGAAGTTATGGGTGACACATCCTCTTCTTTACAGGTGGCAGCCTGGCAACTCCTGCAGAAAGTCCAGCACAGCCCCACTCACACCGGGCCACCAACAAAGCCAGGGACCCTCACACCCTCCCACCAGCACAACCCCGAGACTGCTGACGGGGCAGAGAATATGGAGTCAGGCACAGCTGCAGGGGCTATTGCTGCCTGGAGCGCTGTTTCTATTGACCTCAACCCAGGCACACCTGGGGAGGGCTTGCCGGCAGGGTCAGGCTGCCCAGGTCAGCTAATCCTCAGCCCTCAGGGAATCACATTGCAGAAAATGGACCTCGCTAAGACAGAATATTAGCCAAGGAGAAAAAGGACACAATGCCATTTGCAGCGCCGTACATGAGTCTAGAGGTAATCACGTGACTTGTAGTAAGTCAGAAAGTGAAAGACACATATCGTATGATATCACTTATAGGTGTTACCTAAAAATGGATACCAGGGCAGATATTTCCACGGAGAAGGGCAATCCCAGATTCATTAAACAAACTTATGGTTCACCAATGGAAAGGTGTGAGGATTGGATTCATTACGATATTGGGGTTAACAGACATATACAAACACAGGTGAAATATATAATCACCAAAGGCCTACGGAATACCAAGAGAGGACTACTCAACATTCTGTCATAACGTACATGGGAAAAGGATCCCAGGAAGAACAGACATATGTATATGTGTAAAAGAAACACATCTTGCACACCTACAACAAGCCAAACATTGTAATCAAACTTGCTGTAATAAAAAATAAAAAAATAAATTAAAAACATGAACAAGAAGTAGTGAGACAAACTTGAGGGGCTTTCTCCTGGCACATTCCATTCTAAATTACAATCTAGAACACGACTTCCACTGAGGCTCTGCTGCCCTAGTAACCAGATTTGGTAAGGGAGAACTGCTGCCACCTTGTGGCCGTTTCACACAACAGCAGCTTTAATCCCAGCGCTAATGGTCAGTGGATATTCAAAATCATTACCGGCCTGTAAATGACACCTGCCCTGAAAACAAATCCTGGGGTCATATATCGACCAAAAAATTCAAAAGACGTCCATATTTCAAAACGACCGTTTCAAGAGCCATATTTTACGCACATTAGTGTTCTGCTTCTTTTGCTTTCTTTCTTTCTTTTTGTTAAAAAATCGGGAATGGAAAAAGGCAACCCTCAGAATGGGCGAAAATGTTCGCAAATGAATCAATGGACAAAGGTTCAATCTCCAATATATATAAACAGCTCATGCAGCTTAATATTAATAAAACAAACAACCCAATACAAAAATGGGCAGAAGATCTAAATAGATGTTTCTTCAAAGAAGGCACAGACATGGCCAAGACGCACATGAAAAGCTGCTCAACATCACTAATTATTAGAGAAATGCAAATCAAAACTACAATGAGGTGTGACCTCACACCTGTTAGAATCGGCATCTTCAGAAAATCTACAAACCGAAAATTCTGGGCAGGGTGTGGACAAAAGGAACCCTCTTCCACTATTGGTGGGAATGTAAATTGATACAGTCACTATGGAGAACAGTATGGAGGTTCCTTTAGAAAACTAAAAAGAGAATTACCATCTGATCCAGCAATCCCACTTCTGGGCATATAGCCAGAGAAAACCATAAATCAAAAAGACACATTCACCACAATGTTCATTGCAGCACTATTTACAATAGCCAGATAATGGAAGCAACCTAAATGCCCACAGACAGATGAATGGATAAAGAAGTGGTACATATATAAAATGGAATATTACTCAGCCATAAAAAGGAATGAAACTGGGTCATTTGTAGAGAAGTCGATGGATCTAGAGACTGTCATACAGAGTGAAGTAAGTCAGAAAGAGAAAAAGAAATATTGTGTATTAATGCCTATATGTGGAACCTCGAAAAATGGTTCAGATGAACTGGTTTGCAGGGCAGAAATAGAGACACAGAAGTAGAGAACACACGTATGGACACCAAGTGGGGGAAGCCATGGGGTGGTGGTGGTGGGATGAGTTGGGAGACTGGGATTGACCTGTATACATGTATATGCATAAAATAGATAACTAATAATAACCTGCTGTATAAAAAATAAATAAAATTAAATTTCAAAATTTAAAAAAATAAAATTTTAAAATAAAACAGAAAAAAGTTCTTCCATTCACACAGATGTATTTATATGAATGAATTATTTCCATGCTTATATCTATAAATACATAAAAGAGGAATAAAATCTAACTTGAACCAAAAAAGAAAAAAAAAAACTTGAACCCAACAGTTATACAGAGGAAAACCCTATCAAGGCACTAGCTCCAGCGGGAAACAATTCTGAAATTGGTCAGAGGTGGGGAATCATCTCCCATACAGCCAGCAGCACCGCCCCCCATGCAAGGAGCGTCCTCATTGCAAAGCTGGGGGACCGTGCCGAGGCCTCTGTGAGTAAATGTGAGCTGAGCCCCAGGCCAGCTGCTGCTGAACTGTTCCCACCCTTCCCAGGTAAAACACCTGAATATGTAGGAGGGCTTGAAAGCCTAGAGGAAGGGCCGTGGAGCCACACCAGTGACAGCACGCAGGCCCACTTGGTGCCTGCAGGCCAGCCAGGATGGTCCTGGCCCCGGGCACTCTTCTGGAAGCTTTCCATTTCCCTGCCTGAGATACCCTTCCTGTCCCGGCCCCCACTCCTTTTTTTCCTTCCTCACCTCAGCCCGGAGAGAAATTCCAGTGGAAGTTATGGGTGACACATCCTCTTCTTTACAGGTGGCAGCCTGGCAACTCCTGCAGAAAGTCCAGCAGAGCCCCACTCACACCGGGCCACCAACAAAGCCAGGGACCCTCACACCCTCCCACCAGCACAACCCCGAGACTGCTGACGGGGCAGAGAATATGGAGTCAGGCACAGATGCAGGGGCTATTGCTGCCTGGAGCGCTGTTTCTATTGACCTCAACCCAGGCACACCTGGGGAGGGCTTGCCCGCAGGGTCAGGCTGCCCAGGTCAGCTAATCCTCAGCCCTCAGGGAATCACATTGCAGAAAATGGACCTCGCTAAGACAGAATATTAGCCAAGGAGAAAAAGGACACAATGCCATTTGCAGCACCGTACATGAGTCTAGAGGTAATCACGTGACTTGTAGTAAGTCAGAAAGTGAAAGACACATATCGTATGATATCACTTATAGGTGTTACCTAAAAATGGATACCAGGGCAGATATTTCCACGGAGAAGGGCAATCCCAGATTCATTAAACAAACTTATGGTTCACCAATGGAAAGGTGTGAGGATTGGATTCATTACGATATTGGGGTTAACAGACATATACAAACACAGGTGAAATATATAATCACCAAAGGCCTACGGAATACCAAGAGAGGACTACTCAACATTCTGTCATAACGTACATGGGAAAAGGATCCCAGGAAGAACAGACATATGTATATGTGTAAAAGAAACACATCTTGCACACCTACAACAAGCCAAACGTTGTCATCAAACTTGCTGTAATAAAAAATAAAAAAATAAATTAAAAACATGAACAAGAAGTAGTGAGACAAACTTGAGGGGCTTTCTCCTGGCACATTCCATTCTAAATTACAATCTAGAACACGACTTCCACTGAGGCTCTGCTGCCCTAGTAACCAGATTTGGTAAGGGAGAACTGCTGCCACCTTGTGGCCGTTTCACACAACAGCAGCTTTAATCCCAGCGCTAATGGTCAGTGGATATTCAAAATCATTACCGGCCTGTAAATGACACGTGGCCTGAAAACAAATCCTGGGGTCATATATCGACCAAAAAATTCAAAAGACGTCCATATTTCAAAACGACCGTTTCAAGAGCCATATTTTACGCACATTAGTGTTCTGCTTCTTTTGCTTTCTTTCTTTCTTTTTGTTAAAAAATCGGGAATGGAAAAAAGCAACCCTCAGAATGGGCGAAAATGTTCGCAAACGAATCAATGGACAAAGGTTCAATCTCCAATATATATAAACAGCTCATGCAGCTTAATATTAATAAAACAAACAACCCAATACAAAAATGGGCAGAAGATCTAAATAGATGTTTCTTCAAAGAAGGCACAGACATGGCCAAGACGCACATGAAAAGCTGCTCAACATCACTAATTATTAGAGAAATGCAAATCAAAACTACAATGAGGTGTGACCTCACACCTGTTAGAATCGGCATCTTCAGAAAATCTACAAACCGAAAATTCTGGGCAGGGTGTGGACAAAAGGAACCCTCTTCCACTATTGGTGGGAATGTAAATTGATACAGTCACTATGGAGAACAGTATGGAGGTTCCTTTAGAAAACTAAAAAGAGAATTACCATCTGATCCAGCAATCCCACTTCTGGGCATATAGCCAGAGAAAACCATAAATCGAAAAGACACATTCACCACAATGTTCATTGCAGCACTATTTACAATAGCCAGATAATGGAAGCAACCTAAATGCCCACAGACAGATGAATGGATAAAGAAGTGGTACATATATAAAATGGAATATTACTCAGCCATAAAAAGGAATGAAACTGGGTCATTTGTAGAGAAGTCGATGGATCTAGAGACTGTCATACAGAGTGAAGTAAGTCAGAAAGAGAAAAAGAAATATTGTGTATTAATGCCTATATGTGGAACCTCGAAAAATGGTTCAGATGAACTGGTTTGCAGGGCAGAAATAGAGACACAGAAGTAGAGAACACACGTATGGACACCAAGTGGGGGAAGCCATGGGGTGGTGGTGGTGGGATGAGTTGGGAGACTGGGATTGACCTGTATACATGTATATGCATAAAATAGATAACTAATAATAACCTGCTGTATAAAAAAATAAATAAAATTAAATTTCAAAATTTTAAAAAATAAAAATTTAAAATAAAACAGAAAAAAGTTCTTCCATTCACACAGATGTATTTATATGAATGAATTATTTCCATGCTTATATCTATAAATACATAAAAGAGGAATAAAATCTAACTTGAACCAAAAGAGAAAAAAAAAAAACTTGAACCCAACAGTTATACAGAGGAAAACCCTATCAAGGCACTAGCTCCAGCGGGAAACAATTCTGAAATTGGTCAGAGGTGGGGAATCATCTCCCATACAGCCAGCAGCACGGCCCCCCATGCAAGGATCGTCCTCATTGCAAAGCTGGGGGATCGTGCCGAGGCTTCTGTGAGTAAATGTGAGCTGAGCCCCAGGCCAGCTGCTGCTGAACTGTTCCCACCCTTCCCAGGTAAAACACCTGAATATGTAGGAGGGCTTGAAAGCCTAGAGGAAGGGCCATGGAGCCACACCAGCGACAGCACGCAGGCCCACTTGGTGCCTGCAGGCCAGCCAGGATGGTCCTGGCCCCGGGCACTCTTCTGGAAGCTTTCCATTTCCCTGCCTGAGATACCCCTCCTGTCCCGGCCCCCACTCCTTTTTTTCCTTCCTCACCTCAGCCCGGAGAGAAATTCCAGTGGAAGTTATGTGTGACACATCCTCTTCTTTACAGGTGGCAGCCTGGCAACTCCTGCAGAATGTCCAGCAGAGCCCCACTCACACCGGGCCACCAACAAAGCCAGGGACCCTCACACCCTCCCACCAGCACAGCCCCGAGACTGCTGACGGGGCAGAGAATATGGAGTCAGGCACAGATGCAGGGGCTATTGCTGCCTGGAGTGCTGTTTCTATTGACCTCAACCCAGGCACACCTGGGGAGGGCCGGCCGGCAGGGTCAGGCTGCCCAGGTCAGCTAATCCTCAGCCCTCAGGGAATCACATTGCAGAAAATGGACCTCGCTAAGACAGAATATTAGCCAAGGAAAAAAAGGACACAATGCCATTTGCAGCACCGTACATGAGTCTAGAGGTAATCACGTGACTTGTAGTAAGTCAGAAAGTGAAAGACACATATCGTATGATATCAGTTATAGGTGTTACCTAAAAATGGATACCAGGGCAGATATTTCCACGGAGAAGGGCAATCCCAGATTCATTACAGAAACTTATGGTTCACCAATGGAAAGGTGTGAGGATTGGATTCATTACGATATTGGGGTTAACAGACATATACAAACACAGGTGAAATATATAATCACCAAAGGCCTACGGAATACCAAGAGAGGACTACTCAACATTCTGTCATAAGGTACATGGGAAAAGGCTCCCAGGAAGAACAGACATATGTATATGTGTAAAAGAAACACATCTTGCACACCTACAACAAGCCAAACGTTGTCATCAAACTTGCTGTAATAAAAAATAAAAGAAATAAATTAAAAACATGAACAAGAAGTAGTGAGACAAACTTGAGGGGCTTTCTCCTGGCACATTCCATTCTAAATTACAATCTAGAACACGACTTCCATTGAGGCTCTGCTGCCCTAGTAACCAGATTTGGTAAGGGAGAACTGCTGCCACCTTGTGGCCGTTTCACACAACAGCAGCTTTAATCCCAGCGCTAATGGTCAGTGGATATTCAAAATCATTACCGGCCTGTAAATGACACCTGCCCTGAAAACAAATCCTGGGGTCATATATCGACCAAAAAATTCAAAAGACGTCCATATTTCAAAACGACCGTTTCAAGAGGCATATTTTACGCACATTAGTGTTCTGCTTCTTTTGCTTTCTTTCTTTCTTTTTGTTAAAAAATCGGGAATGGAAAAAAGCAACCCTCAGAATGGGCGAAAATGTTCGCAAACGAATCAATGGACAAAGGTTCAATCTCCAATATATATAAACAGCTCATGCAGCTTAATATTAATAAAACAAACAACCCAATACAAAAATGGGCAGAAGATCTAAATAGATGTTTCTTCAAAGAAGGCACAGACATGGCCAAGACGCACATGAAAAGCTGCTCAACATCACTAATTATTAGAGAAATGCAAATCAAAACTACAATGAGGTGTGACCTCACACCTGTTAGAATCGGCATCTTCAGAAAATCTACAAACCGAAAATTCTGGGCAGGGTGTGGACAAAATGGACCCTCTTCCACTATTGGTGGGAATGTAAATTGATACAGTCACTATGGAGAACAGTATGGAGGTTCCTTTAGAAAACTAAAAAGAGAATTACCATCTGATCCAGCAATCCCACTTCTGGGCATATAGCCAGAGAAAACCATAAATCAAAAAGACACATTCACCACAATGTTCATTGCAGCACTATTTACAATAGCCAGATAATGGAAGCAACCTAAATGCCCACAGACAGATGAATGGATAAAGATGTGGTACATATATAAAATGGAATATTACTCAGCCATAAAAAGGAATGAAACTGGGTCATTTGTAGAGAAGTCGATGGATCTAGAGACTGTCATACAGAGTGAAGTAAGTCAGAAAGAGAAAAAGAAGTATTGTGTATTAATGCCTATATGTGGAACCTCGAAAAATGGTTCAGATGAACTGGTTTGCAGGGCAGAAATAGAGACACAGAAGTAGAGAACACATGTATGGACACCTAGTGGGGGAAGCCATGGGGTGGTGGTGGTGGGATGAGTTGGGAGACTGGGATTGACCTGTATACATGTATATGCATAAAATAGATAACTAATAATAACCTGCTGTATAAAAAAATAAATAAAATTAAATTTCAAAATTTTAAAAAATAAAATTGAAAAATAAAACAGAATAAAGTTCTTCCATTCACACAGATGTATTTATATGAATGAATTATTTCCATGCTTATATCTATAAATACATAAAAGAGGAATAAAATCTAACTTGAACCAAAAAAGAAAAAAAAAAAAAACTTGAACCCAACAGTTATACAGAGGAAAACGCTATCAAGGCACTAGCTCCAGCGGGAAACAATTCTGAAATTGGTCAGAGGTGGGGAATCATCTCCCATACAGCCAGCAGCACCGCCCCCCATGCAAGGAGCGTCCTCACTGCAAAGCTGGGGGACCGTGCCGAGGCCTCTGTGACTAAATGTGAGCTGAGCCCCAGGCCAGCTGCTGCTGAACTGTTCCCACCCTTCCCAGGTAAAACACCTGAATATGTAGGAGGGCTTGAAATCCTAGAGGAAGGGCCGTGGAGCCACACCAGCGACAGCACGCAGGCTCACTTGGTGCCTGCAGGCCAGCCAGGATGGTCCTGGCCCCGGGCACTCTTCTGGAAGCTTTCCATTTCCCTGCCTGAGATACCCCTCCTGTCCCGGCCCCCACTCCTTTTTTTCCTTCCTCACCTCAGCCCGGAGAGTAATTCCAGTGGAAGTTATGGGTGACACATCCTCTTCTTTACAGGTGGCAGCCTGGCAACTCCTGCAGAAAGTCCAGCAGAGCCCCACTCACACCGGGCCACCAACAAAGCCAGGGACCCTCACACCCTCCCACCAGCACAACCCCGAGACTGCTGACGGGGCAGAGAATATGGAGTCAGGCACAGATGCAGGGGCTATTGCTGCCTGGAGCGCTGTTTCTATTGACCTCAACCCAGGCACACCTGGGGAGGGCTTGCCCGCAGGGTCAGGCTGCCCAGGTCAGCTAATCCTCAGCCCTCAGGGAATCACATTGCAGAAAATGGACCTCGCTAAGACAGAATATTAGCCAAGGAGAAAAAGGACACAATGCCATTTGCAGCACCGTACATGAGTCTAGAGGTAATCACGTGACTTGTAGTAAGTCAGAAAGTGAAAGACACATATCGTATGATATCACTTATAGGTGTTACCTAAAAATGGATACCAGGGCAGATATTTCCACGGAGAAGGGCAATCCCAGATTCATTAAACAAACTTATGGTTCACCAATGGAAAGGTGTGAGGATTGGATTCATTACGATATTGGGGTTAACAGACATATACAAACACAGGTGAAATATATAATCACCAAAGGCCTACGGAATACCAAGAGAGGACTACTCAACATTCTGTCATAACGTACATGGGAAAAGGATCCCAGGAAGAACAGACATATGTATATGTGTAAAAGAAACACATCTTGCACACCTACAACAAGCCAAACGTTGTCATCAAACTTGCTGTAATAAAAAATAAAAGAAATAAATTAAAAACATGAACAAGAAGTAGTGAGACAAACTTGAGGGGCTTTCTCCTGGCACATTCCATTCTAAATTACAATCTAGAACACGACTTCCACTGAGGCTCTGCTGCCCTAGTAACCAGATTTGGTAAGGGAGAACTGCTGCCACCTTGTGGCCGTTTCACACAACAGCAGCTTTAATCCCAGCGCTAATGGTCAGTGGATATTCAAAATCATTACCGGCCTGTAAATGACACCTGCCCTGAAAACAAATCCTGGGGTCATATATCGACCAAAAAATTCAAAAGACGTCCATATTTCAAAACGACCGTTTCAAGAGGCATATTTTACGCACATTAGTGTTCTGCTTCTTTTGCTTTCTTTCTTTCTTTTTGTTAAAAAATCGGGAATGGAAAAAGGCAACCCTCAGAATGGGCGAAAATGTTCGCAAATGAATCAATGGACAAAGGTTCAATCTCCAATATATATAAACAGCTCATGCAGCTTAATATTAATAAAACAAACAACCCAATACAAAAATGGGCAGAAGATCTAAATAGATGTTTCTTCAAAGAAGGCACAGACATGGCCAAGACGCACATGAAAAGCTGCTCAACATCACTAATTATTAGAGAAATGCAAATCAAAACTACAATGAGGTGTGACCTCACACCTGTTAGAATCGGCATCTTCAGAAAATCTACAAACCGAAAATTCTGGGCAGGGTGTGGACAAAAGGAACCCTCTTCCACTATTGGTGGGAATGTAAATTGATACAGTCACTATGGAGAACAGTATGGAGGTTCCTTTAGAAAACTAAAAAGAGAATTACCATCTGATCCAGCAATCCCACTTCTGGGCATATAGCCAGAGAAAACCATAAATCAAAAAGACACATTCACCACAATGTTCATTGCAGCACTATTTACAATAGCCAGATAATGGAAGCAACCTAAATGCCCAGAGACAGATGAATGGATAAAGAAGTGGTACATATACAAAATGGAATATTACTCAGCCATAAAAAGGAATGAAACTGGGTCATTTGTAGAGAAGTCGATGGATCTAGAGACTGTCATACAGAGTGAAGTAAGTCAGAAAGAGAAAAAGAAATATTGTGTATTAATGCCTATATGTGGAACCTCGAAAAATGGTTCAGATGAACTGGTTTGCAGGGCAGAAATAGAGACACAGAAGTAGAGAACACACGTATGGACACCAAGTGGGGGAAGCCATGGGGTGGTGGTGGTGGGATGAGTTGGGAGACTGGGATTGACCTGTATACATGTATATGCATAAAATAGATAACTAAAAATAACCTGCTGTATAAAAAAATAAATAAAATTAAATTTCAAAATTTTAAAAAATAAAATTGAAAAATAAAACAGAAAAAAGTTCTTCCATTCACCCAGATGTATTTATATGAATGAATTATTTCCATGCTTATATCTATAAATACATAAAAGAGGAATAAAATCTAACTTGAATCAAAAAAGAAAAAAAAAAAAACTTGAACCCAACAGTTATACAGAGGAAAACCCTATCAAGGCACTAGCTCCAGCGGGAAACAATTCTGAAATTGGTCAGAGGTGGGGAATCATCTCCCATACAACCAGCAGCACCGCCCCCCATGCAAGGAGCATTCTCATTGCAAAGCTGGGGGACCGTGCCGAGGCCTCTGTGAGTAAACGCGAGCTGAGCCCCAGGCCAGCTGCTGCTGAACTGTTCCCACCCTTCCCAGGTAAAACACCTGAATATGTACGAGGGCTTGAAAGCCTAGAAGAAGGGCCATGGAGCCACACCAGTGACAGCACACAGGCCCACTTGGTGCCTGCAGGCCAGCAGTTTGGTCCTGGCCCCGGGCACTCTTCTGGAAGCTTTCCATTTCCCTGCCTGAGATACCCCTCCTGTCCCGGCCCCCACTCCTTTTTTTCCTTCCTCACCTCAGCCCGGAGAGAAATTCCAGTGGAAGTTATGGGTGACACATCCTCTTCTTTACAGGTGGCAGCCTGGCAACTCCTGCAGAAAGTCCAGCAGAGCCCCACTCACACCGGGCCACCAACAAAGCCAGGGACCCTCACACCCTCCCACCAGCACAACCCCGAGACTGCTGACGGGGCAGAGAATATGGAGTCAGGCACAGCTGCAAGGGCTATTGCTGCCTGGAGCGCTGTTTCTATTGACCTCAACCCAGGCACACCTGGGGAGGGCTTGCCGGCAGGGTCAGGCTGCCCAGGTCAGCTAATCCTCAGCCCTCAGGGAATCACATTGCAGAAAATGGACCTCGCTAAGACAGAATATTAGCCAAGGAGAAAAAGGACACAATGCCATTTGCAGCACCGTACATGAGTCTAGAGGTAATCACGTGACTTGTAGTAAGTCAGAAAGTGAAAGACACATATCGTATGATATCACTTATAGGTGTTACCTAAAAATGGATACCAGGGCAGATATTTCCACGGAGAAGGGCAATCCCAGATTCATTAAACAAACTTATGGTTCACCAATGGAAAGGTGTGAGGATTGGATTCATTACGATATTGGGGTTAACAGACATATACAAACACAGGTGAAATATATAATCACCAAAGGCCTACGGAATACCAAGAGAGGACTACTCAACATTCTGTCATAACGTACATGGGAAAAGGATCCCAGGAAGAACAGACATATGTATATGTGTAAAAGAAACACATCTTGCACACCTACAACAAGCCAAACGTTGTCATCAAACTTGCTGTAATAAAAAATAAAAGAAATAAATTAAAAACATGAACAAGAAGTAGTGAGACAAACTTGAGGGGCTTTCTCCTGGCACATTCCATTCTAAATTACAATCTAGAACACGACTTCCACTGAGGCTCTGCTGCCCTAGTAACCAGATTTGGTAAGGGAGAACTGCTGCCACCTTGTGGCCGTTTCACACAACAGCAGCTTTAATCCCAGCGCTAATGGTCAGTGGATATTCAAAATCATTACCGGCCTGTAAATGACACCTGCCCTGAAAACAAATCCTGGGGTCATATATCGACCAAAAAATTCAAAAGACGTCCATATTTCAAAACGACCGTTTCAAGAGGCATATTTTACGCACATTAGTGTTCTGCTTCTTTTGCTTTCTTTCTTTCTTTTTGTTAAAAAATCGGGAATGGAAAAAGGCAACCCTCAGAATGGGCGAAAATGTTCGCAAATGAATCAATGGACAAAGGTTCAATCTCCAATATATATAAACAGCTCATGCAGCTTAATATTAATAAAACAAACAACCCAATACAAAAATGGGCAGAAGATCTAAATAGATGTTTCTTCAAAGAAGGCACAGACATGGCCAAGACGCACATGAAAAGCTGCTCAACATCACTAATTATTAGAGAAATGCAAATCAAAACTACAATGAGGTGTGACCTCACACCTGTTAGAATCGGCATCTTCAGAAAATCTACAAACCGAAAATTCTGGGCAGGGTGTGGACAAAAGGAACCCTCTTCCACTATTGGTGGGAATGTAAATTGATACAGTCACTATGGAGAACAGTATGGAGGTTCCTTTAGAAAACTAAAAAGAGAATTACCATCTGATCCAGCAATCCCACTTCTGGGCATATAGCCAGAGAAAACCATAAATCAAAAAGACACATTCACCACAATGTTCATTGCAGCACTATTTACAATAGCCAGATAATGGAAGCAACCTAAATGCCCACAGACAGATGAATGGATAAAGAAGTGGTACATATACAAAATGGAATATTACTCAGCCATAAAAAGGAATGAAACTGGGTCATTTGTAGAGAAGTCGATGGATCTAGAGACTGTCATACAGAGTGAAGTAAGTCAGAAAGAGAAAAAGAAATATTGTGTATTAATGCCTATATGTGGAACCTCGAAAAATGGTTCAGATGAACTGGTTTGCAGGGCAGAAATAGAGACACAGAAGTAGAGAACACACGTATGGACACCAAGTGGGGGAAGCCATGGGGTGGTGGTGGTGGGATGAGTTGGGAGACTGGGATTGACCTGTATACATGTATATGCATAAAATAGATAACTAATAATAACCTGCTGTATAAAAAATAAATAAAATTAAATTTCAAAATTTAAAAAAATAAAATTTTAAAATAAAACAGAAAAAAGTTCTTCCATTCACACAGATGTATTTATATGAATGAATTATTTCCATGCTTATATCTATAAATACATAAAAGAGGAATAAAATCTAACTTGAACCAAAAAAGAAAAAAAAAAGTTGAACCCAACAGTTATACAGAGGAAAACCCTATCAAGGCACTAGCTCCAGCGGGAAACAATTCTGAAATTGGTCAGAGGTGGGGAATCATCTCCCATACAGCCAGCAGCACCGCCCCCCATGCAAGGAGCGTCCTCATTGCAAAGCTGGGGGACCGTGCCGAGGCCTCTGTGAGTAAATGTGAGCTGAGCCCCAGGCCAGCTGCTGCTGAACTGTTCCCACCCTTCCCAGGTAAAACACCTGAATATGTAGGAGGGCTTGAAAGCCTAGAGGAAGGGCCGTGGAGCCACACCAGTGACAGCACGCAGGCCCACTTGGTGCCTGCAGGCCAGCCAGGATGGTCCTGGCCCCGGGCACTCTTCTGGAAGCTTTCCATTTCCCTGCCTGAGATACCCCTCCTGTCCCGGCCCCCACTCCTTTTTTTCCTTCCTCACCTCAGCCCGGAGAGAAATTCCAGTGGAAGTTATGGGTGACACATCCTCTTCTTTACAGGTGGCAGCCTGGCAACTCCTGCAGAAAGTCCAGCAGAGCCCCACTCACACCGGGCCACCAACAAAGCCAGGGACCCTCACACCCTCCCACCAGCACAACCCCGAGACTGCTGACGGGGCAGAGAATATGGAGTCAGGCACAGATGCAGGGGCTATTGCTGCCTGGAGCGCTGTTTCTATTGACCTCAACCCAGGCACACCTGGGGAGGGCTTGCCCGCAGGGTCAGGCTGCCCAGGTCAGCTAATCCTCAGCCCTCAGGGAATCACATTGCAGAAAATGGACCTCGCTAAGACAGAATATTAGCCAAGGAGGAAAAGGACACAATGCCATTTGCAGCACCGTACATGAGTCTAGAGGTAATCACGTGACTTGTAGTAAGTCAGAAAGTGAAAGACACATATCGTATGATATCACTTATAGGTGTTACCTAAAAATGGATACCAGGGCAGATATTTCCACGGAGAAGGGCAATCCCAGATTCATTAAACAAACTTATGGTTCACCAATGGAAAGGTGTGAGGATTGGATTCATTACGATATTGGGGTTAACAGACATATACAAACACAGGTGAAATATATAATCACCAAAGGCCTACGGAATACCAAGAGAGGACTACTCAACATTCTGTCATAACGTACATGGGAAAAGGATCCCAGGAAGAACAGACATATGTATATGTGTAAAAGAAACACATCTTGCACACCTACAACAAGCCAAACGTTGTCATCAAACTTGCTGTAATAAAAAATAAAAAAATAAATTAAAAACATGAACAAGAAGTAGTGAGACAAACTTGAGGGGCTTTCTCCTGGCACATTCCATTCTAAATTACAATCTAGAACACGACTTCCACTGAGGCTCTGCTGCCCTAGTAACCAGATTTGGTAAGGGAGAACTGCTGCCACCTTGTGGCCGTTTCACACAACAGCAGCTTTAATCCCAGCGCTAATGGTCAGTGGATATTCAAAATCATTACCGGCCTGTAAATGACACCTGCCCTGAAAACAAATCCTGGGGTCATATATCGACCAAAAAATTCAAAAGACGTCCATATTTCAAAACGACCGTTTCAAGAGCCATATTTTACGCACATTAGTGTTCTGCTTCTTTTGCTTTCTTTCTTTCTTTTTGTTAAAAAATCGGGAATGGAAAAAGGCAACCCTCAGAATGGGCGAAAATGTTCGCAAATGAATCAATGGACAAAGGTTCAATCTCCAATATATATAAACAGCTCATGCAGCTTAATATTAATAAAACAAACAACCCAATATAAAAATGGGCAGAAGATCTAAATAGATGTTTCTTCAAAGAAGGCACAGACATGGCCAAGACGCACATGAAAAGCTGCTCAACATCACTAATTATTAGAGAAATGCAAATCAAAACTACAATGAGGTGTGACCTCACACCTGTTAGAATCGGCATCTTCAGAAAATCTACAAACCGAAAATTCTGGGCAGGGTGTGGACAAAAGGAACCCTCTTCCACTATTGGTGGGAATGTAAATTGATACAGTCACTATGGAGAACAGTATGGAGGTTCCTTTAGAAAACTAAAAAGAGAATTACCATCTGATCCAGCAATCCCACTTCTGGGCATATAGCCAGAGAAAACCATAAATCAAAAAGACACATTCACCACAATGTTCATTGCAGCACTATTTACAATAGCCAGATAATGGAAGCAACCTAAATGCCCACAGACAGATGAATGGATAAAGAAGTGGTACATATATAAAATGGAATATTACTCAGCCATAAAAAGGAATGAAACTGGGTCATTTGTAGAGAAGTCGATGGATCTAGAGACTGTCATACAGAGTGAAGTAAGTCAGAAAGAGAAAAAGAAATATTGTGTATTAATGCCTATATGTGGAACCTCGAAAAATGGTTCAGATGAACTGGTTTGCAGGGCAGAAATAGAGACACAGAAGTAGAGAACACACGTATGGACACCAAGTGGGGGAAGCCATGGGGTGGTGGTGGTGGGATGAGTTGGGAGACTGGGATTGACCTGTATACATGTATATGCATAAAATAGATAACTAATAATAACCTGCTGTATAAAAAATAAATAAAATTAAATTTCAAAATTTAAAAAAATAAAATTTTAAAATAAAACAGAAAAAAGTTCTTCCATTCACACAGATGTATTTATATGAATGAATTATTTCCATGCTTATATCTATAAATACATAAAAGAGGAATAAAATCTAACTTGAACCAAAAAAGAAAAAAAAAACTTGAACCCAACAGTTATACAGAGGAAAACCCTATCAAGGCACTAGCTCCAGCGGGAAACAATTCTGAAATTGGTCAGAGGTGGGGAATCATCTCCCATACAGCCAGCAGCACCGCCCCCCATGCAAGGAGCGTCCTCATTGCAAAGCTGGGGGACCGTGCCGAGGCCTCTGTGAGTAAATGTGAGCTGAGCCCCAGGCCAGCTGCTGCTGAACTGTTCCCACCCTTCCCAGGTAAAACACCTGAATATGTAGGAGGGCTTGAAAGCCTAGAGGAAGGGCCGTGGAGCCACACCAGTGACAGCACGCAGGCCCACTTGGTGCCTGCAGGCCAGCCAGGATGGTCCTGGCCCCGGGCACTCTTCTGGAAGCTTTCCATTTCCCTGCCTGAGATACCCCTCCTGTCCCGGCCCCCACTCCTTTTTTTCCTTCCTCACCTCAGCCCGGAGAGAAATTCCAGTGGAAGTTATGGGTGACACATCCTCTTCTTTACAGGTGGCAGCCTGGCAACTCCTGCAGAAAGTCCAGCAGAGCCCCACTCACACCGGGCCACCAACAAAGCCAGGGACCCTCACACCCTCCCACCAGCACAACCCCGAGACTGCTGACGGGGCAGAGAATATGGAGTCAGGCACAGATGCAGGGGCTATTGCTGCCTGGAGCGCTGTTTCTATTGACCTCAACCCAGGCACACCTGGGGAGGGCTTGCCCGCAGGGTCAGGCTGCCCAGGTCAGCTAATCCTCAGCCCTCAGGGAATCACATTGCAGAAAATGGACCTCGCTAAGACAGAATATTAGCCAAGGAGGAAAAGGACACAATGCCATTTGCAGCACCGTACATGAGTCTAGAGGTAATCACGTGACTTGTAGTAAGTCAGAAAGTGAAAGACACATATCGTATGATATCACTTATAGGTGTTACCTAAAAATGGATACCAGGGCAGATATTTCCACGGAGAAGGGCAATCCCAGATTCATTAAACAAACTTATGGTTCACCAATGGAAAGGTGTGAGGATTGGATTCATTACGATATTGGGGTTAACAGACATATACAAACACAGGTGAAATATATAATCACCAAAGGCCTACGGAATACCAAGAGAGGACTACTCAACATTCTGTCATAACGTACATGGGAAAAGGATCCCAGGAAGAACAGACATATGTATATGTGTAAAAGAAACACATCTTGCACACCTACAACAAGCCAAACGTTGTCATCAAACTTGCTGTAATAAAAAATAAAAAAATAAATTAAAAACATGAACAAGAAGTAGTGAGACAAACTTGAGGGGCTTTCTCCTGGCACATTCCATTCTAAATTACAATCTAGAACACGACTTCCACTGAGGCTCTGCTGCCCTAGTAACCAGATTTGGTAAGGGAGAACTGCTGCCACCTTGTGGCCGTTTCACACAACAGCAGCTTTAATCCCAGCGCTAATGGTCAGTGGATATTCAAAATCATTACCGGCCTGTAAATGACACCTGCCCTGAAAACAAATCCTGGGGTCATATATCGACCAAAAAATTCAAAAGACGTCCATATTTCAAAACGACCGTTTCAAGAGGCATATTTTACGCACATTAGTGTTCTGCTTCTTTTGCTTTCTTTCTTTCTTTTTGTTAAAAAATCGGGAATGGAAAAAGGCAACCCTCAGAATGGGCGAAAATGTTCGCAAATGAATCAATGGACAAAGGTTCAATCTCCAATATATATAAACAGCTCATGCAGCTTAATATTAATAAAACAAACAACCCAATACAAAAATGGGCAGAAGATCTAAATAGATGTTTCTTCAAAGAAGGCACAGACATGGCCAAGACGCACATGAAAAGCTGCTCAACATCACTAATTATTAGAGAAATGCAAATCAAAACTACAATGAGGTGTGACCTCACACCTGTTAGAATCGGCATCTTCAGAAAATCTACAAACCGAAAATTCTGGGCAGGGTGTGGACAAAAGGAACCCTCTTCCACTATTGGTGGGAATGTAAATTGATACAGTCACTATGGAGAACAGTATGGAGGTTCCTTTAGAAAACTAAAAAGAGAATTACCATCTGATCCAGCAATCCCACTTCTGGGCATATAGCCAGAGAAAACCATAAATCGAAAAGACACATTCACCACAATGTTCATTGCAGCACTATTTACAATAGCCAGATAATGGAAGCAACCTAAATGCCCACAGACAGATGAATGGATAAAGAAGTGGTACATATATAAAATGGAATATTACTCAGCCATAAAAAGGAATGAAACTGGGTCATTTGTAGAGAAGTCGATGGATCTAGAGACTGTCATACAGAGTGAAGTAAGTCAGAAAGAGAAAAAGAAATATTGTGTATTAATGCCTATATGTGGAACCTCGAAAAATGGTTCAGATGAACTGGTTTGCAGGGCAGAAATAGAGACACAGAAGTAGAGAACACACGTATGGACACCAAGTGGGGGAAGCCATGGGGTGGTGGTGGTGGGATGAGTTGGGAGACTGGGATTGACCTGTATACATGTATATGCATAAAATAGATAACTAATAATAACCTGCTGTATAAAAAATAAATAAAATTAAATTTCAAAATTTAAAAAAATAAAATTTTAAAATAAAACAGAAAAAAGTTCTTCCATTCACACAGATGTATTTATATGAATGAATTATTTCCATGCTTATATCTATAAATACATAAAAGAGGAATAAAATCTAACTTGAACCAAAAAAGAAAAAAAAAAACTTGAACCCAACAGTTATACAGAGGAAAACCCTATCAAGGCACTAGCTCCAGCGGGAAACAATTCTGAAATTGGTCAGAGGTGGGGAATCATCTCCCATACAGCCAGCAGCACCGCCCCCCATGCAAGGAGCGTCCTCATTGCAAAGCTGGGGGACCGTGCCGAGGCCTCTGTGAGTAAATGTGAGCTGAGCCCCAGGCCAGCTGCTGCTGAACTGTTCCCACCCTTCCCAGGTAAAACACCTGAATATGTAGGAGGGCTTGAAAGCCTAGAGGAAGGGCCGTGGAGCCACACCAGTGACAGCACGCAGGCCCACTTGGTGCCTGCAGGCCAGCCAGGATGGTCCTGGCCCCGGGCACTCTTCTGGAAGCTTTCCATTTCCCTGCCTGAGATACCCCTCCTGTCCCGGCCCCCACTCCTTTTTTTCCTTCCTCACCTCAGCCCGGAGAGAAATTCCAGTGGAAGTTATGGGTGACACATCCTCTTCTTTACAGGTGGCAGCCTGGCAACTCCTGCAGAAAGTCCAGCAGAGCCCCACTCACACCGGGCCACCAACAAAGCCAGGGACCCTCACACCCTCCCACCAGCACAACCCCGAGACTGCTGACGGGGCAGAGAATATGGAGTCAGGCACAGATGCAGGGGCTATTGCTGCCTGGAGCGCTGTTTCTATTGACCTCAACCCAGGCACACCTGGGGAGGGCTTGCCCGCAGGGTCAGGCTGCCCAGGTCAGCTAATCCTCAGCCCTCAGGGAATCACATTGCAGAAAATGGACCTCGCTAAGACAGAATATTAGCCAAGGAGAAAAAGGACACAATGCCATTTGCAGCACCGTACATGAGTCTAGAGGTAATCACGTGACTTGTAGTAAGTCAGAAAGTGAAAGACACATATCGTATGATATCACTTATAGGTGTTACCTAAAAATGGATACCAGGGCAGATATTTCCACGGAGAAGGGCAATCCCAGATTCATTAAACAAACTTATGGTTCACCAATGGAAAGGTGTGAGGATTGGATTCATTACGATATTGGGGTTAACAGACATATACAAACACAGGTGAAATATATAATCACCAAAGGCCTACGGAATACCAAGAGAGGACTACTCAACATTCTGTCATAACGTACATGGGAAAAGGATCCCAGGAAGAACAGACATATGTATATGTGTAAAAGAAACACATCTTGCACACCTACAACAAGCCAAACGTTGTCATCAAACTTGCTGTAATAAAAAATAAAAAAATAAATTAAAAACATGAACAAGAAGTAGTGAGACAAACTTGAGGGGCTTTCTCCTGGCACATTCCATTCTAAATTACAATCTAGAACACGACTTCCACTGAGGCTCTGCTGCCCTAGTAACCAGATTTGGTAAGGGAGAACTGCTGCCACCTTGTGGCCGTTTCACACAACAGCAGCTTTAATCCCAGCGCTAATGGTCAGTGGATATTCAAAATCATTACCGGCCTGTAAATGACACCTGCCCTGAAAACAAATCCTGGGGTCATATATCGACCAAAAAATTCAAAAGACGTCCATATTTCAAAACGACCGTTTCAAGAGGCATATTTTACGCACATTAGTGTTCTGCTTCTTTTGCTTTCTTTCTTTCTTTTTGTTAAAAAATCGGGAATGGAAAAAAGCAACCCTCAGAATGGGCGAAAATGTTCGCAAACGAATCAATGGACAAAGGTTCAATCTCCAATATATATAAACAGCTCATGCAGCTTAATATTAATAAAACAAACAACCCAATACAAAAATGGGCAGAAGATCTAAATAGATGTTTCTTCAAAGAAGGCACAGACATGGCCAAGACGCACATGAAAAGCTGCTCAACATCACTAATTATTAGAGAAATGCAAATCAAAACTACAATGAGGTGTGACCTCACACCTGTTAGAATCGGCATCTTCAGAAAATCTACAAACCGAAAATTCTGGGCAGGGTGTGGACAAAAGGAACCCTCTTCCACTATTGGTGGGAATGTAAATTGATACAGTCACTATGGAGAACAGTATGGAGGTTCCTTTAGAAAACTAAAAAGAGAATTACCATCTGATCCAGCAATCCCACTTCTGGGCATATAGCCAGAGAAAACCATAAATCGAAAAGACACATTCACCACAATGTTCATTGCAGCACTATTTACAATAGCCACATAATGGAAGCAACCTAAATGTCCACAGACAAATGAATGGATAAAGAAGTGGTACATATATAAAATGGAATATTACTCAGCCATAAAAAGGAATGAAACTGGGTCATTTGTAGAGAAGTCGATGGATCTAGAGACTGTCATACAGAGTGAAGTAAGTCAGAAAGAGAAAAAGAAATATTGTGTATTAATGCCTATATGTGGAACCTCGAAAAATGGTTCAGATGAACTGGTTTGCAGGGCAGAAATAGAGACACAGAAGTAGAGAACACACGTATGGACACCAAGTGGGGGAAGCCATGGGGTGGTGGTGGTGGGATGAGTTGGGAGACTGGGATTGACCTGTATACATGTATATGCATAAAATAGATAACTAATAATAACCTGCTGTATAAAAAAATAAATAAAATTAAATTTCAAAATTTTAAAAAATAAAATTGAAAAATAAAACAGAAAAAAGTTCTTCCATTCACACAGATGTATTTATATGAATGAATTATTTCCATGCTTATATCTATAAATACATAAAAGAGGAATAAAATCTAACTTGAACCAAAAGAGAAAAAAAAAAAACTTGAACCCAACAGTTATACAGAGGAAAACCCTATCAAGGCACTAGCTCCAGCGGGAAACAATTCTGAAATTGGTCAGAGGTGGGGAATCATCTCCCATACAGCCAGCAGCACGGCCCCCCATGCAAGGATCGTCCTCATTGCAAAGCTGGGGGACCGTGCCGAGGCTTCTGTGAGTAAATGTGAGCTGAGCCCCAGGCCAGCTGCTGCTGAACTGTTCCCACCCTTCCCAGGTAAAACACCTGAATATGTAGGAGGGCTTGAAAGCCTAGAGGAAGGGCCATGGAGCCACACCAGCGACAGCACGCAGGCCCACTTGGTGCCTGCAGGCCAGCCAGGATGGTCCTGGCCCCGGGCACTCTTCTGGAAGCTTTCCATTTCCCTGCCTGAGATACCCCTCCTGTCCCGGCCCCCACTCCTTTTTTTCCTTCCTCACCTCAGCCCGGAGAGAAATTCCAGTGGAAGTTATGTGTGACACATCCTCTTCTTTACAGGTGGCAGCCTGGCAACTCCTGCAGAATGTCCAGCAGAGCCCCACTCACACCGGGCCACCAACAAAGCCAGGGACCCTCACACCCTCCCACCAGCACAGCCCCGAGACTGCTGACGGGGCAGAGAATATGGAGTCAGGCACAGCTGCAGGGGCTATTGCTGCCTGGAGCGTTGTTTCTATAGACCTCAACCCAGGCACACCTGGGGAGGGCTTGCCGGCAGGGTCAGGCTGCTCAGGTCAGCTAATCCTCAGCCCTCAGGGAATCACATTGCAGAAAATGGACCTCGCTAAGACAGAATATTAGCCAAGGAAAAAAAGGACACAATGCCATTTGCAGCACCGTACATGAGTCTAGAGGTAATCACGTGACTTGTAGTAAGTCAGAAAGTGAAAGACACATATCGTATGATATCACTTATCGGTGTTACCTAAAAATGGATACCAGGGCAGATATTTCCACGGAGAAGGGCAATCCCAGATTCATTAAACAAACTTATGGTTCACCAATGGAAAGGTGTGAGGATTGGATTCATTACGATATTGGGGTTAACAGACATATACAAACACAGGTGAAATATATAATCACCAAAGGCCTACGGAATACCAAGAGAGGACTACTCAACATTCTGTCATAACGTACATGGGAAAAGGATCCCAGGAAGAACAGACATATGTATATGTGTAAAAGAAACACATCTTGCACACCTACAACAAGCCAAACGTTGTCATCAAACTTGCTGTAATAAAAAATAAAAGAAATAAATTAAAAACATGAACAAGAAGTAGTGAGACAAACTTGAGGGGCTTTCTCCTGGCACATTCCATTCTAAATTACAATCTAGAACACGACTTCCATTGAGGCTCTGCTGCCCTAGTAACCAGATTTGGTAAGGGAGAACTGCTGCCACCTTGTGGCCGTTTCACACAACAGCAGCTTTAATCCCAGCGCTAATGGTCTGTGGATATTCAAAATCATTACCGGCCTGTAAATGACACCTGCCCTGAAAACAAATCCTGGGGTCATATATCGACCAAAAAATTCAAAAGACGTCCATATTTCAAAACGACAGTTTCAAGAGGCATATTTTACGCACATTAGTGTTCTGCTTCTTTTGCTTTCTTTCTTTTTGTTAAAAAATCGGGAATGGAAAAAAGCAACCCTCAGAATGGGCGAAAATGTTCGCAAACGAATCAATGGACAAAGGTTCAATCTCCAATATATATAAACAGCTCATGCAGCTTAATATTAATAAAACAAACAACCCAATACAAAAATGGGCAGAAGATCTAAATAGATGTTTCTTCAAAGAAGGCACAGACATGGCCAAGACGCACATGAAAAGCTGCTCAACATCACTAATTATTAGAGAAATGCAAATCAAAACTACAATGAGGTATGACCTCACACCTGTTAGAATCGGCATCTTCAGAAAATCTACAAACCGAAAATTCTGGGCAGGGTGTGGACAAAAGGAACCCTCTTCCACTATTGGTGGGAATGTAAATTGATACAGTCACTATGGAGAACAGTATGGAGGTTCCTTTAGAAAACTAAAAAGAGAATTACCATCTGATCCAGCAATCCCACTTCTGGGCATATAGCCAGAGAAAACCATAAATCAAAAAGACACATTCACCACAATGTTCATTGCAGCACTATTTACAATAGCCAGATAATGGAAGCAACCTAAATGCCCACAGACAGATGAATGGATAAAGATGTGGTACATATATAAAATGGAATATTACTCAGCCATAAAAAGGAATGAAACTGGGTCATTTGTAGAGAAGTCGATGGATCTAGAGACTGTCATACAGAGTGAAGTAAGTCAGAAAGAGAAAAAGAAATATTGTGTATTAATGCCTATATGTGGAACCTCGAAAAATGGTTCAGATGAACTGGTTTGCAGGGCAGAAATAGAGACACAGAAGTAGAGAACACACGTATGGACACCAAGTGGGGGAAGCCATGGGGTGGTGGTGGTGGGATGAGTTGGGAGACTGGGATTGACCTGTATACATGTATATGCATAAAATAGATAACTAATAATAACCTGCTGTATAAAAAATAAATAAAATTAAATTTCAAAATTTTTAAAAATAAAATTGAAAAATAAAACAGAAAAAAGTTCTTCCATTCACCCAGATGTATTTATATGAATGAATTATTTCCATGCTTATATCTATAAATACATAAAAGAGGAATAAAATCTAACTTGAATCAAAAAAGAAAAAAAAAAAACTTGAACCCAACAGTTATACAGAGGAAAACCCTATCAAGGCACTAGCTCCAGCGGGAAACAATTCTGAAATTGGTCAGAGGTGGGGAATCATCTCCCATACAACCAGCAGCACCGCCCCCCATGCAAGGAGCGTCCTCATTGCAAAGCTGGGGGACCGTGCCGAGGCCTCTGTGAGTAAACGCGAGCTGAGCCCCAGGCCAGCTGCTGCTGAACTGTTCCCACCCTTCCCAGGTAAAACACCTGAATATGTACGAGGGCTTGAAAGCCTAGAAGAAGGGCCATGGAGCCACACCAGTGACAGCACACAGGCCCACTTGGTGCCTGCAGGCCAGCAGTTTGGTCCTGGCCCCGGGCACTCTTCTGGAAGCTTTCCATTTCCCTGCCTGAGATACCCCTCCTGTCCCGGCCCCCACTCCTTTTTTTCCTTCCTCACCTCAGCCCGGAGAGAAATTCCAGTGGAAGTTATGGGTGACACATCCTCTTCTTTACAGGTGGCAGCCTGGCAACTCCTGCAGAAAGTCCAGCACAGCCCCACTCACACCGGGCCACCAACAAAGCCAGGGACCCTCACACCCTCCCACCAGCACAACCCCGAGACTGCTGACGGGGCAGAGAATATGGAGTCAGGCACAGCTGCAGGGGCTATTGTTGCCTGGAGCGTTGTTTCTATTGACCTCAACCCAGGCACACCTGGGGAGGGCTTGCCGGCAGGGTCAGGCTGCCCAGGTCAGCTAATCCTCAGCCCTCAGGGAATCACATTGCAGAAAATGGACCTCGCTAAGACAGAATATTAGCCAAGGAGAAAAAGGACACAATGCCATTTGCAGCACCGTACATGAGTCTAGAGGTAATCACGTGACTTGTAGTAAGTCAGAAAGTGAAAGACACATATCGTATGATATCACTTATAGGTGTTACCTAAAAATGGATACCAGGGCAGATATTTCCACGGAGAAGGGCAATCCCAGATTCATTAAACAAACTTATGGTTCACCAATGGAAAGGTGTGAGGATTGGATTCATTACGATATTGGGGTTAACAGACATATACAAACACAGGTGAAATATATAATCACCAAAAGCCTACGGAATACCAAGAGAGGACTACTCAACGTTCTGTCATAACGTACATGGGAAAAGGATCCCAGGAAGAACAGACATATGTATATGTGTAAAAGAAACACATCTTGCACACCTACAACAAGCCAAACGTTGTCATCAAACTTGCTGTAATAAAAAATAAAAAAATAAATTAAAAACATGAACAAGAAGTAGTGAGACAAACTTGAGGGGCTTTCTCCTGGCACATTCCATTCTAAATTACAATCTAGAACACGACTTCCACTGAGGCTCTGCTGCCCTAGTAACCAGATTTGGTAAGGGAGAACTGCTGCCACCTTGTGGCCGTTTCACACAACAGCAGCTTTAATCCCAGCGCTAATGGTCAGTGGATATTCAAAATCATTACCGGCCTGTAAATGACACCTGCCCTGAAAACAAATCCTGGGGTCATATATCGACCAAAAAATTCAAAAGACGTCCATATTTCAAAACGACCGTTTCAAGAGGCATATTTTACGCACATTAGTGTTCTGCTTCTTTTGCTTTCTTTCTTTCTTTTTGTTAAAAAATCGGGAATGGAAAAAGGCAACCCTCAGAATGGGCGAAAATGTTCGCAAATGAATCAATGGACAAAGGTTCAATCTCCAATATATATAAACAGCTCATGCAGCTTAATATTAATAAAACAAACAACCCAATACAAAAATGGGCAGAAGATCTAAATAGATGTTTCTTCAAAGAAGGCACAGACATGGCCAAGACGCACATGAAAAGCTGCTCAACATCACTAATTATTAGAGAAATGCAAATCAAAACTACAATGAGGTGTGACCTCACACCTGTTAGAATCGGCATCTTCAGAAAATCTACAAACCGAAAATTCTGGGCAGGGTGTGGACAAAAGGAACCCTCTTCCACTATTGGTGGGAATGTAAATTGATACAGTCACTATGGAGAACAGTATGGAGGTTCCTTTAGAAAACTAAAAAGAGAATTACCATCTGATCCAGCAATCCCACTTCTGGGCATATAGCCAGAGAAAACCATAAATCAAAAAGACACATTCACCACAATGTTCATTGCAGCACTATTTACAATAGCCAGATAATGGAAGCAACCTAAATGCCCACAGACAGATGAATGGATAAAGAAGTGGTACATATATAAAATGGAATATTACTCAGCCATAAAAAGGAATGAAACTGGGTCATTTGTAGAGAAGTCGATGGATCTAGAGACTGTCATACAGAGTGAAGTAAGTCAGAAAGAGAAAAAGAAATATTGTGTATTAATGCCTATATGTGGAACCTCGAAAAATGGTTCAGATGAACTGGTTTGCAGGGCAGAAATAGAGACACAGAAGTAGAGAACACACGTATGGACACCAAGTGGGGGAAGCCATGGGGTGGTGGTGGTGGGATGAGTTGGGAGACTGGGATTGACCTGTATACATGTATATGCATAAAATAGATAACTAATAATAACCTGCTGTATAAAAAATAAATAAAATTAAATTTCAAAATTTAAAAAAATAAAATTTTAAAATAAAACAGAAAAAAGTTCTTCCATTCACACAGATGTATTTATATGAATGAATTATTTCCATGCTTATATCTATAAATACATAAAAGAGGAATAAAATCTAACTTGAACCAAAAAAGAAAAAAAAAAAACTTGAACCCAACAGTTATACAGAGGAAAACCCTATCAAGGCACTAGCTCCAGCGGGAAACAATTCTGAAATTGGTCAGAGGTGGGGAATCATCTCCCATACAGCCAGCAGCACCGCCCCCCATGCAAGGAGCGTCCTCATTGCAAAGCTGGGGGACCGTGCCGAGGCCTCTGTGAGTAAATGTGAGCTGAGCCCCAGGCCAGCTGCTGCTGAACTGTTCCCACCCTTCCCAGGTAAAACACCTGAATATGTAGGAGGGCTTGAAAGCCTAGAGGAAGGGCCGTGGAGCCACACCAGTGACAGCACGCAGGCCCACTTGGTGCCTGCAGGCCAGCCAGGATGGTCCTGGCCCCGGGCACTCTTCTGGAAGCTTTCCATTTCCCTGCCTGAGATACCCCTCCTGTCCCGGCCCCCACTCCTTTTTTTCCTTCCTCATCTCAGCCCGGAGAGAAATTCCAGTGGAAGTTATGGGTGACACATCCTCTTCTTTACAGGTGGCAGCCTGGCAACTCCTGCAGAAAGTCCAGCAGAGCCCCACTCACACCGGGCCACCAACAAAGCCAGGGACCCTCACACCCTCCCACCAGCACAACCCCGAGACTGCTGACGGGGCAGAGAATATGGAGTCAGGCACAGATGCAGGGGCTATTGCTGCCTGGAGCGCTGTTTCTATTGACCTCAACCCAGGCACACCTGGGGAGGGCTTGCCCGCAGGGTCAGGCTGCCCAGGTCAGCTAATCCTCAGCCCTCAGGGAATCACATTGCAGAAAATGGACCTCGCTAAGACAGAATATTAGCCAAGGAGAAAAAGGACACAATGCCATTTGCAGCACCGTACATGAGTCTAGAGGTAATCACGTGACTTGTAGTAAGTCAGAAAGTGAAAGACACATATCGTATGATATCACTTATAGGTGTTACCTAAAAATGGATACCAGGGCAGATATTTCCACGGAGAAGGGCAATCCCAGATTCATTAAACAAACTTATGGTTCACCAATGGAAAGGTGTGAGGATTGGATTCATTACGATATTGGGGTTAACAGACATATACAAACACAGGTGAAATATATAATCACCAAAGTCCTACGGAATACCAAGAGAGGACTACTCAACATTCTGTCATAACGTACATGGGAAAAGGATCCCAGGAAGAACAGACATATGTATATGTGTAAAAGAAACACATCTTGCACACCTACAACAAGCCAAACGTTGTCATCAAACTTGCTGTAATAAAAAATAAAAAAATAAATTAAAAACATGAACAAGAAGTAGTGAGACAAACTTGAGGGGCTTTCTCCTGGCACATTCCATTCTAAATTACAATCTAGAACACGACTTCCACTGAGGCTCTGCTGCCCTAGTAACCAGATTTGGTAAGGGAGAACTGCTGCCACCTTGTGGCCGTTTCACACAACAGCAGCTTTAATCCCAGCGCTAATGGTCAGTGGATATTCAAAATCATTACCGGCCTGTAAATGACACCTGCCCTGAAAACAAATCCTGGGGTCATATATCGACCAAAAAATTCAAAAGACGTCCATATTTCAAAACGACCGTTTCAAGAGGCATATTTTACGCACATTAGTGTTCTGCTTCTTTTGCTTTCTTTCTTTCTTTTTGTTAAAAAATCGGGAATGGAAAAAGGCAACCCTCAGAATGGGCGAAAATGTTCGCAAATGAATCAATGGACAAAGGTTCAATCTCCAATATATATAAACAGCTCATGCAGCTTAATATTAATAAAACAAACAACCCAATACAAAAATGGGCAGAAGATCTAAATAGATGTTTCTTCAAAGAAGGCACAGACATGGCCAAGACGCACATGAAAAGCTGCTCAACATCACTAATTATTAGAGAAATGCAAATCAAAACTACAATGAGGTGTGACCTCACACCTGTTAGAATCGGCATCTTCAGAAAATCTACAAACCGAAAATTCTGGGCAGGGTGTGGACAAAAGGAACCCTCTTCCACTATTGGTGGGAATGTAAATTGATACAGTCACTATGGAGAACAGTATGGAGGTTCCTTTAGAAAACTAAAAAGAGAATTACCATCTGATCCAGCAATCCCACTTCTGGGCATATAGCCAGAGAAAACCATAAATCAAAAAGACACATTCACCACAATGTTCATTGCAGCACTATTTACAATAGCCAGATAATGGAAGCAACCTAAATGCCCACAGACAGATGAATGGATAAAGAAGTGGTACATATATAAAATGGAATATTACTCAGCCATAAAAAGGAATGAAACTGGGTCATTTGTAGAGAAGTCGATGGATCTAGAGACTGTCATACAGAGTGAAGTAAGTCAGAAAGAGAAAAAGAAATATTGTGTATTAATGCCTATATGTGGAACCTCGAAAAATGGTTCAGATGAACTGGTTTGCAGGGCAGAAATAGAGACACAGAAGTAGAGAACACACGTATGGACACCAAGTGGGGGAAGCCATGGGGTGGTGGTGGTGGGATGAGTTGGGAGACTGGGATTGACCTGTATACATGTATATGCATAAAATAGATAACTAATAATAACCTGCTGTATAAAAAATAAATAAAATTAAATTTCAAAATTTAAAAAAATAAAATTTTAAAATAAAACAGAAAAAAGTTCTTCCATTCACACAGATGTATTTATATGAATGAATTATTTCCATGCTTATATCTATAAATACATAAAAGAGGAATAAAATCTAACTTGAACCAAAAAAGAAAAAAAAAACTTGAACCCAACAGTTATACAGAGGAAAACCCTATCAAGGCACTAGCTCCAGCGGGAAACAATTCTGAAATTGGTCAGAGGTGGGGAATCATCTCCCATACAGCCAGCAGCACCGCCCCACATGCAAGGAGCGTCCTCACTGCAAAGCTGGGGGACCGTGCCGAGGCCTCTGTGAGTAAATGTGAGCTGAGCCCCAGGCCAGCTGCTGCTGAACTGTTCCCACCCTTCCCAGGTAAAACACCTGAATATGTAGGAGGGCTTGAAAGCCTAGAGGAAGGGCCGTGCAGCCACACCAGTGACAGCACGCAGGCCCACTTGGTGCCTGCAGGCCAGCCAGGATGGTCCTGGCCCCGGGCACTCTTCTGGAAGCTTTCCATTTCCCTGCCTGAGATACCCCTCCTGTCCCGGCCCCCACTCCTTTTTTTCCTTCCTCACCTCAGCCCGGAGAGAAATTCCAGTGGAAGTTATGGGTGACACATCCTCTTCTTTACAGGTGGCAGCCTGGCAACTCCTGCAGAAAGTCCAGCAGAGCCCCACTCACACCGGGCCACCAACAAAGCCAGGGACCCTCACACCCTCCCACCAGCACAACCCCGAGACTGCTGACGGGGCAGAGAATATGGAGTCAGGCACAGATGCAGGGGCTATTGCTGCCTGGAGCGCTGTTTCTATTGACCTCAACCCAGGCACACCTGGGGAGGGCTTGCCCGCAGGGTCAGGCTGCCCAGGTCAGCTAATCCTCAGCCCTCAGGGAATCACATTGCAGAAAATGGACCTCGCTAAGACAGAATATTAGCCAAGGAGAAAAAGGACACAATGCCATTTGCAGCACCGTACATGAGTCTAGAGGTAATCACGTGACTTGTAGTAAGTCAGAAAGTGAAAGACACATATCGTATGATATCACTTATAGGTGTTACCTAAAAATGGATACCAGGGCAGATATTTCCACGGAGAAGGGCAATCCCAGATTCATTAAACAAACTTATGGTTCACCAATGGAAAGGTGTGAGGATTGGATTCATTACGATATTGGGGTTAACAGACATATACAAACACAGGTGAAATATATAATCACCAAAGGCCTACGGAATACCAAGAGAGGACTACTCAACATTCTGTCATAACGTACATGGGAAAAGGATCCCAGGAAGAACAGACATATGTATATGTGTAAAAGAAACACATCTTGCACACCTACAACAAGCCAAACGTTGTCATCAAACTTGCTGTAATAAAAAATAAAAAAATAAATTAAAAACATGAACAAGAAGTAGTGAGACAAACTTGAGGGGCTTTCTCCTGGCACATTCCATTCTAAATTACAATCTAGAACACGACTTCCACTGAGGCTCTGCTGCCCTAGTAACCAGATTTGGTAAGGGAGAACTGCTGCCACCTTGTGGCCGTTTCACACAACAGCAGCTTTAATCCCAGCGCTAATGGTCAGTGGATATTCAAAATCATTACCGGCCTGTAAATGACACCTGCCCTGAAAACAAATCCTGGGGTCATATATCGACCAAAAAATTCAAAAGACGTCCATATTTCAAAACGACCGTTTCAAGAGGCATATTTTACGCACATTAGTGTTCTGCTTCTTTTGCTTTCTTTCTTTCTTTTTGTTAAAAAATCGGGAATGGAAAAAGGCAACCCTCAGAATGGGCGAAAATGTTCGCAAATGAATCAATGGACAAAGGTTCAATCTCCAATATATATAAACAGCTCATGCAGCTTAATATTAATAAAACAAACAACCCAATACAAAAATGGGCAGAAGATCTAAATAGATGTTTCTTCAAAGAAGGCACAGACATGGCCAAGACGCACATGAAAAGCTGCTCAACATCACTAATTATTAGAGAAATGCAAATCAAAACTACAATGAGGTGTGACCTCACACCTGTTAGAATCGGCATCTTCAGAAAATCTACAAACCGAAAATTCTGGGCAGGGTGTGGACAAAAGGAACCCTCTTCCACTATTGGTGGGAATGTAAATTGATACAGTCACTATGGAGAACAGTATGGAGGTTCCTTTAGAAAACTAAAAAGAGAATTACCATCTGATCCAGCAATCCCACTTCTGGGCATATAGCCAGAGAAAACCATAAATCGAAAAGACACATTCACCACAATGTTCATTGCAGCACTATTTACAATAGCCAGATAATGGAAGCAACCTAAATGCCCACAGACAGATGAATGGATAAAGAAGTGGTACATATATAAAATGGAATATTACTCAGCCATAAAAAGGAATGAAACTGGGTCATTTGTAGAGAAGTCGATGGATCTAGAGACTGTCATACAGAGTGAAGTAAGTCAGAAAGAGAAAAAGAAATATTGTGTATTAATGCCTATATGTGGAACCTCGAAAAATGGTTCAGATGAACTGGTTTGCAGGGCAGAAATAGAGACACAGAAGTAGAGAACACACGTATGGACACCAAGTGGGGGAAGCCATGGGGTGGTGGTGGTGGGATGAGTTGGGAGACTGGGATTGACCTGTATACATGTATATGCATAAAATAGATAACTAATAATAACCTGCTGTATAAAAAATAAATAAAATTAAATTTCAAAATTTTTAAAAATAAAATTGAAAAATAAAACAGAAAAAAGTTCTTCCATTCACACAGATGTATTTATATGAATGAATTATTTCCATGCTTATATCTATAAATACATAAAAGAGGAATAAAATCTAACTTGAACCAAAAAAGAAAAAAAAAAACTTGAACCCAACAGTTATACAGAGGAAAACCCTATCAAGGCAGTAGCTCCAGCGGGAAACAATTCTGAAATTGGTCAGAGGTGGGGAATCATCTCCCATACAGCCAGCAGCACCGCCCCCCATGCAAGGAGCGTCCTCATTGCAAAGCTGGGGGACCGTGCCGAGGCCTCTGTGAGTAAATGTGAGCTGAGCCCCAGGCCAGCTGCTGCTGAACTGTTCCCACCCTTCCCAGGTAAAACACCTGAATATGTAGGAGGGCTTGAAAGCCTAGAGGAAGGGCCGTGGAGCCACACCAGTGACAGCACGCAGGCCCACTTGGTGCCTGCAGGCCAGCCAGGATGGTCCTGGCCCCGGGCACTCTTCTGGAAGCTTTCCATTTCCCTGCCTGAGATACCCCTCCTGTCCCGGCCCCCACTCCTTTTTTTCCTTCCTCACCTCAGCCCGGAGAGAAATTCCAGTGGAAGTTATGGGTGACACATCCTCTTCTTTACAGGTGGCAGCCTGGCAACTCCTGCAGAAAGTCCAGCAGAGCCCCACTCACACCGGGCCACCAACAAAGCCAGGGACCCTCACACCCTCCCACCAGCACAACCCCGAGACTGCTGACGGGGCAGAGAATATGGAGTCAGGCACAGATGCAGGGGCTATTGCTGCCTGGAGCGCTGTTTCTATTGACCTCAACCCAGGCACACCTGGGGAGGGCTTGCCCGCAGGGTCAGGCTGCCCAGGTCAGCTAATCCTCAGCCCTCAGGGAATCACATTGCAGAAAATGGACCTCGCTAAGACAGAATATTAGCCAAGGAGAAAAAGGACACAATGCCATTTGCAGCACCGTACATGAGTCTAGAGGTAATCACGTGACTTGTAGTAAGTCAGAAAGTGAAAGACACATATCGTATGATATCACTTATAGGTGTTACCTAAAAATGGATACCAGGGCAGATATTTCCACGGAGAAGGGCAATCCCAGATTCATTAAACAAACTTATGGTTCACCAATGGAAAGGTGTGAGGATTGGATTCATTACGATATTGGGGTTAACAGACATATACAAACACAGGTGAAATATATAATCACCAAAGGCCTACGGAATACCAAGAGAGGACTACTCAACATTCTGTCATAACGTACATGGGAAAAGGATCCCAGGAAGAACAGACATATGTATATGTGTAAAAGAAACACATCTTGCACACCTACAACAAGCCAAACGTTGTCATCAAACTTGCTGTAATAAAAAATAAAAAAATAAATTAAAAACATGAACAAGAAGTAGTGAGACAAACTTGAGGGGCTTTCTCCTGGCACATTCCATTCTAAATTACAATCTAGAACACGACTTCCACTGAGGCTCTGCTGCCCTAGTAACCAGATTTGGTAAGGGAGAACTGCTGCCACCTTGTGGCCGTTTCACACAACAGCAGCTTTAATCCCAGCGCTAATGGTCAGTGGATATTCAAAATCATTACCGGCCTGTAAATGACACCTGCCCTGAAAACAAATCCTGGGGTCATATATCGACCAAAAAATTCAAAAGACGTCCATATTTCAAAACGACCGTTTCAAGAGCCATATTTTACGCACATTAGTGTTCTGCTTCTTTTGCTTTCTTTCTTTCTTTTTGTTAAAAAATCGGGAATGGAAAAAAGCAACCCTCAGAATGGGCGAAAATGTTCGCAAACGAATCAATGGACAAAGGTTCAATCTCCAATATATATAAACAGCTCATGCAGCTTAATATTAATAAAACAAACAACCCAATACAAAAATGGGCAGAAGATCTAAATAGATGTTTCTTCAAAGAAGGCACAGACATGGCCAAGACGCACATGAAAAGCTGCTCAACATCACTAATTATTAGAGAAATGCAAATCAAAACTACAATGAGGTGTGACCTCACACCTGTTAGAATCGGCATCTTCAGAAAATCTACAAACCGAAAATTCTGGGCAGGGTGTGGACAAAAGGAACCCTCTTCCACTATTGGTGGGAATGTAAATTGATACAGTCACTATGGAGAACAGTATGGAGGTCCCTTTAGAAAACTAAAAAGAGAATTACCATCTGATCCAGCAATCCCACTTCTGGGCATATAGCCAGAGAAAACCATAAATCAAAAAGACACATTCACCACAATGTTCATTGCAGCACTATTTACAATAGCCACATAATGGAAGCAACCTAAATGTCCACAGACAGATGAATGGATAAAGAAGTGGTACATATATAAAATGGAATATTACTCAGCCATAAAAAGGAATGAAACTGGGTCATTTGTAGAGAAGTCGATGGATCTAGAGACTGTCATACAGAGTGAAGTAAGTCAGAAAGAGAAAAAGAAATATTGTGTATTAATGCCTATATGTGGAACCTCGAAAAATGGTTCAGATGAACTGGTTTGCAGGGCAGAAATAGAGACACAGAAGTAGAGAACACACGTATGGACACCAAGTGGGGGAAGCCATGGGGTGGTGGTGGTGGGATGAGTTGGGAGACTGGGATTGACCTGTATACATGTATATGCATAAAATAGATAACTAATAATAACCTGCTGTATAAAAAAATAAATAAAATTAAATTTCAAAATTTTAAAAAATAAAATTGAAAAATAAAACAGAAAAAAGTTCTTCCATTCACACAGATGTATTTATATGAATGAATTATTTCCATGCTTATATCTATAAATACATAAAAGAGGAATAAAATCTAACTTGAACCAAAAGAGAAAAAAAAAAAACTTGAACCCAACAGTTATACAGAGGAAAACCCTATCAAGGCACTAGCTCCAGCGGGAAACAATTCTGAAATTGGTCAGAGGTGGGGAATCATCTCCCATACAGCCAGCAGCACGGCCCCCCATGCAAGGATCGTCCTCATTGCAAAGCTGGGGGACCGTGCCGAGGCTTCTGTGAGTAAATGTGAGCTGAGCCCCAGGCCAGCTGCTGCTGAACTGTTCCCACCCTTCCCAGGTAAAACACCTGAATATGTAGGAGGGCTTGAAAGCCTAGAGGAAGGGCCATGGAGCCACACCAGCGACAGCACGCAGGCCCACTTGGTGCCTGCAGGCCAGCCAGGATGGTCCTGGCCCCGGGCACTCTTCTGGAAGCTTTCCATTTCCCTGCCTGAGATACCCCTCCTGTCCCGGCCCCCACTCCTTTTTTTCCTTCCTCACCTCAGCCCGGAGAGAAATTCCAGTGGAAGTTATGTGTGACACATCCTCTTCTTTACAGGTGGCAGCCTGGCAACTCCTGCAGAATGTCCAGCAGAGCCCCACTCACACCGGGCCACCAACAAAGCCAGGGACCCTCACACCCTCCCACCAGCACAGCCCCGAGACTGCTGACGGGGCAGAGAATATGGAGTCAGGCACAGCTGCAGGGGCTATTGCTGCCTGGAGCGTTGTTTCTATAGACCTCAACCCAGGCACACCTGGGGAGGGCTTGCCGGCAGGGTCAGGCTGCTCAGGTCAGCTAATCCTCAGCCCTCAGGGAATCACATTGCAGAAAATGGACCTCGCTAAGACAGAATATTAGCCAAGGAAAAAAAGGACACAATGCCATTTGCAGCACCGTACATGAGTCTAGAGGTAATCACGTGACTTGTAGTAAGTCAGAAAGTGAAAGACACATATCGTATGATATCACTTATCGGTGTTACCTAAAAATGGATACCAGGGCAGATATTTCCACGGAGAAGGGCAATCCCAGATTCATTAAACAAACTTATGGTTCACCAATGGAAAGGTGTGAGGATTGGATTCATTACGATATTGGGGTTAACAGACATATACAAACACAGGTGAAATATATAATCACCAAAGGCCTACGGAATACCAAGAGAGGACTACTCAACATTCTGTCATAACGTACATGGGAAAAGGATCCCAGGAAGAACAGACATATGTATATGTGTAAAAGAAACACATCTTGCACACCTACAACAAGCCAAACGTTGTCATCAAACTTGCTGTAATAAAAAATAAAAGAAATAAATTAAAAACATGAACAAGAAGTAGTGAGACAAACTTGAGGGGCTTTCTCCTGGCACATTCCATTCTAAATTACAATCTAGAACACGACTTCCATTGAGGCTCTGCTGCCCTAGTAACCAGATTTGGTAAGGGAGAACTGCTGCCACCTTGTGGCCGTTTCACACAACAGCAGCTTTAATCCCAGCGCTAATGGTCAGTGGATATTCAAAATCATTACCGGCCTGTAAATGACACCTGCCCTGAAAACAAATCCTGGGGTCATATATCGACCAAAAAATTCAAAAGACGTCCATATTTCAAAACGACCGTTTCAAGAGGCATATTTTACGCACATTAGTGTTCTGCTTCTTTTGCTTTCTTTCTTTTTGTTAAAAAATCGGGAATGGAAAAAAGCAACCCTCAGAATGGGCGAAAATGTTCGCAAACGAATCAATGGACAAAGGTTCAATCTCCAATATATATAAACAGCTCATGCAGCTTAATATTAATAAAACAAACAACCCAATACAAAAATGGGCAGAAGATCTAAATAGATGTTTCTTCAAAGAAGGCACAGACATGGCCAAGACGCACATGAAAAGCTGCTCAACATCACTAATTATTAGAGAAATGCAAATCAAAACTACAATGAGGTGTGACCTCACACCTGTTAGAATCGGCATCTTCAGAAAATCTACAAACCGAAAATTCTGGGCAGGGTGTGGACAAAAGGAACCCTCTTCCACTATTGGTGGGAATGTAAATTGATACAGTCACTATGGAGAACAGTATGGAGGTTCCTTTAGAAAACTAAAAAGAGAATTACCATCTGATCCAGCAATCCCACTTCTGGGCATATAGCCAGAGAAAACCATAAATCAAAAAGACACATTCACCACAATGTTCATTGCAGCACTATTTACAATAGCCAGATAATGGAAGCAACCTAAATGCCCACAGACAGATGAATGGATAAAGAAGTGGTACAAATATAAAATGGAATATTACTCAGCCATAAAAAGGAATGAAACTGGGTCATTTGTAGAGAAGTCGATGGATCTAGAGACTGTCATACAGAGTGAAGTAAGTCAGAAAGAGAAAAAGAAATATTGTGTATTAATGCCTATATGTGGAACCTCGAAAAATGGTTCAGATGAACTGGTTTGCAGGGCAGAAATAGAGACACAGAAGTAGAGAACACACGTATGGACACCAAGTGGGGGAAGCCATGGGGTGGTGGTGGTGGGATGAGTTGGGAGACTGGGATTGACCTGTATACATGTATATGCATAAAATAGATAACTAATAATAACCTGCTGTATAAAAAAATAAATAAAATTAAATTTCAAAATTTTTAAAAATAAAATTGAAAAATAAAACAGAAAAAAGTTCTTCCATTCACCCAGATGTATTTATATGAATGAATTATTTCCATGCTTATATCTATAAATACATAAAAGAGGAATAAAATCTAACTTGAATCAAAAAAGAAAAAAAAAAAACTTGAACCCAACAGTTATACAGAGGAAAACCCTATCAAGGCACTAGCTCCAGCGGGAAACAATTCTGAAATTGGTCAGAGGTGGGGAATCATCTCCCATACAACCAGCAGCACCGCCCCCCATGCAAGGAGCGTCCTCATTGCAAAGCTGGGGGACCGTGCCGAGGCCTCTGTGAGTAAACGCGAGCTGAGCCCCAGGCCAGCTGCTGCTGAACTGTTCCCACCCTTCCCAGGTAAAACACCTGAATATGTACGAGGGCTTGAAAGCCTAGAAGAAGGGCCATGGAGCCACACCAGTGACAGCACACAGGCCCACTTGGTGCCTGCAGGCCAGCAGTTTGGTCCTGGCCCCGGGCACTCTTCTGGAAGCTTTCCATTTCCCTGCCTGAGATACCCCTCCTGTCCCGGCCCCCACTCCTTTTTTTCCTTCCTCACCTCAGCCCGGAGAGAAATTCCAGTGGAAGTTATGGGTGACACATCCTCTTCTTTACAGGTGGCAGCCTGGCAACTCCTGCAGAAAGTCCAGCAGAGCCCCACTCACACCGGGCCACCAACAAAGCCAGGGACCCTCACACCCTCCCACCAGCACAGCCCCGAGACTGCTGACGGGGCAGAGAATATGGAGTCAGGCACAGCTGCAAGGGCTATTGCTGCCTGGAGCGCTGTTTCTATTGACCTCAACCCAGGCACACCTGGGGAGGGCTTGCCGGCAGGGTCAGGCTGCCCAGGTCAGCTAATCCTCAGCCCTCAGGGAATCACATTGCAGAAAATGGACCTCGCTAAGACAGAATATTAGCCAAGGAGAAAAAGGACACAATGCCATTTGCAGCACCGTACATGAGTCTAGAGGTAATCACGTGACTTGTAGTAAGTCAGAAAGTGAAAGACACATATCGTATGATATCACTTATAGGTGTTACCTAAAAATGGATACCAGGGCAGATATTTCCACGGAGAAGGGCAATCCCAGATTCATTAAACAAACTTATGGTTCACCAATGGAAAGGTGTGAGGATTGGATTCATTACGATATTGGGGTTAACAGACATATACAAACACAGGTGAAATATATAATCACCAAAAGCCTACGGAATACCAAGAGAGGACTACTCAACGTTCTGTCATAACGTACATGGGAAAAGGATCCCAGGAAGAACAGACATATGTATATGTGTAAAAGAAACACATCTTGCACACCTACAACAAGCCAAACGTTGTCATCAAACTTGCTGTAATAAAAAATAAAAAAATAAATTAAAAACATGAACAAGAAGTAGTGAGACAAACTTGAGGGGCTTTCTCCTGGCACATTCCATTCTAAATTACAATCTAGAACACGACTTCCACTGAGGCTCTGCTGCCCTAGTAACCAGATTTGGTAAGGGAGAACTGCTGCCACCTTGTGGCCGTTTCACACAACAGCAGCTTTAATCCCAGCGCTAATGGTCAGTGGATATTCAAAATCATTACCGGCCTGTAAATGACACCTGCCCTGAAAACAAATCCTGGGGTCATATATCGACCAAAAAATTCAAAAGACGTCCATATTTCAAAACGACAGTTTCAAGAGGCATATTTTACGCACATTAGTGTTCTGCTTCTTTTGCTTTCTTTCTTTCTTTTTGTTAAAAAATCGGGAATGGAAAAAGGCAACCCTCAGAATGGGCGAAAATGTTCGCAAATGAATCAATGGACAAAGGTTCAATCTCCAATATATATAAACAGCTCATGCAGCTTAATATTAATAAAACAAACAACCCAATACAAAAATGGGCAGAAGATCTAAATAGATGTTTCTTCAAAGAAGGCACAGACATGGCCAAGACGCACATGAAAAGCTGCTCAACATCACTAATTATTAGAGAAATGCAAATCAAAACTACAATGAGGTGTGACCTCACACCTGTTAGAATCGGCATCTTCAGAAAATCTACAAACCGAAAATTCTGGGCAGGGTGTGGACAAAAGGAACCCTCTTCCACTATTGGTGGGAATGTAAATTGATACAGTCACTATGGAGAACAGTATGGAGGTTCCTTTAGAAAACTAAAAAGAGAATTACCATCTGATCCAGCAATCCCACTTCTGGGCATATAGCCAGAGAAAACCATAAATCAAAAAGACACATTCACCACAATGTTCATTGCAGCACTATTTACAATAGCCAGATAATGGAAGCAACCTAAATGCCCACAGACAGATGAATGGATAAAGAAGTGGTACATATATAAAATGGAATATTACTCAGCCATAAAAAGGAATGAAACTGGGTCATTTGTAGAGAAGTCGATGGATCTAGAGACTGTCATACAGAGTGAAGTAAGTCAGAAAGAGAAAAAGAAATATTGTGTATTAATGCCTATATGTGGAACCTCGAAAAATGGTTCAGATGAACTGGTTTGCAGGGCAGAAATAGAGACACAGAAGTAGAGAACACACGTATGGACACCAAGTGGGGGAAGCCATGGGGTGGTGGTGGTGGGATGAGTTGGGAGACTGGGATTGACCTGTATACATGTATATGCATAAAATAGATAACTAATAATAACCTGCTGTATAAAAAATAAATAAAATTAAATTTCAAAATTTTAAAAAATAAAATTTTAAAATAAAACAGAAAAAAGTTCTTCCATTCACACAGATGTATTTATATGAATGAATTATTTCCATGCTTATATCTATAAATACATAAAAGAGGAATAAAATCTAACTTGAACCAAAAAAGAAAAAAAAAAACTTGAACCCAACAGTTATACAGAGGAAAACCCTATCAAGGCACTAGCTCCAGCGGGAAACAATTCTGAAATTGGTCAGAGGTGGGGAATCATCTCCCATACAGCCAGCAGCACCGCCCCCCATGCAAGGAGCGTCCTCATTGCAAAGCTGGGGGACCGTGCCGAGGCCTCTGTGAGTAAATGTGAGCTGAGCCCCAGGCCAGCTGCTGCTGAACTGTTCCCACCCTTCCCAGGTAAAACACCTGAATATGTAGGAGGGCTTGAAAGCCTAGAGGAAGGGCCGTGGAGCCACACCAGTGACAGCACGCAGGCCCACTTGGTGCCTGCAGGCCAGCCAGGATGGTCCTGGCCCCGGGCACTCTTCTGGAAGCTTTCCATTTCCCTGCCTGAGATACCCCTCCTGTCCCGGCCCCCACTCCTTTTTTTCCTTCCTCATCTCAGCCCGGAGAGAAATTCCAGTGGAAGTTATGGGTGACACATCCTCTTCTTTACAGGTGGCAGCCTGGCAACTCCTGCAGAAAGTCCAGCAGAGCCCCACTCACACCGGGCCACCAACAAAGCCAGGGACCCTCACACCCTCCCACCAGCACAACCCCGAGACTGCTGACGGGGCAGAGAATATGGAGTCAGGCACAGATGCAGGGGCTATTGCTGCCTGGAGCGCTGTTTCTATTGACCTCAACCCAGGCACACCTTGGGAGGGCTTGCCCGCAGGGTCAGGCTGCCCAGGTCAGCTAATCCTCAGCCCTCAGGGAATCACATTGCAGAAAATGGACCTCGCTAAGACAGAATATTAGCCAAGGAGAAAAAGGACACAATGCCATTTGCAGCACCGTACATGAGTCTAGAGGTAATCACGTGACTTGTAGTAAGTCAGAAAGTGAAAGACACATATCGTATGATATCACTTATAGGTGTTACCTAAAAATGGATACCAGGGCAGATATTTCCACGGAGAAGGGCAATCCCAGATTCATTAAACAAACTTATGGTTCACCAATGGAAAGGTGTGAGGATTGGATTCATTACGATATTGGGGTTAACAGACATATACAAACACAGGTGAAATATATAATCACCAAAGGCCTATGGAATACCAAGAGAGGACTACTCAACATTCTGTCATAACGTACATGGGAAAAGGATCCCAGGAAGAACAGACATATGTATATGTGTAAAAGAAACACATCTTGCACACCTACAACAAGCCAAACGTTGTCATCAAACTTGCTGTAATAAAAAATAAAAAAATAAATTAAAAACATGAACAAGAAGTAGTGAGACAAACTTGAGGGGCTTTCTCCTGGCACATTCCATTCTAAATTACAATCTAGAACACGACTTCCACTGAGGCTCTGCTGCCCTAGTAACCAGATTTGGTAAGGGAGAACTGCTGCCACCTTGTGGCCGTTTCACACAACAGCAGCTTTAATCCCAGCGCTAATGGTCAGTGGATATTCAAAATCATTACCGGCCTGTAAATGACACGTGGCCTGAAAACAAATCCTGGGGTCATATATCGACCAAAAAATTCAAAAGACGTCCATATTTCAAAACGACCGTTTCAAGAGCCATATTTTACGCACATTAGTGTTCTGCTTCTTTTGCTTTCTTTCTTTCTTTTTGTTAAAAAATCGGGAATGGAAAAAAGCAACCCTCAGAATGGGCGAAAATGTTCGCAAACGAATCAATGGACAAAGGTTCAATCTCCAATATATATAAACAGCTCATGCAGCTTAATATTAATAAAACAAACAACCCAATACAAAAATGGGCAGAAGATCTAAATAGATGTTTCTTCAAAGAAGGCACAGACATGGCCAAGACGCACATGAAAAGCTGCTCAACATCACTAATTATTAGAGAAATGCAAATCAAAACTACAATGAGGTGTGACCTCACACCTGTTAGAATCGGCATCTTCAGAAAATCTACAAACCGAAAATTCTGGGCAGGGTGTGGACAAAAGGAACCCTCTTCCACTATTGGTGGGAATGTAAATTGATACAGTCACTATGGAGAACAGTATGGAGGTTCCTTTAGAAAACTAAAAAGAGAATTACCATCTGATCCAGCAATCCCACTTCTGGGCATATAGCCAGAGAAAACCATAAATCGAAAAGACACATTCACCACAATGTTCATTGCAGCACTATTTACAATAGCCAGATAATGGAAGCAACCTAAATGTCCACAGACAGATGAATGGATAAAGAAGTGGTACATATATAAAATGGAATATTACTCAGCCATAAAAAGGAATGAAACTGGGTCATTTGTAGAGAAGTCGATGGATCTAGAGACTGTCATACAGAGTGAAGTAAGTCAGAAAGAGAAAAAGAAATATTGTGTATTAATGCCTATATGTGGAACCTCGAAAAATGGTTCAGATGAACTGGTTTGCAGGGCAGAAATAGAGACACAGAAGTAGAGAACACACGTATGGACACCAAGTGGGGGAAGCCATGGGGTGGTGGTGGTGGGATGAGTTGGGAGACTGGGATTGACCTGTATAAATGTATATGCATAAAATAGATAACTAATAATAACCTGCTGTATAAAAAAATAAATAAAATTAAATTTCAAAATTTAAAAAAATAAAATTTTAAAATAAAACAGAAAAAAGTTCTTCCATTCACACAGATGTATTTATATGAATGAATTATTTCCATGCTTATATCTATAAATACATAAAAGAGGAATAAAATCTAACTTGAACCAAAAGAGAAAAAAAAAAAACTTGAACCCAACAGTTATACAGAGGAAAACCCTATCAAGGCACTAGCTCCAGCGGGAAACAATTCTGAAATTGGTCAGAGGTGGGGAATCATCTCCCATACAGCCAGCAGCACGGCCCCCCATGCAAGGATCGTCCTCATTGCAAAGCTGGGGGACCGTGCCGAGGCTTCTGTGAGTAAATGTGAGCTGAGCCCCAGGCCAGCTGCTGCTGAACTGTTCCCACCCTTCCCAGGTAAAACACCTGAATATGTAGGAGGGCTTGAAAGCCTAGAGGAAGGGCCATGGAGCCACACCAGCGACAGCACGCAGGCCCACTTGGTGCCTGCAGGCCAGCCAGGATGGTCCTGGCCCCGGGCACTCTTCTGGAAGCTTTCCATTTCCCTGCCTGAGATACCCCTCCTGTCCCGGCCCCCACTCCTTTTTTTCCTTCCTCACCTCAGCCCGGAGAGAAATTCCAGTGGAAGTTATGGGTGACACATCCTCTTCTTTACAGGTGGCAGCCTGGCAACTCCTGCAGAATGTCCAGCAGAGCCCCACTCACACCGGGCAACCAGCAAAGCCAGGGACCCTCACACCCTCCCACCAGCACAGCCCCGAGACTGCTGACGGGGCAGAGAATATGGAGTCAGGCACAGCTGCAGGGGCTATTGCTGCCTGGAGCGTTGTTTCTATAGACCTCAACCCAGGCACACCTGGGGAGGGCTTGCCGGCAGGGTCAGGCTGCCCAGGTCAGCTAATCCTCAGCCCTCAGGGAATCACATTGCAGAAAATGGACCTCGCTAAGACAGAATATTAGCCAAGGAAAAAAAGGACACAATGCCATTTGCAGCACCGTACATGAGTCTAGAGGTAATCACGTGACTTGTAGTAAGTCAGAAAGTGAAAGACACATATCGTATGATATCACTTATCGGTGTTACCTAAAAATGGATACCAGGGCAGATATTTCCACGGAGAAGGGCAATCCCAGATTTATTACAGAAACTTATGGTTCACCAATGGAAAGGTGTGAGGATTGGATTCATTACGATATTGGGGTTAACAGACATATACAAACACAGGTGAAATATATAATCACCAAAGGCCTACGGAATACCAAGAGAGGACTACTCAACATTCTGTCATAACGTACATGGGAAAAGGATCCCAGGAAGAACAGACATATGTATATGTGTAAAAGAAACACATCTTGCACACCTACAACAAGCCAAACGTTGTCATCAAACTTGTTGTAATAAAAAATAAAAGAAATAAATTAAAAACATGAACAAGAAGTAGTGAGACAAACTTGAGGGGCTTTCTCCTGGCACATTCCATTCTAAATTACAATCTAGAACACGACTTCCATTGAGGCTCTGCTGCCCTAGTAACCAGATTTGGTAAGGGAGAACTGCTGCCACCTTGTGGCCGTTTCACACAACAGCAGCTTTAATCCCAGCGCTAATGGTCTGTGGATATTCAAAATCATTACCGGCCTGTAAATGACACCTGCCCTGAAAACAAATCCTGGGGTCATATATCGACCAAAAAATTCAAAAGACGTCCATATTTCAAAACGACAGTTTCAAGAGGCATATTTTACGCACATTAGTGTTCTGCTTCTTTTGCTTTCTTTCTTTCTTTTTGTTAAAAAATCGGGAATGGAAAAAAGCAACCCTCAGAATGGGCGAAAATGTTCGCAAACGAATCAATGGACAAAGGTTCAATCTCCAATATATATAAACAGCTCATGCAGCTTAATATTAATAAAACAAACAACCCAATACAAAAATGGGCAGAAGATCTAAATAGATGTTTCTTCAAAGAAGGCACAGACATGGCCAAGACGCACATGAAAAGCTGCTCAACATCACTAATTATTAGAGAAATGCAAATCAAAACTACAATGAGGTGTGACCTCACACCTGTTAGAATCGGCATCTTCAGAAAATCTACAAACCGAAAATTCTGGGCAGGGTGTGGACAAAAGGAACCCTCTTCCACTATTGGTGGGAATGTAAATTGATACAGTCACTATGGAGAACAGTATGGAGGTTCCTTTAGAAAACTAAAAAGAGAATTACCATCTGATCCAGCAATCCCACTTCTGGGCATATAGCCAGAGAAAACCATAAATCAAAAAGACACATTCACCACAATGTTCATTGCAGCACTATTTACAATAGCCAGATAATGGAAGCAACCTAAATGCCCACAGACAGATGAATGGATAAAGAAGTGGTACAAATATAAAATGGAATATTACTCAGCCATAAAAAGGAATGAAACTGGGTCATTTGTAGAGAAGTCGATGGATCTAGAGACTGTCATACAGAGTGAAGTAAGTCAGAAAGAGAAAAAGAAATATTGTGTATTAATGCCTATATGTGGAACCTCGAAAAATGGTTCAGATGAACTGGTTTGCAGGGCAGAAATAGAGACACAGAAGTAGAGAACACACGTATGGACACCAAGTGGGGGAAGCCATGGGGTGGGATGAGTTGGGAGACTGGGATTGACCTGTATACATGTATATGCATAAAATAGATAACTAATAATAACCTGCTGTATAAAAAAATAAATAAAATTAAATTTCAAAATTTTTAAAAATAAAATTGAAAAATAAAACAGAAAAAAGTTCTTCCATTCACCCAGATGTATTTATATGAATGAATTATTTCCATGCTTATATCTATAAATACATAAAAGAGGAATAAAATCTAACTTGAATCAAAAAAGAAAAAAAAAAAACTTGAACCCAACAGTTATACAGAGGAAAACCCTATCAAGGCACTAGCTCCAGCGGGAAACAATTCTGAAATTGGTCAGAGGTGGGGAATCATCTCCCATACAACCAGCAGCACCGCCCCCCATGCAAGGAGCGTCCTCATTGCAAAGCTGGGGGACCGTGCCGAGGCCTCTGTGAGTAAACGCGAGATGAGCCCCAGACCAGCTGCTGCTGAACTGTTCCCACCCTTCCCAGGTAAAACACCTGAATATGTAGGAGGGCTTGAAAGCCTAGAAGAAGGGCCATGGAGCCACACCAGTGACAGCACACAGGCCCACTTGGTGCCTGCAGGCCAGCAGTTTGGTCCTGGCCCCGGGCACTCTTCTGGAAGCTTTCCATTTCCCTGCCTGAGATACCCCTCCTGTCCCGGCCCCCACTCCTTTTTTTCCTTCCTCACCTCAGCCCGGAGAGAAATTCCAGTGGAAGTTATGGGTGACACATCCTCTTCTTTACAGGTGGCAGCCTGGCAACTCCTGCAGAAAGTCCAGCACAGCCCCACTCACACCGGGCCACCAACAAAGCCAGGGACCCTCACACCCTCCCACCTGCACAACCCCGAGACTGCTGACGGGGCAGAGAATATGGAGTCAGGCACAGCTGCAGGGGCTATTGCTGCCTGGAGCGCTGTTTCTATTGACCTCAACCCAGGCACACCTGGGGAGGGCTTGCCGGCAGGGTCAGGCTGCCCAGGTCAGCTAATCCTCAGCCCTCAGGGAATCACATTGCAGAAAATGGACCTCGCTAAGACAGAATATTAGCCAAGGAGAAAAAGGACACAATGCCATTTGCAGCACCGTACATGAGTCTAGAGGTAATCACGTGACTTGTAGTAAGTCAGAAAGTGAAAGACACATATCGTATGATATCACTTATAGGTGTTACCTAAAAATGGATACCAGGGCAGATATTTCCACGGAGAAGGGCAATCCCAGATTCATTAAACAAACTTATGGTTCACCAATGGAAAGGTGTGAGGATTGGATTCATTACGATATTGGGGTTAACAGACATATACAAACACAGGTGAAATATATAATCACCAAAGGCCTACGGAATACCAAGAGAGGACTACTCAACATTCTGTCATAACGTACATGGGAAAAGGATCCCAGGAAGAACAGACATATGTATATGTGTAAAAGAAACACATCTTGCACACCTACAACAAGCCAAACGTTGTCATCAAACTTGCTGTAATAAAAAATAAAAAAATAAATTAAAAACATGAACAAGAAGTAGTGAGACAAACTTGAGGGGCTTTCTCCTGGCACATTCCATTCTAAATTACAATCTAGAACACGACTTCCACTGAGGCTCTGCTGCCCTAGTAACCAGATTTGGTAAGGGAGAACTGCTGCCACCTTGTGGCCGTTTCACACAACAGCAGCTTTAATCCCAGCGCTAATGGTCAGTGGATATTCAAAATCATTACCGGCCTGTAAATGACACCTGCCCTGAAAACAAATCCTGGGGTCATATATCGACCAAAAAATTCAAAAGACGTCCATATTTCAAAACGACCGTTTCAAGAGCCATATTTTACGCACATTAGTGTTCTGCTTCTTTTGCTTTCTTTCTTTCTTTTTGTTAAAAAATCGGGAATGGAAAAAGGCAACCCTCAGAATGGGCGAAAATGTTCGCAAATGAATCAATGGACAAAGGTTCAATCTCCAATATATATAAACAGCTCATGCAGCTTAATATTAATAAAACAAACAACCCAATACAAAAATGGGCAGAAGATCTAAATAGATGTTTCTTCAAAGAAGGCACAGACATGGCCAAGACGCACATGAAAAGCTGCTCAACATCACTAATTATTAGAGAAATGCAAATCAAAACTACAATGAGGTGTGACCTCACACCTGTTAGAATCGGCATCTTCAGAAAATCTACAAACCGAAAATTCTGGGCAGGGTGTGGACAAAAGGAACCCTCTTCCACTATTGGTGGGAATGTAAATTGATACAGTCACTATGGAGAACAGTATGGAGGTTCCTTTAGAAAACTAAAAAGAGAATTACCATCTGATCCAGCAATCCCACTTCTGGGCATATAGCCAGAGAAAACCATAAATCGAAAAGACACATTCACCACAATGTTCATTGCAGCACTATTTACAATAGCCAGATAATGGAAGCAACCTAAATGCCCACAGACAGATGAATGGATAAAGAAGTGGTACATATATAAAATGGAATATTACTCAGCCATAAAAAGGAATGAAACTGGGTCATTTGTAGAGAAGTCGATGGATCTAGAGACTGTCATACAGAGTGAAGTAAGTCAGAAAGAGAAAAAGAAATATTGTGTATTAATGCCTATATGTGGAACCTCGAAAAATGGTTCAGATGAACTGGTTTGCAGGGCAGAAATAGAGACACAGAAGTAGAGAACACACGTATGGACACCAAGTGGGGGAAGCCATGGGGTGGTGGTGGTGGGATGAGTTGGGAGACTGGGATTGACCTGTATACATGTATATGCATAAAATAGATAACTAATAATAACCTGCTGTATAAAAAATAAATAAAATTAAATTTCAAAATTAAAAAAAATAAAATTTTAAAATAAAACAGAAAAAAGTTCTTCCATTCACACAGATGTATTTATATGAATGAATTATTTCCATGCTTATATCTATAAATACATAAAAGAGGAATAAAATCTAACTTGAACCAAAAAAGAAAAAAAAAAAACTTGAACCCAACAGTTATACAGAGGAAAACCCTATCAAGGCACTAGCTCCAGCGGGAAACAATTCTGAAATTGGTCAGAGGTGGGGAATCATCTCCCATACAGCCAGCAGCACGGCCCCCCATGCAAGGAGCGTCCTCATTGCAAAGCTGGGGGACCGTGCCGAGGCCTCTGTGAGTAAATGTGAGCTGAGCCCCAGGCCAGCTGCTGCTGAACTGTTCCCACCCTTCCCAGGTAAAACACCTGAATATGTAGGAGGGCTTGAAAGCCTAGAGGAAGGGCCGTGGAGCCACACCAGTGACAGCACGCAGGCCCACTTGGTGCCTGCAGGCCAGCCAGGATGGTCCTGGCCCCGGGCACTCTTCTGGAAGCTTTCCATTTCCCTGCCTGAGATACCCTTCCTGTCCCGGCCCCCACTCCTTTTTTTCCTTCCTCACCTCAGCCCGGAGAGAAATTCCAGTGGAAGTTATGGGTGACACATCCTCTTCTTTACAGGTGGCAGCCTGGCAACTCCTGCAGAAAGTCCAGCAGAGCCCCACTCACACCGGGCCACCAGCAAAGCCAGGGACCCTCACACCCTCCCACCAGCACAACCCCGAGACTGCTGACGGGGCTGAGAATATGGAGTCAGGCACAGCTGCAGGGGCTATTGCTGCCTGGAGCGCTGTTTCTATTGACCTCAACCCAGGCACACCTTGGGAGGGCTTGCCCGCAGGGTCAGGCTGCCCAGGTCAGCTAATCCTCAGCCCTCAGGGAATCACATTGCAGAAAATGGACCTCGCTTAGACAGAATATTAGCCAAGGAGAAAAAGGACACAATGCCATTTGCAGCACCGTCCATGAGTCTAGAGGTAATCACGTGACTTGTAGTAAGTCAGAAAGTGAAAGACACATATCGTATGATATCACTTATAGGTGTTACCTAAAAATGGATACCAGGGCAGATATTTCCACGGAGAAGGGCAATCCCAGATTCATTAAACAAACTTATGGTTCACCAATGGAAAGGTGTGAGGATTGGATTCATTACGATATTGGGGTTAACAGACATATACAAACACAGGTGAAATATATAATCACCAAAGGCCTACGGAATACCAAGAGAGGACTACTCAACATTCTGTCATAACGTACATGGGAAAAGGATCCCAGGAAGAACAGACATATGTATATGTGTAAAAGAAACACATCTTGCACACCTACAACAAGCCAAACGTTGTCATCAAACTTGCTGTAATAAAAAATAAAAAAATAAATTAAAAACATGAACAAGAAGTAGTGAGACAAACTTGAGGGGCTTTCTCCTGGCACATTCCATTCTAAATTACAATCTAGAACACGACTTCCACTGAGGCTCTGCTGCTCTAGTAACCAGATTTGGTAAGGGAGAACTGTTGCCACCTTGTGGCCGTTTCACACAACAGCAGCTTTAATCCCAGCGCTAATGGTCAGTGGATATTCAAAATCATTACCGGCCTGTAAATGACACCTGCCCTGAAAACAAATCCTGGGGTCATATATCGACCAAAAAATTCAAAAGACGTCCATATTTCAAAACGACCGTTTCAAGAGCCATATTTTACGCACATTAGTGTTCTGCTTCTTTTGCTTTCTTTCTTTCTTTTTGTTAAAAAATCGGGAATGGAAAAAAGCAACCCTCAGAATGGGCGAAAATGTTCGCAAACGAATCAATGGACAAAGGTTCAATCTCCAATATATATAAACAGCTCATGCAGCTTAATATTAATAAAACAAACAACCCAATACAAAAATGGGCAGAAGATCTAAATAGATGTTTCTTCAAAGAAGGCACAGACATGGCCAAGACGCACATGAAAAGCTGCTCAACATCACTAATTATTAGAGAAATGCAAATCAAAACTACAATGAGGTGTGACCTCACACCTGTTAGAATCGGCATCTTCAGAAAATCTACAAACCGAAAATTCTGGGCAGGGTGTGGACAAAAGGAACCCTCTTCCACTATTGGTGGGAATGTAAATTGATACAGTCACTATGGAGAACAGTATGGAGGTTCCTTTAGAAAACTAAAAAGAGAATTACCATCTGATCCAGCAATCCCACTTCTGGGCATATAGCCAGAGAAAACCATAAATCGAAAAGACACATTCACCACAATGTTCATTGCAGCACTATTTACAATAGCCAGATAATGGAAGCAACCTAAATGCCCACAGACAGATGAATGGATAAAGAAGTGGTACATATATAAAATGGAATATTACTCAGCCATAAAAAGGAATGAAACTGGGTCATTTGTAGAGAAGTCGATGGATCTAGAGACTGTCATACAGAGTGAAGTAAGTCAGAAAGAGAAAAAGAAATATTGTGTATTAATGCCTATATGTGGAACCTCGAAAAATGGTTCAGATGAACTGGTTTGCAGGGCAGAAATAGAGACACAGAAGTAGAGAACACACGTATGGACACCAAGTGGGGGAAGCCATGGGGTGGTGGTGGTGGGATGAGTTGGGAGACTGGGATTGACCTGTATACATGTATATGCATAAAATAGATAACTAATAATAACCTGCTGTATAAAAAAATAAATAAAATTAAATTTCAAAATTTTAAAAAATAAAAATTTAAAATAAAACAGAAAAAAGTTCTTCCATTCACACAGATGTATTTATATGAATGAATTATTTCCATGCTTATATCTATAAATACATAAAAGAGGAATAAAATCTAACTTGAACCAAAAGAGAAAAAAAAAAAACTTGAACCCAACAGTTATACAGAGGAAAACCCTATCAAGGCACTAGCTCCAGCGGGAAACAATTCTGAAATTGGTCAGAGGTGGGGAATCATCTCCCATACAGCCAGCAGCACGGCCCCCCATGCAAGGATCGTCCTCATTGCAAAGCTGGGGGACCGTGCCGAGGCTTCTGTGAGTAAATGTGAGCTGAGCCCCAGGCCAGCTGCTGCTGAACTGTTCCCACCCTTCCCAGGTAAAACACCTGAATATGTAGGAGGGCTTGAAAGCCTAGAGGAAGGGCCATGGAGCCACACCAGCGACAGCACGCAGGCCCACTTGGTGCCTGCAGGCCAGCCAGGATGGTCCTGGCCCCGGGCACTCTTCTGGAAGCTTTCCATTTCCCTGCCTGAGATACCCCTCCTGTCCCGGCCCCCACTCCTTTTTTTCCTTCCTCACCTCAGCCCGGAGAGAAATTCCAGTGGAAGTTATGTGTGACACATCCTCTTCTTTACAGGTGGCAGCCTGGCAACTCCTGCAGAATGTCCAGCAGAGCCCCACTCACACCGGGCCACCAACAAAGCCAGGGACCCTCACACCCTCCCACCAGCACAGCCCCGAGACTGCTGACGGGGCAGAGAATATGGAGTCAGGCACAGCTGCAGGGGCTATTGCTGCCTGGAGCGTTGTTTCTATAGACCTCAACCCAGGCACACCTGGGGAGGGCTTGCCGGCAGGGTCAGGCTGCCCAGGTCAGCTAATCCTCAGCCCTCAGGGAATCACATTGCAGAAAATGGACCTCGCTAAGACAGAATATTAGCCAAGGAAAAAAAGGACACAATGCCATTTGCAGCACCGTACATGAGTCTAGAGGTAATCACGTGACTTGTAGTAAGTCAGAAAGTGAAAGACACATATCGTATGATATCACTTATCGGTGTTACCTAAAAATTGATACCAGGGCAGATATTTCCACGGAGAAGGGCAATCCCAGATTCATTAAACAAACTTATGGTTCACCAATGGAAAGGTGTGAGGATTGGATTCATTACGATATTGGGGTTAACAGACATATACAAACACAGGTGAAATATATAATCACCAAAGGCCTACGGAATACCAAGAGAGGACTACTCAACATTCTGTCATAAGGTACATGGGAAAAGGATCCCAGGAAGAACAGACATATGTATATGTGTAAAAGAAACACATCTTGCACACCTACAACAAGCCAAACGTTGTCATCAAACTTGCTGTAATAAAAAATAAAAGAAATAAATTAAAAACATGAACAAGAAGTAGTGAGACAAACTTGAGGGGCTTTCTCCTGGCACATTCCATTCTAAATTACAATCTAGAACACGACTTCCACTGAGGCTCTGCTGCCCTAGTAACCAGATTTGGTAAGGGAGAACTGTTGCCACCTTGTGCCCGTTTCACACAACAGCAGCTTTAATCCCAGCGCTAATGGTCAGTGGATATTCAAAATCATTACCGGCCTGTAAATGACACCTGCCCTGAAAACAAATCCTGGGGTCATATATCGACCAAAAAATTCAAAAGACGTCCATATTTCAAAACGACCGTTTCAAGAGCCATATTTTACGCACATTAGTGTTCTGCTTCTTTTGCTTTCTTTCTTTCTTTTTGTTAAAAAATCGGGAATGGAAAAAAGCAACCCTCAGAATGGGCGAAAATGTTCGCAAACGAATCAATGGACAAAGGTTCAATCTCCAATATATATAAACAGCTCATGCAGCTTAATATTAATAAAACAAACAACCCAATACAAAAATGGGCAGAAGATCTAAATAGATGTTTCTTCAAAGAAGGCACAGACATGGCCAAGACGCACATGAAAAGCTGCTCAACATCACTAATTATTAGAGAAATGCAAATCAAAACTACAATGAGGTGTGACCTCACACCTGTTAGAATCGGCATCTTCAGAAAATCTACAAACCGAAAATTCTGGGCAGGGTGTGGACAAAAGGAACCCTCTTCCACTATTGGTGGGAATGTAAATTGATACAGTCACTATGGAGAACAGTATGGAGGTTCCTTTAGAAAACTAAAAAGAGAATTACCATCTGATCCAGCAATCCCACTTCTGGGCATATAGCCAGAGAAAACCATAAATCGAAAAGACACATTCACCACAATGTTCATTGCAGCACTATTTACAATAGCCAGATAATGGAAGCAACCTAAATGCCCACAGACAGATGAATGGATAAAGAAGTGGTACATATATAAAATGGAATATTACTCAGCCATAAAAAGGAATGAAACTGGGTCATTTGTAGAGAAGTCGATGGATCTAGAGACTGTCATACAGAGTGAAGTAAGTCAGAAAGAGAAAAAGAAATATTGTGTATTAATGCCTATATGTGGAACCTCGAAAAATGGTTCAGATGAACTGGTTTGCAGGGCAGAAATAGAGACACAGAAGTAGAGAACACACGTATGGACACCAAGTGGGGGAAGCCATGGGGTGGTGGTGGTGGGATGAGTTGGGAGACTGGGATTGACCTGTATACATGTATATGCATAAAATAGATAACTAATAATAACCTGCTGTATAAAAAAATAAATAAAATTAAATTTCAAAATTTTAAAAAATAAAAATTTAAAATAAAACAGAAAAAAGTTCTTCCATTCACACAGATGTATTTATATGAATGAATTATTTCCATGCTTATATCTATAAATACATAAAAGAGGAATAAAATCTAACTTGAACCAAAAGAGAAAAAAAAAAAACTTGAACCCAACAGTTATACAGAGGAAAACCCTATCAAGGCACTAGCTCCAGCGGGAAACAATTCTGAAATTGGTCAGAGGTGGGGAATCATCTCCCATACAGCCAGCAGCACGGCCCCCCATGCAAGGATCGTCCTCATTGCAAAGCTGGGGGACCGTGCCGAGGCTTCTGTGAGTAAATGTGAGCTGAGCCCCAGGCCAGCTGCTGCTGAACTGTTCCCACCCTTCCCAGGTAAAACACCTGAATATGTAGGAGGGCTTGAAAGCCTAGAGGAAGGGCCATGGAGCCACACCAGCGACAGCACGCAGGCCCACTTGGTGCCTGCAGGCCAGCCAGGATGGTCCTGGCCCCGGGCACTCTTCTGGAAGCTTTCCATTTCCCTGCCTGAGATACCCCTCCTGTCCCAGCCCCCACTCCTTTTTTTCCTTCCTCACCTCAGCCCGGAGAGAAATTCCAGTGGAAGTTATGTGTGACACATCCTCTTCTTTACAGGTGGCAGCCTGGCAACTCCTGCAGAATGTCCAGCACAGCCCCACTCACACCGGGCCACCAACAAAGCCAGGGACCCTCACACCCTCCCACCAGCACAGCCCCGAGACTGCTGACGGGGCAGAGAATATGGAGTCAGGCACAGCTGCAGGGGCTATTGCTGCCTGGAGCGTTGTTTCTATTGACCTCAACCCAGGCACACCTGGGGAGGGCTTGCCGGCAGGGTCAGGCTGCCCAGGTCAGCTAATCCTCAGCCCTCAGGGAATCACATTGCAGAAAATGGACCTCGCTAAGACAGAATATTAGCCAAGGAAAAAAAGGACACAATGCCATTTGCAGCACCGTACATGAGTCTAGAGGTAATCACGTGACTTGTAGTAAGTCAGAAAGTGAAAGACACATATCGTATGATATCACTTATCGGTGTTACCTAAAAATTGATACCAGGGCAGATATTTCCACGGAGAAGGGCAATCCCAGATTCATTAAACAAACTTATGGTTCACCAATGGAAAGGTGTGAGGATTGGATTCATTACGATATTGGGGTTAACAGACATATACAAACACAGGTGAAATATATAATCACCAAAGGCCTACGGAATACCAAGAGAGGACTACTCAACATTCTGTCATAAGGTACATGGGAAAAGGATCCCAGGAAGAACAGACATATGTATATGTGTAAAAGAAACACATCTTGCACACCTACAACAAGCCAAACGTTGTCATCAAACTTGCTGTAATAAAAAATAAAAGAAATAAATTAAAAACATGAACAAGAAGTAGTGAGACAAACTTTAGGGGCTTTCTCCTGGCACATTCCATTCTAAATTACAATCTAGAACACGACTTCCATTGAGGCTCTGCTGCCCTAGTAACCAGATTTGGTAAGGGAGAACTGCTGCCACCTTGTGGCCGTTTCACACAACAGCAGTTTTAATCCCAGCGCTAATGGTCTGTGGATATTCAAAATCATTACCGGCCTGTAAATGACACCTGCCCTGAAAACAAATCCTGGGGTCATATATCGACCAAAAAATTCAAAAGACGTCCATATTTCAAAACGACTGTTTCAAGAGGCATATTTTACGCACATTAGTGTTCTGCTTCTTTTGCTTTCTTTCTTTCTTTTTGTTAAAAAATCGGGAATGGAAAAAAGCAACCCTCAGAATGGGCGAAAATGTTCGCAAACGAATCAATGGACAAAGGTTCAATCTCCAATATATATAAACAGCTCATGCAGCTTAATATTAATAAAACAAACAACCCAATACAAAAATGGGCAGAAGATCTAAATAGATGTTTCTTCAAAGAAGGCACAGACATGGCCAAGACGCACATGAAAAGCTGCTCAACATCACTAATTATTAGAGAAATGCAAATCAAAACTACAATGAGGTGTGACCTCACACCTGTTAGAATCGGCATCTTCAGAAAATCTACAAACCGAAAATTCTGGGCAGGGTGTGGACAAAAGGAACCCTCTTCCACTATTGGTGGGAATGTAAATTGATACAGTCACTATGGAGAACAGTATGGAGGTTCCTTTAGAAAACTAAAAAGAGAATTACCATCTGATCCAGCAATCCCACTTCTGGGCATATAGCCAGAGAAAACCATAAATCAAAAAGACACATTCACCACAATGTTCATTGCAGCACTATTTACAATAGCCAGATAATGGAAGCAACCTAAATGCCCACAGACAGATGAATGGATAAAGAAGTGGTACATATATAAAATGGAATATTACTCAGCCATAAAAAGGAATGAAACTGGGTCATTTGTAGAGAAGTCGATGGATCTAGAGACTGTCATACAGAGTGAAGTAAGTCAGAAAGAGAAAAAGAAATATTGTGTATTAATGCCTATATGTGGAACCTCGAACAATGGTTCAGATGAACTGGTTTGCAGGGCAGAAATAGAGACACAGAAGTAGAGAACACATGTATGGACACCTAGTGGGGGAAGCCATGGGGTGGTGGTGGTGGGATGAGTTGGGAGACTGGGATTGACCTGTATACATGTATATGCATAAAATAGATAACTAATAATAACCTGCTGTATAAAAAAATAAATAAAATTAAATTTCAAAATTTTAAAAAATAAAATTGAAAAATAAAACAGAAAAAAGTTCTTCCATTCACACAGATGTATTTATATGAATGAATTATTTCCATGCTTATATCTATAAATACATAAAAGAGGAATAAAATCTAACTTGAACCAAAAAAGAAAAAAAAAAGTTGAACCCAACAGTTATACAGAGGAAAACCCTATCAAGGCACTAGCTCCAGCGGGAAACAATTCTGAAATTGGTCAGAGGTGGGGAATCATCTCCCATACAGCCAGCAGCACCGCCCCCCATGCAAGGAGCGTCCTCACTGCAAAGCTGGGGGACCGTGCCGAGGCCTCTGTGAGTAAATGTGAGCTGAGCCCCAGGCCAGCTGCTGCTGAACTGTTCCCACCCTTCCCAGGTAAAACACCTGAATATGTAGGAGGGCTTGAAATCCTAGAGGAAGGGCCATGGAGCCACACCAGCGACAGCACGCAGGCCCACTTGGTGCCTGCAGGCCAGCCAGGATGGTCCTGGCCCCGGGCACTCTTCTGGAAGCTTTCCATTTCCCTGCCTGAGATACCCCTCCTGTCCCGGCCCCCACTCCTTTTTTTCCTTCCTCACCTCAGCCCGGAGAGAAATTCCAGTGGAAGTTATGGGTGACACATCCTCTTCTTTACAGGTGGCAGCCTGGCAACTCCTGCAGAAAGTCCAGCAGAGCCCCACTCACACCGGGCCACCAACAAAGCCAGGGACCCTCACACCCTCCCACCAGCACAGCCCCGAGACTGCTGACGGGGCAGAGAATATGGAGTCAGGCACAGCTGCAAGGGCTATTGCTGCCTGGAGCGCTGTTTCTATTGACCTCAACCCAGGCACACCTGGGGAGGGCCGGCCGGCAGGGTCAGGCTGCCCAGGTCAGCTAATCCTCAGCCCTCAGGGAATCACATTGCAGAAAATGGACCTCGCTAAGACAGAATATTAGCCAAGGAAAAAAGGACACAATGCCATTTGCAGCACCGTACATGAGTCTAGAGGTAATCACGTGACTTGTAGTAAGTCAGAAAGTGAAAGACACATATCGTATGATATCAGTTATAGGTGTTACCTAAAAATGGATACCAGGGCAGATATTTCCACGGAGAAGGGCAATCCCAGATTCATTACAGAAACTTATGGTTCACCAATGGAAAGGTGTGAGGATTGGATTCATTACGATATTGGGGTTAACAGACATATACAAACACAGGTGAAATATATAATCACCAAAGGCCTACGGAATACCAAGAGAGGACTACTCAACATTCTGTCATAAGGTACATGGGAAAAGGATCCCAGGAAGAACAGACATATGTATATGTGTAAAAGAAACACATCTTGCACACCTACAACAAGCCAAACGTTGTCATCAAACTTGCTGTAATAAAAAATAAAAGAAATAAATTAAAAACATGAACAAGAAGTAGTGAGACAAACTTGAGGGGCTTTCTCCTGGCACATTCCATTCTAAATTACAATCTAGAACACGACTTCCATTGAGGCTCTGCTGCCCTAGTAACCAGATTTGGTAAGGGAGAACTGCTGCCACCTTGTGGCCGTTTCACACAACAGCAGCTTTAATCCCAGCGCTAATGGTCAGTGGATATTCAAAATCATTACCGGCCTGTAAATGACACCTGCCCTGAAAACAAATCCTGGGGTCATATATCGACCAAAAAATTCAAAAGACGTCCATATTTCAAAACGACAGTTTCAAGAGGCATATTTTACGCACATTAGTGTTCTGCTTCTTTTGCTTTCTTTCTTTCTTTTTGTTAAAAAATCGGGAATGGAAAAAAGCAACCCTCAGAATGGGCGAAAATGTTCGCAAACGAATCAATGGACAAAGGTTCAATCTCCAATATATATAAACAGCTCATGCAGCTTAATATTAATAAAACAAACAACCCAATACAAAAATGGGCAGAAGATCTAAATAGATGTTTCTTCAAAGAAGGCACAGACATGGCCAAGACGCACATGAAAAGCTGCTCAACATCACTAATTATTAGAGAAATGCAAATCAAAACTACAATGAGGTATGACCTCACACCTGTTAGAATCGGCATCTTCAGAAAATCTACAAACCGAAAATTCTGGGCAGGGTGTGGACAAAAGGAACCCTCTTCCACTATTGGTGGGAATGTAAATTGATACAGTCACTATGGAGAACAGTATGGAGGTTCCTTTAGAAAACTAAAAAGAGAATTACCATCTGATCCAGCAATCCCACTTCTGGGCATATAGCCAGAGAAAACCATAAATCAAAAAGACACATTCACCACAATGTTCATTGCAGCACTATTTACAATAGCCAGATAATGGAAGCAACCTAAATGCCCACAGACAGATGAATGGATAAAGAAGTGGTACATATATAAAATGGAATATTACTCAGCCATAAAAAGGAATGAAACTGGGTCATTTGTAGAGAAGTCGATGGATCTAGAGACTGTCATACAGAGTGAAGTAAGTCAGAAAGAGAAAAAGAAATATTGTGTATTAATGCCTATATGTGGAACCTCGAACAATGGTTCAGATGAACTGGTTTGCAGGGCAGAAATAGAGACACAGAAGTAGAGAACACATGTATGGACACCTAGTGGGGGAAGCCATGGGGTGGTGGTGGTGGGATGAGTTGGGAGACTGGGATTGACCTGTATACATGTATATGCATAAAATAGATAACTAATAATAACCTGCTGTATAAAAAAATAAATAAAATTAAATTTCAAAATTTTAAAAAATAAAATTGAAAAATAAAACAGAAAAAAGTTCTTCCATTCACACAGATGTATTTATATGAATGAATTATTTCCATGCTTATATCTATAAATACATAAAAGAGGAATAAAATCTAACTTGAACCAAAAAAGAAAAAAAAAAGTTGAACCCAACAGTTATACAGAGGAAAACCCTATCAAGGCACTAGCTCCAGCGGGAAACAATTCTGAAATTGGTCAGAGGTGGGGAATCATCTCCCATACAGCCAGCAGCACCGCCCCCCATGCAAGGAGCGTCCTCACTGCAAAGCTGGGGGACCGTGCCGAGGCCTCTGTGAGTAAATGTGAGCTGAGCCCCAGGCCAGCTGCTGCTGAACTGTTCCCACCCTTCCCAGGTAAAACACCTGAATATGTAGGAGGGCTTGAAATCCTAGAGGAAGGGCCATGGAGCCACACCAGCGACAGCACGCAGGCCCACTTGGTGCCTGCAGGCCAGCCAGGATGGTCCTGGCCCCGGGCACTCTTCTGGAAGCTTTCCATTTCCCTGCCTGAGATACCCCTCCTGTCCCGGCCCCCACTCCTTTTTTTCCTTCCTCACCTCAGCCCGGAGAGAAATTCCAGTGGAAGTTATGGGTGACACATCCTCTTCTTTACAGGTGGCAGCCTGGCAACTCCTGCAGAAAGTCCAGCACAGCCCCACTCACACCGGGCCACCAACAAAGCCAGGGACCCTCACACCCTCCCACCAGCACAGCCCCGAGACTGCTGACGGGGCAGAGAATATGGAGTCAGGCACAGCTGCAAGGGCTATTGCTGCCTGGAGCGCTGTTTCTATTGACCTCAACCCAGGCACACCTGGGGAGGGCCGGCCGGCAGGGTCAGGCTGCCCAGGTCAGCTAATCCTCAGCCCTCAGGGAATCACATTGCAGAAAATGGACCTCGCTAAGACAGAATATTAGCCAAGGAAAAAAAGGACACAATGCCATTTGCAGCACCGTACATGAGTCTAGAGGTAATCACGTGACTTGTAGTAAGTCAGAAAGTGAAAGACACATATCGTATGATATCAGTTATAGGTGTTACCTAAAAATGGATACCAGGGCAGATATTTCCACGGAGAAGGGCAATCCCAGATTCATTACAGAAACTTATGGTTCACCAATGGAAAGGTGTGAGGATTGGATTCATTACGATATTGGGGTTAACAGACATATACAAACACAGGTGAAATATATAATCACCAAAGGCCTACGGAATACCAAGAGAGGACTACTCAACATTCTGTCATAAGGTACATGGGAAAAGGATCCCAGGAAGAACAGACATATGTATATGTGTAAAAGAAACACATCTTGCACACCTACAACAAGCCAAACGTTGTCATCAAACTTGCTGTAATAAAAAATAAAAGAAATAAATTAAAAACATGAACAAGAAGTAGTGAGACAAACTTGAGGGGCTTTCTCCTGGCACATTCCATTCTAAATTACAATCTAGAACACGACTTCCATTGAGGCTCTGCTGCCCTAGTAACCAGATTTGGTAAGGGAGAACTGCTGCCACCTTGTGGCCGTTTCACACAACAGCAGCTTTAATCCCAGCGCTAATGGTCAGTGGATATTCAAAATCATTACCGGCCTGTAAATGACACCTGCCCTGAAAACAAATCCTGGGGTCATATATCGACCAAAAAATTCAAAAGACGTCCATATTTCAAAACGACAGTTTCAAGAGGCATATTTTACGCACATTAGTGTTCTGCTTCTTTTGCTTTCTTTCTTTCTTTTTGTTAAAAAATCGGGAATGGAAAAAAGCAACCCTCAGAATGGGCGAAAATGTTCGCAAACGAATCAATGGACAAAGGTTCAATCTCCAATATATATAAACAGCTCATGCAGCTTAATATTAATAAAACAAACAACCCAATACAAAAATGGGCAGAAGATCTAAATAGATGTTTCTTCAAAGAAGGCACAGACATGGCCAAGACGCACATGAAAAGCTGCTCAACATCACTAATTATTAGAGAAATGCAAATCAAAACTACAATGAGGTATGACCTCACACCTGTTAGAATCGGCATCTTCAGAAAATCTACAAACCGAAAATTCTGGGCAGGGTGTGGACAAAAGGAACCCTCTTCCACTATTGGTGGGAATGTAAATTGATACAGTCACTATGGAGAACAGTATGGAGGTTCCTTTAGAAAACTAAAAAGAGAATTACCATCTGATCCAGCAATCCCACTTCTGGGCATATAGCCAGAGAAAACCATAAATCAAAAAGACACATTCACCACAATGTTCATTGCAGCACTATTTACAATAGCCAGATAATGGAAGCAACCTAAATGCCCACAGACAGATGAATGGATAAAGAAGTGGTACATATATAAAATGGAATATTACTCAGCCATAAAAAGGAATGAAACTGGGTCATTTGTAGAGAAGTCGATGGATCTAGAGACTGTCATACAGAGTGAAGTAAGTCAGAAAGAGAAAAAGAAATATTGTGTATTAATGCCTATATGTGGAACCTCGAACAATGGTTCAGATGAACTGGTTTGCAGGGCAGAAATAGAGACACAGAAGTAGAGAACACATGTATGGACACCTAGTGGGGGAAGCCATGGGGTGGTGGTGGTGGGATGAGTTGGGAGACTGGGATTGACCTGTATACATGTATATGCATAAAATAGATAACTAATAATAACCTGCTGTATAAAAAAATAAATAAAATTAAATTTCAAAATTTTAAAAAATAAAATTGAAAAATAAAACAGAAAAAAGTTCTTCCATTCACACAGATGTATTTATATGAATGAATTATTTCCATGCTTATATCTATAAATACATAAAAGAGGAATAAAATCTAACTTGAACCAAAAAAGAAAAAAAAAAGTTGAACCCAACAGTTATACAGAGGAAAACCCTATCAAGGCACTAGCTCCAGCGGGAAACAATTCTGAAATTGGTCAGAGGTGGGGAATCATCTCCCATACAGCCAGCAGCACCGCCCCCCATGCAAGGAGCGTCCTCACTGCAAAGCTGGGGGACCGTGCCGAGGCCTCTGTGAGTAAATGTGAGCTGAGCCCCAGGCCAGCTGCTGCTGAACTGTTCCCACCCTTCCCAGGTAAAACACCTGAATATGTAGGAGGGCTTGAAATCCTAGAGGAAGGGCCATGGAGCCACACCAGCGACAGCACGCAGGCCCACTTGGTGCCTGCAGGCCAGCCAGGATGGTCCTGGCCCCGGGCACTCTTCTGGAAGCTTTCCATTTCCCTGCCTGAGATACCCCTCCTGTCCCGGCCCCCACTCCTTTTTTTCCTTCCTCACCTCAGCCCGGAGAGAAATTCCAGTGGAAGTTATGGGTGACACATCCTCTTCTTTACAGGTGGCAGCCTGGCAACTCCTGCAGAAAGTCCAGCACAGCCCCACTCACACCGGGCCACCAACAAAGCCAGGGACCCTCACACCCTCCCACCAGCACAGCCCCGAGACTGCTGACGGGGCAGAGAATATGGAGTCAGGCACAGCTGCAGGGGCTATTGCTGCCTGGAGCGCTGTTTCTATTGACCTCAACCCAGGCACACCTGGGGAGGGCCGGCCGGCAGGGTCAGGCTGCCCAGGTCAGCTAATCCTCAGCCCTCAGGGAATCACATTGCAGAAAATGGACCTCGCTAAGACAGAATATTAGCCAAGGAAAAAAAGGACACAATGCCATTTGCAGCACCGTACATGAGTCTAGAGGTAATCACGTGACTTGTAGTAAGTCAGAAAGTGAAAGACACATATCGTATGATATCAGTTATAGGTGTTACCTAAAAATGGATACCAGGGCAGATATTTCCACGGAGAAGGGCAATCCCAGATTCATTACAGAAACTTATGGTTCACCAATGGAAAGGTGTGAGGATTGGATTCATTACGATATTGGGGTTAACAGACATATACAAACACAGGTGAAATATATAATCACCAAAGGCCTACGGAATACCAAGAGAGGACTACTCAACATTCTGTCATAAGGTACATGGGAAAAGGATCCCAGGAAGAACAGACATATGTATATGTGTAAAAGAAACACATCTTGCACACCTACAACAAGCCAAACGTTGTCATCAAACTTGCTGTAATAAAAAATAAAAGAAATAAATTAAAAACATGAACAAGAAGTAGTGAGACAAACTTGAGGGGCTTTCTCCTGGCACATTCCATTCTAAATTACAATCTAGAACACGACTTCCATTGAGGCTCTGCTGCCCTAGTAACCAGATTTGGTAAGGGAGAACTGCTGCCACCTTGTGGCCGTTTCACACAACAGCAGCTTTAATCCCAGCGCTAATGGTCAGTGGATATTCAAAATCATTACCGGCCTGTAAATGACACCTGCCCTGAAAACAAATCCTGGGGTCATATATCGACCAAAAAATTCAAAAGACGTCCATATTTCAAAACGACAGTTTCAAGAGGCATATTTTACGCACATTAGTGTTCTGCTTCTTTTGCTTTCTTTCTTTCTTTTTGTTAAAAAATCGGGAATGGAAAAAAGCAACCCTCAGAATGGGCGAAAATGTTCGCAAACGAATCAATGGACAAAGGTTCAATCTCCAATATATATAAACAGCTCATGCAGCTTAATATTAATAAAACAAACAACCCAATACAAAAATGGGCAGAAGATCTAAATAGATGTTTCTTCAAAGAAGGCACAGACATGGCCAAGACGCACATGAAAAGCTGCTCAACATCACTAATTATTAGAGAAATGCAAATCAAAACTACAATGAGGTATGACCTCACACCTGTTAGAATCGGCATCTTCAGAAAATCTACAAACCGAAAATTCTGGGCAGGGTGTGGACAAAAGGAACCCTCTTCCACTATTGGTGGGAATGTAAATTGATACAGTCACTATGGAGAACAGTATGGAGGTTCCTTTAGAAAACTAAAAAGAGAATTACCATCTGATCCAGCAATCCCACTTCTGGGCATATAGCCAGAGAAAACCATAAATCAAAAAGACACATTCACCACAATGTTCATTGCAGCACTATTTACAATAGCCAGATAATGGAAGCAACCTAAATGCCCACAGACAGATGAATGGATAAAGAAGTGGTACATATATAAAATGGAATATTACTCAGCCATAAAAAGGAATGAAACTGGGTCATTTGTAGAGAAGTCGATGGATCTAGAGACTGTCATACAGAGTGAAGTAAGTCAGAAAGAGAAAAAGAAATATTGTGTATTAATGCCTATATGTGGAACCTCGAACAATGGTTCAGATGAACTGGTTTGCAGGGCAGAAATAGAGACACAGAAGTAGAGAACACATGTATGGACACCTAGTGGGGGAAGCCATGGGGTGGTGGTGGTGGGATGAGTTGGGAGACTGGGATTGACCTGTATACATGTATATGCATAAAATAGATAACTAATAATAACCTGCTGTATAAAAAAATAAATAAAATTAAATTTCAAAATTTTAAAAAATAAAATTGAAAAATAAAACAGAAAAAAGTTCTTCCATTCACACAGATGTATTTATATGAATGAATTATTTCCATGCTTATATCTATAAATACATAAAAGAGGAATAAAATCTAACTTGAACCAAAAAAGAAAAAAAAAAGTTGAACCCAACAGTTATACAGAGGAAAACCCTATCAAGGCACTAGCTCCAGCGGGAAACAATTCTGAAATTGGTCAGAGGTGGGGAATCATCTCCCATACAGCCAGCAGCACCGCCCCCCATGCAAGGAGCGTCCTCACTGCAAAGCTGGGGGACCGTGCCGAGGCCTCTGTGAGTAAATGTGAGCTGAGCCCCAGGCCAGCTGCTGCTGAACTGTTCCCACCCTTCCCAGGTAAAACACCTGAATATGTAGGAGGGCTTGAAATCCTAGAGGAAGGGCCATGGAGCCACACCAGCGACAGCACGCAGGCCCACTTGGTGCCTGCAGGCCAGCCAGGATGGTCCTGGCCCCGGGCACTCTTCTGGAAGCTTTCCATTTCCCTGCCGGAGATACCCCTCCTGTCCCGGCCCCCACTCCTTTTTTTCCTTCCTCACCTCAGCCCGGAGAGAAATTCCAGTGGAAGTTATGGGTGACACATCCTCTTCTTTACAGGTGGCAGCCTGGCAACTCCTGCAGAAAGTCCAGCACAGCCCCACTCACACCGGGCCACCAACAAAGCCAGGGACCCTCACACCCTCCCACCAGCACAGCCCCGAGACTGCTGACGGGGCAGAGAATATGGAGTCAGGCACAGCTGCAGGGGCTATTGCTGCCTGGAGCGCTGTTTCTATTGACCTCAACCCAGGCACACCTGGGGAGGGCCGGCCGGCAGGGTCAGGCTGCCCAGGTCAGCTAATCCTCAGCCCTCAGGGAATCACATTGCAGAAAATGGACCTCGCTAAGACAGAATATTAGCCAAGGAAAAAAAGGACACAATGCCATTTGCAGCACCGTACATGAGTCTAGAGGTAATCACGTGACTTGTAGTAAGTCAGAAAGTGAAAGACACATATCGTATGATATCAGTTATAGGTGTTACCTAAAAATGGATACCAGGGCAGATATTTCCACGGAGAAGGGCAATCCCAGATTCATTACAGAAACTTATGGTTCACCAATGGAAAGGTGTGAGGATTGGATTCATTACGATATTGGGGTTAACAGACATATACAAACACAGGTGAAATATATAATCACCAAAGGCCTACGGAATACCAAGAGAGGACTACTCAACATTCTGTCATAAGGTACATGGGAAAAGGATCCCAGGAAGAACAGACATATGTATATGTGTAAAAGAAACACATCTTGCACACCTACAACAAGCCAAACGTTGTCATCAAACTTGCTGTAATAAAAAATAAAAGAAATAAATTAAAAACATGAACAAGAAGTAGTGAGACAAACTTGAGGGGCTTTCTCCTGGCACATTCCATTCTAAATTACAATCTAGAACACGACTTCCATTGAGGCTCTGCTGCCCTAGTAACCAGATTTGGTAAGGGAGAACTGCTGCCACCTTGTGGCCGTTTCACACAACAGCAGCTTTAATCCCAGCGCTAATGGTCAGTGGATATTCAAAATCATTACCGGCCTGTAAATGACACCTGCCCTGAAAACAAATCCTGGGGTCATATATCGACCAAAAAATTCAAAAGACGTCCATATTTCAAAACGACAGTTTCAAGAGGCATATTTTACGCACATTAGTGTTCTGCTTCTTTTGCTTTCTTTCTTTCTTTTTGTTAAAAAATCGGGAATGGAAAAAAGCAACCCTCAGAATGGGCGAAAATGTTCGCAAACGAATCAATGGACAAAGGTTCAATCTCCAATATATATAAACAGCTCATGCAGCTTAATATTAATAAAACAAACAACCCAATACAAAAATGGGCAGAAGATCTAAATAGATGTTTCTTCAAAGAAGGCACAGACATGGCCAAGACGCACATGAAAAGCTGCTCAACATCACTAATTATTAGAGAAATGCAAATCAAAACTACAATGAGGTATGACCTCACACCTGTTAGAATCGGCATCTTCAGAAAATCTACAAACCGAAAATTCTGGGCAGGGTGTGGACAAAAGGAACCCTCTTCCACTATTGGTGGGAATGTAAATTGATACAGTCACTATGGAGAACAGTATGGAGGTTCCTTTAGAAAACTAAAAAGAGAATTACCATCTGATCCAGCAATCCCACTTCTGGGCATATAGCCAGAGAAAACCATAAATCAAAAAGACACATTCACCACAATGTTCATTGCAGCACTATTTACAATAGCCAGATAATGGAAGCAACCTAAATGCCCACAGACAGATGAATGGATAAAGAAGTGGTACATATATAAAATGGAATATTACTCAGCCATAAAAAGGAATGAAACTGGGTCATTTGTAGAGAAGTCGATGGATCTAGAGACTGTCATACAGAGTGAAGTAAGTCAGAAAGAGAAAAAGAAATATTGTGTATTAATGCCTATATGTGGAACCTCGAACAATGGTTCAGATGAACTGGTTTGCAGGGCAGAAATAGAGACACAGAAGTAGAGAACACATGTATGGACACCTAGTGGGGGAAGCCATGGGGTGGTGGTGGTGGGATGAGTTGGGAGACTGGGATTGACCTGTATACATGTATATGCATAAAATAGATAACTAATAATAACCTGCTGTATAAAAAAATAAATAAAATTAAATTTCAAAATTTTAAAAAATAAAATTGAAAAATAAAACAGAAAAAAGTTCTTCCATTCACACAGATGTATTTATATGAATGAATTATTTCCATGCTTATATCTATAAATACATAAAAGAGGAATAAAATCTAACTTGAACCAAAAAAGAAAAAAAAAAGTTGAACCCAACAGTTATACAGAGGAAAACCCTATCAAGGCACTAGCTCCAGCGGGAAACAATTCTGAAATTGGTCAGAGGTGGGGAATCATCTCCCATACAGCCAGCAGCACCGCCCCCCATGCAAGGAGCGTCCTCACTGCAAAGCTGGGGGACCGTGCCGAGGCCTCTGTGAGTAAATGTGAGCTGAGCCCCAGGCCAGCTGCTGCTGAACTGTTCCCACCCTTCCCAGGTAAAACACCTGAATATGTAGGAGGGCTTGAAATCCTAGAGGAAGGGCCATGGAGCCACACCAGCGACAGCACGCAGGCCCACTTGGTGCCTGCAGGCCAGCCAGGATGGTCCTGGCCCCGGGCACTCTTCTGGAAGCTTTCCATTTCCCTGCCTGAGATACCCCTCCTGTCCCGGCCCCCACTCCTTTTTTTCCTTCCTCACCTCAGCCCGGAGAGAAATTCCAGTGGAAGTTATGGGTGACACATCCTCTTCTTTACAGGTGGCAGCCTGGCAACTCCTGCAGAAAGTCCAGCACAGCCCCACTCACACCGGGCCACCAACAAAGCCAGGGACCCTCACACCCTCCCACCAGCACAGCCCCGAGACTGCTGACGGGGCAGAGAATATGGAGTCAGGCACAGCTGCAGGGGCTATTGCTGCCTGGAGCGCTGTTTCTATTGACCTCAACCCAGGCACACCTGGGGAGGGCCGGCCGGCAGGGTCAGGCTGCCCAGGTCAGCTAATCCTCAGCCCTCAGGGAATCACATTGCAGAAAATGGACCTCGCTAAGACAGAATATTAGCCAAGGAAAAAAAGGACACAATGCCATTTGCAGCACCGTACATGAGTCTAGAGGTAATCACGTGACTTGTAGTAAGTCAGAAAGTGAAAGACACATATCGTATGATATCAGTTATAGGTGTTACCTAAAAATGGATACCAGGGCAGATATTTCCACGGAGAAGGGCAATCCCAGATTCATTAAACAAACTTATGGTTCACCAATGGAAAGGTGTGAGGATTGGATTCATTACGATATTGGGGTTAACAGACATATACAAACACAGGTGAAATATATAATCACCAAAGGCCTACGGAATACCAAGAGAGGACTACTCAACATTCTGTCATAAGGTACATGGGAAAAGGATCCCAGGAAGAACAGACATATGTATATGTGTAAAAGAAACACATCTTGCACACCTACAACAAGCCAAACGTTGTCATCAAACTTGCTGTAATAAAAAATAAAAGAAATAAATTAAAAACATGAACAAGAAGTAGTGAGACAAACTTGAGGGGCTTTCTCCTGGCACATTCCATTCTAAATTACAATCTAGAACACGACTTCCATTGAGGCTCTGCTGCCCTAGTAACCAGATTTGGTAAGGGAGAACTGCTGCCACCTTGTGGCCGTTTCACACAACAGCAGCTTTAATCCCAGCGCTAATGGTCAGTGGATATTCAAAATCATTACCGGCCTGTAAATGACACCTGCCCTGAAAACAAATCCTGGGGTCATATATCGACCAAAAAATTCAAAAGACGTCCATATTTCAAAACGACCGTTTCAAGAGGCATATTTTACGCACATTAGTGTTCTGCTTCTTTTGCTTTCTTTCTTTCTTTTTGTTAAAAAATCGGGAATGGAAAAAAGCAACCCTCAGAATGGGCGAAAATGTTCGCAAACGAATCAATGGACAAAGGTTCAATCTCCAATATATATAAACAGCTCATGCAGCTTAATATTAATAAAACAAACAACCCAATACAAAAATGGGCAGAAGATCTAAATAGATGTTTCTTCAAAGAAGGCACAGACATGGCCAAGACGCACATGAAAAGCTGCTCAACATCACTAATTATTAGAGAAATGCAAATCAAAACTACAATGAGGTGTGACCTCACACCTGTTAGAATCGGCATCTTCAGAAAATCTACAAACCGAAAATTCTGGGCAGGGTGTGGACAAAAGGAACCCTCTTCCACTATTGGTGGGAATGTAAATTGATACAGTCACTATGGAGAACAGTATGGAGGTTCCTTTAGAAAACTAAAAAGAGAATTACCATCTGATCCAGCAATCCCACTTCTGGGCATATAGCCAGAGAAAACCATAAATCAAAAAGACACATTCACCACAATGTTCATTGCAGCACTATTTACAATAGCCAGATAATGGAAGCAACCTAAATGCCCACAGACAGATGAATGGATAAAGATGTGGTACATATATAAAATGGAATATTACTCAGCCATAAAAAGGAATGAAACTGGGTCATTTGTAGAGAAGTCGATGGATCTAGAGACTGTCATACAGAGTGAAGTAAGTCAGAAAGAGAAAAAGAAATATTGTGTATTAATGCCTATATGTGGAACCTCGAACAATGGTTCAGATGAACTGGTTTGCAGGGCAGAAATAGAGACACAGAAGTAGAGAACACATGTATGGACACCTAGTGGGGGAAGCCATGGGGTGGTGGTGGTGGGATGAGTTGGGAGACTGGGATTGACCTGTATACATGTATATGCATAAAATAGATAACTAATAATAACCTGCTGTATAAAAAAATAAATAAAATTAAATTTCAAAATTTTAAAAAATAAAATTGAAAAATAAAACAGAAAAAAGTTCTTCCATTCACACAGATGTATTTATATGAATGAATTATTTCCATGCTTATATCTATAAATACATAAAAGAGGAATAAAATCTAACTTGAACCAAAAAAGAAAAAAAAAAGTTGAACCCAACAGTTATACAGAGGAAAACCCTATCAAGGCACTAGCTCCAGCGGGAAACAATTCTGAAATTGGTCAGAGGTGGGGAATCATCTCCCATACAGCCAGCAGCACCGCCCCCCATGCAAGGAGCGTCCTCACTGCAAAGCTGGGGGACCGTGCCGAGGCCTCTGTGAGTAAATGTGAGCTGAGCCCCAGGCCAGCTGCTGCTGAACTGTTCCCACCCTTCCCAGGTAAAACACCTGAATATGTAGGAGGGCTTGAAATCCTAGAGGAAGGGCCATGGAGCCACACCAGCGACAGCACGCAGGCCCACTTGGTGCCTGCAGGCCAGCCAGGATGGTCCTGGCCCCGGGCACTCTTCTGGAAGCTTTCCATTTCCCTGCCGGAGATACCCCTCCTGTCCCGGCCCCCACTCCTTTTTTTCCTTCCTCACCTCAGCCCGGAGAGAAATTCCAGTGGAAGTTATGGGTGACACATCCTCTTCTTTACAGGTGGCAGCCTGGCAACTCCTGCAGAAAGTCCAGCACAGCCCCACTCACACCGGGCCACCAACAAAGCCAGGGACCCTCACACCCTCCCACCAGCACAGCCCCGAGACTGCTGACGGGGCAGAGAATATGGAGTCAGGCACAGCTGCAGGGGCTATTGCTGCCTGGAGCGCTGTTTCTATTGACCTCAACCCAGGCACACCTGGGGAGGGCCGGCCGGCAGGGTCAGGCTGCCCAGGTCAGCTAATCCTCAGCCCTCAGGGAATCACATTGCAGAAAATGGACCTCGCTAAGACAGAATATTAGCCAAGGAAAAAAAGGACACAATGCCATTTGCAGCACCGTACATGAGTCTAGAGGTAATCACGTGACTTGTAGTAAGTCAGAAAGTGAAAGACACATATCGTATGATATCAGTTATAGGTGTTACCTAAAAATGGATACCAGGGCAGATATTTCCACGGAGAAGGGCAATCCCAGATTCATTAAACAAACTTATGGTTCACCAATGGAAAGGTGTGAGGATTGGATTCATTACGATATTGGGGTTAACAGACATATACAAACACAGGTGAAATATATAATCACCAAAGGCCTACGGAATACCAAGAGAGGACTACTCAACATTCTGTCATAAGGTACATGGGAAAAGGATCCCAGGAAGAACAGACATATGTATATGTGTAAAAGAAACACATCTTGCACACCTACAACAAGCCAAACGTTGTCATCAAACTTGCTGTAATAAAAAATAAAAGAAATAAATTAAAAACATGAACAAGAAGTAGTGAGACAAACTTGAGGGGCTTTCTCCTGGCACATTCCATTCTAAATTACAATCTAGAACACGACTTCCATTGAGGCTCTGCTGCCCTAGTAACCAGATTTGGTAAGGGAGAACTGCTGCCACCTTGTGGCCGTTTCACACAACAGCAGCTTTAATCCCAGCGCTAATGGTCAGTGGATATTCAAAATCATTACCGGCCTGTAAATGACACCTGCCCTGAAAACAAATCCTGGGGTCATATATCGACCAAAAAATTCAAAAGACGTCCATATTTCAAAACGACCGTTTCAAGAGGCATATTTTACGCACATTAGTGTTCTGCTTCTTTTGCTTTCTTTCTTTCTTTTTGTTAAAAAATCGGGAATGGAAAAAAGCAACCCTCAGAATGGGCGAAAATGTTCGCAAACGAATCAATGGACAAAGGTTCAATCTCCAATATATATAAACAGCTCATGCAGCTTAATATTAATAAAACAAACAACCCAATACAAAAATGGGCAGAAGATCTAAATAGATGTTTCTTCAAAGAAGGCACAGACATGGCCAAGACGCACATGAAAAGCTGCTCAACATCACTAATTATTAGAGAAATGCAAATCAAAACTACAATGAGGTGTGACCTCACACCTGTTAGAATCGGCATCTTCAGAAAATCTACAAACCGAAAATTCTGGGCAGGGTGTGGACAAAAGGAACCCTCTTCCACTATTGGTGGGAATGTAAATTGATACAGTCACTATGGAGAACAGTATGGAGGTTCCTTTAGAAAACTAAAAAGAGAATTACCATCTGATCCAGCAATCCCACTTCTGGGCATATAGCCAGAGAAAACCATAAATCAAAAAGACACATTCACCACAATGTTCATTGCAGCACTATTTACAATAGCCAGATAATGGAAGCAACCTAAATGCCCACAGACAGATGAATGGATAAAGATGTGGTACATATATAAAATGGAATATTACTCAGCCATAAAAAGGAATGAAACTGGGTCATTTGTAGAGAAGTCGATGGATCTAGAGACTGTCATACAGAGTGAAGTAAGTCAGAAAGAGAAAAAGAAATATTGTGTATTAATGCCTATATGTGGAACCTCGAACAATGGTTCAGATGAACTGGTTTGCAGGGCAGAAATAGAGACACAGAAGTAGAGAACACATGTATGGACACCTAGTGGGGGAAGCCATGGGGTGGTGGTGGTGGGATGAGTTGGGAGACTGGGATTGACCTGTATACATGTATATGCATAAAATAGATAACTAATAATAACCTGCTGTATAAAAAAATAAATAAAATTAAATTTCAAAATTTTAAAAAATAAAATTGAAAAATAAAACAGAATAAAGTTCTTCCATTCACACAGATGTATTTATATGAATGAATTATTTCCATGCTTATATCTATAAATACATAAAAGAGGAATAAAATCTAACTTGAACCAAAAAAGAAAAAAAAAAAAACTTGAACCCAACAGTTATACAGAGGAAAACCCTATCAAGGCACTAGCTCCAGCGGGAAACAATTCTGAAATTGGTCAGAGGTGGGGAATCATCTCCCATACAGCCAGCAGCACCGCCCCCCATGCAAGGAGCGTCCTCATTGCAAAGCTGGGGGACCGTGCCGAGGCCTCTGTGAGTAAACGCGAGCTGAGCCCCAGGCCAGCTGCTGCTGAACTGTTCCCACCCTTCCCAGGTAAAACACCTGAATATGTACGAGGGCTTGAAAGCCTAGAAGAAGGGCCATGGAGCCACACCAGTGACAGCACACAGGCCCACTTGGTGCCTGCAGGCCAGCAGTTTGGTCCTGGCCCCGGGCACTCTTCTGGAAGCTTTCCATTTCCCTGCCTGAGATACCCCTCCTGTCCCGGCCCCCACTCCTTTTTTTCCTTCCTCACCTCAGCCCGGAGAGAAATTCCAGTGGAAGTTATGGGTGACACATCCTCTTCTTTACAGGTGGCAGCCTGGCAACTCCTGCAGAAAGTCCAGCACAGCCCCACTCACACCGGGCCACCAACAAAGCCAGGGACCCTCACACCCTCCCACCAGCACAACCCCGAGACTGCTGACGGGGCAGAGAATATGGAGTCAGGCACAGCTGCAGGGGCTATTGCTGCCTGGAGCGCTGTTTCTATTGACCTCAACCCAGGCACACCTGGGGAGGGCTTGCCGGCAGGGTCAGGCTGCCCAGGTCAGCTAATCCTCAGCCCTCAGGGAATCACATTGCAGAAAATGGACCTCGCTAAGACAGAATATTAGCCAAGGAGAAAAAGGACACAATGCCATTTGCAGCACCGTACATGAGTCTAGAGGTAATCACGTGACTTGTAGTAAGTCAGAAAGTGAAAGACACATATCGTATGATATCACTTATAGGTGTTACCTAAAAATGGATACCAGGGCAGATATTCCCACGGAGAATGGCAATCCCAGATTCATTAAACAAACTTATGGTTCACCAATGGAAAGGTGTGAGGATTGGATTCATTACGATATTGGGGTTAACAGACATATACAAACACAGGTGAAATATATAATCACCAAAGGCCTACGGAATACCAAGAGAGGACTACTCAACATTCTGTCATAACGTACATGGGAAAAGGATCCCAGGAAGAACAGACATATGTATATGTGTAAAAGAAACACATCTTGCACACCTACAACAAGCCAAACGTTGTCATCAAACTTGCTGTAATAAAAAATAAAAAAATAAATTAAAAACATGAACAAGAAGTAGTGAGACAAACTTGAGGGGCTTTCTCCTGGCACATTCCATTCTAAATTACAATCTAGAACACGACTTCCACTGAGGCTCTGCTGCCCTAGTAACCAGATTTGGTAAGCGAGAACTGCTGCCACCTTGTGGCCGTTTCACACAACAGCAGCTTTAATCCCAGCGCTAATGGTCAGTGGATATTCAAAATCATTACCGGCCTGTAAATGACACCTGCCCTGAAAACAAATCCTGGGGTCATATATCGACCAAAAAATTCAAAAGATGTCCATATTTCAAAACGACAGTTTCAAGAGGCATATTTTACGCACATTAGTGTTCTGCTTCTTTTGCTTTCTTTCTTTCTTTTTGTTAAAAAATCGGGAATGGAAAAAGGCAACCCTCAGAATGGGCGAAAATGTTCGCAAATGAATCAATGGACAAAGGTTCAATCTCCAATATATATAAACAGCTCATGCAGCTTAATATTAATAAAACAAACAACCCAATACAAAAATGGGCAGAAGATCTAAATAGATGTTTCTTCAAAGAAGGCACAGACATGGCCAAGACGCACATGAAAAGCTGCTCAACATCACTAATTATTAGAGAAATGCAAATCAAAACTACAATGAGGTGTGACCTCACACCTGTTAGAATCGGCATCTTCAGAAAATCTACAAACCGAAAATTCTGGGCAGGGTGTGGACAAAAGGAACCCTCTTCCACTATTGGTGGGAATGTAAATTGATACAGTCACTATGGAGAACAGTATGGAGGTTCCTTTAGAAAACTAAAAAGAGAATTACCATCTGATCCAGCAATCCCACTTCTGGGCATATAGCCAGAGAAAACCATAAATCGAAAAGACACATTCACCACAATGTTCATTGCAGCACTATTTACAATAGCCAGATAATGGAAGCAACCTAAATGCCCACAGACAGATGAATGGATAAAGAAGTGGTACATATATAAAATGGAATATTACTCAGCCATAAAAAGGAATGAAACTGGGTCATTTGTAGAGAAGTCGATGGATCTAGAGACTGTCATACAGAGTGAAGTAAGTCAGAAAGAGAAAAAGAAATATTGTGTATTAATGCCTATATGTGGAACCTCGAACAATGGTTCAGATGAACTGGTTTGCAGGGCAGAAATAGAGACACAGAAGTAGAGAACACACGTATGGACACCAAGTGGGGGAAGCCATGGGGTGGTGGTGGTGGGATGAGTTGGGAGACTGGGATTGACCTGTATACATGTATATGCATAAAATAGATAACTAATAATAACCTGCTGTATAAAAAATAAATAAAATTAAATTTCAAAATTTAAAAAAATAAAATTTTAAAATAAAACAGAAAAAAGTTCTTCCATTCACACAGATGTATTTATATGAATGAATTATTTCCATGCTTATATCTATAAATACATAAAAGAGGAATAAAATCTAACTTGAACCAAAAAAGAAAAAAAAAAGTTGAACCCAACAGTTATACAGAGGAAAACCCTATCAAGGCACTAGCTCCAGCGGGAAACAATTCTGAAATTGGTCAGAGGTGGGGAATCATCTCCCATACAGCCAGCAGCACCGCCCCCCATGCAAGGAGCGTCCTCATTGCAAAGCTGGGGGACCGTGCCGAGGCCTCTGTGAGTAAATGTGAGCTGAGCCCCAGGCCAGCTGCTGCTGAACTGTTCCCACCCTTCCCAGGTAAAACACCTGAATATGTAGGAGGGCTTGAAAGCCTAGAGGAAGGGCCGTGGAGCCACACCAGTGACAGCACGCAGGCCCACTTGGTGCCTGCAGGCCAGCCAGGATGGTCCTGGCCCCGGGCACTCTTCTGGAAGCTTTCCATTTCCCTGCCTGAGATACCCCTCCTGTCCCGGCCCCCACTCCTTTTTTTCCTTCCTCACCTCAGCCCGGAGAGAAATTCCAGTGGAAGTTATGGGTGACACATCCTCTTCTTTACAGGTGGCAGCCTGGCAACTCCTGCAGAAAGTCCAGCAGAGCCCCACTCACACCGGGCCACCAACAAAGCCAGGGACCCTCACACCCTCCCACCAGCACAACCCCGAGACTGCTGACGGGGCAGAGAATATGGAGTCAGGCACAGATGCAGGGGCTATTGCTGCCTGGAGCGCTGTTTCTATTGACCTCAACCCAGGCGCACCTGGGGAGGGCTTGCCCGCAGGGTCAGGCTGCCCAGGTCAGCTAATCCTCAGCCCTCAGGGAATCACATTGCAGAAAATGGACCTCGCTAAGACAGAATATTAGCCAAGGAGAAAAAGGACACAATGCCATTTGCAGCACCGTACATGAGTCTAGAGGTAATCACGTGACTTGTAGTAAGTCAGAAAGTGAAAGACACATATCGTATGATATCACTTATAGGTGTTACCTAAAAATGGATACCAGGGCAGATATTTCCACGGAGAAGGGCAATCCCAGATTCATTAAACAAACTTATGGTTCACCAATGGAAAGGTGTGAGGATTGGATTCATTACGATATTGGGGTTAACAGACATATACAAACACAGGTGAAATATATAATCACCAAAGGCCTACGGAATACCAAGAGAGGACTACTCAACATTCTGTCATAACGTACATGGGAAAAGGATCCCAGGAAGAACAGACATATGTATATGTGTAAAAGAAACACATCTTGCACACCTACAACAAGCCAAACGTTGTCATCAAACTTGCTGTAATAAAAAATAAAAAAATAAATTAAAAACATGAACAAGAAGTAGTGAGACAAACTTGAGGGGCTTTCTCCTGGCACATTCCATTCTAAATTACAATCTAGAACACGACTTCCACTGAGGCTCTGCTGCCCTAGTAACCAGATTTGGTAAGGGAGAACTGCTGCCACCTTGTGGCCGTTTCACACAACAGCAGCTTTAATCCCAGCGCTAATGGTCAGTGGATATTCAAAATCATTACCGGCCTGTAAATGACACGTGGCCTGAAAACAAATCCTGGGGTCATATATCGACCAAAAAATTCAAAAGACGTCCATATTTCAAAACGACCGTTTCAAGAGGCATATTTTACGCACATTAGTGTTCTGCTTCTTTTGCTTTCTTTCTTTCTTTTTGTTAAAAAATCGGGAATGGAAAAAAGCAACCCTCAGAATGGGCGAAAATGTTCGCAAACGAATCAATGGACAAAGGTTCAATCTCCAATATATATAAACAGCTCATGCAGCTTAATATTAATAAAACAAACAACCCAATACAAAAATGGGCAGAAGATCTAAATAGATGTTTCTTCAAAGAAGGCACAGACATGGCCAAGACGCACATGAAAAGCTGCTCAACATCACTAATTATTAGAGAAATGCAAATCAAAACTACAATGAGGTGTGACCTCACACCTGTTAGAATCGGCATCTTCAGAAAATCTACAAACCGAAAATTCTGGGCAGGGTGTGGACAAAAGGAACCCTCTTCCACTATTGGTGGGAATGTAAATTGATACAGTCACTATGGAGAACAGTATGGAGGTTCCTTTAGAAAACTAAAAAGAGAATTACCATCTGATCCAGCAATCCCACTTCTGGGCATATAGCCAGAGAAAACCATAAATCGAAAAGACACATTCACCACAATGTTCATTGCAGCACTATTTACAATAGCCAGATAATGGAAGCAACCTAAATGCCCACAGACAGATGAATGGATAAAGAAGTGGTACATATATAAAATGGAATATTACTCAGCCATAAAAAGGAATGAACCTGGGTCATTTGTAGAGAAGTCGATGGATCTAGAGACTGTCATACAGAGTGAAGTAAGTCAGAAAGAGAAAAAGAAATATTGTGTATTAATGCCTATATGTGGAACCTCGAAAAATGGTTCAGATGAACTGGTTTGCAGGGCAGAAATAGAGACACAGAAGTAGAGAACACACGTATGGACACCAAGTGGGGGAAGCCATGGGGTGGTGGTGGTGGGATGAGTTGGGAGACTGGGATTGACCTGTATACATGTATATGCATAAAATAGATAACTAATAATAACCTGCTGTATAAAAAAATAAATAAAATTAAATTTCAAAATTTTAAAAAATAAAAATTTAAAATAAAACAGAAAAAAGTTCTTCCATTCACACAGATGTATTTATATGAATGAATTATTTCCATGCTTATATCTATAAATACATAAAAGAGGAATAAAATCTAACTTGAACCAAAAGAGAAAAAAAAAAAACTTGAACCCAACAGTTATACAGAGGAAAACCCTATCAAGGCACTAGCTCCAGCGGGAAACAATTCTGAAATTGGTCAGAGGTGGGGAATCATCTCCCATACAGCCAGCAGCACGGCCCCCCATGCAAGGATCGTCCTCATTGCAAAGCTGGGGGACCGTGCCGAGGCTTCTGTGAGTAAATGTGAGCTGAGCCCCAGGCCAGCTGCTGCTGAACTGTTCCCACCCTTCCCAGGTAAAACACCTGAATATGTAGGAGGGCTTGAAAGCCTAGAGGAAGGGCCATGGAGCCACACCAGCGACAGCACGCAGGCCCACTTGGTGCCTGCAGGCCAGCCAGGATGGTCCTGGCCCCGGGCACTCTTCTGGAAGCTTTCCATTTCCCTGCCTGAGATACCCCTCCTGTCCCGGCCCCCACTCCTTTTTTTCCTTCCTCACCTCAGCCCGGAGAGAAATTCCAGTGGAAGTTATGTGTGACACATCCTCTTCTTTACAGGTGGCAGCCTGGCAACTCCTGCAGAATGTCCAGCAGAGCCCCACTCACACCGGGCCACCAACAAAGCCAGGGACCCTCACACCCTCCCACCAGCACAGCCCCGAGACTGCTGACGGGGCAGAGAATATGGAGTCAGGCACAGCTGCAGGGGCTATTGCTGCCTGGAGCGTTGTTTCTATAGACCTCAACCCAGGCACACCTGGGGAGGGCTTGCCGGCAGGGTCAGGCTGCTCAGGTCAGCTAATCCTCAGCCCTCAGGGAATCACATTGCAGAAAATGGACCTCGCTTAGACAGAATATTAGCCAAGGAAAAAAAGGACACAATGCCATTTGCAGCACCGTACATGAGTCTAGAGGTAATCACGTGACTTGTAGTAAGTCAGAAAGTGAAAGACACATATCGTATGATATCACTTATCGGTGTTACCTAAAAATTGATACCAGGGCAGATATTTCCACGGAGAAGGGCAATCCCAGATTCATTAAACAAACTTATGGTTCACCAATGGAAAGGTGTGAGGATTGGATTCATTACGATATTGGGGTTAACAGACATATACAAACACAGGTGAAATATATAATCACCAAAGGCCTACGGAATACCAAGAGAGGACTACTCAACATTCTGTCATAAGGTACATGGGAAAAGGATCCCAGGAAGAACAGACATATGTATATGTGTAAAAGAAACACATCTTGCACACCTACAACAAGCCAAACGTTGTCATCAAACTTGCTGTAATAAAAAATAAAAGAAATAAATTAAAAACATGAACAAGAAGTAGTGAGACAAACTTGAGGGGCTTTCTCCTGGCACATTCCATTCTAAATTACAATCTAGAACACGACTTCCATTGAGGCTCTGCTGCCCTAGTAACCAGATTTGGTAAGGGAGAACTGCTGCCACCTTGTGGCCGTTTCACACAACAGCAGCTTTAATCCCAGCGCTAATGGTCAGTGGATATTCAAAATCATTACCGGCCTGTAAATGACACCTGCCCTGAAAACAAATCCTGGGGTCATATATCGACCAAAAAATTCAAAAGACGTCCATATTTCAAAACGACAGTTTCAAGAGGCATATTTTACGCACATTAGTGTTCTGCTTCTTTTGCTTTCTTTCTTTCTTTTTGTTAAAAAATCGGGAATGGAAAAAAGCAACCCTCAGAATGGGCGAAAATGTTCGCAAACGAATCAATGGACAAAGGTTCAATCTCCAATATATATAAACAGCTCATGCAGCTTAATATTAATAAAACAAACAACCCAATACAAAAATGGGCAGAAGATCTAAATAGATGTTTCTTCAAAGAAGGCACAGACATGGCCAAGACGCACATGAAAAGCTGCTCAACATCACTAATTATTAGAGAAATGCAAATCAAAACTACAATGAGGTATGACCTCACACCTGTTAGAATCGGCATCTTCAGAAAATCTACAAACCGAAAATTCTGGGCAGGGTGTGGACAAAAGGAACCCTCTTCCACTATTGGTGGGAATGTAAATTGATACAGTCACTATGGAGAACAGTATGGAGGTTCCTTTAGAAAACTAAAAAGAGAATTACCATCTGATCCAGCAATCCCACTTCTGGGCATATAGCCAGAGAAAAGCATAAATCAAAAAGACACATTCACCACAATGTTCATTGCAGCACTATTTACAATAGCCAGATAATGGAAGCAACCTAAATGCCCACAGACAGATGAATGGATAAAGATGTGGTACATATATAAAATGGAATATTACTCAGCCATAAAAAGGAATGAAACTGGGTCATTTGTAGAGAAGTCGATGGATCTAGAGACTGTCAGACAGAGTGAAGTAAGTCAGAAAGAGAAAAAGAAATATTGTGTATTAATGCCTATATGTGGAACCTCGAAAAATGGTTCAGATGAACTGGTTTGCAGGGCAGAAATAGAGACACAGAAGTAGAGAACACATGTATGGACACCTAGTGGGGGAAGCCATGGGGTGGTGGTGGTGGGATGAGTTGGGAGACTGGGATTGACCTGTATACATGTATATGCATAAAATAGATAACAAATAATAACCTGCTGTATAAAAAAATAAATAAAATTAAATTTCTAAATTTTAAAAAATAAAATTGAAAAATAAAACAGAAAAAAGTTCTTCCATTCACACAGATGTATTTATATGAATGAATTATTTCCATGCTTATATCTATAAATACATAAAAGAGGAATAAAATCTAACTTGAACCAAAAAAGAAAAAAAAAAAAAAACTTGAACCCAACAGTTATACAGAGGAAAACGCTATCAAGGCACTAGCTCCAGCGGGAAACAATTCTGAAATTGGTCAGAGGTGGGGAATCATCTCCCATACAGCCAGCAGCACCGCCCCCCATGCAAGGAGCGTCCTCACTGCAAAGCTGGGGGACCGTGCCGAGGCCTCTGTGAGTAAATGTGAGCTGAGCCCCAGGCCAGCTGCTGCTGAACTGTTCCCACCCTTCCCAGGTAAAACACCTGAATATGTAGGAGGGCTTGAAATCCTAGAGGAAGGGCCGTGGAGCCACACCAGCGACAGCACGCAGGCCCACTTGGTGCCTGCAGGCCAGCCAGGATGGTCCTGGCCCCGGGCACTCTTCTGGAAGCTTTCCATTTCCCTGCCTGAGATACCCCTCCTGTCCCGGCCCCCACTCCTTTTTTTCCTTCCTCACCTCAGCCCGGAGAGTAATTCCAGTGGAAGTTATGGGTGACACATCCTCTTCTTTACATGTGGCAGCCTGGCAACTCCTGCAGAAAGTCCAACAGAGCCCCACTCACACCGGGCCACCAACAAAGCCAGGGACCCTCACACCCTCCCACCAGCACAGCCCCGAGACTGCTGACGGGGCAGAGAATATGGAGTCAGGCACAGATGCAGGGGCTATTGCTGCCTGGAGCGCTGTTTCTATTGACCTCAACCCAGGCACACCTGGGGAGGGCTTGCCCGCAGGGTCAGGCTGCCCAGGTCAGCTAATCCTCAGCCCTCAGGGAATCACATTGCAGAAAATGGACCTCGCTAAGACAGAATATTAGCCAAGGAGAAAAAGGACACAATGCCATTTGCAGCACCGTACATGAGTCTAGAGGTAATCACGTGACTTGTAGTAAGTCAGAAAGTGAAAGACACATATCGTATGATATCACTTATAGGTGTTACCTAAAAATGGATACCAGGGCAGATATTTCCACGGAGAAGGGCAATCCCAGATTCATTAAACAAACTTATGGTTCACCAATGGAAAGGTGTGAGGATTGGATTCATTACGATATTGGGGTTAACAGACATATACAAACACAGGTGAAATATATAATCACCAAAGGCCTACGGAATACCAAGAGAGGACTACTCAACATTCTGTCATAACGTACATGGGAAAAGGATCCCAGGAAGAACAGACATATGTATATGTGTAAAAGAAACACATCTTGCACACCTACAACAAGCCAAACGTTGTCATCAAACTTGCTGTAATAAAAAATAAAAGAAATAAATTAAAAACATGAACAAGAAGTAGTGAGACAAACTTGAGGGGCTTTCTCCTGGCACATTCCATTCTAAATTACAATCTAGAACACGACTTCCACTGAGGCTCTGCTGCCCTAGTAACCAGATTTGGTAAGGGAGAACTGCTGCCACCTTGTGGCCGTTTCACACAACAGCAGCTTTAATCCCAGCGCTAATGGTCAGTGGATATTCAAAATCATTACCGGCCTGTAAATGACACGTGGCCTGAAAACAAATCCTGGGGTCATATATCGACCAAAAAATTCAAAAGACGTCCATATTTCAAAACGACCGTTTCAAGAGCCATATTTTACGCACATTAGTGTTCTGCTTCTTTTGCTTTCTTTCTTTCTTTTTGTTAAAAAATCGGGAATGGAAAAAGGCAACCCTCAGAATGGGCGAAAATGTTCGCAAACGAATCAATGGACAAAGGTTCAATCTCCAATATATATAAACAGCTCATGCAGCTTAATATTAATAAAACAAACAACCCAATACAAAAATGGGCAGAAGATCTAAATAGATGTTTCTTCAAAGAAGGCACAGACATGGCCAAGACGCACATGAAAAGCTGCTCAACATCACTAATTATTAGAGAAATGCAAATCAAAACTACAATGAGGTGTGACCTCACACCTGTTAGAATCGGCATCTTCAGAAAATCTACAAACCGAAAATTCTGGGCAGGGTGTGGACAAAAGGAACCCTCTTCCACTATTGGTGGGAATGTAAATTGATACAGTCACTATGGAGAACAGTATGGAGGTTCCTTTAGAAAACTAAAAAGAGAATTACCATCTGATCCAGCAATCCCACTTCTGGGCATATAGCCAGAGAAAACCATAAATCAAAAAGACACATTCACCACAATGTTCATTGCAGCACTATTTACAATAGCCAGATAATGGAAGCAACCTAAATGCCCACAGACAGATGAATGGATAAAGAAGTGGTACATATATAAAATGGAATATTACTCAGCCATAAAAAGGAATGAAACTGGGTCATTTGTAGAGAAGTCGATGGATCTAGAGACTGTCATACAGAGTGAAGTAAGTCAGAAAGAGAAAAAGAAATATTGTGTATTAATGCCTATATGTGGAACCTCGAAAAATGGTTCAGATGAACTGGTTTGCAGGGCAGAAATAGAGACACAGAAGTAGAGAACACACGTATGGACACCAAGTGGGGGAAGCCATGGGGTGGTGGTGGTGGGATGAGTTGGGAGACTGGGATTGACCTGTATACATGTATATGCATAAAATAGATAACTAATAATAACCTGCTGTATAAAAAAATAAATAAAATTAAATTTCAAAATTTTAAAAAATAAAATTGAAAAATAAAACAGAAAAAAGTTCTTCCATTCACCCAGATGTATTTATATGAATGAATTATTTCCATGCTTATATCTATAAATACATAAAAGAGGAATAAAATCTAACTTGAATCAAAAAAGAAAAAAAAAAAAACTTGAACCCAACAGTTATACAGAGGAAAACCCTATCAAGGCACTAGCTCCAGCGGGAAACAATTCTGAAATTGGTCAGAGGTGGGGAATCATCTCCCATACAACCAGCAGCACCGCCCCCCATGCAAGGAGCATTCTCATTGCAAAGCTGGGGGACCGTGCCGAGGCCTCTGTGAGTAAACGCGAGCTGAGCCCCAGGCCAGCTGCTGCTGAACTGTTCCCACCCTTCCCAGGTAAAACACCTGAATATGTACGAGGGCTTGAAAGCCTAGAAGAAGGGCCATGGAGCCACACCAGTGACAGCACACAGGCCCACTTGGTGCCTGCAGGCCAGCAGTTTTGTCCTGGCCCCGGGCACTCTTCTGGAAGCTTTCCATTTCCCTGCCTGAGATACCCCTCCTGTCCCGGCCCCCACTCCTTTTTTTCCTTCCTCACCTCAGCCCGGAGAGAAATTCCAGTGGAAGTTATGGGTGACACATCCTCTTCTTTACAGGTGGCAGCCTGGCAACTCCTGCAGAAAGTCCAGCACAGCCCCACTCACACCGGGCCACCAACAAAGCCAGGGACCCTCACACCCTCCCACCAGCACAACCCCGAGACTGCTGACGGGGCAGAGAATATGGAGTCAGGCACAGATGCAGGGGCTATTGCTGCCTGGAGCGCTGTTTCTATTGACCTCAACCCAGGCACACCTGGGGAGGGCTTGCCGGCAGGGTCAGGCTGCCCAGGTCAGCTAATCCTCAGCCCTCAGGGAATCACATTGCAGAAAATGGACCTCGCTAAGACAGAATATTAGCCAAGGAGAAAAAGGACACAATGCCATTTGCAGCACCGTACATGAGTCTAGAGGTAATCACGTGACTTGTAGTAAGTCAGAAAGTGAAAGACACATATCGTATGATATCACTTATAGGTGTTACCTAAAAATGGATACCAGGGCAGATATTTCCACGGAGAAGGGCAATCCCAGATTCATTAAACAAACTTATGGTTCACCAATGGAAAGGTGTGAGGATTGGATTCATTACGATATTGGGGTTAACAGACATATACAAACACAGGTGAAATATATAATCACCAAAGGCCTACGGAATACCAAGAGAGGACTACTCAACATTCTGTCATAAGGTACATGGGAAAAGGATCCCAGGAAGAACAGACATATGTATATGTGTAAAAGAAACACATCTTGCACACCTACAACAAGCCAAACGTTGTCATCAAACTTGCTGTAATAAAAAATAAAAGAAATAAATTAAAAACATGAACAAGAAGTAGTGAGACAAACTTGAGGGGCTTTCTCCTGGCACATTCCATTCTAAATTACAATCTAGAACACGACTTCCACTGAGGCTCTGCTGCCCTAGTAACCAGATTTGGTAAGGGAGAACTGCTGCCACCTTGTGGCCGTTTCACACAACAGCAGCTTTAATCCCAGCGCTAATGGTCAGTGGATATTCAAAATCATTACCGGCCTGTAAATGACACCTGCCCTGAAAACAAATCCTGGGGTCATATATCGACCAAAAAATTCAAAAGACGTCCATATTTCAAAACGACCGTTTCAAGAGGCATATTTTACGCACATTAGTGTTCTGCTTCTTTTGCTTTCTTTCTTTCTTTTTGTTAAAAAATCGGGAATGGAAAAAGGCAACCCTCAGAATGGGCGAAAATGTTCGCAAATGAATCAATGGACAAAGGTTCAATCTCCAATATATATAAACAGCTCATGCAGCTTAATATTAATAAAACAAACAACCCAATACAAAAATGGGCAGAAGATCTAAATAGATGTTTCTTCAAAGAAGGCACAGACATGGCCAAGACGCACATGAAAAGCTGCTCAACATCACTAATTATTAGAGAAATGCAAATCAAAACTACAATGAGGTGTGACCTCACACCTGTTAGAATCGGCATCTTCAGAAAATCTACAAACCGAAAATTCTGGGCAGGGTGTGGACAAAAGGAACCCTCTTCCACTATTGGTGGGAATGTAAATTGATACAGTCACTATGGAGAACAGTATGGAGGTTCCTTTAGAAAACTAAAAAGAGAATTACCATCTGATCCAGCAATCCCACTTCTGGGCATATAGCCAGAGAAAACCATAAATCAAAAAGACACATTCACCACAATGTTCATTGCAGCACTATTTACAATAGCCAGATAATGGAAGCAACCTAAATGCCCAGAGACAGATGAATGGATAAAGAAGTGGTACATATACAAAATGGAATATTACTCAGCCATAAAAAGGAATGAAACTGGGTCATTTGTAGAGAAGTCGATGGATCTAGAGACTGTCATACAGAGTGAAGTAAGTCAGAAAGAGAAAAAGAAATATTGTGTATTAATGCCTATATGTGGAACCTCGAAAAATGGTTCAGATGAACTGGTTTGCAGGGCAGAAATAGAGACACAGAAGTAGAGAACACACGTATGGACACCAAGTGGGGGAAGCCATGGGGTGGTGGTGGTGGGATGAGTTGGGAGACTGGGATTGACCTGTATACATGTATATGCATAAAATAGATAACTAATAATAACCTGCTGTATAAAAAATAAATAAAATTAAATTTCAAAATTTAAAAAAATAAAATTTTAAAATAAAACAGAAAAAAGTTCTTCCATTCACACAGATGTATTTATATGAATGAATTATTTCCATGCTTATATCTATAAATACATAAAAGAGGAATAAAATCTAACTTGAACCAAAAAAGAAAAAAAAAAAAACTTGAACCCAACAGTTATACAGAGGAAAACGCTATCAAGGCACTAGCTCCAGCGGGAAACAATTCTGAAATTGGTCAGAGGTGGGGAATCATCTCCCATACAGCCAGCAGCACCGCCCCCCATGCAAGGAGCGTCCTCACTGCAAAGCTGGGGGACCGTGCCGAGGCCTCTGTGACTAAATGTGAGCTGAGCCCCAGGCCAGCTGCTGCTGAACTGTTCCCACCCTTCCCAGGTAAAACACCAGAATATGTAGGAGGGCTTGAAATCCTAGAGGAAGGGCCGTGGAGCCACACCAGCGACAGCACGCAGGCCCACTTGGTGCCTGCAGGCCAGCCAGGATGGTCCTGGCCCCGGGCACTCTTCTGGAAGCTTTCCATTTCCCTGCCTGAGATACCCCTCCTGTCCCGGCCCCCACTCCTTTTTTTCCTTCCTCACCTCAGCCCGGAGAGTAATTCCAGTGGAAGTTATGTGTGACACATCATCTTCTTTACAGGTGGCAGCCTGGCAACTCCTGCAGAAAGTCCAGCAGAGCCCCACTCACACCGGGCCACCAACAAAGCCAGGGACCCTCACACCCTCCCACCAGCACAACCCCGAGACTGCTGACGGGGCAGAGAATATGGAGTCAGGCACAGATGCAGGGGCTATTGCTGCCTGGAGCGCTGTTTCTATTGACCTCAACCCAGGCACACCTGGGGAGGGCTTGCCCGCAGGGTCAGGCTGCCCAGGTCAGCTAATCCTCAGCCCTCAGGGAATCACATTGCAGAAAATGGACCTCGCTAAGACAGAATATTAGCCAAGGAGAAAACGGACACAATGCCATTTGCAGCACCATACATGAGTCTAGAGGTAATCACGTGACTTGTAGTAAGTCAGAAAGTGAAAGACACATATCGTATGATATCACTTATAGGTGTTACCTAAAAATGGATACCAGGGCAGATATTTCCACGGAGAAGGGCAATCCCAGATTCATTAAACAAACTTATGGTTCACCAATGGAAAGGTGTGAGGATTGGATTCATTACGATATTGGGGTTAACAGACATATACAAACACAGGTGAAATATATAATCACCAAAGGCCTACGGAATACCAAGAGAGGACTACTCAACATTCTGTCATAACGTACATGGGAAAAGGATCCCAGGAAGAACAGACATATGTATATGTGTAAAAGAAACACATCTTGCACACCTACAACAAGCCAAACGTTGTCATCAAACTTGCTGTAATAAAAAATAAAAAAAATAAATTAAAAACATGAACAAGAAGTAGTGAGACAAACTTGAGGGGCTTTCTCCTGGCACATTCCATTCTAAATTACAATCTAGAACACGACTTCCATTGAGGCTCTGCTGCCCTAGTAACCAGATTTGGTAAGGGAGAACTGCTGCCACCTTGTGGCCGTTTCACACAACAGCAGCTTTAATCCCAGCGCTAATGGTCAGTGGATATTCAAAATCATTACCGGCCTGTAAATGACACCTGCCCTGAAAACAAATCCTGGGGTCATATATCGACCAAAAAATTCAAAAGACGTCCATATTTCAAAACGACCGTTTCAAGAGGCATATTTTACGCACATTAGTGTTCTGCTTCTTTTGCTTTCTTTCTTTCTTTTTGTTAAAAAATCGGGAATGGAAAAAAGCAACCCTCAGAATGGGCGAAAATGTTCGCAAACGAATCAATGGACAAAGGTTCAATCTCCAATATATATAAACAGCTCATGCAGCTTAATATTAATAAAACAAACAACCCAATACAAAAATGGGCAGAAGATCTAAATAGATGTTTCTTCAAAGAAGGCACAGACATGGCCAAGACGCACATGAAAAGCTGCTCAACATCACTAATTATTAGAGAAATGCAAATCAAAACTACAATGAGGTGTGACCTCACACCTGTTAGAATCGGCATCTTCAGAAAATCTACAAACCGAAAATTCTGGGCAGGGTGTGGACAAAAGGGACCCTCTTCCACTATTGGTGGGAATGTAAATTGATACAGTCACTATGGAGAACAGTATGGAGGTTCCTTTAGAAAACTAAAAAGAGAATTACCATCTGATCCAGCAATCCCACTTCTGGGCATATAGCCAGAGAAAACCATAAATCAAAAAGACACATTCACCACAATGTTCATTGCAGCACTATTTACAATAGCCAGATAATGGAAGCAACCTAAATGCCCACAGACAGATGAATGGATAAAGAAGTGGTACATATATAAAATGGAATATTACTCAGCCATAAAAAGGAATGAAACTGGGTCATTTGTAGAGAAGTCGATGGATCTAGAGACTGTCATACAGAGTGAAGTAAGTCAGAAAGAGAAAAAGAAATATTGTGTATTAATGCCTATATGTGGAACCTCGAAAAATGGTTCAGATGAACTGGTTTGCAGGGCAGAAATAGAGACACAGAAGTAGAGAACACACGTATGGACACCAAGTGGGGGAAGCCATGGGGTGGTGGTGGTGGGATGAGTTGGGAGACTGGGATTGACCTGTATACATGTATATGCATAAAATAGATAACTAATAATAACCTGCTGTATAAAAAAATAAATAAAATTAAATTTCAAAATTTTAAAAAATAAAATTGAAAAATAAAACAGAAAAAAGTTCTTCCATTCACCCAGATGTATTTATATGAATGAATTATTTCCATGCTTATATCTATAAATACATAAAAGAGGAATAAAATCTAACTTGAACCAAAAGAGAAAAAAAAAAAACTTGAACCCAACAGTTATACAGAGGAAAACCCTATCAAGGCACTAGCTCCAGCGGGAAACAATTCTGAAATTGGTCAGAGGTGGGGAATCATCTCCCATACAACCAGCAGCACCGCCCCCCATGCAAGGAGCATTCTCATTGCAAAGCTGGGGGACCGTGCCGAGGCCTCTGTGAGTAAACGCGAGCTGAGCCCCAGGCCAGCTGCTGCTGAACTGTTCCCACCCTTCCCAGGTAAAACACCTGAATATGTACGAGGGCTTGAAAGCCTAGAAGAAGGGCCATGGAGCCACACCAGTGACAGCACACAGGCCCACTTGGTGCCTGCAGGCCAGCAGTTTGGTCCTGGCCCCGGGCACTCTTCTGGAAGCTTTCCATTTCCCTGCCTGAGATACCCCTCCTGTCCCGGCCCCCACTCCTTTTTTTCCTTCCTCACCTCAGCCCGGAGAGAAATTCCAGTGGAAGTTATGGGTGACACATCCTCTTCTTTACAGGTGGCAGCCTGGCAACTCCTGCAGAAAGTCCAGCACAGCCCCACTCACACCGGGCCACCAACAAAGCCAGGGACCCTCACACCCTCCCACCAGCACAACCCCGAGACTGCTGACGGGGCAGAGAATATGGAGTCAGGCACAGATGCAGGGGCTATTGCTGCCTGGAGCGCTGTTTCTATTGACCTCAACCCAGGCACACCTTGGGAGGGCTTGCCCGCAGGGTCAGGCTGCCCAGGTCAGCTAATCCTCAGCCCTCAGGGAATCACATTGCAGAAAATGGACCTCGCTAAGACAGAATATTAGCCAAGGAGAAAAAGGACACAATGCCATTTGCAGCACCGTACATGAGTCTAGAGGTAATCACGTGACTTGTAGTAAGTCAGAAAGTGAAAGACACATATCGTATGATATCACTTATAGGTGTTACCTAAAAATGGATACCAGGGCAGATATTTCCACGGAGAAGGGCAATCCCAGATTCATTAAACAAACTTATGGTTCACCAATGGAAAGGTGTGAGGATTGGATTCATTACGATATTGGGGTTAACAGACATATACAAACACAGGTGAAATATATAATCACCAAAGTCCTACGGAATACCAAGAGAGGACTACTCAACATTCTGTCATAACGTACATGGGAAAAGGATCCCAGGAAGAACAGACATATGTATATGTGTAAAAGAAACACATCTTGCACACCTACAACAAGCCAAACGTTGTCATCAAACTTGCTGTAATAAAAAATAAAAAAATAAATTAAAAACATGAACAAGAAGTAGTGAGACAAACTTGAGGGGCTTTCTCCTGGCACATTCCATTCTAAATTACAATCTAGAACACGACTTCCACTGAGGCTCTGCTGCCCTAGTAACCAGATTTGGTAAGGGAGAACTGCTGCCACCTTGTGGCCGTTTCACACAACAGCAGCTTTAATCCCAGCGCTAATGGTCAGTGGATATTCAAAATCATTACCGGCCTGTAAATGACACCTGCCCTGAAAACAAATCCTGGGGTCATATATCGACCAAAAAATTCAAAAGACGTCCATATTTCAAAACGACCGTTTCAAGAGCCATATTTTACGCACATTAGTGTTCTGCTTCTTTTGCTTTCTTTCTTTCTTTTTGTTAAAAAATCGGGAATGGAAAAAGGCAACCCTCAGAATGGGCGAAAATGTTCGCAAATGAATCAATGGACAAAGGTTCAATCTCCAATATATATAAACAGCTCATGCAGCTTAATATTAATAAAACAAACAACCCAATACAAAAATGGGCAGAAGATCTAAATAGATGTTTCTTCAAAGAAGGCACAGACATGGCCAAGACGCACATGAAAAGCTGCTCAACATCACTAATTATTAGAGAAATGCAAATCAAAACTACAATGAGGTGTGACCTCACACCTGTTAGAATCGGCATCTTCAGAAAATCTACAAACCGAAAATTCTGGGCAGGGTGTGGACAAAAGGAACCCTCTTCCACTATTGGTGGGAATGTAAATTGATACAGTCACTATGGAGAACAGTATGGAGGTTCCTTTAGAAAACTAAAAAGAGAATTACCATCTGATCCAGCAATCCCACTTCTGGGCATATAGCCAGAGAAAACCATAAATCAAAAAGACACATTCACCACAATGTTCATTGCAGCACTATTTACAATAGCCAGATAATGGAAGCAACCTAAATGCCCACAGACAGATGAATGGATAAAGAAGTGGTACATATATAAAATGGAATATTACTCAGCCATAAAAAGGAATGAAACTGGGTCATTTGTAGAGAAGTCGATGGATCTAGAGACTGTCATACAGAGTGAAGTAAGTCAGAAAGAGAAAAAGAAATATTGTGTATTAATGCCTATATGTGGAACCTCGAAAAATGGTTCAGATGAACTGGTTTGCAGGGCAGAAATAGAGACACAGAAGTAGAGAACACACGTATGGACACCAAGTGGGGGAAGCCATGGGGTGGTGGTGGTGGGATGAGTTGGGAGACTGGGATTGACCTGTATACATGTATATGCATAAAATAGATAACTAATAATAACCTGCTGTATAAAAAATAAATAAAATTAAATTTCAAAATTTAAAAAAATAAAATTGAAAAATAAAACAGAAAAAAGTTCTTCCATTCACACAGATGTATTTATATGAATGAATTATTTCCATGCTTATATCTATAAATACATAAAAGAGGAATAAAATCTAACTTGAACCAAAAAAGAAAAAAAAAACTTGAACCCAACAGTTATACAGAGGAAAACCCTATCAAGGCACTAGCTCCAGCGGGAAACAATTCTGAAATTGGTCAGAGGTGGGGAATCATCTCCCATACAGCCAGCAGCACCGCCCCCCATGCAAGGAGCGTCCTCATTGCAAAGCTGGGGGACCGTGCCGAGGCCTCTGTGAGTAAATGTGAGCTGAGCCCCAGGCCAGCTGCTGCTGAACTGTTCCCACCCTTCCCAGGTAAAACACCTGAATATGTAGGAGGGCTTGAAAGCCTAGAGGAAGGGCCGTGGAGCCACACCAGTGACAGCACGCAGGCCCACTTGGTGCCTGCAGGCCAGCCAGGATGGTCCTGGCCCCGGGCACTCTTCTGGAAGCTTTCCATTTCCCTGCGTGAGATACCCCTCCTGTCCCGGCCCCCACTCCTTTTTTTCCTTCCTCACCTCAGCCCGGAGAGAAATTCCAGTGGAAGTTATGGGTGACACATCCTCTTCTTTACAGGTGGCAGCCTGGCAACTCCTGCAGAAAGTCCAGCACAGCCCCACTCACACCGGGCCACCAACAAAGCCAGGGACCCTCACACCCTCCCACCAGCACAACCCCGAGACTGCTGACGGGGCAGAGAATATGGAGTCAGGCACAGATGCAGGGGCTATTGCTGCCTGGAGTGCTGTTTCTATTGACCTCAACCCAGGCACACCTGGGGAGGGCTTGCCCGCAGGGTCAGGCTGCCCAGGTCAGCTAATCCTCAGCCCTCAGGGAATCACATTGCAGAAAATGGACCTCGCTAAGACAGAATATTAGCCAAGGAGAAAAAGGACACAATGCCATTTGCAGCACCGTACATGAGTCTAGAGGTAATCACGTGACTTGTAGTAAGTCAGAAAGTGAAAGACACATATCGTATGATATCACTTATAGGTGTTACCTAAAAATGGATACCAGGGCAGATATTTCCACGGAGAAGGGCAATCCCAGATTCATTAAACAAACTTATGGTTCACCAATGGAAAGGTGTGAGGATTGGATTCATTACGATATTGGGGTTAACAGACATATACAAACACAGGTGAAATATATAATCACCAAAGGCCTACGGAATACCAAGAGAGGACTACTCAACATTCTGTCATAACGTACATGGGAAAAGGATCCCAGGAAGAACAGACATATGTATATGTGTAAAAGAAACACATCTTGCACACCTACAACAAGCCAAACGTTGTCATCAAACTTGCTGTAATAAAAAATAAAAAAATAAATTAAAAACATGAACAAGAAGTAGTGAGACAAACTTGAGGGGCTTTCTCCTGGCACATTCCATTCTAAATTACAATCTAGAACACGACTTCCACTGAGGCTCTGCTGCCCTAGTAACCAGATTTGGTAAGGGAGAACTGCTGCCACCTTGTGGCCGTTTCACACAACAGCAGCTTTAATCCCAGCGCTAATGGTCAGTGGATATTCAAAATCATTACCGGCCTGTAAATGACACCTGCCCTGAAAACAAATCCTGGGGTCATATATCGACCAAAAAATTCAAAAGACGTCCATATTTCAAAACGACCGTTTCAAGAGGCATATTTTACGCACATTAGTGTTCTGCTTCTTTTGCTTTCTTTCTTTCTTTTTGTTAAAAAATCGGGAATGGAAAAAGGCAACCCTCAGAATGGGCGAAAATGTTCGCAAATGAATCAATGGACAAAGGTTCAATCTCCAATATATATAAACAGCTCATGCAGCTTAATATTAATAAAACAAACAACCCAATACAAAAATGGGCAGAAGATCTAAATAGATGTTTCTTCAAAGAAGGCACAGACATGGCCAAGACGCACATGAAAAGCTGCTCAACATCACTAATTATTAGAGAAATGCAAATCAAAACTACAATGAGGTGTGACCTCACACCTGTTAGAATCGGCATCTTCAGAAAATCTACAAACCGAAAATTCTGGGCAGGGTGTGGACAAAAGGAACCCTCTTCCACTATTGGTGGGAATGTAAATTGATACAGTCACTATGGAGAACAGTATGGAGGTTCCTTTAGAAAACTAAAAAGAGAATTACCATCTGATCCAGCAATCCCACTTCTGGGCATATAGCCAGAGAAAACCATAAATCGAAAAGACACATTCACCACAATGTTCATTGCAGCACTATTTACAATAGCCAGATAATGGAAGCAACCTAAATGCCCACAGACAGATGAATGGATAAAGAAGTGGTACATATATAAAATGGAATATTACTCAGCCATAAAAAGGAATGAAACTGGGTCATTTGTAGAGAAGTCGATGGATCTAGAGACTGTCATACAGAGTGAAGTAAGTCAGAAAGAGAAAAAGAAATATTGTGTATTAATGCCTATATGTGGAACCTCGAAAAATGGTTCAGATGAACTGGTTTGCAGGGCAGAAATAGAGACACAGAAGTAGAGAACACACGTATGGACACCAAGTGGGGGAAGCCATGGGGTGGTGGTGGTGGGATGAGTTGGGAGACTGGGATTGACCTGTATACATGTATATGCATAAAATAGATAACTAATAATAACCTGCTGTATAAAAAATAAATAAAATTAAATTTCAAAATTTAAAAAAATAAAATTTTAAAATAAAACAGAAAAAAGTTCTTCCATTCACACAGATGTATTTATATGAATGAATTATTTCCATGCTTATATCTATAAATACATAAAAGAGGAATAAAATCTAACTTGAACCAAAAAAGAAAAAAAAAAAACTTGAACCCAACAGTTATACAGAGGAAAACCCTATCAAGGCACTAGCTCCAGCGGGAAACAATTCTGAAATTGGTCAGAGGTGGGGAATCATCTCCCATACAGCCAGCAGCACCGCCCCCCATGCAAGGAGCGTCCTCATTGCAAAGCTGGGGGACCGTGCCGAGGCCTCTGTGAGTAAATGTGAGCTGAGCCCCAGGCCAGCTGCTGCTGAACTGTTCCCACCCTTCCCAGGTAAAACACCTGAATATGTAGGAGGGCTTGAAAGCCTAGAGGAAGGGCCGTGGAGCCACACCAGTGACAGCACGCAGGCCCACTTGGTGCCTGCAGGCCAGCCAGGATGGTCCTGGCCCCGGGCACTCTTCTGGAAGCTTTCCATTTCCCTGCCTGAGATACCCCTCCTGTCCCGGCCCCCACTCCTTTTTTTCCTTCCTCACCTCAGCCCGGAGAGAAATTCCAGTGGAAGTTATGGGTGACACATCCTCTTCTTTACAGGTGGCAGCCTGGCAACTCCTGCAGAAAGTCCAGCAGAGCCCCACTCACACCGGGCCACCAACAAAGCCAGGGACCCTCACACCCTCCCACCAGCACAACCCCGAGACTGCTGACGGGGCAGAGAATATGGAGTCAGGCACAGATGCAGGGGCTATTGCTGCCTGGAGCGCTGTTTCTATTGACCTCAACCCAGGCACACCTGGGGAGGGCTTGCCCGCAGGGTCAGGCTGCCCAGGTCAGCTAATCCTCAGCCCTCAGGGAATCACATTGCAGAAAATGGACCTCGCTAAGACAGAATATTAGCCAAGGAGAAAAAGGACACAATGCCATTTGCAGCACCGTACATGAGTCTAGAGGTAATCACGTGACTTGTAGTAAGTCAGAAAGTGAAAGACACATATCGTATGATATCACTTATAGGTGTTACCTAAAAATGGATACCAGGGCAGATATTTCCACGGAGAAGGGCAATCCCAGATTCATTAAACAAACTTATGGTTCACCAATGGAAAGGTGTGAGGATTGGATTCATTACGATATTGGGGTTAACAGACATATACAAACACAGGTGAAATATATAATCACCAAAGGCCTACGGAATACCAAGAGAGGACTACTCAACATTCTGTCATAACGTACATGGGAAAAGGATCCCAGGAAGAACAGACATATGTATATGTGTAAAAGAAACACATCTTGCACACCTACAACAAGCCAAACGTTGTCATCAAACTTGCTGTAATAAAAAATAAAAAAATAAATTAAAAACATGAACAAGAAGTAGTGAGACAAACTTGAGGGGCTTTCTCCTGGCACATTCCATTCTAAATTACAATCTAGAACACGACTTCCACTGAGGCTCTGCTGCCCTAGTAACCAGATTTGGTAAGGGAGAACTGCTGCCACCTTGTGGCCGTTTCACACAACAGCAGCTTTAATCCCAGCGCTAATGGTCAGTGGATATTCAAAATCATTACCGGCCTGTAAATGACACCTGCCCTGAAAACAAATCCTGGGGTCATATATCGACCAAAAAATTCAAAAGACGTCCATATTTCAAAACGACCGTTTCAAGAGCCATATTTTACGCACATTAGTGTTCTGCTTCTTTTGCTTTCTTTCTTTCTTTTTGTTAAAAAATCGGGAATGGAAAAAAGCAACCCTCAGAATGGGCGAAAATGTTCGCAAACGAATCAATGGACAAAGGTTCAATCTCCAATATATATAAACAGCTCATGCAGCTTAATATTAATAAAACAAACAACCCAATACAAAAATGGGCAGAAGATCTAAATAGATGTTTCTTCAAAGAAGGCACAGACATGGCCAAGACGCACATGAAAAGCTGCTCAACATCACTAATTATTAGAGAAATGCAAATCAAAACTACAATGAGGTGTGACCTCACACCTGTTAGAATCGGCATCTTCAGAAAATCTACAAACCGAAAATTCTGGGCAGGGTGTGGACAAAAGGAACCCTCTTCCACTATTGGTGGGAATGTAAATTGATACAGTCACTATGGAGAACAGTATGGAGGTTCCTTTAGAAAACTAAAAAGAGAATTACCATCTGATCCAGCAATCCCACTTCTGGGCATATAGCCAGAGAAAACCATAAATCGAAAAGACACATTCACCACAATGTTCATTGCAGCACTATTTACAATAGCCACATAATGGAAGCAACCTAAATGTCCACAGACAGATGAATGGATAAAGAAGTGGTACATATATAAAATGGAATATTACTCAGCCATAAAAAGGAATGAAACTGGGTCATTTGTAGAGAAGTCGATGGATCTAGAGACTGTCATACAGAGTGAAGTAAGTCAGAAAGAGAAAAAGAAATATTGTGTATTAATGCCTATATGTGGAACCTCGAAAAATGGTTCAGATGAACTGGTTTGCAGGGCAGAAATAGAGACACAGAAGTAGAGAACACACGTATGGACACCAAGTGGGGGAAGCCATGGGGTGGTGGTGGTGGGATGTGTTGGGAGACTGGGATTGACCTGTTTACATGTATATGCATAAAATAGATAACTAATAATAACCTGCTGTATAAAAAAATAAATAAAATTAAATTTCAAAATTTTAAAAAATAAAATTGAAAAATAAAACAGAAAAAATTTCTTCCATTCACACAGATGTATTTATATTAATGAATTATTTCCATGCTTATATCTATAAATACATAAAAGAGGAATAAAATCTAACTTGAACCAAAAGAGAAAAAAAAAAAACTTGAACCCAACAGTTATACAGAGGAAAACCCTATCAAGGCACTAGCTCCAGCGGGAAACAATTCTGAAATTGGTCAGAGGTGGGGAATCATCTCCCATACAGCCAGCAGCACGGCCCCCCATGCAAGGATCGTCCTCATTGCAAAGCTGGGGGACCGTGCCGAGGCTTCTGTGAGTAAATGTGAGCTGAGCCCCAGGCCAGCTGCTGCTGAACTGTTCCCACCCTTCCCAGGTAAAACACCTGAATATGTAGGAGGGCTTGAAAGCCTAGAGGAAGGGCCATGGAGCCACACCAGCGACAGCACGCAGGCCCACTTGGTGCCTGCAGGCCAGCCAGGATGGTCCTGGCCCCGGGCACTCTTCTGGAAGCTTTCCATTTCCCTGCCTGAGATACCCCTCCTGTCCCGGCCCCCACTCCTTTTTTTCCTTCCTCACCTCAGCCCGGAGAGAAATTCCAGTGGAAGTTATGGGTGACACATCCTCTTCTTTACAGGTGGCAGCCTGGCAACTCCTGCAGAAAGTCCAGCAGAGCCCCACTCACACCGGGCCACCAACAAAGCCAGGGACCCTCACACCCTCCCACCAGCACAGCCCCGAGACTGCTGACGGGGCAGAGAATATGGAGTCAGGCACAGCTGCAGGGGCTATTGCTGCCTGGAGCGTTGTTTCTATAGACCTCAACCCAGGCACACCTGGGGAGGGCTTGCCGGCAGGGTCAGGCTGCTCAGGTCAGCTAATCCTCAGCCCTCAGGGAATCACATTGCAGAAAATGGACCTCGCTAAGACAGAATATTAGCCAAGGAAAAAAAGGACACAATGCCATTTGCAGCACCGTACATGAGTCTAGAGGTAATCACGTGACTTGTAGTAAGTCAGAAAGTGAAAGACACATATCGTATGATATCACTTATCGGTGTTACCTAAAAATGGATACCAGGGCAGATATTTCCACGGAGAAGGGCAATCCCAGATTCATTAAACAAACTTATGGTTCACCAATGGAAAGGTGTGAGGATTGGATTCATTACGATATTGGGGTTAACAGACATATACAAACACAGGTGAAATATATAATCACCAAAGGCCTACGGAATACCAAGAGAGGACTACTCAACATTCTGTCATAACGTACATGGGAAAAGGATCCCAGGAAGAACAGACATATGTATATGTGTAAAAGAAACACATCTTGCACACCTACAACAAGCCAAACGTTGTCATCAAACTTGCTGTAATAAAAAATAAAAAAATAAATTAAAAACATGAACAAGAAGTAGTGAGACAAACTTGAGGGGCTTTCTCCTGGCACATTCCATTCTAAATTACAATCTAGAACACGACTTCCATTGAGGCTCTGCTGCCCTAGTAACCAGATTTGGTAAGGGAGAACTGCTGCCACCTTGTGGCCGTTTCACACAACAGCAGCTTTAATCCCAGCGCTAATGGTCTGTGGATATTCAAAATCATTACCGGCCTGTAAATGACACCTGCCCTGAAAACAAATCCTGGGGTCATATATCGACCAAAAAATTCAAAAGACGTCCATATTTCAAAACGACAGTTTCAAGAGGCATATTTTACGCACATTAGTGTTCTGCTTCTTTTGCTTTCTTTCTTTTTGTTAAAAAATCGGGAATGGAAAAAAGCAACCCTCAGAATGGGCGAAAATGTTCGCAAACGAATCAATGGACAAAGGTTCAATCTCCAATATATATAAACAGCTCATGCAGCTTAATATTAATAAAACAAACAACCCAATACAAAAATGGGCAGAAGATCTAAATAGATGTTTCTTCAAAGAAGGCACAGACATGGCCAAGACGCACATGAAAAGCTGCTCAACATCACTAATTATTAGAGAAATGCAAATCAAAACTACAATGAGGTGTGACCTCACACCTGTTAGAATCGGCATCTTCAGAAAATCTACAAACCGAAAATTCTGGGCAGGGTGTGGACAAAAGGAACCCTCTTCCACTATTGGTGGGAATGTAAATTGATACAGTCACTATGGAGAACAGTATGGAGGTTCCTTTAGAAAACTAAAAAGAGAATTACCATCTGATCCAGCAATCCCACTTCTGGGCATATAGCCAGAGAAAACCATAAATCAAAAAGACACATTCACCACAATGTTCATTGCAGCACTATTTACAATAGCCAGATAATGGAAGCAACCTAAATGCCCACAGACAGATGAATGGATAAAGAAGTGGTACATATATAAAATGGAATATTACTCAGCCATAAAAAGGAATGAAACTGGGTCATTTGTAGAGAAGTCGATGGATCTAGAGACTGTCATACAGAGTGAAGTAAGTCAGAAAGAGAAAAAGAAATATTGTGTATTAATGCCTATATGTGGAACCTCGAAAAATGGTTCAGATGAACTGGTTTGCAGGGCAGAAATAGAGACACAGAAGTAGAGAACACACGTATGGACACCAAGTGGGGGAAGCCATGGGGTGGTGGTGGTGGGATGAGTTGGGAGACTGGGATTGACCTGTATACATGTATATGCATAAAATAGATAACTAATAATAACCTGCTGTATAAAAAAATAAATAAAATTAAATTTCAAAATTTTTAAAAATAAAATTGAAAAATAAAACAGAAAAAAGTTCTTCCATTCACCCAGATGTATTTATATGAATGAATTATTTCCATGCTTATATCTATAAATACATAAAAGAGGAATAAAATCTAACTTGAATCAAAAAAGAAAAAAAAAAAACTTGAACCCAACAGTTATACAGAGGAAAACCCTATCAAGGCACTAGCTCCAGCGGGAAACAATTCTGAAATTGGTCAGAGGTGGGGAATCATCTCCCATACAACCAGCAGCACCGCCCCCCATGCAAGGAGCGTCCTCATTGCAAAGCTGGGGGACCGTGCCGAGGCCTCTGTGAGTAAACGCGAGCTGAGCCCCAGGCCAGCTGCTGCTGAACTGTTCCCACCCTTCCCAGGTAAAACACCTGAATATGTACGAGGGCTTGAAAGCCTAGAAGAAGGGCCATGGAGCCACACCAGTGACAGCACACAGGCCCACTTGGTGCCTGCAGGCCAGCAGTTTGGTCCTGGCCCCGGGCACTCTTCTGGAAGCTTTCCATTTCCCTGCCTGAGATACCCCTCCTGTCCCGGCCCCCACTCCTTTTTTTCCTTCCTCACCTCAGCCCGGAGAGAAATTCCAGTGGAAGTTATGGGTGACACATCCTCTTCTTTACAGGTGGCAGCCTGGCAACTCCTGCAGAAAGTCCAGCACAGCCCCACTCACACCGGGCCACCAACAAAGCCAGGGACCCTCACACCCTCCCACCAGCACAACCCCGAGACTGCTGACGGGGCAGAGAATATGGAGTCAGGCACAGCTGCAGGGGCTATTGTTGCCTGGAGCGTTGTTTCTATTGACCTCAACCCAGGCACACCTGGGGAGGGCTTGCCGGCAGGGTCAGGCTGCCCAGGTCAGCTAATCCTCAGCCCTCAGGGAATCACATTGCAGAAAATGGACCTCGCTAAGACAGAATATTAGCCAAGGAGAAAAAGGACACAATGCCATTTGCAGCACCGTACATGAGTCTAGAGGTAATCACGTGACTTGTAGTAAGTCAGAAAGTGAAAGACACATATCGTATGATATCACTTATAGGTGTTACCTAAAAATGGATACCAGGGCAGATATTTCCACGGAGAAGGGCAATCCCAGATTCATTAAACAAACTTATGGTTCACCAATGGAAAGGTGTGAGGATTGGATTCATTACGATATTGGGGTTAACAGACATATACAAACACAGGTGAAATATATAATCACCAAAAGCCTACGGAATACCAAGAGAGGACTACTCAACGTTCTGTCATAACGTACATGGGAAAAGGATCCCAGGAAGAACAGACATATGTATATGTGTAAAAGAAACACATCTTGCACACCTACAACAAGCCAAACGTTGTCATCAAACTTGCTGTAATAAAAAATAAAAAAATAAATTAAAAACATGAACAAGAAGTAGTGAGACAAACTTGAGGGGCTTTCTCCTGGCACATTCCATTCTAAATTACAATCTAGAACACGACTTCCACTGAGGCTCTGCTGCCCTAGTAACCAGATTTGGTAAGGGAGAACTGCTGCCACCTTGTGGCCGTTTCACACAACAGCAGCTTTAATCCCAGCGCTAATGGTCAGTGGATATTCAAAATCATTACCGGCCTGTAAATGACACCTGCCCTGAAAACAAATCCTGGGGTCATATATCGACCAAAAAATTCAAAAGACGTCCATATTTCAAAACGACCGTTTCAAGAGCCATATTTTACGCACATTAGTGTTCTGCTTCTTTTGCTTTCTTTCTTTCTTTTTGTTAAAAAATCGGGAATGGAAAAAGGCAACCCTCAGAATGGGCGAAAATGTTCGCAAATGAATCAATGGACAAAGGTTCAATCTCCAATATATATAAACAGCTCATGCAGCTTAATATTAATAAAACAAACAATCCAATACAAAAATGGGCAGAAGATCTAAATAGATGTTTCTTCAAAGAAGGCACAGACATGGCCAAGACGCACATGAAAAGCTGCTCAACATCACTAATTATTAGAGAAATGCAAATCAAAACTACAATGAGGTGTGACCTCACACCTGTTAGAATCGGCATCTTCAGAAAATCTACAAACCGAAAATTCTGGGCAGGGTGTGGACAAAAGGAACCCTCTTCCACTATTGGTGGGAATGTAAATTGATACAGTCACTATGGAGAACAGTATGGAGGTTCCTTTAGAAAACTAAAAAGAGAATTACCATCTGATCCAGCAATCCCACTTCTGGGCATATAGCCAGAGAAAACCATAAATCAAAAAGACACATTCACCACAATGTTCATTGCAGCACTATTTACAATAGCCAGATAATGGAAGCAACCTAAATGCCCACAGACAGATGAATGGATAAAGAAGTGGTACATATATAAAATGGAATATTACTCAGCCATAAAAAGGAATGAAACTGGGTCATTTGTAGAGAAGTCGATGGATCTAGAGACTGTCATACAGAGTGAAGTAAGTCAGAAAGAGAAAAAGAAATATTGTGTATTAATGCCTATATGTGGAACCTCGAAAAATGGTTCAGATGAACTGGTTTGCAGGGCAGAAATAGAGACACAGAAGTAGAGAACACACGTATGGACACCAAGTGGGGGAAGCCATGGGGTGGTGGTGGTGGGATGAGTTGGGAGACTGGGATTGACCTGTATACATGTATATGCATAAAATAGATAACTAATAATAACCTGCTGTATAAAAAATAAATAAAATTAAATTTCAAAATTAAAAAAAATAAAATTTTAAAATAAAACAGAAAAAAGTTCTTCCATTCACACAGATGTATTTATATGAATGAATTATTTCCATGCTTATATCTATAAATACATAAAAGAGGAATAAAATCTAACTTGAACCAAAAAAGAAAAAAAAAACTTGAACCCAACAGTTATACAGAGGAAAACCCTATCAAGGCACTAGCTCCAGCGGGAAACAATTCTGAAATTGGTCAGAGGTGGGGAATCATCTCCCATACAGCCAGCAGCACCGCCCCCCATGCAAGGAGCGTCCTCATTGCAAAGCTGGGGGACCGTGCCGAGGCCTCTGTGAGTAAATGTGAGCTGAGCCCCAGGCCAGCTGCTGCTGAACTGTTCCCACCCTTCCCAGGTAAAACACCTGAATATGTAGGAGGGCTTGAAAGCCTAGAGGAAGGGCCGTGGAGCCACACCAGTGACAGCACGCAGGCCCACTTGGTGCCTGCAGGCCAGCCAGGATGGTCCTGGCCCCGGGCACTCTTCTGGAAGCTTTCCATTTCCCTGCCTGAGATACCCCTCCTGTCCCGGCCCCCACTCCTTTTTTTCCTTCCTCACCTCAGCCCGGAGAGAAATTCCAGTGGAAGTTATGGGTGACACATCCTCTTCTTTACAGGTGGCAGCCTGGCAACTCCTGCAGAAAGTCCAGCAGAGCCCCACTCACACCGGGCCACCAACAAAGCCAGGGACCCTCACACCCTCCCACCAGCACAACCCCGAGACTGCTGACGGGGCAGAGAATATGGAGTCAGGCACAGATGCAGGGGCTATTGCTGCCTGGAGCGCTGTTTCTATTGACCTCAACCCAGGCACACCTGGGGAGGGCTTGCCCGCAGGGTCAGGCTGCCCAGGTCAGCTAATCCTCAGCCCTCAGGGAATCACATTGCAGAAAATGGACCTCGCTAAGACAGAATATTAGCCAAGGAGAAAAAGGACACAATGCCATTTGCAGCACCGTACATGAGTCTAGAGGTAATCACGTGACTTGTAGTAAGTCAGAAAGTGAAAGACACATATCGTATGATATCACTTATAGGTGTTACCTAAAAATGGATACCAGGGCAGATATTTCCACGGAGAAGGGCAATCCCAGATTCATTAAACAAACTTATGGTTCACCAATGGAAAGGTGTGAGGATTGGATTCATTACGATATTGGGGTTAACAGACATATACAAACACAGGTGAAATATATAATCACCAAAGGCCTACGGAATACCAAGAGAGGACTACTCAACATTCTGTCATAACGTACATGGGAAAAGGATCCCAGGAAGAACAGACATATGTATATGTGTAAAAGAAACACATCTTGCACACCTACAACAAGCCAAACGTTGTCATCAAACTTGCTGTAATAAAAAATAAAAAAATAAATTAAAAACATGAACAAGAAGTAGTGAGACAAACTTGAGGGGCTTTCTCCTGGCACATTCCATTCTAAATTACAATCTAGAACACGACTTCCACTGAGGCTCTGCTGCCCTAGTAACCAGATTTGGTAAGGGAGAACTGCTGCCACCTTGTGGCCGTTTCACACAACAGCAGCTTTAATCCCAGCGCTAATGGTCAGTGGATATTCAAAATCATTACCGGCCTGTAAATGACACCTGCCCTGAAAACAAATCCTGGGGTCATATATCGACCAAAAAATTCAAAAGACGTCCATATTTCAAAACGACCGTTTCAAGAGCCATATTTTACGCACATTAGTGTTCTGCTTCTTTTGCTTTCTTTCTTTCTTTTTGTTAAAAAATCGGGAATGGAAAAAGGCAACCCTCAGAATGGGCGAAAATGTTCGCAAATGAATCAATGGACAAAGGTTCAATCTCCAATATATATAAACAGCTCATGCAGCTTAATATTAATAAAACAAACAACCCAATACAAAAATGGGCAGAAGATCTAAATAGATGTTTCTTCAAAGAAGGCACAGACATGGCCAAGACGCACATGAAAAGCTGCTCAACATCACTAATTATTAGAGAAATGCAAATCAAAACTACAATGAGGTGTGACCTCACACCTGTTAGAATCGGCATCTTCAGAAAATCTACAAACCGAAAATTCTGGGCAGGGTGTGGACAAAAGGAACCCTCTTCCACTATTGGTGGGAATGTAAATTGATACAGTCACTATGGAGAACAGTATGGAGGTTCCTTTAGAAAACTAAAAAGAGAATTACCATCTGATCCAGCAATCCCACTTCTGGGCATATAGCCAGAGAAAACCATAAATCGAAAAGACACATTCACCACAATGTTCATTGCAGCACTATTTACAATAGCCAGATAATGGAAGCAACCTAAATGCCCACAGACAGATGAATGGATAAAGAAGTGGTACATATATAAAATGGAATATTACTCAGCCATAAAAAGGAATGAAACTGGGTCATTTGTAGAGAAGTCGATGGATCTAGAGACTGTCATACAGAGTGAAGTAAGTCAGAAAGAGAAAAAGAAATATTGTGTATTAATGCCTATATGTGGAACCTCGAAAAATGGTTCAGATGAACTGGTTTGCAGGGCAGAAATAGAGACACAGAAGTAGAGAACACACGTATGGACACCAAGTGGGGGAAGCCATGGGGTGGTGGTGGTGGGATGAGTTGGGAGACTGGGATTGACCTGTATACATGTATATGCATAAAATAGATAACTAATAATAACCTGCTGTATAAAAAATAAATAAAATTAAATTTCAAAATTTAAAAAAATAAAATTTTAAAATAAAACAGAAAAAAGTTCTTCCATTCACACAGATGTATTTATATGAATGAATTATTTCCATGCTTATATCTATAAATACATAAAAGAGGAATAAAATCTAACTTGAACCAAAAAAGAAAAAAAAAAAACTTGAACCCAACAGTTATACAGAGGAAAACCCTATCAAGGCACTAGCTCCAGCGGGAAACAATTCTGAAATTGGTCAGAGGTGGGGAATCATCTCCCATACAGCCAGCAGCACCGCCCCCCATGCAAGGAGCGTCCTCATTGCAAAGCTGGGGGACCGTGCCGAGGCCTCTGTGAGTAAATGTGAGCTGAGCCCCAGGCCAGCTGCTGCTGAACTGTTCCCACCCTTCCCAGGTAAAACACCTGAATATGTAGGAGGGCTTGAAAGCCTAGAGGAAGGGCCGTGGAGCCACACCAGTGACAGCACGCAGGCCCACTTGGTGCCTGCAGGCCAGCCAGGATGGTCCTGGCCCCGGGCACTCTTCTGGAAGCTTTCCATTTCCCTGCCTGAGATACCCCTCCTGTCCCGGCCCCCACTCCTTTTTTTCCTTCCTCACCTCAGCCCGGAGAGAAATTCCAGTGGAAGTTATGGGTGACACATCCTCTTCTTTACAGGTGGCAGCCTGGCAACTCCTGCAGAAAGTCCAGCAGAGCCCCACTCACACCGGGCCACCAACAAAGCCAGGGACCCTCACACCCTCCCACCAGCACAACCCCGAGACTGCTGACGGGGCAGAGAATATGGAGTCAGGCACAGATGCAGGGGCTATTGCTGCCTGGAGCGCTGTTTCTATTGACCTCAACCCAGGCACACCTGGGGAGGGCTTGCCCGCAGGGTCAGGCTGCCCAGGTCAGCTAATCCTCAGCCCTCAGGGAATCACATTGCAGAAAATGGACCTCGCTAAGACAGAATATTAGCCAAGGAGAAAAAGGACACAATGCCATTTGCAGCACCGTACATGAGTCTAGAGGTAATCACGTGACTTGTAGTAAGTCAGAAAGTGAAAGACACATATCGTATGATATCACTTATAGGTGTTACCTAAAAATGGATACCAGGGCAGATATTTCCACGGAGAAGGGCAATCCCAGATTCATTAAACAAACTTATGGTTCACCAATGGAAAGGTGTGAGGATTGGATTCATTACGATATTGGGGTTAACAGACATATACAAACACAGGTGAAATATATAATCACCAAAGGCCTACGGAATACCAAGAGAGGACTACTCAACATTCTGTCATAACGTACATGGGAAAAGGATCCCAGGAAGAACAGACATATGTATATGTGTAAAAGAAACACATCTTGCACACCTACAACAAGCCAAACGTTGTCATCAAACTTGCTGTAATAAAAAATAAAAAAATAAATTAAAAACATGAACAAGAAGTAGTGAGACAAACTTGAGGGGCTTTCTCCTGGCACATTCCATTCTAAATTACAATCTAGAACACGACTTCCACTGAGGCTCTGCTGCCCTAGTAACCAGATTTGGTAAGGGAGAACTGCTGCCACCTTGTGGCCGTTTCACACAACAGCAGCTTTAATCCCAGCGCTAATGGTCAGTGGATATTCAAAATCATTACCGGCCTGTAAATGACACCTGCCCTGAAAACAAATCCTGGGGTCATATATCGACCAAAAAATTCAAAAGACGTCCATATTTCAAAACGACCGTTTCAAGAGCCATATTTTACGCACATTAGTGTTCTGCTTCTTTTGCTTTCTTTCTTTCTTTTTGTTAAAAAATCGGGAATGGAAAAAGGCAACCCTCAGAATGGGCGAAAATGTTCGCAAACGAATCAATGGACAAAGGTTCAATCTCCAATATATATAAACAGCTCATGCAGCTTAATATTAATAAAACAAACAACCCAATACAAAAATGGGCAGAAGATCTAAATAGATGTTTCTTCAAAGAAGGCACAGACATGGCCAAGACGCACATGAAAAGCTGCTCAACATCACTAATTATTAGAGAAATGCAAATCAAAACTACAATGAGGTGTGACCTCACACCTGTTAGAATCGGCATCTTCAGAAAATCTACAAACCGAAAATTCTGGGCAGGGTGTGGACAAAAGGAACCCTCTTCCACTATTGGTGGGAATGTAAATTGATACAGTCACTATGGAGAACAGTATGGAGGTTCCTTTAGAAAACTAAAAAGAGAATTACCATCTGATCCAGCAATCCCACTTCTGGGCATATAGCCAGAGAAAACCATAAATCGAAAAGACACATTCACCACAATGTTCATTGCAGCACTATTTACAATAGCCACATAATGGAAGCAACCTAAATGCCCACAGACAGATGAATGGATAAAGAAGTGGTACATATATAAAATGGAATATTACTCAGCCATAAAAAGGAATGAAACTGGGTCATTTGTAGAGAAGTCGATGGATCTAGAGACTGTCATACAGAGTGAAGTAAGTCAGAAAGAGAAAAAGAAATATTGTGTATTAATGCCTATATGTGGAACCTCGAAAAATGGTTCAGATGAACTGGTTTGCAGGGCAGAAATAGAGACACAGAAGTAGAGAACACACGTATGGACACCAAGTGGGGGAAGCCATGGGGTGGTGGTGGTGGGATGAGTTGGGAGACTGGGATTGACCTGTATACATGTATATGCATAAAATAGATAACTAATAATAACCTGCTGTATAAAAAAATAAATAAAATTAAATTTCAAAATTTTAAAAAATAAAATTGAAAAATAAAACAGAAAAAAGTTCTTCCATTCACACAGATGTATTTATATGAATGAATTATTTCCATGCTTATATCTATAAATACATAAAAGAGGAATAAAATCTAACTTGAACCAAAAGAGAAAAAAAAAAAACTTGAACCCAACAGTTATACAGAGGAAAACCCTATCAAGGCACTAGCTCCAGCGGGAAACAATTCTGAAATTGGTCAGAGGTGGGGAATCATCTCCCATACAGCCAGCAGCACCGCCCCCCATGCAAGGAGCGTCCTCATTGCAAAGCTGGGGGACCGTGCCGAGGCCTCTGTGAGTAAATGTGAGCTGAGCCCCAGGCCAGCTGCTGCTGAACTGTTCCCACCCTTCCCAGGTAAAACACCTGAATATGTAGGAGGGCTTGAAAGCCTAGAGGAAGGGCCGTGGAGCCACACCAGTGACAGCACGCAGGCCCACTTGGTGCCTGCAGGCCAGCCAGGATGGTCCTGGCCCCGGGCACTCTTCTGGAAGCTTTCCATTTCCCTGCCTGAGATACCCCTCCTGTCCCGGCCCCCACTCCTTTTTTTCCTTCCTCACCTCAGCCCGGAGAGAAATTCCAGTGGAAGTTATGGGTGACACATCCTCTTCTTTACAGGTGGCAGCCTGGCAACTCCTGCAGAAAGTCCAGCAGAGCCCCACTCACACCGGGCCACCAACAAAGCCAGGGACCCTCACACCCTCCCACCAGCACAACCCCGAGACTGCTGACGGGGCAGAGAATATGGAGTCAGGCACAGATGCAGGGGCTATTGCTGCCTGGAGCGCTGTTTCTATTGACCTCAACCCAGGCACACCTGGGGAGGGCTTGCCCGCAGGGTCAGGCTGCCCAGGTCAGCTAATCCTCAGCCCTCAGGGAATCACATTGCAGAAAATGGACCTCGCTAAGACAGAATATTAGCCAAGGAGAAAAAGGACACAATGCCATTTGCAGCACCGTACATGAGTCTAGAGGTAATCACGTGACTTGTAGTAAGTCAGAAAGTGAAAGACACATATCGTATGATATCACTTATAGGTGTTACCTAAAAATGGATACCAGGGCAGATATTTCCACGGAGAAGGGCAATCCCAGATTCATTAAACAAACTTATGGTTCACCAATGGAAAGGTGTGAGGATTGGATTCATTACGATATTGGGGTTAACAGACATATACAAACACAGGTGAAATATATAATCACCAAAGGCCTACGGAATACCAAGAGAGGACTACTCAACATTCTGTCATAACGTACATGGGAAAAGGATCCCAGGAAGAACAGACATATGTATATGTGTAAAAGAAACACATCTTGCACACCTACAACAAGCCAAACGTTGTCATCAAACTTGCTGTAATAAAAAATAAAAAAATAAATTAAAAACATGAACAAGAAGTAGTGAGACAAACTTGAGGGGCTTTCTCCTGGCACATTCCATTCTAAATTACAATCTAGAACACGACTTCCACTGAGGCTCTGCTGCCCTAGTAACCAGATTTGGTAAGGGAGAACTGCTGCCACCTTGTGGCCGTTTCACACAACAGCAGCTTTAATCCCAGCGCTAATGGTCAGTGGATATTCAAAATCATTACCGGCCTGTAAATGACACCTGCCCTGAAAACAAATCCTGGGGTCATATATCGACCAAAAAATTCAAAAGACGTCCATATTTCAAAACGACCGTTTCAAGAGCCATATTTTACGCACATTAGTGTTCTGCTTCTTTTGCTTTCTTTCTTTCTTTTTGTTAAAAAATCGGGAATGGAAAAAGGCAACCCTCAGAATGGGCGAAAATGTTCGCAAATGAATCAATGGACAAAGGTTCAATCTCCAATATATATAAACAGCTCATGCAGCTTAATATTAATAAAACAAACAACCCAATACAAAAATGGGCAGAAGATCTAAATAGATGTTTCTTCAAAGAAGGCACAGACATGGCCAAGACGCACATGAAAAGCTGCTCAACATCACTAATTATTAGAGAAATGCAAATCAAAACTACAATGAGGTGTGACCTCACACCTGTTAGAATCGGCATCTTCAGAAAATCTACAAACCGAAAATTCTGGGCAGGGTGTGGACAAAAGGAACCCTCTTCCACTATTGGTGGGAATGTAAATTGATACAGTCACTATGGAGAACAGTATGGAGGTTCCTTTAGAAAACTAAAAAGAGAATTACCATCTGATCCAGCAATCCCACTTCTGGGCATATAGCCAGAGAAAACCATAAATCGAAAAGACACATTCACCACAATGTTCATTGCAGCACTATTTACAATAGCCAGATAATGGAAGCAACCTAAATGCCCACAGACAGATGAATGGATAAAGAAGTGGTACATATATAAAATGGAATATTACTCAGCCATAAAAAGGAATGAAACTGGGTCATTTGTAGAGAAGTCGATGGATCTAGAGACTGTCATACAGAGTGAAGTAAGTCAGAAAGAGAAAAAGAAATATTGTGTATTAATGCCTATATGTGGAACCTCGAAAAATGGTTCAGATGAACTGGTTTGCAGGGCAGAAATAGAGACACAGAAGTAGAGAACACACGTATGGACACCAAGTGGGGGAAGCCATGGGGTGGTGGTGGTGGGATGAGTTGGGAGACTGGGATTGACCTGTATACATGTATATGCATAAAATAGATAACTAATAATAACCTGCTGTATAAAAAATAAATAAAATTAAATTTCAAAATTTAAAAAAATAAAATTTTAAAATAAAACAGAAAAAAGTTCTTCCATTCACACAGATGTATTTATATGAATGAATTATTTCCATGCTTATATCTATAAATACATAAAAGAGGAATAAAATCTAACTTGAACCAAAAAAGAAAAAAAAAAAACTTGAACCCAACAGTTATACAGAGGAAAACCCTATCAAGGCACTAGCTCCAGCGGGAAACAATTCTGAAATTGGTCAGAGGTGGGGAATCATCTCCCATACAGCCAGCAGCACCGCCCCCCATGCAAGGAGCGTCCTCATTGCAAAGCTGGGGGACCGTGCCGAGGCCTCTGTGAGTAAATGTGAGCTGAGCCCCAGGCCAGCTGCTGCTGAACTGTTCCCACCCTTCCCAGGTAAAACACCTGAATATGTAGGAGGGCTTGAAAGCCTAGAGGAAGGGCCGTGGAGCCACACCAGTGACAGCACGCAGGCCCACTTGGTGCCTGCAGGCCAGCCAGGATGGTCCTGGCCCCGGGCACTCTTCTGGAAGCTTTCCATTTCCCTGCCTGAGATACCCCTCCTGTCCCGGCCCCCACTCCTTTTTTTCCTTCCTCACCTCAGCCCGGAGAGAAATTCCAGTGGAAGTTATGGGTGACACATCCTCTTCTTTACAGGTGGCAGCCTGGCAACTCCTGCAGAAAGTCCAGCAGAGCCCCACTCACACCGGGCCACCAACAAAGCCAGGGACCCTCACACCCTCCCACCAGCACAACCCCGAGACTGCTGACGGGGCAGAGAATATGGAGTCAGGCACAGATGCAGGGGCTATTGCTGCCTGGAGCGCTGTTTCTATTGACCTCAACCCAGGCACACCTGGGGAGGGCTTGCCCGCAGGGTCAGGCTGCCCAGGTCAGCTAATCCTCAGCCCTCAGGGAATCACATTGCAGAAAATGGACCTCGCTAAGACAGAATATTAGCCAAGGAGAAAAAGGACACAATGCCATTTGCAGCACCGTACATGAGTCTAGAGGTAATCACGTGACTTGTAGTAAGTCAGAAAGTGAAAGACACATATCGTATGATATCACTTATAGGTGTTACCTAAAAATGGATACCAGGGCAGATATTTCCACGGAGAAGGGCAATCCCAGATTCATTAAACAAACTTATGGTTCACCAATGGAAAGGTGTGAGGATTGGATTCATTACGATATTGGGGTTAACAGACATATACAAACACAGGTGAAATATATAATCACCAAAGGCCTACGGAATACCAAGAGAGGACTACTCAACATTCTGTCATAACGTACATGGGAAAAGGATCCCAGGAAGAACAGACATATGTATATGTGTAAAAGAAACACATCTTGCACACCTACAACAAGCCAAACGTTGTCATCAAACTTGCTGTAATAAAAAATAAAAAAATAAATTAAAAACATGAACAAGAAGTAGTGAGACAAACTTGAGGGGCTTTCTCCTGGCACATTCCATTCTAAATTACAATCTAGAACACGACTTCCACTGAGGCTCTGCTGCCCTAGTAACCAGATTTGGTAAGGGAGAACTGCTGCCACCTTGTGGCCGTTTCACACAACAGCAGCTTTAATCCCAGCGCTAATGGTCAGTGGATATTCAAAATCATTACCGGCCTGTAAATGACACCTGCCCTGAAAACAAATCCTGGGGTCATATATCGACCAAAAAATTCAAAAGACGTCCATATTTCAAAACGACCGTTTCAAGAGCCATATTTTACGCACATTAGTGTTCTGCTTCTTTTGCTTTCTTTCTTTCTTTTTGTTAAAAAATCGGGAATGGAAAAAGGCAACCCTCAGAATGGGCGAAAATGTTCGCAAATGAATCAATGGACAAAGGTTCAATCTCCAATATATATAAACAGCTCATGCAGCTTAATATTAATAAAACAAACAACCCAATACAAAAATGGGCAGAAGATCTAAATAGATGTTTCTTCAAAGAAGGCACAGACATGGCCAAGACGCACATGAAAAGCTGCTCAACATCACTAATTATTAGAGAAATGCAAATCAAAACTACAATGAGGTGTGACCTCACACCTGTTAGAATCGGCATCTTCAGAAAATCTACAAACCGAAAATTCTGGGCAGGGTGTGGACAAAAGGAACCCTCTTCCACTATTGGTGGGAATGTAAATTGATACAGTCACTATGGAGAACAGTATGGAGGTTCCTTTAGAAAACTAAAAAGAGAATTACCATCTGATCCAGCAATCCCACTTCTGGGCATATAGCCAGAGAAAACCATAAATCGAAAAGACACATTCACCACAATGTTCATTGCAGCACTATTTACAATAGCCAGATAATGGAAGCAACCTAAATGCCCACAGACAGATGAATGGATAAAGAAGTGGTACATATATAAAATGGAATATTACTCAGCCATAAAAAGGAATGAAACTGGGTCATTTGTAGAGAAGTCGATGGATCTAGAGACTGTCATACAGAGTGAAGTAAGTCAGAAAGAGAAAAAGAAATATTGTGTATTAATGCCTATATGTGGAACCTCGAAAAATGGTTCAGATGAACTGGTTTGCAGGGCAGAAATAGAGACACAGAAGTAGAGAACACACGTATGGACACCAAGTGGGGGAAGCCATGGGGTGGTGGTGGTGGGATGAGTTGGGAGACTGGGATTGACCTGTATACATGTATATGCATAAAATAGATAACTAATAATAACCTGCTGTATAAAAAATAAATAAAATTAAATTTCAAAATTTAAAAAAATAAAATTTTAAAATAAAACAGAAAAAAGTTCTTCCATTCACACAGATGTATTTATATGAATGAATTATTTCCATGCTTATATCTATAAATACATAAAAGAGGAATAAAATCTAACTTGAACCAAAAAAGAAAAAAAAAAAACTTGAACCCAACAGTTATACAGAGGAAAACCCTATCAAGGCACTAGCTCCAGCGGGAAACAATTCTGAAATTGGTCAGAGGTGGGGAATCATCTCCCATACAGCCAGCAGCACCGCCCCCCATGCAAGGAGCGTCCTCATTGCAAAGCTGGGGGACCGTGCCGAGGCCTCTGTGAGTAAATGTGAGCTGAGCCCCAGGCCAGCTGCTGCTGAACTGTTCCCACCCTTCCCAGGTAAAACACCTGAATATGTAGGAGGGCTTGAAAGCCTAGAGGAAGGGCCGTGGAGCCACACCAGTGACAGCACGCAGGCCCACTTGGTGCCTGCAGGCCAGCCAGGATGGTCCTGGCCCCGGGCACTCTTCTGGAAGCTTTCCATTTCCCTGCCTGAGATACCCCTCCTGTCCCGGCCCCCACTCCTTTTTTTCCTTCCTCACCTCAGCCCGGAGAGAAATTCCAGTGGAAGTTATGGGTGACACATCCTCTTCTTTACAGGTGGCAGCCTGGCAACTCCTGCAGAAAGTCCAGCAGAGCCCCACTCACACCGGGCCACCAACAAAGCCAGGGACCCTCACACCCTCCCACCAGCACAACCCCGAGACTGCTGACGGGGCAGAGAATATGGAGTCAGGCACAGATGCAGGGGCTATTGCTGCCTGGAGCGCTGTTTCTATTGACCTCAACCCAGGCACACCTGGGGAGGGCTTGCCCGCAGGGTCAGGCTGCCCAGGTCAGCTAATCCTCAGCCCTCAGGGAATCACATTGCAGAAAATGGACCTCGCTAAGACAGAATATTAGCCAAGGAGAAAAAGGACACAATGCCATTTGCAGCACCGTACATGAGTCTAGAGGTAATCACGTGACTTGTAGTAAGTCAGAAAGTGAAAGACACATATCGTATGATATCACTTATAGGTGTTACCTAAAAATGGATACCAGGGCAGATATTTCCACGGAGAAGGGCAATCCCAGATTCATTAAACAAACTTATGGTTCACCAATGGAAAGGTGTGAGGATTGGATTCATTACGATATTGGGGTTAACAGACATATACAAACACAGGTGAAATATATAATCACCAAAGGCCTACGGAATACCAAGAGAGGACTACTCAACATTCTGTCATAACGTACATGGGAAAAGGATCCCAGGAAGAACAGACATATGTATATGTGTAAAAGAAACACATCTTGCACACCTACAACAAGCCAAACGTTGTCATCAAACTTGCTGTAATAAAAAATAAAAAAATAAATTAAAAACATGAACAAGAAGTAGTGAGACAAACTTGAGGGGCTTTCTCCTGGCACATTCCATTCTAAATTACAATCTAGAACACGACTTCCACTGAGGCTCTGCTGCCCTAGTAACCAGATTTGGTAAGGGAGAACTGCTGCCACCTTGTGGCCGTTTCACACAACAGCAGCTTTAATCCCAGCGCTAATGGTCAGTGGATATTCAAAATCATTACCGGCCTGTAAATGACACCTGCCCTGAAAACAAATCCTGGGGTCATATATCGACCAAAAAATTCAAAAGACGTCCATATTTCAAAACGACCGTTTCAAGAGCCATATTTTACGCACATTAGTGTTCTGCTTCTTTTGCTTTCTTTCTTTCTTTTTGTTAAAAAATCGGGAATGGAAAAAAGCAACCCTCAGAATGGGCGAAAATGTTCGCAAACGAATCAATGGACAAAGGTTCAATCTCCAATATATATAAACAGCTCATGCAGCTTAATATTAATAAAACAAACAACCCAATACAAAAATGGGCAGAAGATCTAAATAGATGTTTCTTCAAAGAAGGCACAGACATGGCCAAGACGCACATGAAAAGCTGCTCAACATCACTAATTATTAGAGAAATGCAAATCAAAACTACAATGAGGTGTGACCTCACACCTGTTAGAATCGGCATCTTCAGAAAATCTACAAACCGAAAATTCTGGGCAGGGTGTGGACAAAAGGAACCCTCTTCCACTATTGGTGGGAATGTAAATTGATACAGTCACTATGGAGAACAGTATGGAGGTTCCTTTAGAAAACTAAAAAGAGAATTACCATCTGATCCAGCAATCCCACTTCTGGGCATATAGCCAGAGAAAACCATAAATCGAAAAGACACATTCACCACAATGTTCATTGCAGCACTATTTACAATAGCCAGATAATGGAAGCAACCTAAATGCCCACAGACAGATGAATGGATAAAGAAGTGGTACATATATAAAATGGAATATTACTCAGCCATAAAAAGGAATGAAACTGGGTCATTTGTAGAGAAGTCGATGGATCTAGAGACTGTCATACAGAGTGAAGTAAGTCAGAAAGAGAAAAAGAAATATTGTGTATTAATGCCTATATGTGGAACCTCGAACAATGGTTCAGATGAACTGGTTTGCAGGGCAGAAATAGAGACACAGAAGTAGAGAACACATGTATGGACACCTAGTGGGGGAAGCCATGGGGTGGTGGTGGTGGGATGAGTTGGGAGACTGGGATTGACCTGTATACATGTATATGCATAAAATAGATAACTAATAATAACCTGCTGTATAAAAAAATAAATAAAATTAAATTTCAAAATTTTAAAAAATAAAATTGAAAAATAAAACAGAAAAAAGTTCTTCCATTCACACAGATGTATTTATATGAATGAATTATTTCCATGCTTATATCTATAAATACATAAAAGAGGAATAAAATCTAACTTGAACCAAAAAAGAAAAAAAAAAGTTGAACCCAACAGTTATACAGAGGAAAACCCTATCAAGGCACTAGCTCCAGCGGGAAACAATTCTGAAATTGGTCAGAGGTGGGGAATCATCTCCCATACAGCCAGCAGCACCGCCCCCCATGCAAGGAGCGTCCTCACTGCAAAGCTGGGGGACCGTGCCGAGGCCTCTGTGAGTAAATGTGAGCTGAGCCCCAGGCCAGCTGCTGCTGAACTGTTCCCACCCTTCCCAGGTAAAACACCTGAATATGTAGGAGGGCTTGAAATCCTAGAGGAAGGGCCATGGAGCCACACCAGCGACAGCACGCAGGCCCACTTGGTGCCTGCAGGCCAGCCAGGATGGTCCTGGCCCCGGGCACTCTTCTGGAAGCTTTCCATTTCCCTGCCGGAGATACCCCTCCTGTCCCGGCCCCCACTCCTTTTTTTCCTTCCTCACCTCAGCCCGGAGAGAAATTCCAGTGGAAGTTATGGGTGACACATCCTCTTCTTTACAGGTGGCAGCCTGGCAACTCCTGCAGAAAGTCCAGCACAGCCCCACTCACACCGGGCCACCAACAAAGCCAGGGACCCTCACACCCTCCCACCAGCACAGACCCGAGACTGCTGACGGGGCAGAGAATATGGAGTCAGGCACAGCTGCAGGGGCTATTGCTGCCTGGAGCGCTGTTTCTATTGACCTCAACCCAGGCACACCTGGGGAGGGCCGGCCGGCAGGGTCAGGCTGCCCAGGTCAGCTAATCCTCAGCCCTCAGGGAATCACATTGCAGAAAATGGACCTCGCTAAGACAGAATATTAGCCAAGGAAAAAAAGGACACAATGCCATTTGCAGCACCGTACATGAGTCTAGAGGTAATCACGTGACTTGTAGTAAGTCAGAAAGTGAAAGACACATATCGTATGATATCAGTTATAGGTGTTACCTAAAAATGGATACCAGGGCAGATATTTCCACGGAGAAGGGCAATCCCAGATTCATTACAGAAACTTATGGTTCACCAATGGAAAGGTGTGAGGATTGGATTCATTACGATATTGGGGTTAACAGACATATACAAACACAGGTGAAATATATAATCACCAAAGGCCTACGGAATACCAAGAGAGGACTACTCAACATTCTGTCATAACGTACATGGGAAAAGGATCCCAGGAAGAACAGACATATGTATATGTGTAAAAGAAACACATCTTGCACACCTACAACAAGCCAAACGTTGTCATCAAACTTGCTGTAATAAAAAATAAAAGAAATAAATTAAAATCATGAACAAGAAGTAGTGAGACAAACTTGAGGGGCTTTCTCCTGGCACATTCCATTCTAAATTACAATCTAGAACACGACTTCCATTGAGGCTCTGCTGCCCTAGTAACCAGATTTGGTAAGGGAGAACTGCTGCCACCTTGTGGCCGTTTCACACAACAGCAGCTTTAATCCCAGCGCTAATGGTCAGTGGATATTCAAAATCATTACCGGCCTGTAAATGACACCTGCCCTGAAAACAAATCCTGGGGTCATATATCGACCAAAAAATTCAAAAGACGTCCATATTTCAAAACGACCGTTTCAAGAGGCATATTTTACGCACATTAGTGTTCTGCTTCTTTTGCTTTCTTTCTTTCTTTTTGTTAAAAAATCGGGAATGGAAAAAAGCAACCCTCAGAATGGGCCAAAATGTTCGCAAACGAATCAATGGACAAAGGTTCAATCTCCAATATATATAAACAGCTCATGCAGCTTAATATTAATAAAACAAACAACCCAATACAAAAATGGGCAGAAGATCTAAATAGATGTTTCTTCAAAGAAGGCACAGACATGGCCAAGACGCACATGAAAAGCTGCTCAACATCACTAATTATTAGAGAAATGCAAATCAAAACTACAATGAGGTGTGACCTCACACCTGTTAGAATCGGCATCTTCAGAAAATCTACAAACCGAAAATTCTGGGCAGGGTGTGGACAAAAGGAACCCTCTTCCACTATTGGTGGGAATGTAAATTGATACAGTCACTATGGAGAACAGTATGGAGGTTCCTTTAGAAAACTAAAAAGAGAATTACCATCTGATCCAGCAATCCCACTTCTGGGCATATAGCCAGAGAAAACCATAAATCGAAAAGACACATTCACCACAATGTTCATTGCAGCACTATTTACAATAGCCAGATAATGGAAGCAACCTAAATGCCCACAGACAGATGAATGGATAAAGAAGTGGTACATATATAAAATGGAATATTACTCAGCCATAAAAAGGAATGAAACTGGGTCATTTGTAGAGAAGTCGATGGATCTAGAGACTGTCATACAGAGTGAAGTAAGTCAGAAAGAGAAAAAGAAATATTGTGTATTAATGCCTATATGTGGAACCTCGAAAAATGGTTCAGATGAACTGGTTTGCAGGGCAGAAATAGAGACACAGAAGTAGAGAACACACGTATGGACACCAAGTGGGGGAAGCCATGGGGTGGTGGTGGTGGGATGAGTTGGGAGACTGGGATTGACCTGTATACATGTATATGCATAAAATAGATAACTAATAATAACCTGCTGTATAAAAAATAAATAAAATTAAATTTCAAAATTAAAAAAAATAAAATTTTAAAATAAAACAGAAAAAAGTTCTTCCATTCACACAGATGTATTTATATGAATGAATTATTTCCATGCTTATATCTATAAATACATAAAAGAGGAATAAAATCTAACTTGAACCAAAAAAGAAAAAAAAAACTTGAACCCAACAGTTATACAGAGGAAAACCCTATCAAGGCACTAGCTCCAGCGGGAAACAATTCTGAAATTGGTCAGAGGTGGGGAATCATCTCCCATACAGCCAGCAGCACCGCCCCCCATGCAAGGAGCGTCCTCATTGCAAAGCTGGGGGACCGTGCCGAGGCCTCTGTGAGTAAATGTGAGCTGAGCCCCAGGCCAGCTGCTGCTGAACTGTTCCCACCCTTCCCAGGTAAAACACCTGAATATGTAGGAGGGCTTGAAAGCCTAGAGGAAGGGCCGTGGAGCCACACCAGTGACAGCACGCAGGCCCACTTGGTGCCTGCAGGCCAGCCAGGATGGTCCTGGCCCCGGGCACTCTTCTGGAAGCTTTCCATTTCCCTGCCTGAGATACCCCTCCTGTCCCGGCCCCCACTCCTTTTTTTCCTTCCTCACCTCAGCCCGGAGAGAAATTCCAGTGGAAGTTATGGGTGACACATCCTCTTCTTTACAGGTGGCAGCCTGGCAACTCCTGCAGAAAGTCCAGCACAGCCCCACTCACACCGGGCCACCAACAAAGCCAGGGACCCTCACACCCTCCCACCAGCACAACCCCGAGACTGCTGACGGGGCAGAGAATATGGAGTCAGGCACAGATGCAGGGGCTATTGCTGCCTGGAGCACTGTTTCTATTGACCTCAACCCAGGCACACCTGGGGAGGGCTTGCCCGCAGGGTCAGGCTGCCCAGGTCAGCTAATCCTCAGCCCTCAGGGAATCACATTGCAGAAAATGGACCTCGCTAAGACAGAATATTAGCCAAGGAGAAAAAGGACACAATGCCATTTGCAGCACCGTACATGAGTCTAGAGGTAATCACGTGACTTGTAGTAAGTCAGAAAGTGAAAGACACATATCGTATGATATCACTTATAGGTGTTACCTAAAAATGGATACCAGGGCAGATATTTCCACGGAGAAGGGCAATCCCAGATTCATTAAACAAACTTATGGTTCACCAATGGAAAGGTGTGAGGATTGGATTCATTACGATATTGGGGTTAACAGACATATACAAACACAGGTGAAATATATAATCACCAAAGGCCTACGGAATACCAAGAGAGGACTACTCAACATTCTGTCATAACGTACATGGGAAAAGGATCCCAGGAAGAACAGACATATGTATATGTGTAAAAGAAACACATCTTGCACACCTACAACAAGCCAAACGTTGTCATCAAACTTGCTGTAATAAAAAATAAAAAAATAAATTAAAAACATGAACAAGAAGTAGTGAGACAAACTTGAGGGGCTTTCTCCTGGCACATTCCATTCTAAATTACAATCTAGAACACGACTTCCACTGAGGCTCTGCTGCCCTAGTAACCAGATTTGGTAAGGGAGAACTGCTGCCACCTTGTGGCCGTTTCACACAACAGCAGCTTTAATCCCAGCGCTAATGGTCAGTGGATATTCAAAATCATTACCGGCCTGTAAATGACACCTGCCCTGAAAACAAATCCTGGGGTCATATATCGACCAAAAAATTCAAAAGACGTCCATATTTCAAAACGACCGTTTCAAGAGCCATATTTTACGCACATTAGTGTTCTGCTTCTTTTGCTTTCTTTCTTTCTTTTTGTTAAAAAATCGGGAATGGAAAAAAGCAACCCTCAGAATGGGCGAAAATGTTCGCAAACGAATCAATGGACAAAGGTTCAATCTCCAATATATATAAACAGCTCATGCAGCTTAATATTAATAAAACAAACAACCCAATACAAAAATGGGCAGAAGATCTAAATAGATGTTTCTTCAAAGAAGGCACAGACATGGCCAAGACGCACATGAAAAGCTGCTCAACATCACTAATTATTAGAGAAATGCAAATCAAAACTACAATGAGGTGTGACCTCACACCTGTTAGAATCGGCATCTTCAGAAAATCTACAAACCGAAAATTCTGGGCAGGGTGTGGACAAAAGGAACCCTCTTCCACTATTGGTGGGAATGTAAATTGATACAGTCACTATGGAGAACAGTATGGAGGTTCCTTTAGAAAACTAAAAAGAGAATTACCATCTGATCCAGCAATCCCACTTCTGGGCATATAGCCAGAGAAAACCATAAATCGAAAAGACACATTCACCACAATGTTCATTGCAGCACTATTTACAATAGCCACATAATGGAAGCAACCTAAATGTCCACAGACAGATGAATGGATAAAGAAGTGGTACATATATAAAATGGAATATTACTCAGCCATAAAAAGGAATGAAACTGGGTCATTTGTAGAGAAGTCGATGGATCTAGAGACTGTCATACAGAGTGAAGTAAGTCAGAAAGAGAAAAAGAAATATTGTGTATTAATGCCTATATGTGGAACCTCGAAAAATGGTTCAGATGAACTGGTTTGCAGGGCAGAAATAGAGACACAGAAGTAGAGAACACACGTATGGACACCAAGTGGGGGAAGCCATGGGGTGGTGGTGGTGGGATGTGTTGGGAGACTGGGATTGACCTGTTTACATGTATATGCATAAAATAGATAACTAATAATAACCTGCTGTATAAAAAAATAAATAAAATTAAATTTCAAAATTTTAAAAAATAAAATTGAAAAATAAAACAGAAAAAATTTCTTCCATTCACACAGATGTATTTATATGAATGAATTATTTCCATGCTTATATCTATAAATACATAAAAGAGGAATAAAATCTAACTTGAACCAAAAGAGAAAAAAAAAAAACTTGAACCCAACAGTTATACAGAGGAAAACCCTATCAAGGCACTAGCTCCAGCGGGAAACAATTCTGAAATTGGTCAGAGGTGGGGAATCATCTCCCATACAGCCAGCAGCACGGCCCCCCATGCAAGGATCGTCCTCATTGCAAAGCTGGGGGACCGTGCCGAGGCTTCTGTGAGTAAATGTGAGCTGAGCCCCAGGCCAGCTGCTGCTGAACTGTTCCCACCCTTCCCAGGTAAAACACCTGAATATGTAGGAGGGCTTGAAAGCCTAGAGGAAGGGCCATGGAGCCACACCAGCGACAGCACGCAGGCCCACTTGGTGCCTGCAGGCCAGCCAGGATGGTCCTGGCCCCGGGCACTCTTCTGGAAGCTTTCCATTTCCCTGCCTGAGATACCCCTCCTGTCCCGGCCCCCACTCCTTTTTTTCCTTCCTCACCTCAGCCCGGAGAGAAATTCCAGTGGAAGTTATGTGTGACACATCCTCTTCTTTACAGGTGGCAGCCTGGCAACTCCTGCAGAAAGTCCAGCAGAGCCCCACTCACACCGGGCCACCAACAAAGCCAGGGACCCTCACACCCTCCCACCAGCACAGCCCCGAGACTGCTGACGGGGCAGAGAATATGGAGTCAGGCACAGCTGCAGGGGCTATTGCTGCCTGGAGCGTTGTTTCTATAGACCTCAACCTAGGCACACCTGGGGAGGGCTTGCCGGCAGGGTCAGGCTGCTCAGGTCAGCTAATCCTCAGCCCTCAGGGAATCACATTGCAGAAAATGGACCTCGCTAAGACAGAATATTAGCCAAGGAAAAAAAGGACACAATGCCATTTGCAGCACCGTACATGAGTCTAGAGGTAATCACGTGACTTGTAGTAAGTCAGAAAGTGAAAGACACATATCGTATGATATCACTTATCGGTGTTACCTAAAAATGGATACCAGGGCAGATATTTCCACGGAGAAGGGCAATCCCAGATTCATTACAGAAACTTATGGTTCACCAATGGAAAGGTGTGAGGATTGGATTCATTACGATATTGGGGTTAACAGACATATACAAACACAGGTGAAATATATAATCACCAAAGGCCTACGGAATACCAAGAGAGGACTACTCAACATTCTGTCATAAGGTACATGGGAAAAGGATCCCAGGAAGAACAGACATATGTATATGTGTAAAAGAAACACATCTTGCACACCTACAACAAGCCAAACGTTGTCATCAAACTTGCTGTAATAAAAAATAAAAGAAATAAATTAAAAACATGAACAAGAAGTAGTGAGACAAACTTGAGGGGCTTTCTCCTGGCACATTCCATTCTAAATTACAATCTAGAACACGACTTCCATTGAGGCTCTGCTGCCCTAGTAACCAGATTTGGTAAGGGAGAACTGCTGCCACCTTGTGGCCGTTTCACACAACAGCAGCTTTAATCCCAGCGCTAATGGTCTGTGGATATTCAAAATCATTACCGGCCTGTAAATGACACCTGCCCTGAAAACAAATCCTGGGGTCATATATCGACCAAAAAATTCAAAAGACGTCCATATTTCAAAACGACAGTTTCAAGAGGCATATTTTACGCACATTAGTGTTCTGCTTCTTTTGCTTTCTTTCTTTTTGTTAAAAAATCGGGAATGGAAAAAAGCAACCCTCAGAATGGGCGAAAATGTTCGCAAACGAATCAATGGACAAAGGTTCAATCTCCAATATATATAAACAGCTCATGCAGCTTAATATTAATAAAACAAACAACCCAATACAAAAATGGGCAGAAGATCTAAATAGATGTTTCTTCAAAGAAGGCACAGACATGGCCAAGACGCACATGAAAAGCTGCTCAACATCACTAATTATTAGAGAAATGCAAATCAAAACTACAATGAGGTATGACCTCACACCTGTTAGAATCGGCATCTTCAGAAAATCTACAAACCGAAAATTCTGGGCAGGGTGTGGACAAAAGGAACCCTCTTCCACTATTGGTGGGAATGTAAATTGATACAGTCACTATGGAGAACAGTATGGAGGTTCCTTTAGAAAACTAAAAAGAGAATTACCATCTGATCCAGCAATCCCACTTCTGGGCATATAGCCAGAGAAAACCATAAATCAAAAAGACACATTCACCACAATGTTCATTGCAGCACTATTTACAATAGCCAGATAATGGAAGCAACCTAAATGCCCACAGACAGATGAATGGATAAAGATGTGGTACATATATAAAATGGAATATTACTCAGCCATAAAAAGGAATGAAACTGGGTCATTTGTAGAGAAGTCGATGGATCTAGAGACTGTCATACAGAGTGAAGTAAGTCAGAAAGAGAAAAAGAAATATTGTGTATTAATGCCTATATGTGGAACCTCGAAAAATGGTTCAGATGAACTGGTTTGCAGGGCAGAAATAGAGACACAGAAGTAGAGAACACACGTATGGACACCAAGTGGGGGAAGCCATGGGGTGGTGGTGGTGGGATGAGTTGGGAGACTGGGATTGACCTGTATACATGTATATGCATAAAATAGATAACTAATAATAACCTGCTGTATAAAAAAATAAATAAAATTAAATTTCAAAATTTTTAAAAATAAAATTGAAAAATAAAACAGAAAAAAGTTCTTCCATTCACCCAGATGTATTTATATGAATGAATTATTTCCATGCTTATATCTATAAATACATAAAAGAGGAATAAAATCTAACTTGAATCAAAAAAGAAAAAAAAAAAACTTGAACCCAACAGTTATACAGAGGAAAACCCTATCAAGGCACTAGCTCCAGCGGGAAACAATTCTGAAATTGGTCAGAGGTGGGGAATCATCTCCCATACAACCAGCAGCACCGCCCCCCATGCAAGGAGCGTCCTCATTGCAAAGCTGGGGGACCGTGCCGAGGCCTCTGTGAGTAAACGCGAGCTGAGCCCCAGGCCAGCTGCTGCTGAACTGTTCCCACCCTTCCCAGGTAAAACACCTGAATATGTACGAGGGCTTGAAAGCCTAGAAGAAGGGCCATGGAGCCACACCAGTGACAGCACACAGGCCCACTTGGTGCCTGCAGGCCAGCAGTTTGGTCCTGGCCCCGGGCACTCTTCTGGAAGCTTTCCATTTCCCTGCCTGAGATACCCCTCCTGTCCCGGCCCCCACTCCTTTTTTTCCTTCCTCACCTCAGCCCGGAGAGAAATTCCAGTGGAAGTTATGGGTGACACATCCTCTTCTTTACAGGTGGCAGCCTGGCAACTCCTGCAGAAAGTCCAGCACAGCCCCACTCACACCGGGCCACCAACAAAGCCAGGGACCCTCACACCCTCCCACCAGCACAACCCCGAGACTGCTGACGGGGCAGAGAATATGGAGTCAGGCACAGCTGCAGGGGCTATTGTTGCCTGGAGCGTTGTTTCTATTGACCTCAACCCAGGCACACCTGGGGAGGGCTTGCCGGCAGGGTCAGGCTGCCCAGGTCAGCTAATCCTCAGCCCTCAGGGAATCACATTGCAGAAAATGGACCTCGCTAAGACAGAATATTAGCCAAGGAGAAAAAGGACACAATGCCATTTGCAGCACCGTACATGAGTCTAGAGGTAATCACGTGACTTGTAGTAAGTCAGAAAGTGAAAGACACATATCGTATGATATCACTTATAGGTGTTACCTAAAAATGGATACCAGGGCAGATATTTCCACGGAGAAGGGCAATCCCAGATTCATTAAACAAACTTATGGTTCACCAATGGAAAGGTGTGAGGATTGGATTCATTACGATATTGGGGTTAACAGACATATACAAACACAGGTGAAATATATAATCACCAAAAGCCTACGGAATACCAAGAGAGGACTACTCAACGTTCTGTCATAACGTACATGGGAAAAGGATCCCAGGAAGAACAGACATATGTATATGTGTAAAAGAAACACATCTTGCACACCTACAACAAGCCAAACGTTGTCATCAAACTTGCTGTAATAAAAAATAAAAAAATAAATTAAAAACATGAACAAGAAGTAATGAGACAAACTTGAGGGGCTTTCTCCTGGCACATTCCATTCTAAATTACAATCTAGAACACGACTTCCACTGAGGCTCTGCTGCCCTAGTAACCAGATTTGGTAAGGGAGAACTGCTGCCACCTTGTGGCCGTTTCACACAACAGCAGCTTTAATCCCAGCGCTAATGGTCAGTGGATATTCAAAATCATTACCGGCCTGTAAATGACACCTGCCCTGAAAACAAATCCTGGGGTCATATATCGACCAAAAAATTCAAAAGACGTCCATATTTCAAAACGACCGTTTCAAGAGCCATATTTTACGCACATTAGTGTTCTGCTTCTTTTGCTTTCTTTCTTTCTTTTTGTTAAAAAATCGGGAATGGAAAAAGGCAACCCTCAGAATGGGCGAAAATGTTCGCAAATGAATCAATGGACAAAGGTTCAATCTCCAATATATATAAACAGCTCATGCAGCTTAATATTAATAAAACAAACAACCCAATACAAAAATGGGCAGAAGATCTAAATAGATGTTTCTTCAAAGAAGGCACAGACATGGCCAAGACGCACATGAAAAGCTGCTCAACATCACTAATTATTAGAGAAATGCAAATCAAAACTACAATGAGGTGTGACCTCACACCTGTTAGAATCGGCATCTTCAGAAAATCTACAAACCGAAAATTCTGGGCAGGGTGTGGACAAAAGGAACCCTCTTCCACTATTGGTGGGAATGTAAATTGATACAGTCACTATGGAGAACAGTATGGAGGTTCCTTTAGAAAACTAAAAAGAGAATTACCATCTGATCCAGCAATCCCACTTCTGGGCATATAGCCAGAGAAAACCATAAATCAAAAAGACACATTCACCACAATGTTCATTGCAGCACTATTTACAATAGCCAGATAATGGAAGCAACCTAAATGCCCACAGACAGATGAATGGATAAAGAAGTGGTACATATATAAAATGGAATATTACTCAGCCATAAAAAGGAATGAAACTGGGTCATTTGTAGAGAAGTCGATGGATCTAGAGACTGTCATACAGAGTGAAGTAAGTCAGAAAGAGAAAAAGAAATATTGTGTATTAATGCCTATATGTGGAACCTCGAAAAATGGTTCAGATGAACTGGTTTGCAGGGCAGAAATAGAGACACAGAAGTAGAGAACACACGTATGGACACCAAGTGGGGGAAGCCATGGGGTGGTGGTGGTGGGATGAGTTGGGAGACTGGGATTGACCTGTATACATGTATATGCATAAAATAGATAACTAATAATAACCTGCTGTATAAAAAATAAATAAAATTAAATTTCAAAATTAAAAAAAATAAAATTTTAAAATAAAACAGAAAAAAGTTCTTCCATTCACACAGATGTATTTATATGAATGAATTATTTCCATGCTTATATCTATAAATACATAAAAGAGGAATAAAATCTAACTTGAATCAAAAAAGAAAAAAAAAAAACTTGAACCCAACAGTTATACAGAGGAAAACCCTATCAAGGCACTAGCTCCAGCGGGAAACAATTCTGAAATTGGTCAGAGATGGGGAATCATCTCCCATACAGCCAGCAGCACCGCCCCCCATGCAAGGAGCGTCCTCATTGCAAAGCTGGGCGACCGTGCCGAGGCCTCTGTGAGTAAATGTGAGCTGAGCCCCAGGCCAGCTGCTGCTGAACTGTTCCCACCCTTCCCAGGTAAAACACCTGAATATGTAGGAGGGCTTGAAAGCCTAGAGGAAGGGCCGTGGAGCCACACCAGTGACAGCACGCAGGCCCACTTGGTGCCTGCAGGCCAGCCAGGATGGTCCTGGCCCCGGGCACTCTTCTGGAAGCTTTCCATTTCCCTGCCTGAGATACCCCTCCTGTCCCGGCCCCCACTCCTTTTTTTCCTTCCTCACCTCAGCCCGGAGAGAAATTCCAGTGGAAGTTATGGGTGACACATCCTCTTCTTTACAGGTGGCAGCCTGGCAACTCCTGCAGAAAGTCCAGCAGAGCCCCACTCACACCGGGCCACCAACAAAGCCAGGGACCCTCACACCCTCCCACCAGCACAACCCCGAGACTGCTGACGGGGCAGAGAATATGGAGTCAGGCACAGATGCAGGGGCTATTGCTGCCTGGAGCGCTGTTTCTATTGACCTCAACCCAGGCACACCTGGGGAGGGCTTGCCCGCAGGGTCAGGCTGCCCAGGTCAGCTAATCCTCAGCCCTCAGGGAATCACATTGCAGAAAATGGACCTCGCTAAGACAGAATATTAGCCAAGGAGAAAAAGGACACAATGCCATTTGCAGCACCGTACATGAGTCTAGAGGTAATCACGTGACTTGTAGTAAGTCAGAAAGTGAAAGACACATATCGTATGATATCACTTATAGGTGTTACCTAAAAATGGATACCAGGGCAGATATTTCCACGGAGAAGGGCAATCCCAGATTCATTAAACAAACTTATGGTTCACCAATGGAAAGGTGTGAGGATTGGATTCATTACGATATTGGGGTTAACAGACATATACAAACACAGGTGAAATATATAATCACCAAAGGCCTACGGAATACCAAGAGAGGACTACTCAACATTCTGTCATAACGTACATGGGAAAAGGATCCCAGGAAGAACAGACATATGTATATGTGTAAAAGAAACACATCTTGCACACCTACAACAAGCCAAACGTTGTCATCAAACTTGCTGTAATAAAAAATAAAAAAATAAATTAAAAACATGAACAAGAAGTAGTGAGACAAACTTGAGGGGCTTTCTCCTGGCACATTCCATTCTAAATTACAATCTAGAACACGACTTCCACTGAGGCTCTGCTGCCCTAGTAACCAGATTTGGTAAGGGAGAACTGCTGCCACCTTGTGGCCGTTTCACACAACAGCAGCTTTAATCCCAGCGCTAATGGTCAGTGGATATTCAAAATCATTACCGGCCTGTAAATGACACCTGCCCTGAAAACAAATCCTGGGGTCATATATCGACCAAAAAATTCAAAAGACGTCCATATTTCAAAACGACCGTTTCAAGAGCCATATTTTACGCACATTAGTGTTCTGCTTCTTTTGCTTTCTTTCTTTCTTTTTGTTAAAAAATCGGGAATGGAAAAAGGCAACCCTCAGAATGGGCGAAAATGTTCGCAAATGAATCAATGGACAAAGGTTCAATCTCCAATATATATAAACAGCTCATGCAGCTTAATATTAATAAAACAAACAACCCAATACAAAAATGGGCAGAAGATCTAAATAGATGTTTCTTCAAAGAAGGCACAGACATGGCCAAGACGCACATGAAAAGCTGCTCAACATCACTAATTATTAGAGAAATGCAAATCAAAACTACAATGAGGTGTGACCTCACACCTGTTAGAATCGGCATCTTCAGAAAATCTACAAACCGAAAATTCTGGGCAGGGTGTGGACAAAAGGAACCCTCTTCCACTATTGGTGGGAATGTAAATTGATACAGTCACTATGGAGAACAGTATGGAGGTTCCTTTAGAAAACTAAAAAGAGAATTACCATCTGATCCAGCAATCCCACTTCTGGGCATATAGCCAGAGAAAACCATAAATCGAAAAGACACATTCACCACAATGTTCATTGCAGCACTATTTACAATAGCCAGATAATGGAAGCAACCTAAATGCCCACAGACAGATGAATGGATAAAGAAGTGGTACATATATAAAATGGAATATTACTCAGCCATAAAAAGGAATGAAACTGGGTCATTTGTAGAGAAGTCGATGGATCTAGAGACTGTCATACAGAGTGAAGTAAGTCAGAAAGAGAAAAAGAAATATTGTGTATTAATGCCTATATGTGGAACCTCGAAAAATGGTTCAGATGAACTGGTTTGCAGGGCAGAAATAGAGACACAGAAGTAGAGAACACACGTATGGACACCAAGTGGGGGAAGCCATGGGGTGGTGGTGGTGGGATGAGTTGGGAGACTGGGATTGACCTGTATACATGTATATGCATAAAATAGATAACTAATAATAACCTGCTGTATAAAAAATAAATAAAATTAAATTTCAAAATTTAAAAAAATAAAATTTTAAAATAAAACAGAAAAAAGTTCTTCCATTCACACAGATGTATTTATATGAATGAATTATTTCCATGCTTATATCTATAAATACATAAAAGAGGAATAAAATCTAACTTGAACCAAAAAAGAAAAAAAAAAAACTTGAACCCAACAGTTATACAGAGGAAAACCCTATCAAGGCACTAGCTCCAGCGGGAAACAATTCTGAAATTGGTCAGAGGTGGGGAATCATCTCCCATACAGCCAGCAGCACCGCCCCCCATGCAAGGAGCGTCCTCATTGCAAAGCTGGGGGACCGTGCCGAGGCCTCTGTGAGTAAATGTGAGCTGAGCCCCAGGCCAGCTGCTGCTGAACTGTTCCCACCCTTCCCAGGTAAAACACCTGAATATGTAGGAGGGCTTGAAAGCCTAGAGGAAGGGCCGTGGAGCCACACCAGTGACAGCACGCAGGCCCACTTGGTGCCTGCAGGCCAGCCAGGATGGTCCTGGCCCCGGGCACTCTTCTGGAAGCTTTCCATTTCCCTGCCTGAGATACCCCTCCTGTCCCGGCCCCCACTCCTTTTTTTCCTTCCTCACCTCAGCCCGGAGAGAAATTCCAGTGGAAGTTATGGGTGACACATCCTCTTCTTTACAGGTGGCAGCCTGGCAACTCCTGCAGAAAGTCCAGCAGAGCCCCACTCACACCGGGCCACCAACAAAGCCAGGGACCCTCACACCCTCCCACCAGCACAACCCCGAGACTGCTGACGGGGCAGAGAATATGGAGTCAGGCACAGATGCAGGGGCTATTGCTGCCTGGAGCGCTGTTTCTATTGACCTCAACCCAGGCACACCTGGGGAGGGCTTGCCCGCAGGGTCAGGCTGCCCAGGTCAGCTAATCCTCAGCCCTCAGGGAATCACATTGCAGAAAATGGACCTCGCTAAGACAGAATATTAGCCAAGGAGAAAAAGGACACAATGCCATTTGCAGCACCGTACATGAGTCTAGAGGTAATCACGTGACTTGTAGTAAGTCAGAAAGTGAAAGACACATATCGTATGATATCACTTATAGGTGTTACCTAAAAATGGATACCAGGGCAGATATTTCCACGGAGAAGGGCAATCCCAGATTCATTAAACAAACTTATGGTTCACCAATGGAAAGGTGTGAGGATTGGATTCATTACGATATTGGGGTTAACAGACATATACAAACACAGGTGAAATATATAATCACCAAAGGCCTACGGAATACCAAGAGAGGACTACTCAACATTCTGTCATAACGTACATGGGAAAAGGATCCCAGGAAGAACAGACATATGTATATGTGTAAAAGAAACACATCTTGCACACCTACAACAAGCCAAACGTTGTCATCAAACTTGCTGTAATAAAAAATAAAAAAATAAATTAAAAACATGAACAAGAAGTAGTGAGACAAACTTGAGGGGCTTTCTCCTGGCACATTCCATTCTAAATTACAATCTAGAACACGACTTCCACTGAGGCTCTGCTGCCCTAGTAACCAGATTTGGTAAGGGAGAACTGCTGCCACCTTGTGGCCGTTTCACACAACAGCAGCTTTAATCCCAGCGCTAATGGTCAGTGGATATTCAAAATCATTACCGGCCTGTAAATGACACCTGCCCTGAAAACAAATCCTGGGGTCATATATCGACCAAAAAATTCAAAAGACGTCCATATTTCAAAACGACCGTTTCAAGAGCCATATTTTACGCACATTAGTGTTCTGCTTCTTTTGCTTTCTTTCTTTCTTTTTGTTAAAAAATCGGGAATGGAAAAAAGCAACCCTCAGAATGGGCGAAAATGTTCGCAAACGAATCAATGGACAAAGGTTCAATCTCCAATATATATAAACAGCTCATGCAGCTTAATATTAATAAAACAAACAACCCAATACAAAAATGGGCAGAAGATCTAAATAGATGTTTCTTCAAAGAAGGCACAGACATGGCCAAGACGCACATGAAAAGCTGCTGAACATCACTAATTATTAGAGAAATGCAAATCAAAACTACAATGAGGTGTGACCTCACACCTGTTAGAATCGGCATCTTCAGAAAATCTACAAACCGAAAATTCTGGGCAGGGTGTGGACAAAAGGAACCCTCTTCCACTATTGGTGGGAATGTAAATTGATACAGTCACTATGGAGAACAGTATGGAGGTTCCTTTAGAAAACTAAAAAGAGAATTACCATCTGATCCAGCAATCCCACTTCTGGGCATATAGCCAGAGAAAACCATAAATCGAAAAGACACATTCACCACAATGTTCATTGCAGCACTATTTACAATAGCCAGATAATGGAAGCAACCTAAATGCCCACAGACAGATGAATGGATAAAGATGTGGTACATATATAAAATGGAATATTACTCAGCCATAAAAAGGAATGAAACTGGGTCATTTGTAGAGAAGTCGATGGATCTAGAGACTGTCATACAGAGTGAAGTAAGTCAGAAAGAGAAAAAGAAATATTGTGTATTAATGCCTATATGTGGAACCTCGAAAAATGGTTCAGATGAACTGGTTTGCAGGGCAGAAATAGAGACACAGAAGTAGAGAACACACGTATGGACACCAAGTGGGGGAAGCCATGGGGTGGTGGTGGTGGGATGAGTTGGGAGACTGGGATTGACCTGTATACATGTATATGCATAAAATAGATAACTAATAATAACCTGCTGTATAAAAAAATAAATAAAATTAAATTTCAAAATTTTTAAATATAAAATTGAAAAATAAAACAGAAAAAAGTTCTTCCATTCACCCAGATGTATTTATATGAATGAATTATTTCCATGCTTATATCTATAAATACATAAAAGAGGAATAAAATCTAACTTGAATCAAAAAAGAAAAAAAAAAAACTTGAACCCAACAGTTATACAGAGGAAAACCCTATCAAGGCACTAGCTCCAGCGGGAAACAATTCTGAAATTGGTCAGAGGTGGGGAATCATCTCCCATACAACCAGCAGCACCGCCCCCCATGCAAGGAGCGTCCTCATTGCAAAGCTGGGGGACCGTGCCGAGGCCTCTGTGAGTAAACGCGAGCTGAGCCCCAGGCCAGCTGCTGCTGAACTGTTCCCACCCTTCCCAGGTAAAACACCTGAATATGTACGAGGGCTTGAAAGCCTAGAAGAAGGGCCATGGAGCCACACCAGTGACAGCACACAGGCCCACTTGGTGCCTGCAGGCCAGCAGTTTGGTCCTGGCCCCGGGCACTCTTCTGGAAGCTTTCCATTTCCCTGCCTGAGATACCCCTCCTGTCCCGGCCCCCACTCCTTTTTTTCCTTCCTCACCTCAGCCCGGAGAGAAATTCCAGTGGAAGTTATGGGTGACACATCCTCTTCTTTACAGGTGGCAGCCTGGCAACTCCTGCAGAAAGTCCAGCACAGCCCCACTCACACCGGGCCACCAACAAAGCCAGGGACCCTCACACCCTCCCACCAGCACAACCCCGAGACTGCTGACGGGGCAGAGAATATGGAGTCAGGCACAGCTGCAGGGGCTATTGTTGCCTGGAGCGTTGTTTCTATTGACCTCAACCCAGGCACACCTGGGGAGGGCTTGCCGGCAGGGTCAGGCTGCCCAGGTCAGCTAATCCTCAGCCCTCAGGGAATCACATTGCAGAAAATGGACCTCGCTAAGACAGAATATTAGCCAAGGAGAAAAAGGACACAATGCCATTTGCAGCACCGTACATGAGTCTAGAGGTAATCACGTGACTTGTAGTAAGTCAGAAAGTGAAAGACACATATCGTATGATATCACTTATAGGTGTTACCTAAAAATGGATACCAGGGCAGATATTTCCACGGAGAAGGGCAATCCCAGATTCATTAAACAAACTTATGGTTCACCAATGGAAAGGTGTGAGGATTGGATTCATTACGATATTGGGGTTAACAGACATATACAAACACAGGTGAAATATATAATCACCAAAGGCCTACGGAATACCAAGAGAGGACTACTCAACATTCTGTCATAACGTACATGGGAAAAGGATCCCAGGAAGAACAGACATATGTATATGTGTAAAAGAAACACATCTTGCACACCTACAACAAGCCAAACGTTGTCATCAAACTTGCTGTAATAAAAAATAAAAAAATAAATTAAAAACATGAACAAGAAGTAGTGAGACAAACTTGAGGGGCTTTCTCCTGGCACATTCCATTCTAAATTACAATCTAGAACACGACTTCCACTGAGGCTCTGCTGCCCTAGTAACCAGATTTGGTAAGGGAGAACTGCTGCCACCTTGTGGCCGTTTCACACAACAGCAGCTTTAATCCCAGCGCTAATGGTCAGTGGATATTCAAAATCATTACCGGCCTGTAAATGACACCTGCCCTGAAAACAAATCCTGGGGTCATATATCGACCAAAAAATTCAAAAGACGTCCATATTTCAAAACGACCGTTTCAAGAGCCATATTTTACGCACATTAGTGTTCTGCTTCTTTTGCTTTCTTTCTTTCTTTTTGTTAAAAAATCGGGAATGGAAAAAGGCAACCCTCAGAATGGGCGAAAATGTTCGCAAATGAATCAATGGACAAAGGTTCAATCTCCAATATATATAAACAGCTCATGCAGCTTAATATTAATAAAACAAACAACCCAATACAAAAATGGGCAGAAGATCTAAATAGATGTTTCTTCAAAGAAGGCACAGACATGGCCAAGACGCACATGAAAAGCTGCTCAACATCACTAATTATTAGAGAAATGCAAATCAAAACTACAATGAGGTGTGACCTCACACCTGTTAGAATCGGCATCTTCAGAAAATCTACAAACCGAAAATTCTGGGCAGGGTGTGGACAAAAGGAACCCTCTTCCACTATTGGTGGGAATGTAAATTGATACAGTCACTATGGAGAACAGTATGGAGGTTCCTTTAGAAAACTAAAAAGAGAATTACCATCTGATCCAGCAATCCCACTTCTGGGCATATAGCCAGAGAAAACCATAAATCGAAAAGACACATTCACCACAATGTTCATTGCAGCACTATTTACAATAGCCAGATAATGGAAGCAACCTAAATGCCCACAGACAGATGAATGGATAAAGAAGTGGTACATATATAAAATGGAATATTACTCAGCCATAAAAAGGAATGAAACTGGGTCATTTGTAGAGAAGTCGATGGATCTAGAGACTGTCATACAGAGTGAAGTAAGTCAGAAAGAGAAAAAGAAATATTGTGTATTAATGCCTATATGTGGAACCTCGAAAAATGGTTCAGATGAACTGGTTTGCAGGGCAGAAATAGAGACACAGAAGTAGAGAACACACGTATGGACACCAAGTGGGGGAAGCCATGGGGTGGTGGTGGTGGGATGAGTTGGGAGACTGGGATTGACCTGTATACATGTATATGCATAAAATAGATAACTAATAATAACCTGCTGTATAAAAAATAAATAAAATTAAATTTCAAAATTTAAAAAAATAAAATTTTAAAATAAAACAGAAAAAAGTTCTTCCATTCACACAGATGTATTTATATGAATGAATTATTTCCATGCTTATATCTATAAATACATAAAAGAGGAATAAAATCTAACTTGAACCAAAAAAGAAAAAAAAAAAACTTGAACCCAACAGTTATACAGAGGAAAACCCTATCAAGGCACTAGCTCCAGCGGGAAACAATTCTGAAATTGGTCAGAGGTGGGGAATCATCTCCCATACAGCCAGCAGCACCGCCCCCCATGCAAGGAGCGTCCTCATTGCAAAGCTGGGGGACCGTGCCGAGGCCTCTGTGAGTAAATGTGAGCTGAGCCCCAGGCCAGCTGCTGCTGAACTGTTCCCACCCTTCCCAGGTAAAACACCTGAATATGTAGGAGGGCTTGAAAGCCTAGAGGAAGGGCCGTGGAGCCACACCAGTGACAGCACGCAGGCCCACTTGGTGCCTGCAGGCCAGCCAGGATGGTCCTGGCCCCGGGCACTCTTCTGGAAGCTTTCCATTTCCCTGCCTGAGATACCCCTCCTGTCCCGGCCCCCACTCCTTTTTTTCCTTCCTCACCTCAGCCCGGAGAGAAATTCCAGTGGAAGTTATGGGTGACACATCCTCTTCTTTACAGGTGGCAGCCTGGCAACTCCTGCAGAAAGTCCAGCAGAGCCCCACTCACACCGGGCCACCAACAAAGCCAGGGACCCTCACACCCTCCCACCAGCACAACCCCGAGACTGCTGACGGGGCAGAGAATATGGAGTCAGGCACAGATGCAGGGGCTATTGCTGCCTGGAGCGCTGTTTCTATTGACCTCAACCCAGGCACACCTGGGGAGGGCTTGCCCGCAGGGTCAGGCTGCCCAGGTCAGCTAATCCTCAGCCCTCAGGGAATCACATTGCAGAAAATGGACCTCGCTAAGACAGAATATTAGCCAAGGAGAAAAAGGACACAATGCCATTTGCAGCACCGTACATGAGTCTAGAGGTAATCACGTGACTTGTAGTAAGTCAGAAAGTGAAAGACACATATCGTATGATATCACTTATAGGTGTTACCTAAAAATGGATACCAGGGCAGATATTTCCACGGAGAAGGGCAATCCCAGATTCATTAAACAAACTTATGGTTCACCAATGGAAAGGTGTGAGGATTGGATTCATTACGATATTGGGGTTAACAGACATATACAAACACAGGTGAAATATATAATCACCAAAGGCCTACGGAATACCAAGAGAGGACTACTCAACATTCTGTCATAACGTACATGGGAAAAGGATCCCAGGAAGAACAGACATATGTATATGTGTAAAAGAAACACATCTTGCACACCTACAACAAGCCAAACGTTGTCATCAAACTTGCTGTAATAAAAAATAAAAAAATAAATTAAAAACATGAACAAGAAGTAGTGAGACAAACTTGAGGGGCTTTCTCCTGGCACATTCCATTCTAAATTACAATCTAGAACACGACTTCCACTGAGGCTCTGCTGCCCTAGTAACCAGATTTGGTAAGGGAGAACTGCTGCCACCTTGTGGCCGTTTCACACAACAGCAGCTTTAATCCCAGCGCTAATGGTCAGTGGATATTCAAAATCATTACCGGCCTGTAAATGACACCTGCCCTGAAAACAAATCCTGGGGTCATATATCGACCAAAAAATTCAAAAGACGTCCATATTTCAAAACGACCGTTTCAAGAGCCATATTTTACGCACATTAGTGTTCTGCTTCTTTTGCTTTCTTTCTTTCTTTTTGTTAAAAAATCGGGAATGGAAAAAAGCAACCCTCAGAATGGGCGAAAATGTTCGCAAACGAATCAATGGACAAAGGTTCAATCTCCAATATATATAAACAGCTCATGCAGCTTAATATTAATAAAACAAACAACCCAATACAAAAATGGGCAGAAGATCTAAATAGATGTTTCTTCAAAGAAGGCACAGACATGGCCAAGACGCACATGAAAAGCTGCTGAACATCACTAATTATTAGAGAAATGCAAATCAAAACTACAATGAGGTGTGACCTCACACCTGTTAGAATCGGCATCTTCAGAAAATCTACAAACCGAAAATTCTGGGCAGGGTGTGGACAAAAGGAACCCTCTTCCACTATTGGTGGGAATGTAAATTGATACAGTCACTATGGAGAACAGTATGGAGGTTCCTTTAGAAAACTAAAAAGAGAATTACCATCTGATCCAGCAATCCCACTTCTGGGCATATAGCCAGAGAAAACCATAAATCGAAAAGACACATTCACCACAATGTTCATTGCAGCACTATTTACAATAGCCAGATAATGGAAGCAACCTAAATGCCCACAGACAGATGAATGGATAAAGATGTGGTACATATATAAAATGGAATATTACTCAGCCATAAAAAGGAATGAAACTGGGTCATTTGTAGAGAAGTCGATGGATCTAGAGACTGTCATACAGAGTGAAGTAAGTCAGAAAGAGAAAAAGAAATATTGTGTATTAATGCCTATATGTGGAACCTCGAAAAATGGTTCAGATGAACTGGTTTGCAGGGCAGAAATAGAGACACAGAAGTAGAGAACACACGTATGGACACCAAGTGGGGGAAGCCATGGGGTGGTGGTGGTGGGATGAGTTGGGAGACTGGGATTGACCTGTATACATGTATATGCATAAAATAGATAACTAATAATAACCTGCTGTATAAAAAAATAAATAAAATTAAATTTCAAAATTTTTAAATATAAAATTGAAAAATAAAACAGAAAAAAGTTCTTCCATTCACCCAGATGTATTTATATGAATGAATTATTTCCATGCTTATATCTATAAATACATAAAAGAGGAATAAAATCTAACTTGAATCAAAAAAGAAAAAAAAAAAACTTGAACCCAACAGTTATACAGAGGAAAACCCTATCAAGGCACTAGCTCCAGCGGGAAACAATTCTGAAATTGGTCAGAGGTGGGGAATCATCTCCCATACAACCAGCAGCACCGCCCCCCATGCAAGGAGCGTCCTCATTGCAAAGCTGGGGGACCGTGCCGAGGCCTCTGTGAGTAAACGCGAGCTGAGCCCCAGGCCAGCTGCTGCTGAACTGTTCCCACCCTTCCCAGGTAAAACACCTGAATATGTACGAGGGCTTGAAAGCCTAGAAGAAGGGCCATGGAGCCACACCAGTGACAGCACACAGGCCCACTTGGTGCCTGCAGGCCAGCAGTTTGGTCCTGGCCCCGGGCACTCTTCTGGAAGCTTTCCATTTCCCTGCCTGAGATACCCCTCCTGTCCCGGCCCCCACTCCTTTTTTTCCTTCCTCACCTCAGCCCGGAGAGAAATTCCAGTGGAAGTTATGGGTGACACATCCTCTTCTTTACAGGTGGCAGCCTGGCAACTCCTGCAGAAAGTCCAGCACAGCCCCACTCACACCGGGCCACCAACAAAGCCAGGGACCCTCACACCCTCCCACCAGCACAACCCCGAGACTGCTGACGGGGCAGAGAATATGGAGTCAGGCACAGCTGCAGGGGCTATTGTTGCCTGGAGCGTTGTTTCTATTGACCTCAACCCAGGCACACCTGGGGAGGGCTTGCCGGCAGGGTCAGGCTGCCCAGGTCAGCTAATCCTCAGCCCTCAGGGAATCACATTGCAGAAAATGGACCTCGCTAAGACAGAATATTAGCCAAGGAGAAAAAGGACACAATGCCATTTGCAGCACCGTACATGAGTCTAGAGGTAATCACGTGACTTGTAGTAAGTCAGAAAGTGAAAGACACATATCGTATGATATCACTTATAGGTGTTACCTAAAAATGGATACCAGGGCAGATATTTCCACGGAGAAGGGCAATCCCAGATTCATTAAACAAACTTATGGTTCACCAATGGAAAGGTGTGAGGATTGGATTCATTACGATATTGGGGTTAACAGACATATACAAACACAGGTGAAATATATAATCACCAAAAGCCTACGGAATACCAAGAGAGGACTACTCAACGTTCTGTCATAACGTACATGGGAAAAGGATCCCAGGAAGAACAGACATATGTATATGTGTAAAAGAAACACATCTTGCACACCTACAACAAGCCAAACGTTGTCATCAAACTTGCTGTAATAAAAAATAAAAAAATAAATTAAAAACATGAACAAGAAGTAATGAGACAAACTTGAGGGGCTTTCTCCTGGCACATTCCATTCTAAATTACAATCTAGAACACGAATTCCACTGAGGCTCTGCTGCCCTAGTAACCAGATTTGGTAAGGGAGAACTGCTGCCACCTTGTGGCCGTTTCACACAACAGCAGCTTTAATCCCAGCGCTAATGGTCAGTGGATATTCAAAATCATTACCGGCCTGTAAATGACACCTGCCCTGAAAACAAATCCTGGGGTCATATATCGACCAAAAAATTCAAAAGACGTCCATATTTCAAAACGACCGTTTCAAGAGCCATATTTTACGCACATTAGTGTTCTGCTTCTTTTGCTTTCTTTCTTTCTTTTTGTTAAAAAATCGGGAATGGAAAAAGGCAACCCTCAGAATGGGCGAAAATGTTCGCAAATGAATCAATGGACAAAGGTTCAATCTCCAATATATATAAACAGCTCATGCAGCTTAATATTAATAAAACAAACAACCCAATACAAAAATGGGCAGAAGATCTAAATAGATGTTTCTTCAAAGAAGGCACAGACATGGCCAAGACGCACATGAAAAGCTGCTCAACATCACTAATTATTAGAGAAATGCAAATCAAAACTACAATGAGGTGTGACCTCACACCTGTTAGAATCGGCATCTTCAGAAAATCTACAAACCGAAAATTCTGGGCAGGGTGTGGACAAAAGGAACCCTCTTCCACTATTGGTGGGAATGTAAATTGATACAGTCACTATGGAGAACAGTATGGAGGTTCCTTTAGAAAACTAAAAAGAGAATTACCATCTGATCCAGCAATCCCACTTCTGGGCATATAGCCAGAGAAAACCATAAATCAAAAAGACACATTCACCACAATGTTCATTGCAGCACTATTTACAATAGCCAGATAATGGAAGCAACCTAAATGCCCACAGACAGATGAATGGATAAAGAAGTGGTACATATATAAAATGGAATATTACTCAGCCATAAAAAGGAATGAAACTGGGTCATTTGTAGAGAAGTCGATGGATCTAGAGACTGTCATACAGAGTGAAGTAAGTCAGAAAGAGAAAAAGAAATATTGTGTATTAATGCCTATATGTGGAACCTCGAAAAATGGTTCAGATGAACTGGTTTGCAGGGCAGAAATAGAGACACAGAAGTAGAGAACACACGTATGGACACCAAGTGGGGGAAGCCATGGGGTGGTGGTGGTGGGATGAGTTGGGAGACTGGGATTGACCTGTATACATGTATATGCATAAAATAGATAACTAATAATAACCTGCTGTATAAAAAATAAATAAAATTAAATTTCAAAATTAAAAAAAATAAAATTTTAAAATAAAACAGAAAAAAGTTCTTCCATTCACACAGATGTATTTATATGAATGAATTATTTCCATGCTTATATCTATAAATACATAAAAGAGGAATAAAATCTAACTTGAACCAAAAAAGAAAAAAAAAAGTTGAACCCAACAGTTATACAGAGGAAAACCCTATCAAGGCACTAGCTCCAGCGGGAAACAATTCTGAAATTGGTCAGAGGTGGGGAATCATCTCCCATACAGCCAGCAGCACCGCCCCCCATGCAAGGAGCGTCCTCATTGCAAAGCTGGGCGACCGTGCCGAGGCCTCTGTGAGTAAATGTGAGCTGAGCCCCAGGCCAGCTGCTGCTGAACTGTTCCCACCCTTCCCAGGTAAAACACCTGAATATGTAGGAGGGCTTGAAAGCCTAGAGGAAGGGCCGTGGAGCCACACCAGTGACAGCACGCAGGCCCACTTGGTGCCTGCAGGCCAGCCAGGATGGTCCTGGCCCCGGGCACTCTTCTGGAAGCTTTCCATTTCCCTGCCTGAGATACCCCTCCTGTCCCGGCCCCCACTCCTTTTTTTCCTTCCTCACCTCAGCCCGGAGAGAAATTCCAGTGGAAGTTATGGGTGACACATCCTCTTCTTTACAGGTGGCAGCCTGGCAACTCCTGCAGAAAGTCCAGCAGAGCCCCACTCACACCGGGCCACCAACAAAGCCAGGGACCCTCACACCCTCCCACCAGCACAACCCCGAGACTGCTGACGGGGCAGAGAATATGGAGTCAGGCACAGATGCAGGGGCTATTGCTGCCTGGAGCGCTGTTTCTATTGACCTCAACCCAGGCACACCTGGGGAGGGCTTGCCCGCAGGGTCAGGCTGCCCAGGTCAGCTAATCCTCAGCCCTCAGGGAATCACATTGCAGAAAATGGACCTCGCTAAGACAGAATATTAGCCAAGGAGAAAAAGGACACAATGCCATTTGCAGCACCGTACATGAGTCTAGAGGTAATCACGTGACTTGTAGTAAGTCAGAAAGTGAAAGACACATATCGTATGATATCACTTATAGGTGTTACCTAAAAATGGATACCAGGGCAGATATTTCCACGGAGAAGGGCAATCCCAGATTCATTAAACAAACTTATGGTTCACCAATGGAAAGGTGTGAGGATTGGATTCATTACGATATTGGGGTTAACAGACATATACAAACACAGGTGAAATATATAATCACCAAAGGCCTACGGAATACCAAGAGAGGACTACTCAACATTCTGTCATAACGTACATGGGAAAAGGATCCCAGGAAGAACAGACATATGTATATGTGTAAAAGAAACACATCTTGCACACCTACAACAAGCCAAACGTTGTCATCAAACTTGCTGTAATAAAAAATAAAAAAATAAATTAAAAACATGAACAAGAAGTAGTGAGACAAACTTGAGGGGCTTTCTCCTGGCACATTCCATTCTAAATTACAATCTAGAACACGACTTCCACTGAGGCTCTGCTGCCCTAGTAACCAGATTTGGTAAGGGAGAACTGCTGCCACCTTGTGGCCGTTTCACACAACAGCAGCTTTAATCCCAGCGCTAATGGTCAGTGGATATTCAAAATCATTACCGGCCTGTAAATGACACCTGCCCTGAAAACAAATCCTGGGGTCATATATCGACCAAAAAATTCAAAAGACGTCCATATTTCAAAACGACCGTTTCAAGAGCCATATTTTACGCACATTAGTGTTCTGCTTCTTTTGCTTTCTTTCTTTCTTTTTGTTAAAAAATCGGGAATGGAAAAAGGCAACCCTCAGAATGGGCGAAAATGTTCGCAAATGAATCAATGGACAAAGGTTCAATCTCCAATATATATAAACAGCTCATGCAGCTTAATATTAATAAAACAAACAACCCAATACAAAAATGGGCAGAAGATCTAAATAGATGTTTCTTCAAAGAAGGCACAGACATGGCCAAGACGCACATGAAAAGCTGCTCAACATCACTAATTATTAGAGAAATGCAAATCAAAACTACAATGAGGTGTGACCTCACACCTGTTAGAATCGGCATCTTCAGAAAATCTACAAACCGAAAATTCTGGGCAGGGTGTGGACAAAAGGAACCCTCTTCCACTATTGGTGGGAATGTAAATTGATACAGTCACTATGGAGAACAGTATGGAGGTTCCTTTAGAAAACTAAAAAGAGAATTACCATCTGATCCAGCAATCCCACTTCTGGGCATATAGCCAGAGAAAACCATAAATCGAAAAGACACATTCACCACAATGTTCATTGCAGCACTATTTACAATAGCCAGATAATGGAAGCAACCTAAATGCCCACAGACAGATGAATGGATAAAGAAGTGGTACATATATAAAATGGAATATTACTCAGCCATAAAAAGGAATGAAACTGGGTCATTTGTAGAGAAGTCGATGGATCTAGAGACTGTCATACAGAGTGAAGTAAGTCAGAAAGAGAAAAAGAAATATTGTGTATTAATGCCTATATGTGGAACCTCGAAAAATGGTTCAGATGAACTGGTTTGCAGGGCAGAAATAGAGACACAGAAGTAGAGAACACACGTATGGACACCAAGTGGGGGAAGCCATGGGGTGGTGGTGGTGGGATGAGTTGGGAGACTGGGATTGACCTGTATACATGTATATGCATAAAATAGATAACTAATAATAACCTGCTGTATAAAAAATAAATAAAATTAAATTTCAAAATTTAAAAAAATAAAATTTTAAAATAAAACAGAAAAAAGTTCTTCCATTCACACAGATGTATTTATATGAATGAATTATTTCCATGCTTATATCTATAAATACATAAAAGAGGAATAAAATCTAACTTGAACCAAAAAAGAAAAAAAAAAAACTTGAACCCAACAGTTATACAGAGGAAAACCCTATCAAGGCACTAGCTCCAGCGGGAAACAATTCTGAAATTGGTCAGAGGTGGGGAATCATCTCCCATACAGCCAGCAGCACCGCCCCCCATGCAAGGAGCGTCCTCATTGCAAAGCTGGGGGACCGTGCCGAGGCCTCTGTGAGTAAATGTGAGCTGAGCCCCAGGCCAGCTGCTGCTGAACTGTTCCCACCCTTCCCAGGTAAAACACCTGAATATGTAGGAGGGCTTGAAAGCCTAGAGGAAGGGCCGTGGAGCCACACCAGTGACAGCACGCAGGCCCACTTGGTGCCTGCAGGCCAGCCAGGATGGTCCTGGCCCCGGGCACTCTTCTGGAAGCTTTCCATTTCCCTGCCTGAGATACCCCTCCTGTCCCGGCCCCCACTCCTTTTTTTCCTTCCTCACCTCAGCCCGGAGAGAAATTCCAGTGGAAGTTATGGGTGACACATCCTCTTCTTTACAGGTGGCAGCCTGGCAACTCCTGCAGAAAGTCCAGCAGAGCCCCACTCACACCGGGCCACCAACAAAGCCAGGGACCCTCACACCCTCCCACCAGCACAACCCCGAGACTGCTGACGGGGCAGAGAATATGGAGTCAGGCACAGATGCAGGGGCTATTGCTGCCTGGAGCGCTGTTTCTATTGACCTCAACCCAGGCACACCTGGGGAGGGCTTGCCCGCAGGGTCAGGCTGCCCAGGTCAGCTAATCCTCAGCCCTCAGGGAATCACATTGCAGAAAATGGACCTCGCTAAGACAGAATATTAGCCAAGGAGAAAAAGGACACAATGCCATTTGCAGCACCGTACATGAGTCTAGAGGTAATCACGTGACTTGTAGTAAGTCAGAAAGTGAAAGACACATATCGTATGATATCACTTATAGGTGTTACCTAAAAATGGATACCAGGGCAGATATTTCCACGGAGAAGGGCAATCCCAGATTCATTAAACAAACTTATGGTTCACCAATGGAAAGGTGTGAGGATTGGATTCATTACGATATTGGGGTTAACAGACATATACAAACACAGGTGAAATATATAATCACCAAAGGCCTACGGAATACCAAGAGAGGACTACTCAACATTCTGTCATAACGTACATGGGAAAAGGATCCCAGGAAGAACAGACATATGTATATGTGTAAAAGAAACACATCTTGCACACCTACAACAAGCCAAACGTTGTCATCAAACTTGCTGTAATAAAAAATAAAAAAATAAATTAAAAACATGAACAAGAAGTAGTGAGACAAACTTGAGGGGCTTTCTCCTGGCACATTCCATTCTAAATTACAATCTAGAACACGACTTCCACTGAGGCTCTGCTGCCCTAGTAACCAGATTTGGTAAGGGAGAACTGCTGCCACCTTGTGGCCGTTTCACACAACAGCAGCTTTAATCCCAGCGCTAATGGTCAGTGGATATTCAAAATCATTACCGGCCTGTAAATGACACCTGCCCTGAAAACAAATCCTGGGGTCATATATCGACCAAAAAATTCAAAAGACGTCCATATTTCAAAACGACCGTTTCAAGAGCCATATTTTACGCACATTAGTGTTCTGCTTCTTTTGCTTTCTTTCTTTCTTTTTGTTAAAAAATCGGGAATGGAAAAAAGCAACCCTCAGAATGGGCGAAAATGTTCGCAAACGAATCAATGGACAAAGGTTCAATCTCCAATATATATAAACAGCTCATGCAGCTTAATATTAATAAAACAAACAACCCAATACAAAAATGGGCAGAAGATCTAAATAGATGTTTCTTCAAAGAAGGCACAGACATGGCCAAGACGCACATGAAAAGCTGCTCAACATCACTAATTATTAGAGAAATGCAAATCAAAACTACAATGAGGTGTGACCTCACACCTGTTAGAATCGGCATCTTCAGAAAATCTACAAACCGAAAATTCTGGGCAGGGTGTGGACAAAAGGAACCCTCTTCCACTATTGGTGGGAATGTAAATTGATACAGTCACTATGGAGAACAGTATGGAGGTTCCTTTAGAAAACTAAAAAGAGAATTACCATCTGATCCAGCAATCCCACTTCTGGGCATATAGCCAGAGAAAACCATAAATCGAAAAGACACATTCACCACAATGTTCATTGCAGCACTATTTACAATAGCCACATAATGGAAGCAACCTAAATGCCCACAGACAGATGAATGGATAAAGAAGTGGTACATATATAAAATGGAATATTACTCAGCCATAAAAAGGAATGAAACTGGGTCATTTGTAGAGAAGTCGATGGATCTAGAGACTGTCATACAGAGTGAAGTAAGTCAGAAAGAGAAAAAGAAATATTGTGTATTAATGCCTATATGTGGAACCTCGAAAAATGGTTCAGATGAACTGGTTTGCAGGGCAGAAATAGAGACACAGAAGTAGAGAACACACGTATGGACACCAAGTGGGGGAAGCCATGGGGTGGTGGTGGTGGGATGAGTTGGGAGACTGGGATTGACCTGTATACATGTATATGCATAAAATAGATAACTAATAATAACCTGCTGTATAAAAAAATAAATAAAATTAAATTTCAAAATTTTAAAAAATAAAATTGAAAAATAAAACAGAAAAAAGTTCTTCCATTCACACAGATGTATTTATATGAATGAATTATTTCCATGCTTATATCTATAAATACATAAAAGAGGAATAAAATCTAACTTGAACCAAAAGAGAAAAAAAAAAAACTTGAACCCAACAGTTATACAGAGGAAAACCCTATCAAGGCACTAGCTCCAGCGGGAAACAATTCTGAAATTGGTCAGAGGTGGGGAATCATCTCCCATACAGCCAGCAGCACGGCCCCCCATGCAAGGATCGTCCTCATTGCAAAGCTGGGGGACCGTGCCGAGGCTTCTGTGAGTAAATGTGAGCTGAGCCCCAGGCCAGCTGCTGCTGAACTGTTCCCACCCTTCCCAGGTAAAACACCTGAATATGTAGGAGGGCTTGAAAGCCTAGAGGAAGGGCCATGGAGCCACACCAGCGACAGCACGCAGGCCCACTTGGTGCCTGCAGGCCAGCCAGGATGGTCCTGGCCCCGGGCACTCTTCTGGAAGCTTTCCATTTCCCTGCCTGAGATACCCCTCCTGTCCCGGCCCCCACTCCTTTTTTTCCTTCCTCACCTCAGCCCGGAGAGAAATTCCAGTGGAAGTTATGTGTGACACATCCTCTTCTTTACAGGTGGCAGCCTTGCAACTCCTGCAGAATGTCCAGCAGAGCCCCACTCACACCGGGCCACCAACAAAGCCAGGGACCCTCACACCCTCCCACCAGCACAGCCCCGAGACTGCTGACGGGGCAGAGAATATGGAGTCAGGCACAGCTGCAGGGGCTATTGCTGCCTGGAGCGTTGTTTCTATTGACCTCAACCCAGGCACACCTGGGGAGGGCTTGCCGGCAGGGTCAGGCTGCCCAGGTCAGCTAATCCTCAGCCCTCAGGGAATCACATTGCAGAAAATGGACCTCGCTAAGACAGAATATTAGCCAAGGAAAAAAAGGACACAATGCCATTTGCAGCACCGTACATGAGTCTAGAGGTAATCACGTGACTTGTAGTAAGTCAGAAAGTGAAAGACACATATCGTATGATATCACTTATCGGTGTTACCTAAAAATTGATACCAGGGCAGATATTTCCACGGAGAAGGGCAATCCCAGATTCATTAAACAAACTTATGGTTCACCAATGGAAAGGTGTGAGGATTGGATTCATTACGATATTGGGGTTAACAGACATATACAAACACAGGTGAAATATATAATCACCAAAGGCCTACGGAATACCAAGAGAGGACTACTCAACATTCTGTCATAAGGTACATGGGAAAAGGATCCCAGGAAGAACAGACATATGTATATGTGTAAAAGAAACACATCTTGCACACCTACAACAAGCCAAACGTTGTCATCAAACTTGCTGTAATAAAAAATAAAAGAAATAAATTAAAAACATGAACAAGAAGTAGTGAGACAAACTTTAGGGGCTTTCTCCTGGCACATTCCATTCTAAATTACAATCTAGAACACGACTTCCACTGAGGCTCTGCTGCCCTAGTAACCAGATTTGGTAAGGGAGAACTGCTGCCACCTTGTGGCCGTTTCACACAACAGCAGCTTTAATCCCAGCGCTAATGGTCAGTGGATATTCAAAATCATTACCGGCCTGTAAATGACACCTGCCCTGAAAACAAATCCTGGGGTCATATATCGACCAAAAAATTCAAAAGACGTCCATATTTCAAAACGACTGTTTCAAAAGCCATATTTTACGCACATTAGTGTTCTGCTTCTTTTGCTTTCTTTCTTTCTTTTTGTTAAAAAATCGGGAATGGAAAAAAGCAACCCTCAGAATGGGCGAAAATGTTCGCAAACGAATCAATGGACAAAGGTTCAATCTCCAATATATATAAACAGCTCATGCAGCTTAATATTAATAAAACAAACAACCCAATACAAAAATGGGCAGAAGATCTAAATAGATGTTTCTTCAAAGAAGGCACAGACATGGCCAAGACGCACATGAAAAGCTGCTGAACATCACTAATTATTAGAGAAATGCAAATCAAAACTACAATGAGGTGTGACCTCACACCTGTTAGAATCGGCATCTTCAGAAAATCTACAAACCGAAAATTCTGGGCAGGGTGTGGACAAAAGGAACCCTCTTCCACTATTGGTGGGAATGTAAATTGATACAGTCACTATGGAGAACAGTATGGAGGTTCCTTTAGAAAACTAAAAAGAGAATTACCATCTGATCCAGCAATCCCACTTCTGGGCATATAGCCAGAGAAAACCATAAATCAAAAAGACACATTCACCACAATGTTCATTGCAGCACTATTTACAATAGCCAGATAATGGAAGCAACCTAAATGCCCACAGACAGATGAATGGATAAAGATGTGGTACATATATAAAATGGAATATTACTCAGCCATAAAAAGGAATGAAACTGGGTCATTTGTAGAGAAGTCGATGGATCTAGAGACTGTCATACAGAGTGAAGTAAGTCAGAAAGAGAAAAAGAAATATTGTGTATTAATGCCTATATGTGGAACCTCGAACAATGGTTCAGATGAACTGGTTTGCAGGGCAGAAAGAGAGACACAGAAGTAGAGAACACACGTATGGACACCAAGTGGGGGAAGCCATGGGGTGGTGGTGGTGGGATGAGTTGGGAGACTGGGATTGACCTGTATACATGTATATGCATAAAATAGGTAACTAATAATAACCTGCTGTATAAAAAAATAAATAAAATTAAATTTCAAAATTTTTAAAAATAAAATTGAAAAATAAAACAGAAAAAAGTTCTTCCATTCACACAGATGTATTTATATGAATGAATTATTTCCATGCTTATATCTATAAATACATAAAAGAGGAATAAAATCTAACTTGAACCAAAAAAGAAAAAAAAAAGTTGAACCCAACAGTTATACAGAGGAAAACCCTATCAAGGCACTAGCTCCAGCGGGAAACAATTCTGAAATTGGTCAGAGGTGGGGAATCATCTCCCATACAGCCAGCAGCACCGCCCCCCATGCAAGGAGCGTCCTCACTGCAAAGCTGGGGGACCGTGCCGAGGCCTCTGTGAGTAAATGTGAGCTGAGCCCCAGGCCAGCTGCTGCTGAACTGTTCCCACCCTTCCCAGGTAAAACACCTGAATATGTAGGAGGGCTTGAAATCCTAGAGGAAGGGCCATGGAGCCACACCAGCGACAGCACGCAGGCCCACTTGGTGCCTGCAGGCCAGCCAGGATGGTCCTGGCCCCGGGCACTCTTCTGGAAGCTTTCCATTTCCCTGCCGGAGATACCCCTCCTGTCCCGGCCCCCACTCCTTTTTTTCCTTCCTCACCTCAGCCCGGAGAGAAATTCCAGTGGAAGTTATGGGTGACACATCCTCTTCTTTACAGGTGGCAGCCTGGCAACTCCTGCAGAAAGTCCAGCAGAGCCCCACTCACACCGGGCCACCAACAAAGCCAGGGACCCTCACACCCTCCCACCAGCACAGCCCCGAGACTGCTGACGGGGCAGAGAATATGGAGTCAGGCACAGCTGCAGGGGCTATTGCTGCCTGGAGCGCTGTTTCTATTGACCTCAACCCAGGCACACCTGGGGAGGGCCGGCCGGCAGGGTCAGGCTGCCCAGGTCAGCTAATCCTCAGCCCTCAGGGAATCACATTGCAGAAAATGGACCTCGCTAAGACAGAATATTAGCCAAGGAAAAAAAGGACACAATGCCATTTGCAGCACCGTACATGAGTCTAGAGGTAATCACGTGACTTGTAGTAAGTCAGAAAGTGAAAGACACATATCGTATGATATCAGTTATAGGTGTTACCTAAAAATGGATACCAGGGCAGATATTTCCACGGAGAAGGGCAATCCCAGATTCATTACAGAAACTTATGGTTCACCAATGGAAAGGTGTGAGGATTGGATTCATTACGATATTGGGGTTAACAGACATATACAAACACAGGTGAAATATATAATCACCAAAGGCCTACGGAATACCAAGAGAGGACTACTCAACATTCTGTCATAAGGTACATGGGAAAAGGATCCCAGGAAGAACAGACATATGTATATGTGTAAAAGAAACACATCTTGCACACCTACAACAAGCCAAACGTTGTCATCAAACTTGCTGTAATAAAAAATAAAAGAAATAAATTAAAAACATGAACAAGAAGTAGTGAGACAAACTTGAGGGGCTTTCTCCTGGCACATTCCATTCTAAATTACAATCTAGAACACGACTTCCATTGAGGCTCTGCTGCCCTAGTAACCAGATTTGGTAAGGGAGAACTGCTGCCACCTTGTGGCCGTTTCACACAACAGCAGCTTTAATCCCAGCGCTAATGGTCAGTGGATATTCAAAATCATTACCGGCCTGTAAATGACACCTGCCCTGAAAACAAATCCTGGGGTCATATATCGACCAAAAAATTCAAAAGACGTCCATATTTCAAAACGACCGTTTCAAGAGGCATATTTTACGCACATTAGTGTTCTGCTTCTTTTGCTTTCTTTCTTTCTTTTTGTTAAAAAATCGGGAATGGAAAAAAGCAACCCTCAGAATGGGCGAAAATGTTCGCAAACGAATCAATGGACAAAGGTTCAATCTCCAATATATATAAACAGCTCATGCAGCTTAATATTAATAAAACAAACAACCCAATACAAAAATGGGCAGAAGATCTAAATAGATGTTTCTTCAAAGAAGGCACAGACATGGCCAAGACGCACATGAAAAGCTGCTCAACATCACTAATTATTAGAGAAATGCAAATCAAAACTACAATGAGGTATGACCTCACACCTGTTAGAATCGGCATCTTCAGAAAATCTACAAACCGAAAATTCTGGGCAGGGTGTGGACAAAAGGAACCCTCTTCCACTATTGGTGGGAATGTAAATTGATACAGTCACTATGGAGAACAGTATGGAGGTTCCTTTAGAAAACTAAAAAGAGAATTACCATCTGATCCAGCAATCCCACTTCTGGGCATATAGCCAGAGAAAACCATAAATCAAAAAGACACATTCACCACAATGTTCATTGCAGCACTATTTACAATAGCCAGATAATGGAAGCAACCTAAATGCCCACAGACAGATGAATGGATAAAGAAGTGGTACATATATAAAATGGAATATTACTCAGCCATAAAAAGGAATGAAACTGGGTCATTTGTAGAGAAGTCGATGGATCTAGAGACTGTCATACAGAGTGAAGTAAGTCAGAAAGAGAAAAAGAAATATTGTGTATTAATGCCTATATGTGGAACCTCGAACAATGGTTCAGATGAACTGGTTTGCAGGGCAGAAATAGAGACACAGAAGTAGAGAACACATGTATGGACACCTAGTGGGGGAAGCCATGGGGTGGTGGTGGTGGGATGAGTTGGGAGACTGGGATTGACCTGTATACATGTATATGCATAAAATAGATAACTAATAATAACCTGCTGTATAAAAAAATAAATAAAATTAAATTTCAAAATTTTAAAAAATAAAATTGAAAAATAAAACAGAAAAAAGTTCTTCCATTCACACAGATGTATTTATATGAATGAATTATTTCCATGCTTATATCTATAAATACATAAAAGAGGAATAAAATCTAACTTGAACCAAAAAAGAAAAAAAAAAGTTGAACCCAACAGTTATACAGAGGAAAACCCTATCAAGGCACTAGCTCCAGCGGGAAACAATTCTGAAATTGGTCAGAGGTGGGGAATCATCTCCCATACAGCCAGCAGCACCGCCCCCCATGCAAGGAGCGTCCTCACTGCAAAGCTGGGGGACCGTGCCGAGGCCTCTGTGAGTAAATGTGAGCTGAGCCCCAGGCCAGCTGCTGCTGAACTGTTCCCACCCTTCCCAGGTAAAACACCTGAATATGTAGGAGGGCTTGAAATCCTAGAGGAAGGGCCATGGAGCCACACCAGCGACAGCACGCAGGCCCACTTGGTGCCTGCAGGCCAGCCAGGATGGTCCTGGCCCCGGGCACTCTTCTGGAAGCTTTCCATTTCCCTGCCGGAGATACCCCTCCTGTCCCGGCCCCCACTCCTTTTTTTCCTTCCTCACCTCAGCCCGGAGAGAAATTCCAGTGGAAGTTATGGGTGACACATCCTCTTCTTTACAGGTGGCAGCCTGGCAACTCCTGCAGAAAGTCCAGCACAGCCCCACTCACACCGGGCCACCAACAAAGCCAGGGACCCTCACACCCTCCCACCAGCACAGCCCCGAGACTGCTGACGGGGCAGAGAATATGGAGTCAGGCACAGCTGCAGGGGCTATTGCTGCCTGGAGCGCTGTTTCTATTGACCTCAACACAGGCACACCTGGGGAGGGCCGGCCGGCAGGGTCAGGCTGCCCAGGTCAGCTAATCCTCAGCCCTCAGGGAATCACATTGCAGAAAATGGACCTCGCTAAGACAGAATATTAGCCAAGGAAAAAAAGGACACAATGCCATTTGCAGCACCGTACATGAGTCTAGAGGTAATCACGTGACTTGTAGTAAGTCAGAAAGTGAAAGACACATATCGTATGATATCAGTTATAGGTGTTACCTAAAAATGGATACCAGGGCAGATATTTCCACGGAGAAGGGCAATCCCAGATTCATTACAGAAACTTATGGTTCACCAATGGAAAGGTGTGAGGATTGGATTCATTACGATATTGGGGTTAACAGACATATACAAACACAGGTGAAATATATAATCACCAAAGGCCTACGGAATACCAAGAGAGGACTACTCAACATTCTGTCATAAGGTACATGGGAAAAGGATCCCAGGAAGAACAGACATATGTATATGTGTAAAAGAAACACATCTTGCACACCTACAACAAGCCAAACGTTGTCATCAAACTTGCTGTAATAAAAAATAAAAGAAATAAATTAAAAACATGAACAAGAAGTAGTGAGACAAACTTGAGGGGCTTTCTCCTGGCACATTCCATTCTAAATTACAATCTAGAACACGACTTCCATTGAGGCTCTGCTGCCCTAGTAACCAGATTTGGTAAGGGAGAACTGCTGCCACCTTGTGGCCGTTTCACACAACAGCAGCTTTAATCCCAGCGCTAATGGTCAGTGGATATTCAAAATCATTACCGGCCTGTAAATGACACCTGCCCTGAAAACAAATCCTGGGGTCATATATCGACCAAAAAATTCAAAAGACGTCCATATTTCAAAACGACCGTTTCAAGAGGCATATTTTACGCACATTAGTGTTCTGCTTCTTTTGCTTTCTTTCTTTCTTTTTGTTAAAAAATCGGGAATGGAAAAAAGCAACCCTCAGAATGGGCGAAAATGTTCGCAAACGAATCAATGGACAAAGGTTCAATCTCCAATATATATAAACAGCTCATGCAGCTTAATATTAATAAAACAAACAACCCAATACAAAAATGGGCAGAAGATCTAAATAGATGTTTCTTCAAAGAAGGCACAGACATGGCCAAGACGCACATGAAAAGCTGCTCAACATCACTAATTATTAGAGAAATGCAAATCAAAACTACAATGAGGTATGACCTCACACCTGTTAGAATCGGCATCTTCAGAAAATCTACAAACCGAAAATTCTGGGCAGGGTGTGGACAAAAGGAACCCTCTTCCACTATTGGTGGGAATGTAAATTGATACAGTCACTATGGAGAACAGTATGGAGGTTCCTTTAGAAAACTAAAAAGAGAATTACCATCTGATCCAGCAATCCCACTTCTGGGCATATAGCCAGAGAAAACCATAAATCAAAAAGACACATTCACCACAATGTTCATTGCAGCACTATTTACAATAGCCAGATAATGGAAGCAACCTAAATGCCCACAGACAGATGAATGGATAAAGAAGTGGTACATATATAAAATGGAATATTACTCAGCCATAAAAAGGAATGAAACTGGGTCATTTGTAGAGAAGTCGATGGATCTAGAGACTGTCATACAGAGTGAAGTAAGTCAGAAAGAGAAAAAGAAATATTGTGTATTAATGCCTATATGTGGAACCTCGAACAATGGTTCAGATGAACTGGTTTGCAGGGCAGAAATAGAGACACAGAAGTAGAGAACACATGTATGGACACCTAGTGGGGGAAGCCATGGGGTGGTGGTGGTGGGATGAGTTGGGAGACTGGGATTGACCTGTATACATGTATATGCATAAAATAGATAACTAATAATAACCTGCTGTATAAAAAAATAAATAAAATTAAATTTCAAAATTTTAAAAAATAAAATTGAAAAATAAAACAGAAAAAAGTTCTTCCATTCACACAGATGTATTTATATGAATGAATTATTTCCATGCTTATATCTATAAATACATAAAAGAGGAATAAAATCTAACTTGAACCAAAAAAGAAAAAAAAAAGTTGAACCCAACAGTTATACAGAGGAAAACCCTATCAAGGCACTAGCTCCAGCGGGAAACAATTCTGAAATTGGTCAGAGGTGGGGAATCATCTCCCATACAGCCAGCAGCACCGCCCCCCATGCAAGGAGCGTCCTCACTGCAAAGCTGGGGGACCGTGCCGAGGCCTCTGTGAGTAAATGTGAGCTGAGCCCCAGGCCAGCTGCTGCTGAACTGTTCCCACCCTTCCCAGGTAAAACACCTGAATATGTACGAGGGCTTGAAATCCTAGAGGAAGGGCCATGGAGCCACACCAGCGACAGCACGCAGGCCCACTTGGTGCCTGCAGGCCAGCCAGGATGGTCCTGGCCCCGGGCACTCTTCTGGAAGCTTTCCATTTCCCTGCCTGAGATACCCCTCCTGTCCCGGCCCCCACTCCTTTTTTTCCTTCCTCACCTCAGCCCGGAGAGAAATTCCAGTGGAAGTTATGGGTGACACATCCTCTTCTTTACAGGTGGCAGCCTGGCAACTCCTGCAGAAAGTCCAGCACAGCCCCACTCACACCGGGCCACCAACAAAGCCAGGGACCCTCACACCCTCCCACCAGCACAGCCCCGAGACTGCTGACGGGGCAGAGAATATGGAGTCAGGCACAGCTGCAGGGGCTATTGCTGCCTGGAGCGCTGTTTCTATTGACCTCAACCCAGGCACACCTGGGGAGGGCCGGCCGGCAGGGTCAGGCTGCCCAGGTCAGCTAATCCTCAGCCCTCAGGGAATCACATTGCAGAAAATGGACCTCGCTAAGACAGAATATTAGCCAAGGAAAAAAAGGACACAATGCCATTTGCAGCACCGTACATGAGTCTAGAGGTAATCACGTGACTTGTAGTAAGTCAGAAAGTGAAAGACACATATCGTATGATATCAGTTATAGGTGTTACCTAAAAATGGATACCAGGGCAGATATTTCCACGGAGAAGGGCAATCCCAGATTCATTACAGAAACTTATGGTTCACCAATGGAAAGGTGTGAGGATTGGATTCATTACGATATTGGGGTTAACAGACATATACAAACACAGGTGAAATATATAATCACCAAAGGCCTACGGAATACCAAGAGAGGACTACTCAACATTCTGTCATAAGGTACATGGGAAAAGGATCCCAGGAAGAACAGACATATGTATATGTGTAAAAGAAACACATCTTGCACACCTACAACAAGCCAAACGTTGTCATCAAACTTGCTGTAATAAAAAATAAAAGAAATAAATTAAAAACATGAACAAGAAGTAGTGAGACAAACTTGAGGGGCTTTCTCCTGGCACATTCCATTCTAAATTACAATCTAGAACACGACTTCCATTGAGGCTCTGCTGCCCTAGTCACCAGATTTGGTAAGGGAGAACTGCTGCCACCTTGTGGCCGTTTCACACAACAGCAGCTTTAATCCCAGCGCTAATGGTCAGTGGATATTCAAAATCATTACCGGCCTGTAAATGACACCTGCCCTGAAAACAAATCCTGGGGTCATATATCGACCAAAAAATTCAAAAGACGTCCATATTTCAAAACGACCGTTTCAAGAGCCATATTTTACGCACATTAGTGTTCTGCTTCTTTTGCTTTCTTTCTTTCTTTTTGTTAAAAAATCGGGAATGGAAAAAAGCAACCCTCAGAATGGGCGAAAATGTTCGCAAACGAATCAATGGACAAAGGTTCAATCTCCAATATATATAAACAGCTCATGCAGCTTAATATTAATAAAACAAACAACCCAATACAAAAATGGGCAGAAGATCTAAATAGATGTTTCTTCAAAGAAGGCACAGACATGGCCAAGACGCACATGAAAAGCTGCTCAACATCACTAATTATTAGAGAAATGCAAATCAAAACTACAATGAGGTGTGACCTCACACCTGTTAGAATCGGCATCTTCAGAAAATCTACAAACCGAAAATTCTGGGCAGGGTGTGGACAAAAGGAACCCTCTTCCACTATTGGTGGGAATGTAAATTGATACAGTCACTATGGAGAACAGTATGGAGGTTCCTTTAGAAAACTAAAAAGAGAATTACCATCTGATCCAGCAATCCCACTTCTGGGCATATAGCCAGAGAAAACCATAAATCAAAAAGACACATTCACCACAATGTTCATTGCAGCACTATTTACAATAGCCAGATAATGGAAGCAACCTAAATGCCCACAGACAGATGAATGGATAAAGAAGTGGTACATATATAAAATGGAATATTACTCAGCCATAAAAAGGAATGAAACTGGGTCATTTGTAGAGAAGTCGATGGATCTAGAGACTGTCATACAGAGTGAAGTAAGTCAGAAAGAGAAAAAGAAATATTGTGTATTAATGCCTATATGTGGAACCTCGAACAATGGTTCAGATGAACTGGTTTGCAGGGCAGAAATAGAGACACAGAAGTAGAGAACACATGTATGGACACCTAGTGGGGGAAGCCATGGGGTGGTGGTGGTGGGATGAGTTGGGAGACTGGGATTGACCTGTATACATGTATATGCATAAAATAGATAACTAATAATAACCTGCTGTATAAAAAAATAAATAAAATTAAATTTCAAAATTTTAAAAAATAAAATTGAAAAATAAAACAGAAAAAAGTTCTTCCATTCACACAGATGTATTTATATGAATGAATTATTTCCATGCTTATATCTATAAATACATAAAAGAGGAATAAAATCTAACTTGAACCAAAAAAGAAAAAAAAAAAGTTGAACCCAACAGTTATACAGAGGAAAACCCTATCAAGGCACTAGCTCCAGCGGGAAACAATTCTGAAATTGGTCAGAGGTGGGGAATCATCTCCCATACAGCCAGCAGCACCGCCCCCCATGCAAGGAGCGTCCTCACTGCAAAGCTGGGGGACCGTGCCGAGGCCTCTGTGAGTAAATGTGAGCTGAGCCCCAGGCCAGCTGCTGCTGAACTGTTCCCACCCTTCCCAGGTAAAACACCTGAATATGTAGGAGGGCTTGAAATCCTAGAGGAAGGGCCATGGAGCCACACCAGCGACAGCACGCAGGCCCACTTGGTGCCTGCAGGCCAGCCAGGATGGTCCTGGCCCCGGGCACTCTTCTGGAAGCTTTCCATTTCCCTGCCGGAGATACCCCTCCTGTCCCGGCCCCCACTCCTTTTTTTCCTTCCTCACCTCAGCCCGGAGAGAAATTCCAGTGGAAGTTATGGGTGACACATCCTCTTCTTTACAGGTGGCAGCCTGGCAACTCCTGCAGAAAGTCCAGCAGAGCCCCACTCACACCGGGCCACCAACAAAGCCAGGGACCCTCACACCCTCCCACCAGCACAGCCCCGAGACTGCTGACGGGGCAGAGAATATGGAGTCAGGCACAGCTGCAGGGGCTATTGCTGCCTGGAGCGCTGTTTCTATTGACCTCAACCCAGGCACACCTGGGGAGGGCCGGCCGGCAGGGTCAGGCTGCCCAGGTCAGCTAATCCTCAGCCCTCAGGGAATCACATTGCAGAAAATGGACCTCGCTAAGACAGAATATTAGCCAAGGAAAAAAAGGACACAATGCCATTTGCAGCACCGTACATGAGTCTAGAGGTAATCACGTGACTTGTAGTAAGTCAGAAAGTGAAAGACACATATCGTATGATATCAGTTATAGGTGTTACCTAAAAATGGATACCAGGGCAGATATTTCCACGGAGAAGGGCAATCCCAGATTCATTACAGAAACTTATGGTTCACCAATGGAAAGGTGTGAGGATTGGATTCATTACGATATTGGGGTTAACAGACATATACAAACACAGGTGAAATATATAATCACCAAAGGCCTACGGAATACCAAGAGAGGACTACTCAACATTCTGTCATAAGGTACATGGGAAAAGGATCCCAGGAAGAACAGACATATGTATATGTGTAAAAGAAACACATCTTGCACACCTACAACAAGCCAAACGTTGTCATCAAACTTGCTGTAATAAAAAATAAAAGAAATAAATTAAAAACATGAACAAGAAGTAGTGAGACAAACTTGAGGGGCTTTCTCCTGGCACATTCCATTCTAAATTACAATCTAGAACACGACTTCCATTGAGGCTCTGCTGCCCTAGTAACCAGATTTGGTAAGGGAGAACTGCTGCCACCTTGTGGCCGTTTCACACAACAGCAGCTTTAATCCCAGCGCTAATGGTCAGTGGATATTCAAAATCATTACCGGCCTGTAAATGACACCTGCCCTGAAAACAAATCCTGGGGTCATATATCGACCAAAAAATTCAAAAGACGTCCATATTTCAAAACGACCGTTTCAAGAGGCATATTTTACGCACATTAGTGTTCTGCTTCTTTTGCTTTCTTTCTTTCTTTTTGTTAAAAAATCGGGAATGGAAAAAAGCAACCCTCAGAATGGGCGAAAATGTTCGCAAACGAATCAATGGACAAAGGTTCAATCTCCAATATATATAAACAGCTCATGCAGCTTAATATTAATAAAACAAACAACCCAATACAAAAATGGGCAGAAGATCTAAATAGATGTTTCTTCAAAGAAGGCACAGACATGGCCAAGACGCACATGAAAAGCTGCTCAACATCACTAATTATTAGAGAAATGCAAATCAAAACTACAATGAGGTATGACCTCACACCTGTTAGAATCGGCATCTTCAGAAAATCTACAAACCGAAAATTCTGGGCAGGGTGTGGACAAAAGGAACCCTCTTCCACTATTGGTGGGAATGTAAATTGATACAGTCACTATGGAGAACAGTATGGAGGTTCCTTTAGAAAACTAAAAAGAGAATTACCATCTGATCCAGCAATCCCACTTCTGGGCATATAGCCAGAGAAAACCATAAATCAAAAAGACACATTCACCACAATGTTCATTGCAGCACTATTTACAATAGCCAGATAATGGAAGCAACCTAAATGCCCACAGACAGATGAATGGATAAAGAAGTGGTACATATATAAAATGGAATATTACTCAGCCATAAAAAGGAATGAAACTGGGTCATTTGTAGAGAAGTCGATGGATCTAGAGACTGTCATACAGAGTGAAGTAAGTCAGAAAGAGAAAAAGAAATATTGTGTATTAATGCCTATATGTGGAACCTCGAACAATGGTTCAGATGAACTGGTTTGCAGGGCAGAAATAGAGACACAGAAGTAGAGAACACATGTATGGACACCTAGTGGGGGAAGCCATGGGGTGGTGGTGGTGGGATGAGTTGGGAGACTGGGATTGACCTGTATACATGTATATGCATAAAATAGATAACTAATAATAACCTGCTGTATAAAAAAATAAATAAAATTAAATTTCAAAATTTTAAAAAATAAAATTGAAAAATAAAACAGAAAAAAGTTCTTCCATTCACACAGATGTATTTATATGAATGAATTATTTCCATGCTTATATCTATAAATACATAAAAGAGGAATAAAATCTAACTTGAACCAAAAAAGAAAAAAAAAAGTTGAACCCAACAGTTATACAGAGGAAAACCCTATCAAGGCACTAGCTCCAGCGGGAAACAATTCTGAAATTGGTCAGAGGTGGGGAATCATCTCCCATACAGCCAGCAGCACCGCCCCCCATGCAAGGAGCGTCCTCACTGCAAAGCTGGGGGACCGTGCCGAGGCCTCTGTGAGTAAATGTGAGCTGAGCCCCAGGCCAGCTGCTGCTGAACTGTTCCCACCCTTCCCAGGTAAAACACCTGAATATGTAGGAGGGCTTGAAATCCTAGAGGAAGGGCCATGGAGCCACACCAGCGACAGCACGCAGGCCCACTTGGTGCCTGCAGGCCAGCCAGGATGGTCCTGGCCCCGGGCACTCTTCTGGAAGCTTTCCATTTCCCTGCCGGAGATACCCCTCCTGTCCCGGCCCCCACTCCTTTTTTTCCTTCCTCACCTCAGCCCGGAGAGAAATTCCAGTGGAAGTTATGGGTGACACATCCTCTTCTTTACAGGTGGCAGCCTGGCAACTCCTGCAGAAAGTCCAGCACAGCCCCACTCACACCGGGCCACCAACAAAGCCAGGGACCCTCACACCCTCCCACCAGCACAGCCCCGAGACTGCTGACGGGGCAGAGAATATGGAGTCAGGCACAGCTGCAGGGGCTATTGCTGCCTGGAGCGCTGTTTCTATTGACCTCAACCCAGGCACACCTGGGGAGGGCCGGCCGGCAGGGTCAGGCTGCCCAGGTCAGCTAATCCTCAGCCCTCAGGGAATCACATTGCAGAAAATGGACCTCGCTAAGACAGAATATTAGCCAAGGAAAAAAAGGACACAATGCCATTTGCAGCACCGTACATGAGTCTAGAGGTAATCACGTGACTTGTAGTAAGTCAGAAAGTGAAAGACACATATCGTATGATATCAGTTATAGGTGTTACCTAAAAATGGATACCAGGGCAGATATTTCCACGGAGAAGGGCAATCCCAGATTCATTACAGAAACTTATGGTTCACCAATGGAAAGGTGTGAGGATTGGATTCATTACGATATTGGGGTTAACAGACATATACAAACACAGGTGAAATATATAATCACCAAAGGCCTACGGAATACCAAGAGAGGACTACTCAACATTCTGTCATAAGGTACATGGGAAAAGGATCCCAGGAAGAACAGACATATGTATATGTGTAAAAGAAACACATCTTGCACACCTACAACAAGCCAAACGTTGTCATCAAACTTGCTGTAATAAAAAATAAAAGAAATAAATTAAAAACATGAACAAGAAGTAGTGAGACAAACTTGAGGGGCTTTCTCCTGGCACATTCCATTCTAAATTACAATCTAGAACACGACTTCCATTGAGGCTCTGCTGCCCTAGTAACCAGATTTGGTAAGGGAGAACTGCTGCCACCTTGTGGCCGTTTCACACAACAGCAGCTTTAATCCCAGCGCTAATGGTCAGTGGATATTCAAAATCATTACCGGCCTGTAAATGACACCTGCCCTGAAAACAAATCCTGGGGTCATATATCGACCAAAAAATTCAAAAGACGTCCATATTTCAAAACGACCGTTTCAAGAGGCATATTTTACGCACATTAGTGTTCTGCTTCTTTTGCTTTCTTTCTTTCTTTTTGTTAAAAAATCGGGAATGGAAAAAAGCAACCCTCAGAATGGGCGAAAATGTTCGCAAACGAATCAATGGACAAAGGTTCAATCTCCAATATATATAAACAGCTCATGCAGCTTAATATTAATAAAACAAACAACCCAATACAAAAATGGGCAGAAGATCTAAATAGATGTTTCTTCAAAGAAGGCACAGACATGGCCAAGACGCACATGAAAAGCTGCTCAACATCACTAATTATTAGAGAAATGCAAATCAAAACTACAATGAGGTATGACCTCACACCTGTTAGAATCGGCATCTTCAGAAAATCTACAAACCGAAAATTCTGGGCAGGGTGTGGACAAAAGGAACCCTCTTCCACTATTGGTGGGAATGTAAATTGATACAGTCACTATGGAGAACAGTATGGAGGTTCCTTTAGAAAACTAAAAAGAGAATTACCATCTGATCCAGCAATCCCACTTCTGGGCATATAGCCAGAGAAAACCATAAATCAAAAAGACACATTCACCACAATGTTCATTGCAGCACTATTTACAATAGCCAGATAATGGAAGCAACCTAAATGCCCACAGACAGATGAATGGATAAAGAAGTGGTACATATATAAAATGGAATATTACTCAGCCATAAAAAGGAATGAAACTGGGTCATTTGTAGAGAAGTCGATGGATCTAGAGACTGTCATACAGAGTGAAGTAAGTCAGAAAGAGAAAAAGAAATATTGTGTATTAATGCCTATATGTGGAACCTCGAACAATGGTTCAGATGAACTGGTTTGCAGGGCAGAAATAGAGACACAGAAGTAGAGAACACATGTATGGACACCTAGTGGGGGAAGCCATGGGGTGGTGGTGGTGGGATGAGTTGGGAGACTGGGATTGACCTGTATACATGTATATGCATAAAATAGATAACTAATAATAACCTGCTGTATAAAAAAATAAATAAAATTAAATTTCAAAATTTTAAAAAATAAAATTGAAAAATAAAACAGAAAAAAGTTCTTCCATTCACACAGATGTATTTATATGAATGAATTATTTCCATGCTTATATCTATAAATACATAAAAGAGGAATAAAATCTAACTTGAACCAAAAAAGAAAAAAAAAAGTTGAACCCAACAGTTATACAGAGGAAAACCCTATCAAGGCACTAGCTCCAGCGGGAAACAATTCTGAAATTGGTCAGAGGTGGGGAATCATCTCCCATACAGCCAGCAGCACCGCCCCCCATGCAAGGAGCGTCCTCACTGCAAAGCTGGGGGACCGTGCCGAGGCCTCTGTGAGTAAATGTGAGCTGAGCCCCAGGCCAGCTGCTGCTGAACTGTTCCCACCCTTCCCAGGTAAAACACCTGAATATGTACGAGGGCTTGAAATCCTAGAGGAAGGGCCATGGAGCCACACCAGCGACAGCACGCAGGCCCACTTGGTGCCTGCAGGCCAGCCAGGATGGTCCTGGCCCCGGGCACTCTTCTGGAAGCTTTCCATTTCCCTGCCTGAGATACCCCTCCTGTCCCGGCCCCCACTCCTTTTTTTCCTTCCTCACCTCAGCCCGGAGAGAAATTCCAGTGGAAGTTATGGGTGACACATCCTCTTCTTTACAGGTGGCAGCCTGGCAACTCCTGCAGAAAGTCCAGCACAGCCCCACTCACACCGGGCCACCAACAAAGCCAGGGACCCTCACACCCTCCCACCAGCACAGCCCCGAGACTGCTGACGGGGCAGAGAATATGGAGTCAGGCACAGCTGCAGGGGCTATTGCTGCCTGGAGCGCTGTTTCTATTGACCTCAACCCAGGCACACCTGGGGAGGGCCGGCCGGCAGGGTCAGGCTGCCCAGGTCAGCTAATCCTCAGCCCTCAGGGAATCACATTGCAGAAAATGGACCTCGCTAAGACAGAATATTAGCCAAGGAAAAAAAGGACACAATGCCATTTGCAGCACCGTACATGAGTCTAGAGGTAATCACGTGACTTGTAGTAAGTCAGAAAGTGAAAGACACATATCGTATGATATCAGTTATAGGTGTTACCTAAAAATGGATACCAGGGCAGATATTTCCACGGAGAAGGGCAATCCCAGATTCATTACAGAAACTTATGGTTCACCAATGGAAAGGTGTGAGGATTGGATTCATTACGATATTGGGGTTAACAGACATATACAAACACAGGTGAAATATATAATCACCAAAGGCCTACGGAATACCAAGAGAGGACTACTCAACATTCTGTCATAAGGTACATGGGAAAAGGATCCCAGGAAGAACAGACATATGTATATGTGTAAAAGAAACACATCTTGCACACCTACAACAAGCCAAACGTTGTCATCAAACTTGCTGTAATAAAAAATAAAAGAAATAAATTAAAAACATGAACAAGAAGTAGTGAGACAAACTTGAGGGGCTTTCTCCTGGCACATTCCATTCTAAATTACAATCTAGAACACGACTTCCATTGAGGCTCTGCTGCCCTAGTAACCAGATTTGGTAAGGGAGAACTGCTGCCACCTTGTGGCCGTTTCACACAACAGCAGCTTTAATCCCAGCGCTAATGGTCAGTGGATATTCAAAATCATTACCGGCCTGTAAATGACACCTGCCCTGAAAACAAATCCTGGGGTCATATATCGACCAAAAAATTCAAAAGACGTCCATATTTCAAAACGACAGTTTCAAGAGGCATATTTTACGCACATTAGTGTTCTGCTTCTTTTGCTTTCTTTCTTTCTTTTTGTTAAAAAATCGGGAATGGAAAAAAGCAACCCTCAGAATGGGCGAAAATGTTCGCAAACGAATCAATGGACAAAGGTTCAATCTCCAATATATATAAACAGCTCATGCAGCTTAATATTAATAAAACAAACAACCCAATACAAAAATGGGCAGAAGATCTAAATAGATGTTTCTTCAAAGAAGGCACAGACATGGCCAAGACGCACATGAAAAGCTGCTCAACATCACTAATTATTAGAGAAATGCAAATCAAAACTACAATGAGGTATGACCTCACACCTGTTAGAATCGGCATCTTCAGAAAATCTACAAACCGAAAATTCTGGGCAGGGTGTGGACAAAAGGAACCCTCTTCCACTATTGGTGGGAATGTAAATTGATACAGTCACTATGGAGAACAGTATGGAGGTTCCTTTAGAAAACTAAAAAGAGAATTACCATCTGATCCAGCAATCCCACTTCTGGGCATATAGCCAGAGAAAACCATAAATCAAAAAGACACATTCACCACAATGTTCATTGCAGCACTATTTACAATAGCCAGATAATGGAAGCAACCTAAATGCCCACAGACAGATGAATGGATAAAGAAGTGGTACATATATAAAATGGAATATTACTCAGCCATAAAAAGGAATGAAACTGGGTCATTTGTAGAGAAGTCGATGGATCTAGAGACTGTCATACAGAGTGAAGTAAGTCAGAAAGAGAAAAAGAAATATTGTGTATTAATGCCTATATGTGGAACCTCGAACAATGGTTCAGATGAACTGGTTTGCAGGGCAGAAATAGAGACACAGAAGTAGAGAACACATGTATGGACACCTAGTGGGGGAAGCCATGGGGTGGTGGTGGTGGGATGAGTTGGGAGACTGGGATTGACCTGTATACATGTATATGCATAAAATAGATAACTAATAATAACCTGCTGTATAAAAAAATAAATAAAATTAAATTTCAAAATTTTAAAAAATAAAATTGAAAAATAAAACAGAAAAAAGTTCTTCCATTCACACAGATGTATTTATATGAATGAATTATTTCCATGCTTATATCTATAAATACATAAAAGAGGAATAAAATCTAACTTGAACCAAAAAAGAAAAAAAAAAGTTGAACCCAACAGTTATACAGAGGAAAACCCTATCAAGGCACTAGCTCCAGCGGGAAACAATTCTGAAATTGGTCAGAGGTGGGGAATCATCTCCCATACAGCCAGCAGCACCGCCCCCCATGCAAGGAGCGTCCTCACTGCAAAGCTGGGGGACCGTGCCGAGGCCTCTGTGAGTAAATGTGAGCTGAGCCCCAGGCCAGCTGCTGCTGAACTGTTCCCACCCTTCCCAGGTAAAACACCTGAATATGTAGGAGGGCTTGAAAGCCTAGAGGAAGGGCCGTGGAGCCACACCAGTGACAGCACGCAGGCCCACTTGGTGCCTGCAGGCCAGCCAGGATGGTCCTGGCCCCGGGCACTCTTCTGGAAGCTTTCCATTTCCCTGCCTGAGATACCCCTCCTGTCCCGGCCCCCACTCCTTTTTTTCCTTCCTCACCTCAGCCCGGAGAGAAATTCCAGTGGAAGTTATGGGTGACACATCCTCTTCTTTACAGGTGGCAGCCTGGCAACTCCTGCAGAAAGTCCAGCAGAGCCCCACTCACACCGGGCCACCAACAAAGCCAGGGACCCTCACACCCTCCCACCAGCACAACCCCGAGACTGCTGACGGGGCAGAGAATATGGAGTCAGGCACAGATGCAGGGGCTATTGCTGCCTGGAGCGCTGTTTCTATTGACCTCAACCCAGGCACACCTGGGGAGGGCTTGCCCGCAGGGTCAGGCTGCCCAGGTCAGCTAATCCTCAGCCCTCAGGGAATCACATTGCAGAAAATGGACCTCGCTAAGACAGAATATTAGCCAAGGAGAAAAAGGACACAATGCCATTTGCAGCACCGTACATGAGTCTAGAGGTAATCACGTGACTTGTAGTAAGTCAGAAAGTGAAAGACACATATCGTATGATATCACTTATAGGTGTTACCTAAAAATGGATACCAGGGCAGATATTTCCACGGAGAAGGGCAATCCCAGATTCATTAAACAAACTTATGGTTCACCAATGGAAAGGTGTGAGGATTGGATTCATTACGATATTGGGGTTAACAGACATATACAAACACAGGTGAAATATATAATCACCAAAGGCCTACGGAATACCAAGAGAGGACTACTCAACATTCTGTCATAACGTACATGGGAAAAGGATCCCAGGAAGAACAGACATATGTATATGTGTAAAAGAAACACATCTTGCACACCTACAACAAGCCAAACGTTGTCATCAAACTTGCTGTAATAAAAAATAAAAAAATAAATTAAAAACATGAACAAGAAGTAGTGAGACAAACTTGAGGGGCTTTCTCCTGGCACATTCCATTCTAAATTACAATCTAGAACACGACTTCCACTGAGGCTCTGCTGCCCTAGTAACCAGATTTGGTAAGGGAGAACTGCTGCCACCTTGTGGCCGTTTCACACAACAGCAGCTTTAATCCCAGCGCTAATGGTCAGTGGATATTCAAAATCATTACCGGCCTGTAAATGACACCTGCCCTGAAAACAAATCCTGGGGTCATATATCGACCAAAAAATTCAAAAGACGTCCATATTTCAAAACGACCGTTTCAAGAGCCATATTTTACGCACATTAGTGTTCTGCTTCTTTTGCTTTCTTTCTTTCTTTTTGTTAAAAAATCGGGAATGGAAAAAGGCAACCCTCAGAATGGGCGAAAATGTTCGCAAATGAATCAATGGACAAAGGTTCAATCTCCAATATATATAAACAGCTCATGCAGCTTAATATTAATAAAACAAACAACCCAATACAAAAATGGGCAGAAGATCTAAATAGATGTTTCTTCAAAGAAGGCACAGACATGGCCAAGACGCACATGAAAAGCTGCTCAACATCACTAATTATTAGAGAAATGCAAATCAAAACTACAATGAGGTGTGACCTCACACCTGTTAGAATCGGCATCTTCAGAAAATCTACAAACCGAAAATTCTGGGCAGGGTGTGGACAAAAGGAACCCTCTTCCACTATTGGTGGGAATGTAAATTGATACAGTCACTATGGAGAACAGTATGGAGGTTCCTTTAGAAAACTAAAAAGAGAATTACCATCTGATCCAGCAATCCCACTTCTGGGCATATAGCCAGAGAAAACCATAAATCGAAAAGACACATTCACCACAATGTTCATTGCAGCACTATTTACAATAGCCAGATAATGGAAGCAACCTAAATGCCCACAGACAGATGAATGGATAAAGAAGTGGTACATATATAAAATGGAATATTACTCAGCCATAAAAAGGAATGAAACTGGGTCATTTGTAGAGAAGTCGATGGATCTAGAGACTGTCATACAGAGTGAAGTAAGTCAGAAAGAGAAAAAGAAATATTGTGTATTAATGCCTATATGTGGAACCTCGAAAAATGGTTCAGATGAACTGGTTTGCAGGGCAGAAATAGAGACACAGAAGTAGAGAACACACGTATGGACACCAAGTGGGGGAAGCCATGGGGTGGTGGTGGTGGGATGAGTTGGGAGACTGGGATTGACCTGTATACATGTATATGCATAAAATAGATAACTAATAATAACCTGCTGTATAAAAAATAAATAAAATTAAATTTCAAAATTTAAAAAAATAAAATTTTAAAATAAAACAGAAAAAAGTTCTTCCATTCACACAGATGTATTTATATGAATGAATTATTTCCATGCTTATATCTATAAATACATAAAAGAGGAATAAAATCTAACTTGAACCAAAAAAGAAAAAAAAAAAACTTGAACCCAACAGTTATACAGAGGAAAACCCTATCAAGGCACTAGCTCCAGCGGGAAACAATTCTGAAATTGGTCAGAGGTGGGGAATCATCTCCCATACAGCCAGCAGCACCGCCCCCCATGCAAGGAGCGTCCTCATTGCAAAGCTGGGGGACCGTGCCGAGGCCTCTGTGAGTAAATGTGAGCTGAGCCCCAGGCCAGCTGCTGCTGAACTGTTCCCACCCTTCCCAGGTAAAACACCTGAATATGTAGGAGGGCTTGAAAGCCTAGAGGAAGGGCCGTGGAGCCACACCAGTGACAGCACGCAGGCCCACTTGGTGCCTGCAGGCCAGCCAGGATGGTCCTGGCCCCGGGCACTCTTCTGGAAGCTTTCCATTTCCCTGCCTGAGATACCCCTCCTGTCCCGGCCCCCACTCCTTTTTTTCCTTCCTCACCTCAGCCCGGAGAGAAATTCCAGTGGAAGTTATGGGTGACACATCCTCTTCTTTACAGGTGGCAGCCTGGCAACTCCTGCAGAAAGTCCAGCAGAGCCCCACTCACACCGGGCCACCAACAAAGCCAGGGACCCTCACACCCTCCCACCAGCACAACCCCGAGACTGCTGACGGGGCAGAGAATATGGAGTCAGGCACAGATGCAGGGGCTATTGCTGCCTGGAGCGCTGTTTCTATTGACCTCAACCCAGGCACACCTGGGGAGGGCTTGCCCGCAGGGTCAGGCTGCCCAGGTCAGCTAATCCTCAGCCCTCAGGGAATCACATTGCAGAAAATGGACCTCGCTAAGACAGAATATTAGCCAAGGAGAAAAAGGACACAATGCCATTTGCAGCACCGTACATGAGTCTAGAGGTAATCACGTGACTTGTAGTAAGTCAGAAAGTGAAAGACACATATCGTATGATATCACTTATAGGTGTTACCTAAAAATGGATACCAGGGCAGATATTTCCACGGAGAAGGGCAATCCCAGATTCATTAAACAAACTTATGGTTCACCAATGGAAAGGTGTGAGGATTGGATTCATTACGATATTGGGGTTAACAGACATATACAAACACAGGTGAAATATATAATCACCAAAGGCCTACGGAATACCAAGAGAGGACTACTCAACATTCTGTCATAACGTACATGGGAAAAGGATCCCAGGAAGAACAGACATATGTATATGTGTAAAAGAAACACATCTTGCACACCTACAACAAGCCAAACGTTGTCATCAAACTTGCTGTAATAAAAAATAAAAAAATAAATTAAAAACATGAACAAGAAGTAGTGAGACAAACTTGAGGGGCTTTCTCCTGGCACATTCCATTCTAAATTACAATCTAGAACACGACTTCCACTGAGGCTCTGCTGCCCTAGTAACCAGATTTGGTAAGGGAGAACTGCTGCCACCTTGTGGCCGTTTCACACAACAGCAGCTTTAATCCCAGCGCTAATGGTCAGTGGATATTCAAAATCATTACCGGCCTGTAAATGACACCTGCCCTGAAAACAAATCCTGGGGTCATATATCGACCAAAAAATTCAAAAGACGTCCATATTTCAAAACGACCGTTTCAAGAGCCATATTTTACGCACATTAGTGTTCTGCTTCTTTTGCTTTCTTTCTTTCTTTTTGTTAAAAAATCGGGAATGGAAAAAAGCAACCCTCAGAATGGGCGAAAATGTTCGCAAACGAATCAATGGACAAAGGTTCAATCTCCAATATATATAAACAGCTCATGCAGCTTAATATTAATAAAACAAACAACCCAATACAAAAATGGGCAGAAGATCTAAATAGATGTTTCTTCAAAGAAGGCACAGACATGGCCAAGACGCACATGAAAAGCTGCTCAACATCACTAATTATTAGAGAAATGCAAATCAAAACTACAATGAGGTATGACCTCACACCTGTTAGAATCGGCATCTTCAGAAAATCTACAAACCGAAAATTCTGGGCAGGGTGTGGACAAAAGGAACCCTCTTCCACTATTGGTGGGAATGTAAATTGATACAGTCACTATGGAGAACAGTATGGAGGTTCCTTTAGAAAACTAAAAAGAGAATTACCATCTGATCCAGCAATCCCACTTCTGGGCATATAGCCAGAGAAAACCATAAATCAAAAAGACACATTCACCACAATGTTCATTGCAGCACTATTTACAATAGCCAGATAATGGAAGCAACCTAAATGCCCACAGACAGATGAATGGATAAAGAAGTGGTACATATATAAAATGGAATATTACTCAGCCATAAAAAGGAATGAAACTGGGTCATTTGTAGAGAAGTCGATGGATCTAGAGACTGTCATACAGAGTGAAGTAAGTCAGAAAGAGAAAAAGAAATATTGTGTATTAATGCCTATATGTGGAACCTCGAACAATGGTTCAGATGAACTGGTTTGCAGGGCAGAAATAGAGACACAGAAGTAGAGAACACATGTATGGACACCTAGTGGGGGAAGCCATGGGGTGGTGGTGGTGGGATGAGTTGGGAGACTGGGATTGACCTGTATACATGTATATGCATAAAATAGATAACTAATAATAACCTGCTGTATAAAAAAATAAATAAAATTAAATTTCAAAATTTTAAAAAATAAAATTGAAAAATAAAACAGAAAAAAGTTCTTCCATTCACACAGATGTATTTATATGAATGAATTATTTCCATGCTTATATCTATAAATACATAAAAGAGGAATAAAATCTAACTTGAACCAAAAAAGAAAAAAAAAAGTTGAACCCAACAGTTATACAGAGGAAAACCCTATCAAGGCACTAGCTCCAGCGGGAAACAATTCTGAAATTGGTCAGAGGTGGGGAATCATCTCCCATACAGCCAGCAGCACCGCCCCCCATGCAAGGAGCGTCCTCACTGCAAAGCTGGGGGACCGTGCCGAGGCCTCTGTGAGTAAATGTGAGCTGAGCCCCAGGCCAGCTGCTGCTGAACTGTTCCCACCCTTCCCAGGTAAAACACCTGAATATGTACGAGGGCTTGAAATCCTAGAGGAAGGGCCATGGAGCCACACCAGCGACAGCACGCAGGCCCACTTGGTGCCTGCAGGCCAGCCAGGATGGTCCTGGCCCCGGGCACTCTTCTGGAAGCTTTCCATTTCCCTGCCTGAGATACCCCTCCTGTCCCGGCCCCCACTCCTTTTTTTCCTTCCTCACCTCAGCCCGGAGAGAAATTCCAGTGGAAGTTATGGGTGACACATCCTCTTCTTTACAGGTGGCAGCCTGGCAACTCCTGCAGAAAGTCCAGCACAGCCCCACTCACACCGGGCCACCAACAAAGCCAGGGACCCTCACACCCTCCCACCAGCACAGCCCCGAGACTGCTGACGGGGCAGAGAATATGGAGTCAGGCACAGCTGCAGGGGCTATTGCTGCCTGGAGCGCTGTTTCTATTGACCTCAACCCAGGCACACCTGGGGAGGGCCGGCCGGCAGGGTCAGGCTGCCCAGGTCAGCTAATCCTCAGCCCTCAGGGAATCACATTGCAGAAAATGGACCTCGCTAAGACAGAATATTAGCCAAGGAAAAAAAGGACACAATGCCATTTGCAGCACCGTACATGAGTCTAGAGGTAATCACGTGACTTGTAGTAAGTCAGAAAGTGAAAGACACATATCGTATGATATCAGTTATAGGTGTTACCTAAAAATGGATACCAGGGCAGATATTTCCACGGAGAAGGGCAATCCCAGATTCATTACAGAAACTTATGGTTCACCAATGGAAAGGTGTGAGGATTGGATTCATTACGATATTGGGGTTAACAGACATATACAAACACAGGTGAAATATATAATCACCAAAGGCCTACGGAATACCAAGAGAGGACTACTCAACATTCTGTCATAAGGTACATGGGAAAAGGATCCCAGGAAGAACAGACATATGTATATGTGTAAAAGAAACACATCTTGCACACCTACAACAAGCCAAACGTTGTCATCAAACTTGCTGTAATAAAAAATAAAAGAAATAAATTAAAAACATGAACAAGAAGTAGTGAGACAAACTTGAGGGGCTTTCTCCTGGCACATTCCATTCTAAATTACAATCTAGAACACGACTTCCATTGAGGCTCTGCTGCCCTAGTAACCAGATTTGGTAAGGGAGAACTGCTGCCACCTTGTGGCCGTTTCACACAACAGCAGCTTTAATCCCAGCGCTAATGGTCAGTGGATATTCAAAATCATTACCGGCCTGTAAATGACACCTGCCCTGAAAACAAATCCTGGGGTCATATATCGACCAAAAAATTCAAAAGACGTCCATATTTCAAAACGACAGTTTCAAGAGGCATATTTTACGCACATTAGTGTTCTGCTTCTTTTGCTTTCTTTCTTTCTTTTTGTTAAAAAATCGGGAATGGAAAAAAGCAACCCTCAGAATGGGCGAAAATGTTCGCAAACGAATCAATGGACAAAGGTTCAATCTCCAATATATATAAACAGCTCATGCAGCTTAATATTAATAAAACAAACAACCCAATACAAAAATGGGCAGAAGATCTAAATAGATGTTTCTTCAAAGAAGGCACAGACATGGCCAAGACGCACATGAAAAGCTGCTCAACATCACTAATTATTAGAGAAATGCAAATCAAAACTACAATGAGGTATGACCTCACACCTGTTAGAATCGGCATCTTCAGAAAATCTACAAACCGAAAATTCTGGGCAGGGTGTGGACAAAAGGAACCCTCTTCCACTATTGGTGGGAATGTAAATTGATACAGTCACTATGGAGAACAGTATGGAGGTTCCTTTAGAAAACTAAAAAGAGAATTACCATCTGATCCAGCAATCCCACTTCTGGGCATATAGCCAGAGAAAACCATAAATCAAAAAGACACATTCACCACAATGTTCATTGCAGCACTATTTACAATAGCCAGATAATGGAAGCAACCTAAATGCCCACAGACAGATGAATGGATAAAGAAGTGGTACATATATAAAATGGAATATTACTCAGCCATAAAAAGGAATGAAACTGGGTCATTTGTAGAGAAGTCGATGGATCTAGAGACTGTCATACAGAGTGAAGTAAGTCAGAAAGAGAAAAAGAAATATTGTGTATTAATGCCTATATGTGGAACCTCGAACAATGGTTCAGATGAACTGGTTTGCAGGGCAGAAATAGAGACACAGAAGTAGAGAACACATGTATGGACACCTAGTGGGGGAAGCCATGGGGTGGTGGTGGTGGGATGAGTTGGGAGACTGGGATTGACCTGTATACATGTATATGCATAAAATAGATAACTAATAATAACCTGCTGTATAAAAAAATAAATAAAATTAAATTTCAAAATTTTAAAAAATAAAATTGAAAAATAAAACAGAAAAAAGTTCTTCCATTCACACAGATGTATTTATATGAATGAATTATTTCCATGCTTATATCTATAAATACATAAAAGAGGAATAAAATCTAACTTGAACCAAAAAAGAAAAAAAAAAGTTGAACCCAACAGTTATACAGAGGAAAACCCTATCAAGGCACTAGCTCCAGCGGGAAACAATTCTGAAATTGGTCAGAGGTGGGGAATCATCTCCCATACAGCCAGCAGCACCGCCCCCCATGCAAGGAGCGTCCTCACTGCAAAGCTGGGGGACCGTGCCGAGGCCTCTGTGAGTAAATGTGAGCTGAGCCCCAGGCCAGCTGCTGCTGAACTGTTCCCACCCTTCCCAGGTAAAACACCTGAATATGTAGGAGGGCTTGAAAGCCTAGAGGAAGGGCCGTGGAGCCACACCAGTGACAGCACGCAGGCCCACTTGGTGCCTGCAGGCCAGCCAGGATGGTCCTGGCCCCGGGCACTCTTCTGGAAGCTTTCCATTTCCCTGCCTGAGATACCCCTCCTGTCCCGGCCCCCACTCCTTTTTTTCCTTCCTCACCTCAGCCCGGAGAGAAATTCCAGTGGAAGTTATGGGTGACACATCCTCTTCTTTACAGGTGGCAGCCTGGCAACTCCTGCAGAAAGTCCAGCAGAGCCCCACTCACACCGGGCCACCAACAAAGCCAGGGACCCTCACACCCTCCCACCAGCACAACCCCGAGACTGCTGACGGGGCAGAGAATATGGAGTCAGGCACAGATGCAGGGGCTATTGCTGCCTGGAGCGCTGTTTCTATTGACCTCAACCCAGGCACACCTGGGGAGGGCTTGCCCGCAGGGTCAGGCTGCCCAGGTCAGCTAATCCTCAGCCCTCAGGGAATCACATTGCAGAAAATGGACCTCGCTAAGACAGAATATTAGCCAAGGAGAAAAAGGACACAATGCCATTTGCAGCACCGTACATGAGTCTAGAGGTAATCACGTGACTTGTAGTAAGTCAGAAAGTGAAAGACACATATCGTATGATATCACTTATAGGTGTTACCTAAAAATGGATACCAGGGCAGATATTTCCACGGAGAAGGGCAATCCCAGATTCATTAAACAAACTTATGGTTCACCAATGGAAAGGTGTGAGGATTGGATTCATTACGATATTGGGGTTAACAGACATATACAAACACAGGTGAAATATATAATCACCAAAGGCCTACGGAATACCAAGAGAGGACTACTCAACATTCTGTCATAACGTACATGGGAAAAGGATCCCAGGAAGAACAGACATATGTATATGTGTAAAAGAAACACATCTTGCACACCTACAACAAGCCAAACGTTGTCATCAAACTTGCTGTAATAAAAAATAAAAAAATAAATTAAAAACATGAACAAGAAGTAGTGAGACAAACTTGAGGGGCTTTCTCCTGGCACATTCCATTCTAAATTACAATCTAGAACACGACTTCCACTGAGGCTCTGCTGCCCTAGTAACCAGATTTGGTAAGGGAGAACTGCTGCCACCTTGTGGCCGTTTCACACAACAGCAGCTTTAATCCCAGCGCTAATGGTCAGTGGATATTCAAAATCATTACCGGCCTGTAAATGACACCTGCCCTGAAAACAAATCCTGGGGTCATATATCGACCAAAAAATTCAAAAGACGTCCATATTTCAAAACGACCGTTTCAAGAGCCATATTTTACGCACATTAGTGTTCTGCTTCTTTTGCTTTCTTTCTTTCTTTTTGTTAAAAAATCGGGAATGGAAAAAGGCAACCCTCAGAATGGGCGAAAATGTTCGCAAATGAATCAATGGACAAAGGTTCAATCTCCAATATATATAAACAGCTCATGCAGCTTAATATTAATAAAACAAACAACCCAATACAAAAATGGGCAGAAGATCTAAATAGATGTTTCTTCAAAGAAGGCACAGACATGGCCAAGACGCACATGAAAAGCTGCTCAACATCACTAATTATTAGAGAAATGCAAATCAAAACTACAATGAGGTGTGACCTCACACCTGTTAGAATCGGCATCTTCAGAAAATCTACAAACCGAAAATTCTGGGCAGGGTGTGGACAAAAGGAACCCTCTTCCACTATTGGTGGGAATGTAAATTGATACAGTCACTATGGAGAACAGTATGGAGGTTCCTTTAGAAAACTAAAAAGAGAATTACCATCTGATCCAGCAATCCCACTTCTGGGCATATAGCCAGAGAAAACCATAAATCGAAAAGACACATTCACCACAATGTTCATTGCAGCACTATTTACAATAGCCAGATAATGGAAGCAACCTAAATGCCCACAGACAGATGAATGGATAAAGAAGTGGTACATATATAAAATGGAATATTACTCAGCCATAAAAAGGAATGAAACTGGGTCATTTGTAGAGAAGTCGATGGATCTAGAGACTGTCATACAGAGTGAAGTAAGTCAGAAAGAGAAAAAGAAATATTGTGTATTAATGCCTATATGTGGAACCTCGAAAAATGGTTCAGATGAACTGGTTTGCAGGGCAGAAATAGAGACACAGAAGTAGAGAACACACGTATGGACACCAAGTGGGGGAAGCCATGGGGTGGTGGTGGTGGGATGAGTTGGGAGACTGGGATTGACCTGTATACATGTATATGCATAAAATAGATAACTAATAATAACCTGCTGTATAAAAAATAAATAAAATTAAATTTCAAAATTTAAAAAAATAAAATTTTAAAATAAAACAGAAAAAAGTTCTTCCATTCACACAGATGTATTTATATGAATGAATTATTTCCATGCTTATATCTATAAATACATAAAAGAGGAATAAAATCTAACTTGAACCAAAAAAGAAAAAAAAAAAACTTGAACCCAACAGTTATACAGAGGAAAACCCTATCAAGGCACTAGCTCCAGCGGGAAACAATTCTGAAATTGGTCAGAGGTGGGGAATCATCTCCCATACAGCCAGCAGCACCGCCCCCCATGCAAGGAGCGTCCTCATTGCAAAGCTGGGGGACCGTGCCGAGGCCTCTGTGAGTAAATGTGAGCTGAGCCCCAGGCCAGCTGCTGCTGAACTGTTCCCACCCTTCCCAGGTAAAACACCTGAATATGTAGGAGGGCTTGAAAGCCTAGAGGAAGGGCCGTGGAGCCACACCAGTGACAGCACGCAGGCCCACTTGGTGCCTGCAGGCCAGCCAGGATGGTCCTGGCCCCGGGCACTCTTCTGGAAGCTTTCCATTTCCCTGCCTGAGATACCCCTCCTGTCCCGGCCCCCACTCCTTTTTTTCCTTCCTCACCTCAGCCCGGAGAGAAATTCCAGTGGAAGTTATGGGTGACACATCCTCTTCTTTACAGGTGGCAGCCTGGCAACTCCTGCAGAAAGTCCAGCAGAGCCCCACTCACACCGGGCCACCAACAAAGCCAGGGACCCTCACACCCTCCCACCAGCACAACCCCGAGACTGCTGACGGGGCAGAGAATATGGAGTCAGGCACAGATGCAGGGGCTATTGCTGCCTGGAGCGCTGTTTCTATTGACCTCAACCCAGGCACACCTGGGGAGGGCTTGCCCGCAGGGTCAGGCTGCCCAGGTCAGCTAATCCTCAGCCCTCAGGGAATCACATTGCAGAAAATGGACCTCGCTAAGACAGAATATTAGCCAAGGAGAAAAAGGACACAATGCCATTTGCAGCACCGTACATGAGTCTAGAGGTAATCACGTGACTTGTAGTAAGTCAGAAAGTGAAAGACACATATCGTATGATATCACTTATAGGTGTTACCTAAAAATGGATACCAGGGCAGATATTTCCACGGAGAAGGGCAATCCCAGATTCATTAAACAAACTTATGGTTCACCAATGGAAAGGTGTGAGGATTGGATTCATTACGATATTGGGGTTAACAGACATATACAAACACAGGTGAAATATATAATCACCAAAGGCCTACGGAATACCAAGAGAGGACTACTCAACATTCTGTCATAACGTACATGGGAAAAGGATCCCAGGAAGAACAGACATATGTATATGTGTAAAAGAAACACATCTTGCACACCTACAACAAGCCAAACGTTGTCATCAAACTTGCTGTAATAAAAAATAAAAAAATAAATTAAAAACATGAACAAGAAGTAGTGAGACAAACTTGAGGGGCTTTCTCCTGGCACATTCCATTCTAAATTACAATCTAGAACACGACTTCCACTGAGGCTCTGCTGCCCTAGTAACCAGATTTGGTAAGGGAGAACTGCTGCCACCTTGTGGCCGTTTCACACAACAGCAGCTTTAATCCCAGCGCTAATGGTCAGTGGATATTCAAAATCATTACCGGCCTGTAAATGACACCTGCCCTGAAAACAAATCCTGGGGTCATATATCGACCAAAAAATTCAAAAGACGTCCATATTTCAAAACGACCGTTTCAAGAGCCATATTTTACGCACATTAGTGTTCTGCTTCTTTTGCTTTCTTTCTTTCTTTTTGTTAAAAAATCGGGAATGGAAAAAAGCAACCCTCAGAATGGGCGAAAATGTTCGCAAACGAATCAATGGACAAAGGTTCAATCTCCAATATATATAAACAGCTCATGCAGCTTAATATTAATAAAACAAACAACCCAATACAAAAATGGGCAGAAGATCTAAATAGATGTTTCTTCAAAGAAGGCACAGACATGGCCAAGACGCACATGAAAAGCTGCTCAACATCACTAATTATTAGAGAAATGCAAATCAAAACTACAATGAGGTGTGACCTCACACCTGTTAGAATCGGCATCTTCAGAAAATCTACAAACCGAAAATTCTGGGCAGGGTGTGGACAAAAGGAACCCTCTTCCACTATTGGTGGGAATGTAAATTGATACAGTCACTATGGAGAACAGTATGGAGGTTCCTTTAGAAAACTAAAAAGAGAATTACCATCTGATCCAGCAATCCCACTTCTGGGCATATAGCCAGAGAAAACCATAAATCGAAAAGACACATTCACCACAATGTTCATTGCAGCACTATTTACAATAGCCAGATAATGGAAGCAACCTAAATGCCCACAGACAGATGAATGGATAAAGATGTGGTACATATATAAAATGGAATATTACTCAGCCATAAAAAGGAATGAAACTGGGTCATTTGTAGAGAAGTCGATGGATCTAGAGACTGTCATACAGAGTGAAGTAAGTCAGAAAGAGAAAAAGAAATATTGTGTATTAATGCCTATATGTGGAACCTCGAAAAATGGTTCAGATGAACTGGTTTGCAGGGCAGAAATAGAGACACAGAAGTAGAGAAAACACGTATGGACACCAAGTGGGGGAAGCCATGGGGTGGTGGTGGTGGGATGAGTTGGGAGACTGGGATTGACCTGTATACATGTATATGCATAAAATAGATAACTAATAATAACCTGCTGTATAAAAAAATAAATAAAATTAAATTTCAAAATTTTTAAAAATAAAATTGAAAAATAAAACAGAAAAAAGTTCTTCCATTCACCCAGATGTATTTATATGAATGAATTATTTCCATGCTTATATCTATAAATACATAAAAGAGGAATAAAATCTAACTTGAATCAAAAAAGAAAAAAAAAAAACTTGAACCCAACAGTTATACAGAGGAAAACCCTATCAAGGCACTAGCTCCAGCGGGAAACAATTCTGAAATTGGTCAGAGGTGGGGAATCATCTCCCATACAACCAGCAGCACCGCCCCCCATGCAAGGAGCGTCCTCATTGCAAAGCTGGGGGACCGTGCCGAGGCCTCTGTGAGTAAACGCGAGCTGAGCCCCAGGCCAGCTGCTGCTGAACTGTTCCCACCCTTCCCAGGTAAAACACCTGAATATGTACGAGGGCTTGAAAGCCTAGAAGAAGGGCCATGGAGCCACACCAGTGACAGCACACAGGCCCACTTGGTGCCTGCAGGCCAGCAGTTTGGTCCTGGCCCCGGGCACTCTTCTGGAAGCTTTCCATTTCCCTGCCTGAGATACCCCTCCTGTCCCGGCCCCCACTCCTTTTTTTCCTTCCTCACCTCAGCCCGGAGAGAAATTCCAGTGGAAGTTATGGGTGACACATCCTCTTCTTTACAGGTGGCAGCCTGGCAACTCCTGCAGAAAGTCCAGCACAGCCCCACTCACACCGGGCCACCAACAAAGCCAGGGACCCTCACACCCTCCCACCAGCACAACCCCGAGACTGCTGACGGGGCAGAGAATATGGAGTCAGGCACAGCTGCAGGGGCTATTGTTGCCTGGAGCGTTGTTTCTATTGACCTCAACCCAGGCACACCTGGGGAGGGCTTGCCGGCAGGGTCAGGCTGCCCAGGTCAGCTAATCCTCAGCCCTCAGGGAATCACATTGCAGAAAATGGACCTCGCTAAGACAGAATATTAGCCAAGGAGAAAAAGGACACAATGCCATTTGCAGCACCGTACATGAGTCTAGAGGTAATCACGTGACTTGTAGTAAGTCAGAAAGTGAAAGACACATATCGTATGATATCACTTATAGGTGTTACCTAAAAATGGATACCAGGGCAGATATTTCCACGGAGAAGGGCAATCCCAGATTCATTAAACAAACTTATGGTTCACCAATGGAAAGGTGTGAGGATTGGATTCATTACGATATTGGGGTTAACAGACATATACAAACACAGGTGAAATATATAATCACCAAAAGCCTACGGAATACCAAGAGAGGACTACTCAACGTTCTGTCATAACGTACATGGGAAAAGGATCCCAGGAAGAACAGACATATGTATATGTGTAAAAGAAACACATCTTGCACACCTACAACAAGCCAAACGTTGTCATCAAACTTGCTGTAATAAAAAATAAAAAAATAAATTAAAAACATGAACAAGAAGTAATGAGACAAACTTGAGGGGCTTTCTCCTGGCACATTCCATTCTAAATTACAATCTAGAACACGAATTCCACTGAGGCTCTGCTGCCCTAGTAACCAGATTTGGTAAGGGAGAACTGCTGCCACCTTGTGGCCGTTTCACACAACAGCAGCTTTAATCCCAGCGCTAATGGTCAGTGGATATTCAAAATCATTACCGGCCTGTAAATGACACCTGCCCTGAAAACAAATCCTGGGGTCATATATCGACCAAAAAATTCAAAAGACGTCCATATTTCAAAACGACCGTTTCAAGAGCCATATTTTACGCACATTAGTGTTCTGCTTCTTTTGCTTTCTTTCTTTCTTTTTGTTAAAAAATCGGGAATGGAAAAAGGCAACCCTCAGAATGGGCGAAAATGTTCGCAAATGAATCAATGGACAAAGGTTCAATCTCCAATATATATAAACAGCTCATGCAGCTTAATATTAATAAAACAAACAACCCAATACAAAAATGGGCAGAAGATCTAAATAGATGTTTCTTCAAAGAAGGCACAGACATGGCCAAGACGCACATGAAAAGCTGCTCAACATCACTAATTATTAGAGAAATGCAAATCAAAACTACAATGAGGTGTGACCTCACACCTGTTAGAATCGGCATCTTCAGAAAATCTACAAACCGAAAATTCTGGGCAGGGTGTGGACAAAAGGAACCCTCTTCCACTATTGGTGGGAATGTAAATTGATACAGTCACTATGGAGAACAGTATGGAGGTTCCTTTAGAAAACTAAAAAGAGAATTACCATCTGATCCAGCAATCCCACTTCTGGGCATATAGCCAGAGAAAACCATAAATCAAAAAGACACATTCACCACAATGTTCATTGCAGCACTATTTACAATAGCCAGATAATGGAAGCAACCTAAATGCCCACAGACAGATGAATGGATAAAGAAGTGGTACATATATAAAATGGAATATTACTCAGCCATAAAAAGGAATGAAACTGGGTCATTTGTAGAGAAGTCGATGGATCTAGAGACTGTCATACAGAGTGAAGTAAGTCAGAAAGAGAAAAAGAAATATTGTGTATTAATGCCTATATGTGGAACCTCGAAAAATGGTTCAGATGAACTGGTTTGCAGGGCAGAAATAGAGACACAGAAGTAGAGAACACACGTATGGACACCAAGTGGGGGAAGCCATGGGGTGGTGGTGGTGGGATGAGTTGGGAGACTGGGATTGACCTGTATACATGTATATGCATAAAATAGATAACTAATAATAACCTGCTGTATAAAAAATAAATAAAATTAAATTTCAAAATTAAAAAAAATAAAATTTTAAAATAAAACAGAAAAAAGTTCTTCCATTCACACAGATGTATTTATATGAATGAATTATTTCCATGCTTATATCTATAAATACATAAAAGAGGAATAAAATCTAACTTGAACCAAAAAAGAAAAAAAAAACTTGAACCCAACAGTTATACAGAGGAAAACCCTATCAAGGCACTAGCTCCAGCGGGAAACAATTCTGAAATTGGTCAGAGGTGGGGAATCATCTCCCATACAGCCAGCAGCACCGCCCCCCATGCAAGGAGCGTCCTCATTGCAAAGCTGGGCGACCGTGCCGAGGCCTCTGTGAGTAAATGTGAGCTGAGCCCCAGGCCAGCTGCTGCTGAACTGTTCCCACCCTTCCCAGGTAAAACACCTGAATATGTAGGAGGGCTTGAAAGCCTAGAGGAAGGGCCGTGGAGCCACACCAGTGACAGCACGCAGGCCCACTTGGTGCCTGCAGGCCAGCCAGGATGGTCCTGGCCCCGGGCACTCTTCTGGAAGCTTTCCATTTCCCTGCCTGAGATACCCCTCCTGTCCCGGCCCCCACTCCTTTTTTTCCTTCCTCACCTCAGCCCGGAGAGAAATTCCAGTGGAAGTTATGGGTGACACATCCTCTTCTTTACAGGTGGCAGCCTGGCAACTCCTGCAGAAAGTCCAGCAGAGCCCCACTCACACCGGGCCACCAACAAAGCCAGGGACCCTCACACCCTCCCACCAGCACAACCCCGAGACTGCTGACGGGGCAGAGAATATGGAGTCAGGCACAGATGCAGGGGCTATTGCTGCCTGGAGCGCTGTTTCTATTGACCTCAACCCAGGCACACCTGGGGAGGGCTTGCCCGCAGGGTCAGGCTGCCCAGGTCAGCTAATCCTCAGCCCTCAGGGAATCACATTGCAGAAAATGGACCTCGCTAAGACAGAATATTAGCCAAGGAGAAAAAGGACACAATGCCATTTGCAGCACCGTACATGAGTCTAGAGGTAATCACGTGACTTGTAGTAAGTCAGAAAGTGAAAGACACATATCGTATGATATCACTTATAGGTGTTACCTAAAAATGGATACCAGGGCAGATATTTCCACGGAGAAGGGCAATCCCAGATTCATTAAACAAACTTATGGTTCACCAATGGAAAGGTGTGAGGATTGGATTCATTACGATATTGGGGTTAACAGACATATACAAACACAGGTGAAATATATAATCACCAAAGGCCTACGGAATACCAAGAGAGGACTACTCAACATTCTGTCATAACGTACATGGGAAAAGGATCCCAGGAAGAACAGACATATGTATATGTGTAAAAGAAACACATCTTGCACACCTACAACAAGCCAAACGTTGTCATCAAACTTGCTGTAATAAAAAATAAAAAAATAAATTAAAAACATGAACAAGAAGTAGTGAGACAAACTTGAGGGGCTTTCTCCTGGCACATTCCATTCTAAATTACAATCTAGAACACGACTTCCACTGAGGCTCTGCTGCCCTAGTAACCAGATTTGGTAAGGGAGAACTGCTGCCACCTTGTGGCCGTTTCACACAACAGCAGCTTTAATCCCAGCGCTAATGGTCAGTGGATATTCAAAATCATTACCGGCCTGTAAATGACACCTGCCCTGAAAACAAATCCTGGGGTCATATATCGACCAAAAAATTCAAAAGACGTCCATATTTCAAAACGACCGTTTCAAGAGCCATATTTTACGCACATTAGTGTTCTGCTTCTTTTGCTTTCTTTCTTTCTTTTTGTTAAAAAATCGGGAATGGAAAAAGGCAACCCTCAGAATGGGCGAAAATGTTCGCAAATGAATCAATGGACAAAGGTTCAATCTCCAATATATATAAACAGCTCATGCAGCTTAATATTAATAAAACAAACAACCCAATACAAAAATGGGCAGAAGATCTAAATAGATGTTTCTTCAAAGAAGGCACAGACATGGCCAAGACGCACATGAAAAGCTGCTCAACATCACTAATTATTAGAGAAATGCAAATCAAAACTACAATGAGGTGTGACCTCACACCTGTTAGAATCGGCATCTTCAGAAAATCTACAAACCGAAAATTCTGGGCAGGGTGTGGACAAAAGGAACCCTCTTCCACTATTGGTGGGAATGTAAATTGATACAGTCACTATGGAGAACAGTATGGAGGTTCCTTTAGAAAACTAAAAAGAGAATTACCATCTGATCCAGCAATCCCACTTCTGGGCATATAGCCAGAGAAAACCATAAATCGAAAAGACACATTCACCACAATGTTCATTGCAGCACTATTTACAATAGCCAGATAATGGAAGCAACCTAAATGCCCACAGACAGATGAATGGATAAAGAAGTGGTACATATATAAAATGGAATATTACTCAGCCATAAAAAGGAATGAAACTGGGTCATTTGTAGAGAAGTCGATGGATCTAGAGACTGTCATACAGAGTGAAGTAAGTCAGAAAGAGAAAAAGAAATATTGTGTATTAATGCCTATATGTGGAACCTCGAAAAATGGTTCAGATGAACTGGTTTGCAGGGCAGAAATAGAGACACAGAAGTAGAGAACACACGTATGGACACCAAGTGGGGGAAGCCATGGGGTGGTGGTGGTGGGATGAGTTGGGAGACTGGGATTGACCTGTATACATGTATATGCATAAAATAGATAACTAATAATAACCTGCTGTATAAAAAATAAATAAAATTAAATTTCAAAATTTAAAAAAATAAAATTTTAAAATAAAACAGAAAAAAGTTCTTCCATTCACACAGATGTATTTATATGAATGAATTATTTCCATGCTTATATCTATAAATACATAAAAGAGGAATAAAATCTAACTTGAACCAAAAAAGAAAAAAAAAAAACTTGAACCCAACAGTTATACAGAGGAAAACCCTATCAAGGCACTAGCTCCAGCGGGAAACAATTCTGAAATTGGTCAGAGGTGGGGAATCATCTCCCATACAGCCAGCAGCACCGCCCCCCATGCAAGGAGCGTCCTCATTGCAAAGCTGGGGGACCGTGCCGAGGCCTCTGTGAGTAAATGTGAGCTGAGCCCCAGGCCAGCTGCTGCTGAACTGTTCCCACCCTTCCCAGGTAAAACACCTGAATATGTAGGAGGGCTTGAAAGCCTAGAGGAAGGGCCGTGGAGCCACACCAGTGACAGCACGCAGGCCCACTTGGTGCCTGCAGGCCAGCCAGGATGGTCCTGGCCCCGGGCACTCTTCTGGAAGCTTTCCATTTCCCTGCCTGAGATACCCCTCCTGTCCCGGCCCCCACTCCTTTTTTTCCTTCCTCACCTCAGCCCGGAGAGAAATTCCAGTGGAAGTTATGGGTGACACATCCTCTTCTTTACAGGTGGCAGCCTGGCAACTCCTGCAGAAAGTCCAGCAGAGCCCCACTCACACCGGGCCACCAACAAAGCCAGGGACCCTCACACCCTCCCACCAGCACAACCCCGAGACTGCTGACGGGGCAGAGAATATGGAGTCAGGCACAGATGCAGGGGCTATTGCTGCCTGGAGCGCTGTTTCTATTGACCTCAACCCAGGCACACCTGGGGAGGGCTTGCCCGCAGGGTCAGGCTGCCCAGGTCAGCTAATCCTCAGCCCTCAGGGAATCACATTGCAGAAAATGGACCTCGCTAAGACAGAATATTAGCCAAGGAGAAAAAGGACACAATGCCATTTGCAGCACCGTACATGAGTCTAGAGGTAATCACGTGACTTGTAGTAAGTCAGAAAGTGAAAGACACATATCGTATGATATCACTTATAGGTGTTACCTAAAAATGGATACCAGGGCAGATATTTCCACGGAGAAGGGCAATCCCAGATTCATTAAACAAACTTATGGTTCACCAATGGAAAGGTGTGAGGATTGGATTCATTACGATATTGGGGTTAACAGACATATACAAACACAGGTGAAATATATAATCACCAAAGGCCTACGGAATACCAAGAGAGGACTACTCAACATTCTGTCATAACGTACATGGGAAAAGGATCCCAGGAAGAACAGACATATGTATATGTGTAAAAGAAACACATCTTGCACACCTACAACAAGCCAAACGTTGTCATCAAACTTGCTGTAATAAAAAATAAAAAAATAAATTAAAAACATGAACAAGAAGTAGTGAGACAAACTTGAGGGGCTTTCTCCTGGCACATTCCATTCTAAATTACAATCTAGAACACGACTTCCACTGAGGCTCTGCTGCCCTAGTAACCAGATTTGGTAAGGGAGAACTGCTGCCACCTTGTGGCCGTTTCACACAACAGCAGCTTTAATCCCAGCGCTAATGGTCAGTGGATATTCAAAATCATTACCGGCCTGTAAATGACACCTGCCCTGAAAACAAATCCTGGGGTCATATATCGACCAAAAAATTCAAAAGACGTCCATATTTCAAAACGACCGTTTCAAGAGCCATATTTTACGCACATTAGTGTTCTGCTTCTTTTGCTTTCTTTCTTTCTTTTTGTTAAAAAATCGGGAATGGAAAAAGGCAACCCTCAGAATGGGCGAAAATGTTCGCAAATGAATCAATGGACAAAGGTTCAATCTCCAATATATATAAACAGCTCATGCAGCTTAATATTAATAAAACAAACAACCCAATACAAAAATGGGCAGAAGATCTAAATAGATGTTTCTTCAAAGAAGGCACAGACATGGCCAAGACGCACATGAAAAGCTGCTCAACATCACTAATTATTAGAGAAATGCAAATCAAAACTACAATGAGGTGTGACCTCACACCTGTTAGAATCGGCATCTTCAGAAAATCTACAAACCGAAAATTCTGGGCAGGGTGTGGACAAAAGGAACCCTCTTCCACTATTGGTGGGAATGTAAATTGATACAGTCACTATGGAGAACAGTATGGAGGTTCCTTTAGAAAACTAAAAAGAGAATTACCATCTGATCCAGCAATCCCACTTCTGGGCATATAGCCAGAGAAAACCATAAATCAAAAAGACACATTCACCACAATGTTCATTGCAGCACTATTTACAATAGCCAGATAATGGAAGCAACCTAAATGCCCACAGACAGATGAATGGATAAAGAAGTGGTACATATATAAAATGGAATATTACTCAGCCATAAAAAGGAATGAAACTGGGTCATTTGTAGAGAAGTCGATGGATCTAGAGACTGTCATACAGAGTGAAGTAAGTCAGAAAGAGAAAAAGAAATATTGTGTATTAATGCCTATATGTGGAACCTCGAAAAATGGTTCAGATGAACTGGTTTGCAGGGCAGAAATAGAGACACAGAAGTAGAGAACACACGTATGGACACCAAGTGGGGGAAGCCATGGGGTGGTGGTGGTGGGATGAGTTGGGAGACTGGGATTGACCTGTATACATGTATATGCATAAAATAGATAACTAATAATAACCTGCTGTATAAAAAATAAATAAAATTAAATTTCAAAATTTAAAAAAATAAAATTTTAAAATAAAACAGAAAAAAGTTCTTCCATTCACACAGATGTATTTATATGAATGAATTATTTCCATGCTTATATCTATAAATACATAAAAGAGGAATAAAATCTAACTTGAACCAAAAAAGAAAAAAAAAAAACTTGAACCCAACAGTTATACAGAGGAAAACCCTATCAAGGCACTAGCTCCAGCGGGAAACAATTCTGAAATTGGTCAGAGGTGGGGAATCATCTCCCATACAGCCAGCAGCACCGCCCCCCATGCAAGGAGCGTCCTCATTGCAAAGCTGGGCGACCGTGCCGAGGCCTCTGTGAGTAAATGTGAGCTGAGCCCCAGGCCAGCTGCTGCTGAACTGTTCCCACCCTTCCCAGGTAAAACACCTGAATATGTAGGAGGGCTTGAAAGCCTAGAGGAAGGGCCGTGGAGCCACACCAGTGACAGCACGCAGGCCCACTTGGTGCCTGCAGGCCAGCCAGGATGGTCCTGGCCCCGGGCACTCTTCTGGAAGCTTTCCATTTCCCTGCCTGAGATACCCCTCCTGTCCCGGCCCCCACTCCTTTTTTTCCTTCCTCACCTCAGCCCGGAGAGAAATTCCAGTGGAAGTTATGGGTGACACATCCTCTTCTTTACAGGTGGCAGCCTGGCAACTCCTGCAGAAAGTCCAGCAGAGCCCCACTCACACCGGGCCACCAACAAAGCCAGGGACCCTCACACCCTCCCACCAGCACAACCCCGAGACTGCTGACGGGGCAGAGAATATGGAGTCAGGCACAGATGCAGGGGCTATTGCTGCCTGGAGCGCTGTTTCTATTGACCTCAACCCAGGCACACCTGGGGAGGGCTTGCCCGCAGGGTCAGGCTGCCCAGGTCAGCTAATCCTCAGCCCTCAGGGAATCACATTGCAGAAAATGGACCTCGCTAAGACAGAATATTAGCCAAGGAGAAAAAGGACACAATGCCATTTGCAGCACCGTACATGAGTCTAGAGGTAATCACGTGACTTGTAGTAAGTCAGAAAGTGAAAGACACATATCGTATGATATCACTTATAGGTGTTACCTAAAAATGGATACCAGGGCAGATATTTCCACGGAGAAGGGCAATCCCAGATTCATTAAACAAACTTATGGTTCACCAATGGAAAGGTGTGAGGATTGGATTCATTACGATATTGGGGTTAACAGACATATACAAACACAGGTGAAATATATAATCACCAAAGGCCTACGGAATACCAAGAGAGGACTACTCAACATTCTGTCATAACGTACATGGGAAAAGGATCCCAGGAAGAACAGACATATGTATATGTGTAAAAGAAACACATCTTGCACACCTACAACAAGCCAAACGTTGTCATCAAACTTGCTGTAATAAAAAATAAAAAAATAAATTAAAAACATGAACAAGAAGTAGTGAGACAAACTTGAGGGGCTTTCTCCTGGCACATTCCATTCTAAATTACAATCTAGAACACGACTTCCACTGAGGCTCTGCTGCCCTAGTAACCAGATTTGGTAAGGGAGAACTGCTGCCACCTTGTGGCCGTTTCACACAACAGCAGCTTTAATCCCAGCGCTAATGGTCAGTGGATATTCAAAATCATTACCGGCCTGTAAATGACACCTGCCCTGAAAACAAATCCTGGGGTCATATATCGACCAAAAAATTCAAAAGACGTCCATATTTCAAAACGACCGTTTCAAGAGCCATATTTTACGCACATTAGTGTTCTGCTTCTTTTGCTTTCTTTCTTTCTTTTTGTTAAAAAATCGGGAATGGAAAAAAGCAACCCTCAGAATGGGCGAAAATGTTCGCAAACGAATCAATGGACAAAGGTTCAATCTCCAATATATATAAACAGCTCATGCAGCTTAATATTAATAAAACAAACAACCCAATACAAAAATGGGCAGAAGATCTAAATAGATGTTTCTTCAAAGAAGGCACAGACATGGCCAAGACGCACATGAAAAGCTGCTCAACATCACTAATTATTAGAGAAATGCAAATCAAAACTACAATGAGGTGTGACCTCACACCTGTTAGAATCGGCATCTTCAGAAAATCTACAAACCGAAAATTCTGGGCAGGGTGTGGACAAAAGGAACCCTCTTCCACTATTGGTGGGAATGTAAATTGATACAGTCACTATGGAGAACAGTATGGAGGTTCCTTTAGAAAACTAAAAAGAGAATTACCATCTGATCCAGCAATCCCACTTCTGGGCATATAGCCAGAGAAAACCATAAATCGAAAAGACACATTCACCACAATGTTCATTGCAGCACTATTTACAATAGCCACATAATGGAAGCAACCTAAATGCCCACAGACAGATGAATGGATAAAGAAGTGGTACATATATAAAATGGAATATTACTCAGCCATAAAAAGGAATGAAACTGGGTCATTTGTAGAGAAGTCGATGGATCTAGAGACTGTCATACAGAGTGAAGTAAGTCAGAAAGAGAAAAAGAAATATTGTGTATTAATGCCTATATGTGGAACCTCGAAAAATGGTTCAGATGAACTGGTTTGCAGGGCAGAAATAGAGACACAGAAGTAGAGAACACACGTATGGACACCAAGTGGGGGAAGCCATGGGGTGGTGGTGGTGGGATGAGTTGGGAGACTGGGATTGACCTGTATACATGTATATGCATAAAATAGATAACTAATAATAACCTGCTGTATAAAAAAATAAATAAAATTAAATTTCAAAATTTTAAAAAATAAAATTGAAAAATAAAACAGAAAAAAGTTCTTCCATTCACACAGATGTATTTATATGAATGAATTATTTCCATGCTTATATCTATAAATACATAAAAGAGGAATAAAATCTAACTTGAACCAAAAGAGAAAAAAAAAAAACTTGAACCCAACAGTTATACAGAGGAAAACCCTATCAAGGCACTAGCTCCAGCGGGAAACAATTCTGAAATTGGTCAGAGGTGGGGAATCATCTCCCATACAGCCAGCAGCACGGCCCCCCATGCAAGGATCGTCCTCATTGCAAAGCTGGGGGACCGTGCCGAGGCTTCTGTGAGTAAATGTGAGCTGAGCCCCAGGCCAGCTGCTGCTGAACTGTTCCCACCCTTCCCAGGTAAAACACCTGAATATGTAGGAGGGCTTGAAAGCCTAGAGGAAGGGCCATGGAGCCACACCAGCGACAGCACGCAGGCCCACTTGGTGCCTGCAGGCCAGCCAGGATGGTCCTGGCCCCGGGCACTCTTCTGGAAGCTTTCCATTTCCCTGCCTGAGATACCCCTCCTGTCCCGGCCCCCACTCCTTTTTTTCCTTCCTCACCTCAGCCCGGAGAGAAATTCCAGTGGAAGTTATGTGTGACACATCCTCTTCTTTACAGGTGGCAGCCTTGCAACTCCTGCAGAATGTCCAGCAGAGCCCCACTCACACCGGGCCACCAACAAAGCCAGGGACCCTCACACCCTCCCACCAGCACAGCCCCGAGACTGCTGACGGGGCAGAGAATATGGAGTCAGGCACAGCTGCAGGGGCTATTGCTGCCTGGAGCGTTGTTTCTATTGACCTCAACCCAGGCACACCTGGGGAGGGCTTGCCGGCAGGGTCAGGCTGCCCAGGTCAGCTAATCCTCAGCCCTCAGGGAATCACATTGCAGAAAATGGACCTCGCTAAGACAGAATATTAGCCAAGGAAAAAAAGGACACAATGCCATTTGCAGCACCGTACATGAGTCTAGAGGTAATCACGTGACTTGTAGTAAGTCAGAAAGTGAAAGACACATATCGTATGATATCACTTATCGGTGTTACCTAAAAATTGATACCAGGGCAGATATTTCCACGGAGAAGGGCAATCCCAGATTCATTAAACAAACTTATGGTTCACCAATGGAAAGGTGTGAGGATTGGATTCATTACGATATTGGGGTTAACAGACATATACAAACACAGGTGAAATATATAATCACCAAAGGCCTACGGAATACCAAGAGAGGACTACTCAACATTCTGTCATAAGGTACATGGGAAAAGGATCCCAGGAAGAACAGACATATGTATATGTGTAAAAGAAACACATCTTGCACACCTACAACAAGCCAAACGTTGTCATCAAACTTGCTGTAATAAAAAATAAAAGAAATAAATTAAAAACATGAACAAGAAGTAGTGAGACAAACTTTAGGGGCTTTCTCCTGGCACATTCCATTCTAAATTACAATCTAGAACACGACTTCCACTGAGGCTCTGCTGCCCTAGTAACCAGATTTGGTAAGGGAGAACTGCTGCCACCTTGTGGCCGTTTCACACAACAGCAGTTTTAATCCCAGCGCTAATGGTCTGTGGATATTCAAAATCATTACCGGCCTGTAAATGACACCTGCCCTGAAAACAAATCCTGGGGTCATATATCGACCAAAAAATTCAAAAGACGTCCATATTTCAAAACGACTGTTTCAAAAGCCATATTTTACGCACATTAGTGTTCTGCTTCTTTTGCTTTCTTTCTTTCTTTTTGTTAAAAAATCGGGAATGGAAAAAAGCAACCCTCAGAATGGGCGAAAATGTTCGCAAACGAATCAATGGACAAAGGTTCAATCTCCAATATATATAAACAGCTCATGCAGCTTAATATTAATAAAACAAACAACCCAATACAAAAATGGGCAGAAGATCTAAATAGATGTTTCTTCAAAGAAGGCACAGACATGGCCAAGACGCACATGAAAAGCTGCTCAACATCACTAATTATTAGAGAAATGCAAATCAAAACTACAATGAGGTGTGACCTCACACCTGTTAGAATCGGCATCTTCAGAAAATCTACAAACCGAAAATTCTGGGCAGGGTGTGGACAAAAGGAACCCTCTTCCACTATTGGTGGGAATGTAAATTGATACAGTCACTATGGAGAACAGTATGGAGGTTCCTTTAGAAAACTAAAAAGAGAATTACCATCTGATCCAGCAATCCCACTTCTGGGCATATAGCCAGAGAAAACCATAAATCAAAAAGACACATTCACCACAATGTTCATTGCAGCACTATTTACAATAGCCAGATAATGGAAGCAACCTAAATGCCCACAGACAGATGAATGGATAAAGATGTGGTACATATATAAAATGGAATATTACTCAGCCATAAAAAGGAATGAAACTGGGTCATTTGTAGAGAAGTCGATGGATCTAGAGACTGTCATACAGAGTGAAGTAAGTCAGAAAGAGAAAAAGAAATATTGTGTATTAATGCCTATATGTGGAACCTCGAACAATGGTTCAGATGAACTGGTTTGCAGGGCAGAAAGAGAGACACAGAAGTAGAGAACACACGTATGGACACCAAGTGGGGGAAGCCATGGGGTGGTGGTGGTGGGATGAGTTGGGAGACTGGGATTGACCTGTATACATGTATATGCATAAAATAGGTAACTAATAATAACCTGCTGTATAAAAAAATAAATAAAATTAAATTTCAAAATTTTTAAAAATAAAATTGAAAAATAAAACAGAAAAAAGTTCTTCCATTCACACAGATGTATTTATATGAATGAATTATTTCCATGCTTATATCTATAAATACATAAAAGAGGAATAAAATCTAACTTGAACCAAAAAAGAAAAAAAAAAGTTGAACCCAACAGTTATACAGAGGAAAACCCTATCAAGGCACTAGCTCCAGCGGGAAACAATTCTGAAATTGGTCAGAGGTGGGGAATCATCTCCCATACAGCCAGCAGCACCGCCCCCCATGCAAGGAGCGTCCTCACTGCAAAGCTGGGGGACCGTGCCGAGGCCTCTGTGAGTAAATGTGAGCTGAGCCCCAGGCCAGCTGCTGCTGAACTGTTCCCACCCTTCCCAGGTAAAACACCTGAATATGTAGGAGGGCTTGAAATCCTAGAGGAAGGGCCATGGAGCCACACCAGCGACAGCACGCAGGCCCACTTGGTGCCTGCAGGCCAGCCAGGATGGTCCTGGCCCCGGGCACTCTTCTGGAAGCTTTCCATTTCCCTGCCGGAGATACCCCTCCTGTCCCGGCCCCCACTCCTTTTTTTCCTTCCTCACCTCAGCCCGGAGAGAAATTCCAGTGGAAGTTATGGGTGACACATCCTCTTCTTTACAGGTGGCAGCCTGGCAACTCCTGCAGAAAGTCCAGCAGAGCCCCACTCACACCGGGCCACCAACAAAGCCAGGGACCCTCACACCCTCCCACCAGCACAGCCCCGAGACTGCTGACGGGGCAGAGAATATGGAGTCAGGCACAGCTGCAGGGGCTATTGCTGCCTGGAGCGCTGTTTCTATTGACCTCAACCCAGGCACACCTGGGGAGGGCCGGCCGGCAGGGTCAGGCTGCCCAGGTCAGCTAATCCTCAGCCCTCAGGGAATCACATTGCAGAAAATGGACCTCGCTAAGACAGAATATTAGCCAAGGAAAAAAAGGACACAATGCCATTTGCAGCACCGTACATGAGTCTAGAGGTAATCACGTGACTTGTAGTAAGTCAGAAAGTGAAAGACACATATCGTATGATATCAGTTATAGGTGTTACCTAAAAATGGATACCAGGGCAGATATTTCCACGGAGAAGGGCAATCCCAGATTCATTACAGAAACTTATGGTTCACCAATGGAAAGGTGTGAGGATTGGATTCATTACGATATTGGGGTTAACAGACATATACAAACACAGGTGAAATATATAATCACCAAAGGCCTACGGAATACCAAGAGAGGACTACTCAACATTCTGTCATAAGGTACATGGGAAAAGGATCCCAGGAAGAACAGACATATGTATATGTGTAAAAGAAACACATCTTGCACACCTACAACAAGCCAAACGTTGTCATCAAACTTGCTGTAATAAAAAATAAAAGAAATAAATTAAAAACATGAACAAGAAGTAGTGAGACAAACTTGAGGGGCTTTCTCCTGGCACATTCCATTCTAAATTACAATCTAGAACACGACTTCCATTGAGGCTCTGCTGCCCTAGTAACCAGATTTGGTAAGGGAGAACTGCTGCCACCTTGTGGCCGTTTCACACAACAGCAGCTTTAATCCCAGCGCTAATGGTCAGTGGATATTCAAAATCATTACCGGCCTGTAAATGACACCTGCCCTGAAAACAAATCCTGGGGTCATATATCGACCAAAAAATTCAAAAGACGTCCATATTTCAAAACGACCGTTTCAAGAGGCATATTTTACGCACATTAGTGTTCTGCTTCTTTTGCTTTCTTTCTTTCTTTTTGTTAAAAAATCGGGAATGGAAAAAAGCAACCCTCAGAATGGGCGAAAATGTTCGCAAACGAATCAATGGACAAAGGTTCAATCTCCAATATATATAAACAGCTCATGCAGCTTAATATTAATAAAACAAACAACCCAATACAAAAATGGGCAGAAGATCTAAATAGATGTTTCTTCAAAGAAGGCACAGACATGGCCAAGACGCACATGAAAAGCTGCTCAACATCACTAATTATTAGAGAAATGCAAATCAAAACTACAATGAGGTATGACCTCACACCTGTTAGAATCGGCATCTTCAGAAAATCTACAAACCGAAAATTCTGGGCAGGGTGTGGACAAAAGGAACCCTCTTCCACTATTGGTGGGAATGTAAATTGATACAGTCACTATGGAGAACAGTATGGAGGTTCCTTTAGAAAACTAAAAAGAGAATTACCATCTGATCCAGCAATCCCACTTCTGGGCATATAGCCAGAGAAAACCATAAATCAAAAAGACACATTCACCACAATGTTCATTGCAGCACTATTTACAATAGCCAGATAATGGAAGCAACCTAAATGCCCACAGACAGATGAATGGATAAAGAAGTGGTACATATATAAAATGGAATATTACTCAGCCATAAAAAGGAATGAAACTGGGTCATTTGTAGAGAAGTCGATGGATCTAGAGACTGTCATACAGAGTGAAGTAAGTCAGAAAGAGAAAAAGAAATATTGTGTATTAATGCCTATATGTGGAACCTCGAACAATGGTTCAGATGAACTGGTTTGCAGGGCAGAAATAGAGACACAGAAGTAGAGAACACATGTATGGACACCTAGTGGGGGAAGCCATGGGGTGGTGGTGGTGGGATGAGTTGGGAGACTGGGATTGACCTGTATACATGTATATGCATAAAATAGATAACTAATAATAACCTGCTGTATAAAAAAATAAATAAAATTAAATTTCAAAATTTTAAAAAATAAAATTGAAAAATAAAACAGAAAAAAGTTCTTCCATTCACACAGATGTATTTATATGAATGAATTATTTCCATGCTTATATCTATAAATACATAAAAGAGGAATAAAATCTAACTTGAACCAAAAAAGAAAAAAAAAAGTTGAACCCAACAGTTATACAGAGGAAAACCCTATCAAGGCACTAGCTCCAGCGGGAAACAATTCTGAAATTGGTCAGAGGTGGGGAATCATCTCCCATACAGCCAGCAGCACCGCCCCCCATGCAAGGAGCGTCCTCACTGCAAAGCTGGGGGACCGTGCCGAGGCCTCTGTGAGTAAATGTGAGCTGAGCCCCAGGCCAGCTGCTGCTGAACTGTTCCCACCCTTCCCAGGTAAAACACCTGAATATGTAGGAGGGCTTGAAATCCTAGAGGAAGGGCCATGGAGCCACACCAGCGACAGCACGCAGGCCCACTTGGTGCCTGCAGGCCAGCCAGGATGGTCCTGGCCCCGGGCACTCTTCTGGAAGCTTTCCATTTCCCTGCCGGAGATACCCCTCCTGTCCCGGCCCCCACTCCTTTTTTTCCTTCCTCACCTCAGCCCGGAGAGAAATTCCAGTGGAAGTTATGGGTGACACATCCTCTTCTTTACAGGTGGCAGCCTGGCAACTCCTGCAGAAAGTCCAGCACAGCCCCACTCACACCGGGCCACCAACAAAGCCAGGGACCCTCACACCCTCCCACCAGCACAGCCCCGAGACTGCTGACGGGGCAGAGAATATGGAGTCAGGCACAGCTGCAGGGGCTATTGCTGCCTGGAGCGCTGTTTCTATTGACCTCAACACAGGCACACCTGGGGAGGGCCGGCCGGCAGGGTCAGGCTGCCCAGGTCAGCTAATCCTCAGCCCTCAGGGAATCACATTGCAGAAAATGGACCTCGCTAAGACAGAATATTAGCCAAGGAAAAAAAGGACACAATGCCATTTGCAGCACCGTACATGAGTCTAGAGGTAATCACGTGACTTGTAGTAAGTCAGAAAGTGAAAGACACATATCGTATGATATCAGTTATAGGTGTTACCTAAAAATGGATACCAGGGCAGATATTTCCACGGAGAAGGGCAATCCCAGATTCATTACAGAAACTTATGGTTCACCAATGGAAAGGTGTGAGGATTGGATTCATTACGATATTGGGGTTAACAGACATATACAAACACAGGTGAAATATATAATCACCAAAGGCCTACGGAATACCAAGAGAGGACTACTCAACATTCTGTCATAAGGTACATGGGAAAAGGATCCCAGGAAGAACAGACATATGTATATGTGTAAAAGAAACACATCTTGCACACCTACAACAAGCCAAACGTTGTCATCAAACTTGCTGTAATAAAAAATAAAAGAAATAAATTAAAAACATGAACAAGAAGTAGTGAGACAAACTTGAGGGGCTTTCTCCTGGCACATTCCATTCTAAATTACAATCTAGAACACGACTTCCATTGAGGCTCTGCTGCCCTAGTAACCAGATTTGGTAAGGGAGAACTGCTGCCACCTTGTGGCCGTTTCACACAACAGCAGCTTTAATCCCAGCGCTAATGGTCAGTGGATATTCAAAATCATTACCGGCCTGTAAATGACACCTGCCCTGAAAACAAATCCTGGGGTCATATATCGACCAAAAAATTCAAAAGACGTCCATATTTCAAAACGACCGTTTCAAGAGGCATATTTTACGCACATTAGTGTTCTGCTTCTTTTGCTTTCTTTCTTTCTTTTTGTTAAAAAATCGGGAATGGAAAAAAGCAACCCTCAGAATGGGCGAAAATGTTCGCAAACGAATCAATGGACAAAGGTTCAATCTCCAATATATATAAACAGCTCATGCAGCTTAATATTAATAAAACAAACAACCCAATACAAAAATGGGCAGAAGATCTAAATAGATGTTTCTTCAAAGAAGGCACAGACATGGCCAAGACGCACATGAAAAGCTGCTCAACATCACTAATTATTAGAGAAATGCAAATCAAAACTACAATGAGGTATGACCTCACACCTGTTAGAATCGGCATCTTCAGAAAATCTACAAACCGAAAATTCTGGGCAGGGTGTGGACAAAAGGAACCCTCTTCCACTATTGGTGGGAATGTAAATTGATACAGTCACTATGGAGAACAGTATGGAGGTTCCTTTAGAAAACTAAAAAGAGAATTACCATCTGATCCAGCAATCCCACTTCTGGGCATATAGCCAGAGAAAACCATAAATCAAAAAGACACATTCACCACAATGTTCATTGCAGCACTATTTACAATAGCCAGATAATGGAAGCAACCTAAATGCCCACAGACAGATGAATGGATAAAGAAGTGGTACATATATAAAATGGAATATTACTCAGCCATAAAAAGGAATGAAACTGGGTCATTTGTAGAGAAGTCGATGGATCTAGAGACTGTCATACAGAGTGAAGTAAGTCAGAAAGAGAAAAAGAAATATTGTGTATTAATGCCTATATGTGGAACCTCGAACAATGGTTCAGATGAACTGGTTTGCAGGGCAGAAATAGAGACACAGAAGTAGAGAACACATGTATGGACACCTAGTGGGGGAAGCCATGGGGTGGTGGTGGTGGGATGAGTTGGGAGACTGGGATTGACCTGTATACATGTATATGCATAAAATAGATAACTAATAATAACCTGCTGTATAAAAAAATAAATAAAATTAAATTTCAAAATTTTAAAAAATAAAATTGAAAAATAAAACAGAAAAAAGTTCTTCCATTCACACAGATGTATTTATATGAATGAATTATTTCCATGCTTATATCTATAAATACATAAAAGAGGAATAAAATCTAACTTGAACCAAAAAAGAAAAAAAAAAGTTGAACCCAACAGTTATACAGAGGAAAACCCTATCAAGGCACTAGCTCCAGCGGGAAACAATTCTGAAATTGGTCAGAGGTGGGGAATCATCTCCCATACAGCCAGCAGCACCGCCCCCCATGCAAGGAGCGTCCTCACTGCAAAGCTGGGGGACCGTGCCGAGGCCTCTGTGAGTAAATGTGAGCTGAGCCCCAGGCCAGCTGCTGCTGAACTGTTCCCACCCTTCCCAGGTAAAACACCTGAATATGTACGAGGGCTTGAAATCCTAGAGGAAGGGCCATGGAGCCACACCAGCGACAGCACGCAGGCCCACTTGGTGCCTGCAGGCCAGCCAGGATGGTCCTGGCCCCGGGCACTCTTCTGGAAGCTTTCCATTTCCCTGCCTGAGATACCCCTCCTGTCCCGGCCCCCACTCCTTTTTTTCCTTCCTCACCTCAGCCCGGAGAGAAATTCCAGTGGAAGTTATGGGTGACACATCCTCTTCTTTACAGGTGGCAGCCTGGCAACTCCTGCAGAAAGTCCAGCACAGCCCCACTCACACCGGGCCACCAACAAAGCCAGGGACCCTCACACCCTCCCACCAGCACAGCCCCGAGACTGCTGACGGGGCAGAGAATATGGAGTCAGGCACAGCTGCAGGGGCTATTGCTGCCTGGAGCGCTGTTTCTATTGACCTCAACCCAGGCACACCTGGGGAGGGCCGGCCGGCAGGGTCAGGCTGCCCAGGTCAGCTAATCCTCAGCCCTCAGGGAATCACATTGCAGAAAATGGACCTCGCTAAGACAGAATATTAGCCAAGGAAAAAAAGGACACAATGCCATTTGCAGCACCGTACATGAGTCTAGAGGTAATCACGTGACTTGTAGTAAGTCAGAAAGTGAAAGACACATATCGTATGATATCAGTTATAGGTGTTACCTAAAAATGGATACCAGGGCAGATATTTCCACGGAGAAGGGCAATCCCAGATTCATTACAGAAACTTATGGTTCACCAATGGAAAGGTGTGAGGATTGGATTCATTACGATATTGGGGTTAACAGACATATACAAACACAGGTGAAATATATAATCACCAAAGGCCTACGGAATACCAAGAGAGGACTACTCAACATTCTGTCATAAGGTACATGGGAAAAGGATCCCAGGAAGAACAGACATATGTATATGTGTAAAAGAAACACATCTTGCACACCTACAACAAGCCAAACGTTGTCATCAAACTTGCTGTAATAAAAAATAAAAGAAATAAATTAAAAACATGAACAAGAAGTAGTGAGACAAACTTGAGGGGCTTTCTCCTGGCACATTCCATTCTAAATTACAATCTAGAACACGACTTCCATTGAGGCTCTGCTGCCCTAGTAACCAGATTTGGTAAGGGAGAACTGCTGCCACCTTGTGGCCGTTTCACACAACAGCAGCTTTAATCCCAGCGCTAATGGTCAGTGGATATTCAAAATCATTACCGGCCTGTAAATGACACCTGCCCTGAAAACAAATCCTGGGGTCATATATCGACCAAAAAATTCAAAAGACGTCCATATTTCAAAACGACCGTTTCAAGAGCCATATTTTACGCACATTAGTGTTCTGCTTCTTTTGCTTTCTTTCTTTCTTTTTGTTAAAAAATCGGGAATGGAAAAAAGCAACCCTCAGAATGGGCGAAAATGTTCGCAAACGAATCAATGGACAAAGGTTCAATCTCCAATATATATAAACAGCTCATGCAGCTTAATATTAATAAAACAAACAACCCAATACAAAAATGGGCAGAAGATCTAAATAGATGTTTCTTCAAAGAAGGCACAGACATGGCCAAGACGCACATGAAAAGCTGCTCAACATCACTAATTATTAGAGAAATGCAAATCAAAACTACAATGAGGTGTGACCTCACACCTGTTAGAATCGGCATCTTCAGAAAATCTACAAACCGAAAATTCTGGGCAGGGTGTGGACAAAAGGAACCCTCTTCCACTATTGGTGGGAATGTAAATTGATACAGTCACTATGGAGAACAGTATGGAGGTTCCTTTAGAAAACTAAAAAGAGAATTACCATCTGATCCAGCAATCCCACTTCTGGGCATATAGCCAGAGAAAACCATAAATCAAAAAGACACATTCACCACAATGTTCATTGCAGCACTATTTACAATAGCCAGATAATGGAAGCAACCTAAATGCCCACAGACAGATGAATGGATAAAGAAGTGGTACATATATAAAATGGAATATTACTCAGCCATAAAAAGGAATGAAACTGGGTCATTTGTAGAGAAGTCGATGGATCTAGAGACTGTCATACAGAGTGAAGTAAGTCAGAAAGAGAAAAAGAAATATTGTGTATTAATGCCTATATGTGGAACCTCGAACAATGGTTCAGATGAACTGGTTTGCAGGGCAGAAATAGAGACACAGAAGTAGAGAACACATGTATGGACACCTAGTGGGGGAAGCCATGGGGTGGTGGTGGTGGGATGAGTTGGGAGACTGGGATTGACCTGTATACATGTATATGCATAAAATAGATAACTAATAATAACCTGCTGTATAAAAAAATAAATAAAATTAAATTTCAAAATTTTAAAAAATAAAATTGAAAAATAAAACAGAAAAAAGTTCTTCCATTCACACAGATGTATTTATATGAATGAATTATTTCCATGCTTATATCTATAAATACATAAAAGAGGAATAAAATCTAACTTGAACCAAAAAAGAAAAAAAAAAGTTGAACCCAACAGTTATACAGAGGAAAACCCTATCAAGGCACTAGCTCCAGCGGGAAACAATTCTGAAATTGGTCAGAGGTGGGGAATCATCTCCCATACAGCCAGCAGCACCGCCCCCCATGCAAGGAGCGTCCTCACTGCAAAGCTGGGGGACCGTGCCGAGGCCTCTGTGAGTAAATGTGAGCTGAGCCCCAGGCCAGCTGCTGCTGAACTGTTCCCACCCTTCCCAGGTAAAACACCTGAATATGTAGGAGGGCTTGAAATCCTAGAGGAAGGGCCATGGAGCCACACCAGCGACAGCACGCAGGCCCACTTGGTGCCTGCAGGCCAGCCAGGATGGTCCTGGCCCCGGGCACTCTTCTGGAAGCTTTCCATTTCCCTGCCGGAGATACCCCTCCTGTCCCGGCCCCCACTCCTTTTTTTCCTTCCTCACCTCAGCCCGGAGAGAAATTCCAGTGGAAGTTATGGGTGACACATCCTCTTCTTTACAGGTGGCAGCCTGGCAACTCCTGCAGAAAGTCCAGCACAGCCCCACTCACACCGGGCCACCAACAAAGCCAGGGACCCTCACACCCTCCCACCAGCACAGCCCCGAGACTGCTGACGGGGCAGAGAATATGGAGTCAGGCACAGCTGCAGGGGCTATTGCTGCCTGGAGCGCTGTTTCTATTGACCTCAACCCAGGCACACCTGGGGAGGGCCGGCCGGCAGGGTCAGGCTGCCCAGGTCAGCTAATCCTCAGCCCTCAGGGAATCACATTGCAGAAAATGGACCTCGCTAAGACAGAATATTAGCCAAGGAAAAAAAGGACACAATGCCATTTGCAGCACCGTACATGAGTCTAGAGGTAATCACGTGACTTGTAGTAAGTCAGAAAGTGAAAGACACATATCGTATGATATCAGTTATAGGTGTTACCTAAAAATGGATACCAGGGCAGATATTTCCACGGAGAAGGGCAATCCCAGATTCATTACAGAAACTTATGGTTCACCAATGGAAAGGTGTGAGGATTGGATTCATTACGATATTGGGGTTAACAGACATATACAAACACAGGTGAAATATATAATCACCAAAGGCCTACGGAATACCAAGAGAGGACTACTCAACATTCTGTCATAAGGTACATGGGAAAAGGATCCCAGGAAGAACAGACATATGTATATGTGTAAAAGAAACACATCTTGCACACCTACAACAAGCCAAACGTTGTCATCAAACTTGCTGTAATAAAAAATAAAAGAAATAAATTAAAAACATGAACAAGAAGTAGTGAGACAAACTTGAGGGGCTTTCTCCTGGCACATTCCATTCTAAATTACAATCTAGAACACGACTTCCATTGAGGCTCTGCTGCCCTAGTAACCAGATTTGGTAAGGGAGAACTGCTGCCACCTTGTGGCCGTTTCACACAACAGCAGCTTTAATCCCAGCGCTAATGGTCAGTGGATATTCAAAATCATTACCGGCCTGTAAATGACACCTGCCCTGAAAACAAATCCTGGGGTCATATATCGACCAAAAAATTCAAAAGACGTCCATATTTCAAAACGACCGTTTCAAGAGGCATATTTTACGCACATTAGTGTTCTGCTTCTTTTGCTTTCTTTCTTTCTTTTTGTTAAAAAATCGGGAATGGAAAAAAGCAACCCTCAGAATGGGCGAAAATGTTCGCAAACGAATCAATGGACAAAGGTTCAATCTCCAATATATATAAACAGCTCATGCAGCTTAATATTAATAAAACAAACAACCCAATACAAAAATGGGCAGAAGATCTAAATAGATGTTTCTTCAAAGAAGGCACAGACATGGCCAAGACGCACATGAAAAGCTGCTCAACATCACTAATTATTAGAGAAATGCAAATCAAAACTACAATGAGGTATGACCTCACACCTGTTAGAATCGGCATCTTCAGAAAATCTACAAACCGAAAATTCTGGGCAGGGTGTGGACAAAAGGAACCCTCTTCCACTATTGGTGGGAATGTAAATTGATACAGTCACTATGGAGAACAGTATGGAGGTTCCTTTAGAAAACTAAAAAGAGAATTACCATCTGATCCAGCAATCCCACTTCTGGGCATATAGCCAGAGAAAACCATAAATCAAAAAGACACATTCACCACAATGTTCATTGCAGCACTATTTACAATAGCCAGATAATGGAAGCAACCTAAATGCCCACAGACAGATGAATGGATAAAGAAGTGGTACATATATAAAATGGAATATTACTCAGCCATAAAAAGGAATGAAACTGGGTCATTTGTAGAGAAGTCGATGGATCTAGAGACTGTCATACAGAGTGAAGTAAGTCAGAAAGAGAAAAAGAAATATTGTGTATTAATGCCTATATGTGGAACCTCGAACAATGGTTCAGATGAACTGGTTTGCAGGGCAGAAATAGAGACACAGAAGTAGAGAACACATGTATGGACACCTAGTGGGGGAAGCCATGGGGTGGTGGTGGTGGGATGAGTTGGGAGACTGGGATTGACCTGTATACATGTATATGCATAAAATAGATAACTAATAATAACCTGCTGTATAAAAAAATAAATAAAATTAAATTTCAAAATTTTAAAAAATAAAATTGAAAAATAAAACAGAAAAAAGTTCTTCCATTCACACAGATGTATTTATATGAATGAATTATTTCCATGCTTATATCTATAAATACATAAAAGAGGAATAAAATCTAACTTGAACCAAAAAAGAAAAAAAAAAGTTGAACCCAACAGTTATACAGAGGAAAACCCTATCAAGGCACTAGCTCCAGCGGGAAACAATTCTGAAATTGGTCAGAGGTGGGGAATCATCTCCCATACAGCCAGCAGCACCGCCCCCCATGCAAGGAGCGTCCTCACTGCAAAGCTGGGGGACCGTGCCGAGGCCTCTGTGAGTAAATGTGAGCTGAGCCCCAGGCCAGCTGCTGCTGAACTGTTCCCACCCTTCCCAGGTAAAACACCTGAATATGTACGAGGGCTTGAAATCCTAGAGGAAGGGCCATGGAGCCACACCAGCGACAGCACGCAGGCCCACTTGGTGCCTGCAGGCCAGCCAGGATGGTCCTGGCCCCGGGCACTCTTCTGGAAGCTTTCCATTTCCCTGCCTGAGATACCCCTCCTGTCCCGGCCCCCACTCCTTTTTTTCCTTCCTCACCTCAGCCCGGAGAGAAATTCCAGTGGAAGTTATGGGTGACACATCCTCTTCTTTACAGGTGGCAGCCTGGCAACTCCTGCAGAAAGTCCAGCACAGCCCCACTCACACCGGGCCACCAACAAAGCCAGGGACCCTCACACCCTCCCACCAGCACAGCCCCGAGACTGCTGACGGGGCAGAGAATATGGAGTCAGGCACAGCTGCAGGGGCTATTGCTGCCTGGAGCGCTGTTTCTATTGACCTCAACCCAGGCACACCTGGGGAGGGCCGGCCGGCAGGGTCAGGCTGCCCAGGTCAGCTAATCCTCAGCCCTCAGGGAATCACATTGCAGAAAATGGACCTCGCTAAGACAGAATATTAGCCAAGGAAAAAAAGGACACAATGCCATTTGCAGCACCGTACATGAGTCTAGAGGTAATCACGTGACTTGTAGTAAGTCAGAAAGTGAAAGACACATATCGTATGATATCAGTTATAGGTGTTACCTAAAAATGGATACCAGGGCAGATATTTCCACGGAGAAGGGCAATCCCAGATTCATTACAGAAACTTATGGTTCACCAATGGAAAGGTGTGAGGATTGGATTCATTACGATATTGGGGTTAACAGACATATACAAACACAGGTGAAATATATAATCACCAAAGGCCTACGGAATACCAAGAGAGGACTACTCAACATTCTGTCATAAGGTACATGGGAAAAGGATCCCAGGAAGAACAGACATATGTATATGTGTAAAAGAAACACATCTTGCACACCTACAACAAGCCAAACGTTGTCATCAAACTTGCTGTAATAAAAAATAAAAGAAATAAATTAAAAACATGAACAAGAAGTAGTGAGACAAACTTGAGGGGCTTTCTCCTGGCACATTCCATTCTAAATTACAATCTAGAACACGACTTCCATTGAGGCTCTGCTGCCCTAGTAACCAGATTTGGTAAGGGAGAACTGCTGCCACCTTGTGGCCGTTTCACACAACAGCAGCTTTAATCCCAGCGCTAATGGTCAGTGGATATTCAAAATCATTACCGGCCTGTAAATGACACCTGCCCTGAAAACAAATCCTGGGGTCATATATCGACCAAAAAATTCAAAAGACGTCCATATTTCAAAACGACCGTTTCAAGAGCCATATTTTACGCACATTAGTGTTCTGCTTCTTTTGCTTTCTTTCTTTCTTTTTGTTAAAAAATCGGGAATGGAAAAAAGCAACCCTCAGAATGGGCGAAAATGTTCGCAAACGAATCAATGGACAAAGGTTCAATCTCCAATATATATAAACAGCTCATGCAGCTTAATATTAATAAAACAAACAACCCAATACAAAAATGGGCAGAAGATCTAAATAGATGTTTCTTCAAAGAAGGCACAGACATGGCCAAGACGCACATGAAAAGCTGCTCAACATCACTAATTATTAGAGAAATGCAAATCAAAACTACAATGAGGTGTGACCTCACACCTGTTAGAATCGGCATCTTCAGAAAATCTACAAACCGAAAATTCTGGGCAGGGTGTGGACAAAAGGAACCCTCTTCCACTATTGGTGGGAATGTAAATTGATACAGTCACTATGGAGAACAGTATGGAGGTTCCTTTAGAAAACTAAAAAGAGAATTACCATCTGATCCAGCAATCCCACTTCTGGGCATATAGCCAGAGAAAACCATAAATCAAAAAGACACATTCACCACAATGTTCATTGCAGCACTATTTACAATAGCCAGATAATGGAAGCAACCTAAATGCCCACAGACAGATGAATGGATAAAGAAGTGGTACATATATAAAATGGAATATTACTCAGCCATAAAAAGGAATGAAACTGGGTCATTTGTAGAGAAGTCGATGGATCTAGAGACTGTCATACAGAGTGAAGTAAGTCAGAAAGAGAAAAAGAAATATTGTGTATTAATGCCTATATGTGGAACCTCGAACAATGGTTCAGATGAACTGGTTTGCAGGGCAGAAATAGAGACACAGAAGTAGAGAACACATGTATGGACACCTAGTGGGGGAAGCCATGGGGTGGTGGTGGTGGGATGAGTTGGGAGACTGGGATTGACCTGTATACATGTATATGCATAAAATAGATAACTAATAATAACCTGCTGTATAAAAAAATAAATAAAATTAAATTTCAAAATTTTAAAAAATAAAATTGAAAAATAAAACAGAAAAAAGTTCTTCCATTCACACAGATGTATTTATATGAATGAATTATTTCCATGCTTATATCTATAAATACATAAAAGAGGAATAAAATCTAACTTGAACCAAAAAAGAAAAAAAAAAAGTTGAACCCAACAGTTATACAGAGGAAAACCCTATCAAGGCACTAGCTCCAGCGGGAAACAATTCTGAAATTGGTCAGAGGTGGGGAATCATCTCCCATACAGCCAGCAGCACCGCCCCCCATGCAAGGAGCGTCCTCACTGCAAAGCTGGGGGACCGTGCCGAGGCCTCTGTGAGTAAATGTGAGCTGAGCCCCAGGCCAGCTGCTGCTGAACTGTTCCCACCCTTCCCAGGTAAAACACCTGAATATGTACGAGGGCTTGAAATCCTAGAGGAAGGGCCATGGAGCCACACCAGCGACAGCACGCAGGCCCACTTGGTGCCTGCAGGCCAGCCAGGATGGTCCTGGCCCCGGGCACTCTTCTGGAAGCTTTCCATTTCCCTGCCTGAGATACCCCTCCTGTCCCGGCCCCCACTCCTTTTTTTCCTTCCTCACCTCAGCCCGGAGAGAAATTCCAGTGGAAGTTATGGGTGACACATCCTCTTCTTTACAGGTGGCAGCCTGGCAACTCCTGCAGAAAGTCCAGCACAGCCCCACTCACACCGGGCCACCAACAAAGCCAGGGACCCTCACACCCTCCCACCAGCACAGCCCCGAGACTGCTGACGGGGCAGAGAATATGGAGTCAGGCACAGCTGCAGGGGCTATTGCTGCCTGGAGCGCTGTTTCTATTGACCTCAACCCAGGCACACCTGGGGAGGGCCGGCCGGCAGGGTCAGGCTGCCCAGGTCAGCTAATCCTCAGCCCTCAGGGAATCACATTGCAGAAAATGGACCTCGCTAAGACAGAATATTAGCCAAGGAAAAAAAGGACACAATGCCATTTGCAGCACCGTACATGAGTCTAGAGGTAATCACGTGACTTGTAGTAAGTCAGAAAGTGAAAGACACATATCGTATGATATCAGTTATAGGTGTTACCTAAAAATGGATACCAGGGCAGATATTTCCACGGAGAAGGGCAATCCCAGATTCATTACAGAAACTTATGGTTCACCAATGGAAAGGTGTGAGGATTGGATTCATTACGATATTGGGGTTAACAGACATATACAAACACAGGTGAAATATATAATCACCAAAGGCCTACGGAATACCAAGAGAGGACTACTCAACATTCTGTCATAAGGTACATGGGAAAAGGATCCCAGGAAGAACAGACATATGTATATGTGTAAAAGAAACACATCTTGCACACCTACAACAAGCCAAACGTTGTCATCAAACTTGCTGTAATAAAAAATAAAAGAAATAAATTAAAAACATGAACAAGAAGTAGTGAGACAAACTTGAGGGGCTTTCTCCTGGCACATTCCATTCTAAATTACAATCTAGAACACGACTTCCATTGAGGCTCTGCTGCCCTAGTAACCAGATTTGGTAAGGGAGAACTGCTGCCACCTTGTGGCCGTTTCACACAACAGCAGCTTTAATCCCAGCGCTAATGGTCAGTGGATATTCAAAATCATTACCGGCCTGTAAATGACACCTGCCCTGAAAACAAATCCTGGGGTCATATATCGACCAAAAAATTCAAAAGACGTCCATATTTCAAAACGACCGTTTCAAGAGGCATATTTTACGCACATTAGTGTTCTGCTTCTTTTGCTTTCTTTCTTTCTTTTTGTTAAAAAATCGGGAATGGAAAAAAGCAACCCTCAGAATGGGCGAAAATGTTCGCAAACGAATCAATGGACAAAGGTTCAATCTCCAATATATATAAACAGCTCATGCAGCTTAATATTAATAAAACAAACAACCCAATACAAAAATGGGCAGAAGATCTAAATAGATGTTTCTTCAAAGAAGGCACAGACATGGCCAAGACGCACATGAAAAGCTGCTCAACATCACTAATTATTAGAGAAATGCAAATCAAAACTACAATGAGGTGTGACCTCACACCTGTTAGAATCGGCATCTTCAGAAAATCTACAAACCGAAAATTCTGGGCAGGGTGTGGACAAAAGGAACCCTCTTCCACTATTGGTGGGAATGTAAATTGATACAGTCACTATGGAGAACAGTATGGAGGTTCCTTTAGAAAACTAAAAAGAGAATTACCATCTGATCCAGCAATCCCACTTCTGGGCATATAGCCAGAGAAAACCATAAATCAAAAAGACACATTCACCACAATGTTCATTGCAGCACTATTTACAATAGCCACATAATGGAAGCAACCTAAATGCCCACAGACAGATGAATGGATAAAGAAGTGGTACATATATAAAATGGAATATTACTCAGCCATAAAAAGGAATGAAACTGGGTCATTTGTAGAGAAGTCGATGGATCTAGAGACTGTCATACAGAGTGAAGTAAGTCAGAAAGAGAAAAAGAAATATTGTGTATTAATGCCTATATGTGGAACCTCGAACAATGGTTCAGATGAACTGGTTTGCAGGGCAGAAATAGAGACACAGAAGTAGAGAACACATGTATGGACACCTAGTGGGGGAAGCCATGGGGTGGTGGTGGTGGGATGAGTTGGGAGACTGGGATTGACCTGTATACATGTATATGCATAAAATAGATAACTAATAATAACCTGCTGTATAAAAAAATAAATAAAATTAAATTTCAAAATTTTAAAAAATAAAATTGAAAAATAAAACAGAATAAAGTTCTTCCATTCACACAGATGTATTTATATGAATGAATTATTTCCATGCTTATATCTATAAATACATAAAAGAGGAATAAAATCTAACTTGAACCAAAAAAGAAAAAAAAAAAAAACTTGAACCCAACAGTTATACTGAGGAAAACGCTATCAAGGCACTAGCTCCAGCGGGAAACAATTCTGAAATTGGTCAGAGGTGGGGAATCATCTCCCATACAGCCAGCAGCACCGCCCCCCATGCAAGGAGCATTCTCATTGCAAAGCTGGGGGACCGTGCCGAGGCCTCTGTGAGTAAACGCGAGCTGAGCCCCAGGCCAGCTGCTGCTGAACTGTTCCCACCCTTCCCAGGTAAAACACCTGAATATGTACGAGGGCTTGAAAGCCTAGAAGAAGGGCCATGGAGCCACACCAGTGACAGCACACAGGCCCACTTGGTGCCTGCAGGCCAGCAGTTTGGTCCTGGCCCCGGGCACTCTTCTGGAAGCTTTCCATTTCCCTGCCTGAGATACCCCTCCTGTCCCGGCCCCCACTCCTTTTTTTCCTTCCTCACCTCAGCCCGGAGAGAAATTCCAGTGGAAGTTATGGGTGACACATCCTCTTCTTTACAGGTGGCAGCCTGGCAACTCCTGCAGAAAGTCCAGCACAGCCCCACTCACACCGGGCCACCAACAAAGCCAGGGACCCTCACACCCTCCCACCAGCACAACCCCGAGACTGCTGACGGGGCAGAGAATATGGAGTCAGGCACAGCTGCAGGGGCTATTGCTGCCTGGAGCGCTGTTTCTATTGACCTCAACCCAGGCACACCTGGGGAGGGCTTGCCGGCAGGGTCAGGCTGCCCAGGTCAGCTAATCCTCAGCCCTCAGGGAATCACATTGCAGAAAATGGACCTCGCTAAGACAGAATATTAGCCAAGGAGAAAAAGGACACAATGCCATTTGCAGCACCGTACATGAGTCTAGAGGTAATCACGTGACTTGTAGTAAGTCAGAAAGTGAAAGACACATATCGTATGATATCACTTATAGGTGTTACCTAAAAATGGATACCAGGGCAGATATTTCCACGGAGAAGGGCAATCCCAGATTCATTAAACAAACTTATGGTTCACCAATGGAAAGGTGTGAGGATTGGATTCATTACGATATTGGGGTTAACAGACATATACAAACACAGGTGAAATATATAATCACCAAAGGCCTACGGAATACCAAGAGAGGACTACTCAACATTCTGTCATAACGTACATGGGAAAAGGATCCCAGGAAGAACAGACATATGTATATGTGTAAAAGAAACACATCTTGCACACCTACAACAAGCCAAACGTTGTCATCAAACTTGCTGTAATAAAAAATAAAAAAATAAATTAAAAACATGAACAAGAAGTAGTGAGACAAACTTGAGGGGCTTTCTCCTGGCACATTCCATTCTAAATTACAATCTAGAACACGACTTCCACTGAGGCTCTGCTGCCCTAGTAACCAGATTTGGTAAGGGAGAACTGCTGCCACCTTGTGGCCGTTTCACACAACAGCAGCTTTAATCCCAGCGCTAATGGTCAGTGGATATTCAAAATCATTACCGGCCTGTAAATGACACCTGCCCTGAAAACAAATCCTGGGGTCATATATCGACCAAAAAATTCAAAAGACGTCCATATTTCAAAACGACCGTTTCAAGAGCCATATTTTACGCACATTAGTGTTCTGCTTCTTTTGCTTTCTTTCTTTCTTTTTGTTAAAAAATCGGGAATGGAAAAAAGCAACCCTCAGAATGGGCGAAAATGTTCGCAAACGAATCAATGGACAAAGGTTCAATCTCCAATATATATAAACAGCTCATGCAGCTTAATATTAATAAAACAAACAACCCAATACAAAAATGGGCAGAAGATCTAAATAGATGTTTCTTCAAAGAAGGCACAGACATGGCCAAGACGCACATGAAAAGCTGCTCAACATCACTAATTATTAGAGAAATGCAAATCAAAACTACAATGAGGTGTGACCTCACACCTGTTAGAATCGGCATCTTCAGAAAATCTACAAACCGAAAATTCTGGGCAGGGTGTGGACAAAAGGAACCCTCTTCCACTATTGGTGGGAATGTAAATTGATACAGTCACTATGGAGAACAGTATGGAGGTTCCTTTAGAAAACTAAAAAGAGAATTACCATCTGATCCAGCAATCCCACTTCTGGGCATATAGCCAGAGAAAACCATAAATCGAAAAGACACATTCACCACAATGTTCATTGCAGCACTATTTACAATAGCCAGATAATGGAAGCAACCTAAATGCCCACAGACAGATGAATGGATAAAGAAGTGGTACATATATAAAATGGAATATTACTCAGCCATAAAAAGGAATGAAACTGGGTCATTTGTAGAGAAGTCGATGGATCTAGAGACTGTCATACAGAGTGAAGTAAGTCAGAAAGAGAAAAAGAAATATTGTGTATTAATGCCTATATGTGGAACCTCGAACAATGGTTCAGATGAACTGGTTTGCAGGGCAGAAATAGAGACACAGAAGTAGAGAACACATGTATGGACACCTAGTGGGGGAAGCCATGGGGTGGTGGTGGTGGGATGAGTTGGGAGACTGGGATTGACCTGTATACATGTATATGCATAAAATAGATAACTAATAATAACCTGCTGTATAAAAAAATAAATAAAATTAAATTTCAAAATTTTAAAAAATAAAATTGAAAAATAAAACAGAAAAAAGTTCTTCCATTCACACAGATGTATTTATATGAATGAATTATTTCCATGCTTATATCTATAAATACATAAAAGAGGAATAAAATCTAACTTGAACCAAAAAAGAAAAAAAAAAGTTGAACCCAACAGTTATACAGAGGAAAACCCTATCAAGGCACTAGCTCCAGCGGGAAACAATTCTGAAATTGGTCAGAGGTGGGGAATCATCTCCCATACAGCCAGCAGCACCGCCCCCCATGCAAGGAGCGTCCTCACTGCAAAGCTGGGGGACCGTGCCGAGGCCTCTGTGAGTAAATGTGAGCTGAGCCCCAGGCCAGCTGCTGCTGAACTGTTCCCACCCTTCCCAGGTAAAACACCTGAATATGTACGAGGGCTTGAAATCCTAGAGGAAGGGCCATGGAGCCACACCAGCGACAGCACGCAGGCCCACTTGGTGCCTGCAGGCCAGCCAGGATGGTCCTGGCCCCGGGCACTCTTCTGGAAGCTTTCCATTTCCCTGCCGGAGATACCCCTCCTGTCCCGGCCCCCACTCCTTTTTTTCCTTCCTCACCTCAGCCCGGAGAGAAATTCCAGTGGAAGTTATGGGTGACACATCCTCTTCTTTACAGGTGGCAGCCTGGCAACTCCTGCAGAAAGTCCAGCACAGCCCCACTCACACCGGGCCACCAACAAAGCCAGGGACCCTCACACCCTCCCACCAGCACAGCCCCGAGACTGCTGACGGGGCAGAGAATATGGAGTCAGGCACAGCTGCAGGGGCTATTGCTGCCTGGAGCGCTGTTTCTATTGACCTCAACCCAGGCACACCTGGGGAGGGCCGGCCGGCAGGGTCAGGCTGCCCAGGTCAGCTAATCCTCAGCCCTCAGGGAATCACATTGCAGAAAATGGACCTCGCTAAGACAGAATATTAGCCAAGGAAAAAAAGGACACAATGCCATTTGCAGCACCGTACATGAGTCTAGAGGTAATCACGTGACTTGTAGTAAGTCAGAAAGTGAAAGACACATATCGTATGATATCAGTTATAGGTGTTACCTAAAAATGGATACCAGGGCAGATATTTCCACGGAGAAGGGCAATCCCAGATTCATTACAGAAACTTATGGTTCACCAATGGAAAGGTGTGAGGATTGGATTCATTACGATATTGGGGTTAACAGACATATACAAACACAGGTGAAATATATAATCACCAAAGGCCTACGGAATACCAAGAGAGGACTACTCAACATTCTGTCATAAGGTACATGGGAAAAGGATCCCAGGAAGAACAGACATATGTATATGTGTAAAAGAAACACATCTTGCACACCTACAACAAGCCAAACGTTGTCATCAAACTTGCTGTAATAAAAAATAAAAGAAATAAATTAAAAACATGAACAAGAAGTAGTGAGACAAACTTGAGGGGCTTTCTCCTGGCACATTCCATTCTAAATTACAATCTAGAACACGACTTCCATTGAGGCTCTGCTGCCCTAGTAACCAGATTTGGTAAGGGAGAACTGCTGCCACCTTGTGGCCGTTTCACACAACAGCAGCTTTAATCCCAGCGCTAATGGTCAGTGGATATTCAAAATCATTACCGGCCTGTAAATGACACCTGCCCTGAAAACAAATCCTGGGGTCATATATCGACCAAAAAATTCAAAAGACGTCCATATTTCAAAACGACCGTTTCAAGAGGCATATTTTACGCACATTAGTGTTCTGCTTCTTTTGCTTTCTTTCTTTCTTTTTGTTAAAAAATCGGGAATGGAAAAAAGCAACCCTCAGAATGGGCGAAAATGTTCGCAAACGAATCAATGGACAAAGGTTCAATCTCCAATATATATAAACAGCTCATGCAGCTTAATATTAATAAAACAAACAACCCAATACAAAAATGGGCAGAAGATCTAAATAGATGTTTCTTCAAAGAAGGCACAGACATGGCCAAGACGCACATGAAAAGCTGCTCAACATCACTAATTATTAGAGAAATGCAAATCAAAACTACAATGAGGTGTGACCTCACACCTGTTAGAATCGGCATCTTCAGAAAATCTACAAACCGAAAATTCTGGGCAGGGTGTGGACAAAAGGAACCCTCTTCCACTATTGGTGGGAATGTAAATTGATACAGTCACTATGGAGAACAGTATGGAGGTTCCTTTAGAAAACTAAAAAGAGAATTACCATCTGATCCAGCAATCCCACTTCTGGGCATATAGCCAGAGAAAACCATAAATCGAAAAGACACATTCACCACAATGTTCATTGCAGCACTATTTACAATAGCCAGATAATGGAAGCAACCTAAATGCCCACAGACAGATGAATGGATAAAGAAGTGGTACATATATAAAATGGAATATTACTCAGCCATAAAAAGGAATGAAACTGGGTCATTTGTAGAGAAGTCGATGGATCTAGAGACTGTCATACAGAGTGAAGTAAGTCAGAAAGAGAAAAAGAAATATTGTGTATTAATGCCTATATGTGGAACCTCGAACAATGGTTCAGATGAACTGGTTTGCAGGGCAGAAATAGAGACACAGAAGTAGAGAACACATGTATGGACACCTAGTGGGGGAAGCCATGGGGTGGTGGTGGTGGGATGAGTTGGGAGACTGGGATTGACCTGTATACATGTATATGCATAAAATAGATAACTAATAATAACCTGCTGTATAAAAAAATAAATAAAATTAAATTTCAAAATTTTAAAAAATAAAATTGAAAAATAAAACAGAATAAAGTTCTTCCATTCACACAGATGTATTTATATGAATGAATTATTTCCATGCTTATATCTATAAATACATAAAAGAGGAATAAAATCTAACTTGAACCAAAAAAGAAAAAAAAAAAAAACTTGAACCCAACAGTTATACAGAGGAAAACGCTATCAAGGCACTAGCTCCAGCGGGAAACAATTCTGAAATTGGTCAGAGGTGGGGAATCATCTCCCATACAGCCAGCAGCACCGCCCCCCATGCAAGGAGCATTCTCATTGCAAAGCTGGGGGACCGTGCCGAGGCCTCTGTGAGTAAACGCGAGCTGAGCCCCAGGCCAGCTGCTGCTGAACTGTTCCCACCCTTCCCAGGTAAAACACCTGAATATGTACGAGGGCTTGAAAGCCTAGAAGAAGGGCCATGGAGCCACACCAGTGACAGCACACAGGCCCACTTGGTGCCTGCAGGCCAGCAGTTTGGTCCTGGCCCCGGGCACTCTTCTGGAAGCTTTCCATTTCCCTGCCTGAGATACCCCTCCTGTCCCGGCCCCCACTCCTTTTTTTCCTTCCTCACCTCAGCCCGGAGAGAAATTCCAGTGGAAGTTATGGGTGACACATCCTCTTCTTTACAGGTGGCAGCCTGGCAACTCCTGCAGAAAGTCCAGCACAGCCCCACTCACACCGGGCCACCAACAAAGCCAGGGACCCTCACACCCTCCCACCAGCACAACCCCGAGACTGCTGACGGGGCAGAGAATATGGAGTCAGGCACAGCTGCAGGGGCTATTGCTGCCTGGAGCGTTGTTTCTATTGACCTCAACCCAGGCACACCTGGGGAGGGCTTGCCGGCAGGGTCAGGCTGCCCAGGTCAGCTAATCCTCAGCCCTCAGGGAATCACATTGCAGAAAATGGACCTCGCTAAGACAGAATATTAGCCAAGGAAAAAAAGGACACAATGCCATTTGCAGCACCGTACATGAGTCTAGAGGTAATCACGTGACTTGTAGTAAGTCAGAAAGTGAAAGACACATATCGTATGATATCAGTTATAGGTGTTACCTAAAAATGGATACCAGGGCAGATATTTCCACGGAGAAGGGCAATCCCAGATTCATTACAGAAACTTATGGTTCACCAATGGAAAGGTGTGAGGATTGGATTCATTACGATATTGGGGTTAACAGACATATACAAACACAGGTGAAATATATAATCACCAAAGGCCTACGGAATACCAAGAGAGGACTACTCAACATTCTGTCATAAGGTACATGGGAAAAGGATCCCAGGAAGAACAGACATATGTATATGTGTAAAAGAAACACATCTTGCACACCTACAACAAGCCAAACGTTGTCATCAAACTTGCTGTAATAAAAAATAAAAGAAATAAATTAAAAACATGAACAAGAAGTAGTGAGACAAACTTGAGGGGCTTTCTCCTGGCACATTCCATTCTAAATTACAATCTAGAACACGACTTCCATTGAGGCTCTGCTGCCCTAGTAACCAGATTTGGTAAGGGAGAACTGCTGCCACCTTGTGGCCGTTTCACACAACAGCAGCTTTAATCCCAGCGCTAATGGTCAGTGGATATTCAAAATCATTACCGGCCTGTAAATGACACCTGCCCTGAAAACAAATCCTGGGGTCATATATCGACCAAAAAATTCAAAAGACGTCCATATTTCAAAACGACCGTTTCAAGAGGCATATTTTACGCACATTAGTGTTCTGCTTCTTTTGCTTTCTTTCTTTCTTTTTGTTAAAAAATCGGGAATGGAAAAAAGCAACCCTCAGAATGGGCGAAAATGTTCGCAAACGAATCAATGGACAAAGGTTCAATCTCCAATATATATAAACAGCTCATGCAGCTTAATATTAATAAAACAAACAACCCAATACAAAAATGGGCAGAAGATCTAAATAGATGTTTCTTCAAAGAAGGCACAGACATGGCCAAGACGCACATGAAAAGCTGCTCAACATCACTAATTATTAGAGAAATGCAAATCAAAACTACAATGAGGTGTGACCTCACACCTGTTAGAATCGGCATCTTCAGAAAATCTACAAACCGAAACTTCTGGGCAGGGTGTGGACAAAAGGAACCCTCTTCCACTATTGGTGGGAATGTAAATTGATACAGTCACTATGGAGAACAGTATGGAGGTTCCTTTAGAAAACTAAAAAGAGAATTACCATCTGATCCAGCAATCCCACTTCTGGGCATATAGCCAGAGAAAACCATAAATCGAAAAGACACATTCACCACAATGTTCATTGCAGCACTATTTACAATAGCCAGATAATGGAAGCAACCTAAATGCCCACAGACAGATGAATGGATAAAGAAGTGGTACATATATAAAATGGAATATTACTCAGCCATAAAAAGGAATGAAACTGGGTCATTTGTAGAGAAGTCGATGGATCTAGAGACTGTCATACAGAGTGAAGTAAGTCAGAAAGAGAAAAAGAAATATTGTGTATTAATGCCTATATGTGGAACCTCGAACAATGGTTCAGATGAACTGGTTTGCAGGGCAGAAATAGAGACACAGAAGTAGAGAACACATGTATGGACACCTAGTGGGGGAAGCCATGGGGTGGTGGTGGTGGGATGAGTTGGGAGACTGGGATTGACCTGTATACATGTATATGCATAAAATAGATAACTAATAATAACCTGCTGTATAAAAAAATAAATAAAATTAAATTTCAAAATTTTAAAAAATAAAATTGAAAAATAAAACAGAATAAAGTTCTTCCATTCACACAGATGTATTTATATGAATGAATTATTTCCATGCTTATATCTATAAATACATAAAAGAGGAATAAAATCTAACTTGAACCAAAAAAGAAAAAAAAAAAAAACTTGAACCCAACAGTTATACAGAGGAAAACGCTATCAAGGCACTAGCTCCAGCGGGAAACAATTCTGAAATTGGTCAGAGGTGGGGAATCATCTCCCATACAGCCAGCAGCACCGCCCCCCATGCAAGGAGCATTCTCATTGCAAAGCTGGGGGACCGTGCCGAGGCCTCTGTGAGTAAACGCGAGCTGAGCCCCAGGCCAGCTGCTGCTGAACTGTTCCCACCCTTCCCAGGTAAAACACCTGAATATGTACGAGGGCTTGAAAGCCTAGAAGAAGGGCCATGGAGCCACACCAGTGACAGCACACAGGCCCACTTGGTGCCTGCAGGCCAGCAGTTTGGTCCTGGCCCCGGGCACTCTTCTGGAAGCTTTCCATTTCCCTGCCTGAGATACCCCTCCTGTCCCGGCCCCCACTCCTTTTTTTCCTTCCTCACCTCAGCCCGGAGAGAAATTCCAGTGGAAGTTATGGGTGACACATCCTCTTCTTTACAGGTGGCAGCCTGGCAACTCCTGCAGAAAGTCCAGCACAGCCCCACTCACACCGGGCCACCAACAAAGCCAGGGACCCTCACACCCTCCCACCAGCACAACCCCGAGACTGCTGACGGGGCAGAGAATATGGAGTCAGGCACAGCTGCAGGGGCTATTGCTGCCTGGAGCGTTGTTTCTATTGACCTCAACCCAGGCACACCTGGGGAGGGCTTGCCGGCAGGGTCAGGCTGCCCAGGTCAGCTAATCCTCAGCCCTCAGGGAATCACATTGCAGAAAATGGACCTCGCTAAGACAGAATATTAGCCAAGGAGAAAAAGGACACAATGCCATTTGCAGCACCGTACATGAGTCTAGAGGTAATCACGTGACTTGTAGTAAGTCAGAAAGTGAAAGACACATATCGTATGATATCACTTATAGGTGTTACCTAAAAATGGATACCAGGGCAGATATTCCCACGGAGAATGGCAATCCCAGATTCATTAAACAAACTTATGGTTCACCAATGGAAAGGTGTGAGGATTGGATTCATTACGATATTGGGGTTAACAGACATATACAAACACAGGTGAAATATATAATCACCAAAGGCCTACGGAATACCAAGAGAGGACTACTCAACATTCTGTCATAACGTACATGGGAAAAGGATCCCAGGAAGAACAGACATATGTATATGTGTAAAAGAAACACATCTTGCACACCTACAACAAGCCAAACGTTGTCATCAAACTTGCTGTAATAAAAAATAAAAAAATAAATTAAAAACATGAACAAGAAGTAGTGAGACAAACTTGAGGGGCTTTCTCCTGGCACATTCCATTCTAAATTACAATCTAGAACACGACTTCCACTGAGGCTCTGCTGCCCTAGTAACCAGATTTGGTAAGCGAGAACTGCTGCCACCTTGTGGCCGTTTCACACAACAGCAGCTTTAATCCCAGCGCTAATGGTCAGTGGATATTCAAAATCATTACCGGCCTGTAAATGACACCTGCCCTGAAAACAAATCCTGGGGTCATATATCGACCAAAAAATTCAAAAGACGTCCATATTTCAAAACGACAGTTTCAAGAGGCATATTTTACGCACATTAGTGTTCTGCTTCTTTTGCTTTCTTTCTTTCTTTTTGTTAAAAAATCGGGAATGGAAAAAGGCAACCCTCAGAATGGGCGAAAATGTTCGCAAATGAATCAATGGACAAAGGTTCAATCTCCAATATATATAAACAGCTCATGCAGCTTAATATTAATAAAACAAACAACCCAATACAAAAATGGGCAGAAGATCTAAATAGATGTTTCTTCAAAGAAGGCACAGACATGGCCAAGACGCACATGAAAAGCTGCTCAACATCACTAATTATTAGAGAAATGCAAATCAAAACTACAATGAGGTGTGACCTCACACCTGTTAGAATCGGCATCTTCAGAAAATCTACAAACCGAAAATTCTGGGCAGGGTGTGGACAAAAGGAACCCTCTTCCACTATTGGTGGGAATGTAAATTGATACAGTCACTATGGAGAACAGTATGGAGGTTCCTTTAGAAAACTAAAAAGAGAATTACCATCTGATCCAGCAATCCCACTTCTGGGCATATAGCCAGAGAAAACCATAAATCGAAAAGACACATTCACCACAATGTTCATTGCAGCACTATTTACAATAGCCAGATAATGGAAGCAACCTAAATGCCCACAGACAGATGAATGGATAAAGAAGTGGTACATATATAAAATGGAATATTACTCAGCCATAAAAAGGAATGAACCTGGGTCATTTGTAGAGAAGTCGATGGATCTAGAGACTGTCATACAGAGTGAAGTAAGTCAGAAAGAGAAAAAGAAATATTGTGTATTAATGCCTATATGTGGAACCTCGAAAAATGGTTCAGATGAACTGGTTTGCAGGGCAGAAATAGAGACACAGAAGTAGAGAACACACGTATGGACACCAAGTGGGGGAAGCCATGGGGTGGTGGTGGTGGGATGAGTTGGGAGACTGGGATTGACCTGTATACATGTATATGCATAAAATAGATAACTAATAATAACCTGCTGTATAAAAAATAAATAAAATTAAATTTCAAAATTTAAAAAAATAAAATTTTAAAATAAAACAGAAAAAAGTTCTTCCTTTCACACAGATGTATTTATATGAATGAATTATTTCCATGCTTATATCTATAAATACATAAAAGAGGAATAAAATCTAACTTGAACCAAAAAAGAAAAAAAAAAGTTGAACCCAACAGTTATACAGAGGAAAACCCTATCAAGGCACTAGCTCCAGCGGGAAACAATTCTGAAATTGGTCAGAGGTGGGGAATCATCTCCCATACAGCCAGCAGCACCGCCCCCCATGCAAGGAGCGTCCTCATTGCAAAGCTGGGGGACCGTGCCGAGGCCTCTGTGAGTAAATGTGAGCTGAGCCCCAGGCCAGCTGCTGCTGAACTGTTCCCACCCTTCCCAGGTAAAACACCTGAATATGTAGGAGGGCTTGAAAGCCTAGAGGAAGGGCCGTGGAGCCACACCAGTGACAGCACGCAGGCCCACTTGGTGCCTGCAGGCCAGCCAGGATGGTCCTGGCCCCGGGCACTCTTCTGGAAGCTTTCCATTTCCCTGCCTGAGATACCCCTCCTGTCCCGGCCCCCACTCCTTTTTTTCCTTCCTCACCTCAGCCCGGAGAGAAATTCCAGTGGAAGTTATGGGTGACACATCCTCTTCTTTACAGGTGGCAGCCTGGCAACTCCTGCAGAAAGTCCAGCAGAGCCCCACTCACACTGGGCCACCAACAAAGCCAGGGACCCTCACACCCTCCCACCAGCACAACCCCGAGACTGCTGACGGGGCAGAGAATATGGAGTCAGGCACAGATGCAGGGGCTATTGCTGCCTGGAGCGCTGTTTCTATTGACCTCAACCCAGGCACACCTGGGGAGGGCTTGCCCGCAGGTTCAGGCTGCCCAGGTCAGCTAATCCTCAGCCCTCAGGGAATCACATTGCAGAAAATGGACCTCGCTAAGACAGAATATTAGCCAAGGAGAAAAAGGACACAATGCCATTTGCAGCACCGTACATGAGTCTAGAGGTAATCACGTGACTTGTAGTAAGTCAGAAAGTGAAAGACACATATCGTATGATATCACTTATAGGTGTTACCTAAAAATGGATACCAGGGCAGATATTTCCACGGAGAAGGGCAATCCCAGATTCATTAAACAAACTTATGGTTCACCAATGGAAAGGTGTGAGGATTGGATTCATTACGATATTGGGGTTAACAGACATATACAAACACAGGTGAAATATATAATCACCAAAGGCCTACGGAATACCAAGAGAGGACTACTCAACATTCTGTCATAACGTACATGGGAAAAGGATCCCAGGAAGAACAGACATATGTATATGTGTAAAAGAAACACATCTTGCACACCTACAACAAGCCAAACGTTGTCATCAAACTTGCTGTAATAAAAAATAAAAGAAATAAATTAAAAACATGAACAAGAAGTAGTGAGACAAACTTGAGGGGCTTTCTCCTGGCACATTCCATTCTAAATTACAATCTAGAACACGACTTCCATTGAGGCTCTGCTGCCCTAGTAACCAGATTTGGTAAGGGAGAACTGCTGCCACCTTGTGGCCGTTTCACACAACAGCAGCTTTAATCCCAGCGCTAATGGTCAGTGGATATTCAAAATCATTACCGGCCTGTAAATGACACCTGCCCTGAAAACAAATCCTGGGGTCATATATCGACCAAAAAATTCAAAAGACGTCCATATTTCAAAACGACCGTTTCAAGAGCCATATTTTACGCACATTAGTGTTCTGCTTCTTTTGCTTTCTTTCTTTCTTTTTGTTAAAAAATCGGGAATGGAAAAAAGCAACCCTCAGAATGGGCGAAAATGTTCGCAAACGAATCAATGGACAAAGGTTCAATCTCCAATATATATAAACAGCTCATGCAGCTTAATATTAATAAAACAAACAACCCAATACAAAAATGGGCAGAAGATCTAAATAGATGTTTCTTCAAAGAAGGCACAGACATGGCCAAGACGCACATGAAAAGCTGCTCAACATCACTAATTATTAGAGAAATGCAAATCAAAACTACAATGAGGTGTGACCTCACACCTGTTAGAATCGGCATCTTCAGAAAATCTACAAACCGAAAATTCTGGGCAGGGTGTGGACAAAAGGAACCCTCTTCCACTATTGGTGGGAATGTAAATTGATACAGTCACTATGGAGAACAGTATGGAGGTTCCTTTAGAAAACTAAAAAGAGAATTACCATCTGATCCAGCAATCCCACTTCTGGGCATATAGCCAGAGAAAACCATAAATCAAAAAGACACATTCACCACAATGTTCATTGCAGCACTATTTACAATAGCCAGATAATGGAAGCAACCTAAATGCCCACAGACAGATGAATGGATAAAGAAGTGGTACATATATAAAATGGAATATTACTCAGCCATAAAAAGGAATGAAACTGGGTCATTTGTAGAGAAGTCGATGGATCTAGAGACTGTCATACAGAGTGAAGTAAGTCAGAAAGAGAAAAAGAAATATTGTGTATTAATGCCTATATGTGGAACCTCGAACAATGGTTCAGATGAACTGGTTTGCAGGGCAGAAATAGAGACACAGAAGTAGAGAACACATGTATGGACACCTAGTGGGGGAAGCCATGGGGTGGTGGTGGTGGGATGAGTTGGGAGACTGGGATTGACCTGTATACATGTATATGCATAAAATAGATAACTAATAATAACCTGCTGTATAAAAAAATAAATAAAATTAAATTTCAAAATTTTAAAAAATAAAATTGAAAAATAAAACAGAAAAAAGTTCTTCCATTCACACAGATGTATTTATATGAATGAATTATTTCCATGCTTATATCTATAAATACATAAAAGAGGAATAAAATCTAACTTGAACCAAAAAAGAAAAAAAAAAAGTTGAACCCAACAGTTATACAGAGGAAAACCCTATCAAGGCACTAGCTCCAGCGGGAAACAATTCTGAAATTGGTCAGAGGTGGGGAATCATCTCCCATACAGCCAGCAGCACCGCCCCCCATGCAAGGAGCGTCCTCACTGCAAAGCTGGGGGACCGTGCCGAGGCCTCTGTGAGTAAATGTGAGCTGAGCCCCAGGCCAGCTGCTGCTGAACTGTTCCCACCCTTCCCAGGTAAAACACCTGAATATGTACGAGGGCTTGAAATCCTAGAGGAAGGGCCATGGAGCCACACCAGCGACAGCACGCAGGCCCACTTGGTGCCTGCAGGCCAGCCAGGATGGTCCTGGCCCCGGGCACTCTTCTGGAAGCTTTCCATTTCCCTGCCTGAGATACCCCTCCTGTCCCGGCCCCCACTCCTTTTTTTCCTTCCTCACCTCAGCCCGGAGAGAAATTCCAGTGGAAGTTATGGGTGACACATCCTCTTCTTTACAGGTGGCAGCCTGGCAACTCCTGCAGAAAGTCCAGCACAGCCCCACTCACACCGGGCCACCAACAAAGCCAGGGACCCTCACACCCTCCCACCAGCACAGCCCCGAGACTGCTGACGGGGCAGAGAATATGGAGTCAGGCACAGCTGCAGGGGCTATTGCTGCCTGGAGCGCTGTTTCTATTGACCTCAACCCAGGCACACCTGGGGAGGGCCGGCCGGCAGGGTCAGGCTGCCCAGGTCAGCTAATCCTCAGCCCTCAGGGAATCACATTGCAGAAAATGGACCTCGCTAAGACAGAATATTAGCCAAGGAAAAAAAGGACACAATGCCATTTGCAGCACCGTACATGAGTCTAGAGGTAATCACGTGACTTGTAGTAAGTCAGAAAGTGAAAGACACATATCGTATGATATCAGTTATAGGTGTTACCTAAAAATGGATACCAGGGCAGATATTTCCACGGAGAAGGGCAATCCCAGATTCATTACAGAAACTTATGGTTCACCAATGGAAAGGTGTGAGGATTGGATTCATTACGATATTGGGGTTAACAGACATATACAAACACAGGTGAAATATATAATCACCAAAGGCCTACGGAATACCAAGAGAGGACTACTCAACATTCTGTCATAAGGTACATGGGAAAAGGATCCCAGGAAGAACAGACATATGTATATGTGTAAAAGAAACACATCTTGCACACCTACAACAAGCCAAACGTTGTCATCAAACTTGCTGTAATAAAAAATAAAAGAAATAAATTAAAAACATGAACAAGAAGTAGTGAGACAAACTTGAGGGGCTTTCTCCTGGCACATTCCATTCTAAATTACAATCTAGAACACGACTTCCATTGAGGCTCTGCTGCCCTAGTAACCAGATTTGGTAAGGGAGAACTGCTGCCACCTTGTGGCCGTTTCACACAACAGCAGCTTTAATCCCAGCGCTAATGGTCAGTGGATATTCAAAATCATTACCGGCCTGTAAATGACACCTGCCCTGAAAACAAATCCTGGGGTCATATATCGACCAAAAAATTCAAAAGACGTCCATATTTCAAAACGACCGTTTCAAGAGCCATATTTTACGCACATTAGTGTTCTGCTTCTTTTGCTTTCTTTCTTTCTTTTTGTTAAAAAATCGGGAATGGAAAAAAGCAACCCTCAGAATGGGCGAAAATGTTCGCAAACGAATCAATGGACAAAGGTTCAATCTCCAATATATATAAACAGCTCATGCAGCTTAATATTAATAAAACAAACAACCCAATACAAAAATGGGCAGAAGATCTAAATAGATGTTTCTTCAAAGAAGGCACAGACATGGCCAAGACGCACATGAAAAGCTGCTCAACATCACTAATTATTAGAGAAATGCAAATCAAAACTACAATGAGGTGTGACCTCACACCTGTTAGAATCGGCATCTTCAGAAAATCTACAAACCGAAAATTCTGGGCAGGGTGTGGACAAAAGGAACCCTCTTCCACTATTGGTGGGAATGTAAATTGATACAGTCACTATGGAGAACAGTATGGAGGTTCCTTTAGAAAACTAAAAAGAGAATTACCATCTGATCCAGCAATCCCACTTCTGGGCATATAGCCAGAGAAAACCATAAATCAAAAAGACACATTCACCACAATGTTCATTGCAGCACTATTTACAATAGCCAGATAATGGAAGCAACCTAAATGCCCACAGACAGATGAATGGATAAAGAAGTGGTACATATATAAAATGGAATATTACTCAGCCATAAAAAGGAATGAAACTGGGTCATTTGTAGAGAAGTCGATGGATCTAGAGACTGTCATACAGAGTGAAGTAAGTCAGAAAGAGAAAAAGAAATATTGTGTATTAATGCCTATATGTGGAACCTCGAACAATGGTTCAGATGAACTGGTTTGCAGGGCAGAAATAGAGACACAGAAGTAGAGAACACATGTATGGACACCTAGTGGGGGAAGCCATGGGGTGGTGGTGGTGGGATGAGTTGGGAGACTGGGATTGACCTGTATACATGTATATGCATAAAATAGATAACTAATAATAACCTGCTGTATAAAAAAATAAATAAAATTAAATTTCAAAATTTTAAAAAATAAAATTGAAAAATAAAACAGAATAAAGTTCTTCCATTCACACAGATGTATTTATATGAATGAATTATTTCCATGCTTATATCTATAAATACATAAAAGAGGAATAAAATCTAACTTGAACCAAAAAAGAAAAAAAAAAAAAACTTGAACCCAACAGTTATACAGAGGAAAACGCTATCAAGGCACTAGCTCCAGCGGGAAACAATTCTGAAATTGGTCAGAGGTGGGGAATCATCTCCCATACAGCCAGCAGCACCGCCCCCCATGCAAGGAGCATTCTCATTGCAAAGCTGGGGGACCGTGCCGAGGCCTCTGTGAGTAAACGCGAGCTGAGCCCCAGGCCAGCTGCTGCTGAACTGTTCCCACCCTTCCCAGGTAAAACACCTGAATATGTACGAGGGCTTGAAAGCCTAGAAGAAGGGCCATGGAGCCACACCAGTGACAGCACACAGGCCCACTTGGTGCCTGCAGGCCAGCAGTTTGGTCCTGGCCCCGGGCACTCTTCTGGAAGCTTTCCATTTCCCTGCCTGAGATACCCCTCCTGTCCCGGCCCCCACTCCTTTTTTTCCTTCCTCACCTCAGCCCGGAGAGAAATTCCAGTGGAAGTTATGGGTGACACATCCTCTTCTTTACAGGTGGCAGCCTGGCAACTCCTGCAGAAAGTCCAGCACAGCCCCACTCACACCGGGCCACCAACAAAGCCAGGGACCCTCACACCCTCCCACCAGCACAACCCCGAGACTGCTGACGGGGCAGAGAATATGGAGTCAGGCACAGCTGCAGGGGCTATTGCTGCCTGGAGCGCTGTTTCTATTGACCTCAACCCAGGCACACCTGGGGAGGGCTTGCCGGCAGGGTCAGGCTGCCCAGGTCAGCTAATCCTCAGCCCTCAGGGAATCACATTGCAGAAAATGGACCTCGCTAAGACAGAATATTAGCCAAGGAGAAAAAGGACACAATGCCATTTGCAGCACCGTACATGAGTCTAGAGGTAATCACGTGACTTGTAGTAAGTCAGAAAGTGAAAGACACATATCGTATGATATCACTTATAGGTGTTACCTAAAAATGGATACCAGGGCAGATATTTCCACGGAGAAGGGCAATCCCAGATTCATTAAACAAACTTATGGTTCACCAATGGAAAGGTGTGAGGATTGGATTCATTACGATATTGGGGTTAACAGACATATACAAACACAGGTGAAATATATAATCACCAAAGGCCTACGGAATACCAAGAGAGGACTACTCAACATTCTGTCATAACGTACATGGGAAAAGGATCCCAGGAAGAACAGACATATGTATATGTGTAAAAGAAACACATCTTGCACACCTACAACAAGCCAAACGTTGTCATCAAACTTGCTGTAATAAAAAATAAAAAAATAAATTAAAAACATGAACAAGAAGTAGTGAGACAAACTTGAGGGGCTTTCTCCTGGCACATTCCATTCTAAATTACAATCTAGAACACGACTTCCACTGAGGCTCTGCTGCCCTAGTAACCAGATTTGGTAAGGGAGAACTGCTGCCACCTTGTGGCCGTTTCACACAACAGCAGCTTTAATCCCAGCGCTAATGGTCAGTGGATATTCAAAATCATTACCGGCCTGTAAATGACACCTGCCCTGAAAACAAATCCTGGGGTCATATATCGACCAAAAAATTCAAAAGACGTCCATATTTCAAAACGACCGTTTCAAGAGGCATATTTTACGCACATTAGTGTTCTGCTTCTTTTGCTTTCTTTCTTTCTTTTTGTTAAAAAATCGGGAATGGAAAAAAGCAACCCTCAGAATGGGCGAAAATGTTCGCAAACGAATCAATGGACAAAGGTTCAATCTCCAATATATATAAACAGCTCATGCAGCTTAATATTAATAAAACAAACAACCCAATACAAAAATGGGCAGAAGATCTAAATAGATGTTTCTTCAAAGAAGGCACAGACATGGCCAAGACGCACATGAAAAGCTGCTCAACATCACTAATTATTAGAGAAATGCAAATCAAAACTACAATGAGGTGTGACCTCACACCTGTTAGAATCGGCATCTTCAGAAAATCTACAAACCGAAAATTCTGGGCAGGGTGTGGACAAAAGGAACCCTCTTCCACTATTGGTGGGAATGTAAATTGATACAGTCACTATGGAGAACAGTATGGAGGTTCCTTTAGAAAACTAAAAAGAGAATTACCATCTGATCCAGCAATCCCACTTCTGGGCATATAGCCAGAGAAAACCATAAATCGAAAAGACACATTCACCACAATGTTCATTGCAGCACTATTTACAATAGCCAGATAATGGAAGCAACCTAAATGCCCACAGACAGATGAATGGATAAAGAAGTGGTACATATATAAAATGGAATATTACTCAGCCATAAAAAGGAATGAAACTGGGTCATTTGTAGAGAAGTCGATGGATCTAGAGACTGTCATACAGAGTGAAGTAAGTCAGAAAGAGAAAAAGAAATATTGTGTATTAATGCCTATATGTGGAACCTCGAACAATGGTTCAGATGAACTGGTTTGCAGGGCAGAAATAGAGACACAGAAGTAGAGAACACATGTATGGACACCTAGTGGGGGAAGCCATGGGGTGGTGGTGGTGGGATGAGTTGGGAGACTGGGATTGACCTGTATACATGTATATGCATAAAATAGATAACTAATAATAACCTGCTGTATAAAAAAATAAATAAAATTAAATTTCAAAATTTTAAAAAATAAAATTGAAAAATAAAACAGAAAAAAGTTCTTCCATTCACACAGATGTATTTATATGAATGAATTATTTCCATGCTTATATCTATAAATACATAAAAGAGGAATAAAATCTAACTTGAACCAAAAAAGAAAAAAAAAAGTTGAACCCAACAGTTATACAGAGGAAAACCCTATCAAGGCACTAGCTCCAGCGGGAAACAATTCTGAAATTGGTCAGAGGTGGGGAATCATCTCCCATACAGCCAGCAGCACCGCCCCCCATGCAAGGAGCGTCCTCACTGCAAAGCTGGGGGACCGTGCCGAGGCCTCTGTGAGTAAATGTGAGCTGAGCCCCAGGCCAGCTGCTGCTGAACTGTTCCCACCCTTCCCAGGTAAAACACCTGAATATGTAGGAGGGCTTGAAATCCTAGAGGAAGGGCCATGGAGCCACACCAGCGACAGCACGCAGGCCCACTTGGTGCCTGCAGGCCAGCCAGGATGGTCCTGGCCCCGGGCACTCTTCTGGAAGCTTTCCATTTCCCTGCCGGAGATACCCCTCCTGTCCCGGCCCCCACTCCTTTTTTTCCTTCCTCACCTCAGCCCGGAGAGAAATTCCAGTGGAAGTTATGGGTGACACATCCTCTTCTTTACAGGTGGCAGCCTGGCAACTCCTGCAGAAAGTCCAGCACAGCCCCACTCACACCGGGCCACCAACAAAGCCAGGGACCCTCACACCCTCCCACCAGCACAGCCCCGAGACTGCTGACGGGGCAGAGAATATGGAGTCAGGCACAGCTGCAGGGGCTATTGCTGCCTGGAGCGCTGTTTCTATTGACCTCAACCCAGGCACACCTGGGGAGGGCCGGCCGGCAGGGTCAGGCTGCCCAGGTCAGCTAATCCTCAGCCCTCAGGGAATCACATTGCAGAAAATGGACCTCGCTAAGACAGAATATTAGCCAAGGAAAAAAAGGACACAATGCCATTTGCAGCACCGTACATGAGTCTAGAGGTAATCACGTGACTTGTAGTAAGTCAGAAAGTGAAAGACACATATCGTATGATATCAGTTATAGGTGTTACCTAAAAATGGATACCAGGGCAGATATTTCCACGGAGAAGGGCAATCCCAGATTCATTACAGAAACTTATGGTTCACCAATGGAAAGGTGTGAGGATTGGATTCATTACGATATTGGGGTTAACAGACATATACAAACACAGGTGAAATATATAATCACCAAAGGCCTACGGAATACCAAGAGAGGACTACTCAACATTCTGTCATAAGGTACATGGGAAAAGGATCCCAGGAAGAACAGACATATGTATATGTGTAAAAGAAACACATCTTGCACACCTACAACAAGCCAAACGTTGTCATCAAACTTGCTGTAATAAAAAATAAAAGAAATAAATTAAAAACATGAACAAGAAGTAGTGAGACAAACTTGAGGGGCTTTCTCCTGGCACATTCCATTCTAAATTACAATCTAGAACACGACTTCCATTGAGGCTCTGCTGCCCTAGTAACCAGATTTGGTAAGGGAGAACTGCTGCCACCTTGTGGCCGTTTCACACAACAGCAGCTTTAATCCCAGCGCTAATGGTCAGTGGATATTCAAAATCATTACCGGCCTGTAAATGACACCTGCCCTGAAAACAAATCCTGGGGTCATATATCGACCAAAAAATTCAAAAGACGTCCATATTTCAAAACGACCGTTTCAAGAGGCATATTTTACGCACATTAGTGTTCTGCTTCTTTTGCTTTCTTTCTTTCTTTTTGTTAAAAAATCGGGAATGGAAAAAAGCAACCCTCAGAATGGGCGAAAATGTTCGCAAACGAATCAATGGACAAAGGTTCAATCTCCAATATATATAAACAGCTCATGCAGCTTAATATTAATAAAACAAACAACCCAATACAAAAATGGGCAGAAGATCTAAATAGATGTTTCTTCAAAGAAGGCACAGACATGGCCAAGACGCACATGAAAAGCTGCTCAACATCACTAATTATTAGAGAAATGCAAATCAAAACTACAATGAGGTGTGACCTCACACCTGTTAGAATCGGCATCTTCAGAAAATCTACAAACCGAAACTTCTGGGCAGGGTGTGGACAAAAGGAACCCTCTTCCACTATTGGTGGGAATGTAAATTGATACAGTCACTATGGAGAACAGTATGGAGGTTCCTTTAGAAAACTAAAAAGAGAATTACCATCTGATCCAGCAATCCCACTTCTGGGCATATAGCCAGAGAAAACCATAAATCGAAAAGACACATTCACCACAATGTTCATTGCAGCACTATTTACAATAGCCAGATAATGGAAGCAACCTAAATGCCCACAGACAGATGAATGGATAAAGAAGTGGTACATATATAAAATGGAATATTACTCAGCCATAAAAAGGAATGAAACTGGGTCATTTGTAGAGAAGTCGATGGATCTAGAGACTGTCATACAGAGTGAAGTAAGTCAGAAAGAGAAAAAGAAATATTGTGTATTAATGCCTATATGTGGAACCTCGAACAATGGTTCAGATGAACTGGTTTGCAGGGCAGAAATAGAGACACAGAAGTAGAGAACACATGTATGGACACCTAGTGGGGGAAGCCATGGGGTGGTGGTGGTGGGATGAGTTGGGAGACTGGGATTGACCTGTATACATGTATATGCATAAAATAGATAACTAATAATAACCTGCTGTATAAAAAAATAAATAAAATTAAATTTCAAAATTTTAAAAAATAAAATTGAAAAATAAAACAGAATAAAGTTCTTCCATTCACACAGATGTATTTATATGAATGAATTATTTCCATGCTTATATCTATAAATACATAAAAGAGGAATAAAATCTAACTTGAACCAAAAAAGAAAAAAAAAAAAAACTTGAACCCAACAGTTATACAGAGGAAAACGCTATCAAGGCACTAGCTCCAGCGGGAAACAATTCTGAAATTGGTCAGAGGTGGGGAATCATCTCCCATACAGCCAGCAGCACCGCCCCCCATGCAAGGAGCATTCTCATTGCAAAGCTGGGGGACCGTGCCGAGGCCTCTGTGAGTAAACGCGAGCTGAGCCCCAGGCCAGCTGCTGCTGAACTGTTCCCACCCTTCCCAGGTAAAACACCTGAATATGTACGAGGGCTTGAAAGCCTAGAAGAAGGGCCATGGAGCCACACCAGTGACAGCACACAGGCCCACTTGGTGCCTGCAGGCCAGCAGTTTGGTCCTGGCCCCGGGCACTCTTCTGGAAGCTTTCCATTTCCCTGCCTGAGATACCCCTCCTGTCCCGGCCCCCACTCCTTTTTTTCCTTCCTCACCTCAGCCCGGAGAGAAATTCCAGTGGAAGTTATGGGTGACACATCCTCTTCTTTACAGGTGGCAGCCTGGCAACTCCTGCAGAAAGTCCAGCACAGCCCCACTCACACCGGGCCACCAACAAAGCCAGGGACCCTCACACCCTCCCACCAGCACAACCCCGAGACTGCTGACGGGGCAGAGAATATGGAGTCAGGCACAGCTGCAGGGGCTATTGCTGCCTGGAGCGTTGTTTCTATTGACCTCAACCCAGGCACACCTGGGGAGGGCCGGCCGGCAGGGTCAGGCTGCCCAGGTCAGCTAATCCTCAGCCCTCAGGGAATCACATTGCAGAAAATGGACCTCGCTAAGACAGAATATTAGCCAAGGAAAAAAAGGACACAATGCCATTTGCAGCACCGTACATGAGTCTAGAGGTAATCACGTGACTTGTAGTAAGTCAGAAAGTGAAAGACACATATCGTATGATATCAGTTATAGGTGTTACCTAAAAATGGATACCAGGGCAGATATTTCCACGGAGAAGGGCAATCCCAGATTCATTACAGAAACTTATGGTTCACCAATGGAAAGGTGTGAGGATTGGATTCATTACGATATTGGGGTTAACAGACATATACAAACACAGGTGAAATATATAATCACCAAAGGCCTACGGAATACCAAGAGAGGACTACTCAACATTCTGTCATAAGGTACATGGGAAAAGGATCCCAGGAAGAACAGACATATGTATATGTGTAAAAGAAACACATCTTGCACACCTACAACAAGCCAAACGTTGTCATCAAACTTGCTGTAATAAAAAATAAAAGAAATAAATTAAAAACATGAACAAGAAGTAGTGAGACAAACTTGAGGGGCTTTCTCCTGGCACATTCCATTCTAAATTACAATCTAGAACACGACTTCCATTGAGGCTCTGCTGCCCTAGTAACCAGATTTGGTAAGGGAGAACTGCTGCCACCTTGTGGCCGTTTCACACAACAGCAGCTTTAATCCCAGCGCTAATGGTCAGTGGATATTCAAAATCATTACCGGCCTGTAAATGACACCTGCCCTGAAAACAAATCCTGGGGTCATATATCGACCAAAAAATTCAAAAGACGTCCATATTTCAAAACGACCGTTTCAAGAGGCATATTTTACGCACATTAGTGTTCTGCTTCTTTTGCTTTCTTTCTTTCTTTTTGTTAAAAAATCGGGAATGGAAAAAAGCAACCCTCAGAATGGGCGAAAATGTTCGCAAACGAATCAATGGACAAAGGTTCAATCTCCAATATATATAAACAGCTCATGCAGCTTAATATTAATAAAACAAACAACCCAATACAAAAATGGGCAGAAGATCTAAATAGATGTTTCTTCAAAGAAGGCACAGACATGGCCAAGACGCACATGAAAAGCTGCTCAACATCACTAATTATTAGAGAAATGCAAATCAAAACTACAATGAGGTGTGACCTCACACCTGTTAGAATCGGCATCTTCAGAAAATCTACAAACCGAAAATTCTGGGCAGGGTGTGGACAAAAGGAACCCTCTTCCACTATTGGTGGGAATGTAAATTGATACAGTCACTATGGAGAACAGTATGGAGGTTCCTTTAGAAAACTAAAAAGAGAATTACCATCTGATCCAGCAATCCCACTTCTGGGCATATAGCCAGAGAAAACCATAAATCGAAAAGACACATTCACCACAATGTTCATTGCAGCACTATTTACAATAGCCAGATAATGGAAGCAACCTAAATGCCCACAGACAGATGAATGGATAAAGAAGTGGTACATATATAAAATGGAATATTACTCAGCCATAAAAAGGAATGAAACTGGGTCATTTGTAGAGAAGTCGATGGATCTAGAGACTGTCATACAGAGTGAAGTAAGTCAGAAAGAGAAAAAGAAATATTGTGTATTAATGCCTATATGTGGAACCTCGAACAATGGTTCAGATGAACTGGTTTGCAGGGCAGAAATAGAGACACAGAAGTAGAGAACACATGTATGGACACCTAGTGGGGGAAGCCATGGGGTGGTGGTGGTGGGATGAGTTGGGAGACTGGGATTGACCTGTATACATGTATATGCATAAAATAGATAACTAATAATAACCTGCTGTATAAAAAAATAAATAAAATTAAATTTCAAAATTTTAAAAAATAAAATTGAAAAATAAAACAGAATAAAGTTCTTCCATTCACACAGATGTATTTATATGAATGAATTATTTCCATGCTTATATCTATAAATACATAAAAGAGGAATAAAATCTAACTTGAACCAAAAAAGAAAAAAAAAAAAAACTTGAACCCAACAGTTATACAGAGGAAAACGCTATCAAGGCACTAGCTCCAGCGGGAAACAATTCTGAAATTGGTCAGAGGTGGGGAATCATCTCCCATACAGCCAGCAGCACCGCCCCCCATGCAAGGAGCATTCTCATTGCAAAGCTGGGGGACCGTGCCGAGGCCTCTGTGAGTAAACGCGAGCTGAGCCCCAGGCCAGCTGCTGCTGAACTGTTCCCACCCTTCCCAGGTAAAACACCTGAATATGTACGAGGGCTTGAAAGCCTAGAAGAAGGGCCATGGAGCCACACCAGTGACAGCACACAGGCCCACTTGGTGCCTGCAGGCCAGCAGTTTGGTCCTGGCCCCGGGCACTCTTCTGGAAGCTTTCCATTTCCCTGCCTGAGATACCCCTCCTGTCCCGGCCCCCACTCCTTTTTTTCCTTCCTCACCTCAGCCCGGAGAGAAATTCCAGTGGAAGTTATGGGTGACACATCCTCTTCTTTACAGGTGGCAGCCTGGCAACTCCTGCAGAAAGTCCAGCACAGCCCCACTCACACCGGGCCACCAACAAAGCCAGGGACCCTCACACCCTCCCACCAGCACAACCCCGAGACTGCTGACGGGGCAGAGAATATGGAGTCAGGCACAGCTGCAGGGGCTATTGCTGCCTGGAGCGCTGTTTCTATTGACCTCAACCCAGGCACACCTGGGGAGGGCTTGCCGGCAGGGTCAGGCTGCCCAGGTCAGCTAATCCTCAGCCCTCAGGGAATCACATTGCAGAAAATGGACCTCGCTAAGACAGAATATTAGCCAAGGAGAAAAAGGACACAATGCCATTTGCAGCACCGTACATGAGTCTAGAGGTAATCACGTGACTTGTAGTAAGTCAGAAAGTGAAAGACACATATCGTATGATATCACTTATAGGTGTTACCTAAAAATGGATACCAGGGCAGATATTCCCACGGAGAATGGCAATCCCAGATTCATTAAACAAACTTATGGTTCACCAATGGAAAGGTGTGAGGATTGGATTCATTACGATATTGGGGTTAACAGACATATACAAACACAGGTGAAATATATAATCACCAAAGGCCTACGGAATACCAAGAGAGGACTACTCAACATTCTGTCATAACGTACATGGGAAAAGGATCCCAGGAAGAACAGACATATGTATATGTGTAAAAGAAACACATCTTGCACACCTACAACAAGCCAAACGTTGTCATCAAACTTGCTGTAATAAAAAATAAAAAAATAAATTAAAAACATGAACAAGAAGTAGTGAGACAAACTTGAGGGGCTTTCTCCTGGCACATTCCATTCTAAATTACAATCTAGAACACGACTTCCACTGAGGCTCTGCTGCCCTAGTAACCAGATTTGGTAAGCGAGAACTGCTGCCACCTTGTGGCCGTTTCACACAACAGCAGCTTTAATCCCAGCGCTAATGGTCAGTGGATATTCAAAATCATTACCGGCCTGTAAATGACACCTGCCCTGAAAACAAATCCTGGGGTCATATATCGACCAAAAAATTCAAAAGACGTCCATATTTCAAAACGACAGTTTCAAGAGGCATATTTTACGCACATTAGTGTTCTGCTTCTTTTGCTTTCTTTCTTTCTTTTTGTTAAAAAATCGGGAATGGAAAAAGGCAACCCTCAGAATGGGCGAAAATGTTCGCAAATGAATCAATGGACAAAGGTTCAATCTCCAATATATATAAACAGCTCATGCAGCTTAATATTAATAAAACAAACAACCCAATACAAAAATGGGCAGAAGATCTAAATAGATGTTTCTTCAAAGAAGGCACAGACATGGCCAAGACGCACATGAAAAGCTGCTCAACATCACTAATTATTAGAGAAATGCAAATCAAAACTACAATGAGGTGTGACCTCACACCTGTTAGAATCGGCATCTTCAGAAAATCTACAAACCGAAAATTCTGGGCAGGGTGTGGACAAAAGGAACCCTCTTCCACTATTGGTGGGAATGTAAATTGATACAGTCACTATGGAGAACAGTATGGAGGTTCCTTTAGAAAACTAAAAAGAGAATTACCATCTGATCCAGCAATCCCACTTCTGGGCATATAGCCAGAGAAAACCATAAATCGAAAAGACACATTCACCACAATGTTCATTGCAGCACTATTTACAATAGCCAGATAATGGAAGCAACCTAAATGCCCACAGACAGATGAATGGATAAAGAAGTGGTACATATATAAAATGGAATATTACTCAGCCATAAAAAGGAATGAACCTGGGTCATTTGTAGAGAAGTCGATGGATCTAGAGACTGTCATACAGAGTGAAGTAAGTCAGAAAGAGAAAAAGAAATATTGTGTATTAATGCCTATATGTGGAACCTCGAAAAATGGTTCAGATGAACTGGTTTGCAGGGCAGAAATAGAGACACAGAAGTAGAGAACACACGTATGGACACCAAGTGGGGGAAGCCATGGGGTGGTGGTGGTGGGATGAGTTGGGAGACTGGGATTGACCTGTATACATGTATATGCATAAAATAGATAACTAATAATAACCTGCTGTATAAAAAATAAATAAAATTAAATTTCAAAATTTAAAAAAATAAAATTTTAAAATAAAACAGAAAAAAGTTCTTCCTTTCACACAGATGTATTTATATGAATGAATTATTTCCATGCTTATATCTATAAATACATAAAAGAGGAATAAAATCTAACTTGAACCAAAAAAGAAAAAAAAAAGTTGAACCCAACAGTTATACAGAGGAAAACCCTATCAAGGCACTAGCTCCAGCGGGAAACAATTCTGAAATTGGTCAGAGGTGGGGAATCATCTCCCATACAGCCAGCAGCACCGCCCCCCATGCAAGGAGCGTCCTCATTGCAAAGCTGGGGGACCGTGCCGAGGCCTCTGTGAGTAAATGTGAGCTGAGCCCCAGGCCAGCTGCTGCTGAACTGTTCCCACCCTTCCCAGGTAAAACACCTGAATATGTAGGAGGGCTTGAAAGCCTAGAGGAAGGGCCGTGGAGCCACACCAGTGACAGCACGCAGGCCCACTTGGTGCCTGCAGGCCAGCCAGGATGGTCCTGGCCCCGGGCACTCTTCTGGAAGCTTTCCATTTCCCTGCCTGAGATACCCCTCCTGTCCCGGCCCCCACTCCTTTTTTTCCTTCCTCACCTCAGCCCGGAGAGAAATTCCAGTGGAAGTTATGGGTGACACATCCTCTTCTTTACAGGTGGCAGCCTGGCAACTCCTGCAGAAAGTCCAGCAGAGCCCCACTCACACTGGGCCACCAACAAAGCCAGGGACCCTCACACCCTCCCACCAGCACAACCCCGAGACTGCTGACGGGGCAGAGAATATGGAGTCAGGCACAGATGCAGGGGCTATTGCTGCCTGGAGCGCTGTTTCTATTGACCTCAACCCAGGCACACCTGGGGAGGGCTTGCCCGCAGGTTCAGGCTGCCCAGGTCAGCTAATCCTCAGCCCTCAGGGAATCACATTGCAGAAAATGGACCTCGCTAAGACAGAATATTAGCCAAGGAGAAAAAGGACACAATGCCATTTGCAGCACCGTACATGAGTCTAGAGGTAATCACGTGACTTGTAGTAAGTCAGAAAGTGAAAGACACATATCGTATGATATCACTTATAGGTGTTACCTAAAAATGGATACCAGGGCAGATATTTCCACGGAGAAGGGCAATCCCAGATTCATTAAACAAACTTATGGTTCACCAATGGAAAGGTGTGAGGATTGGATTCATTACGATATTGGGGTTAACAGACATATACAAACACAGGTGAAATATATAATCACCAAAGGCCTACGGAATACCAAGAGAGGACTACTCAACATTCTGTCATAACGTACATGGGAAAAGGATCCCAGGAAGAACAGACATATGTATATGTGTAAAAGAAACACATCTTGCACACCTACAACAAGCCAAACGTTGTCATCAAACTTGCTGTAATAAAAAATAAAAAAATAAATTAAAAACATGAACAAGAAGTAGTGAGACAAACTTGAGGGGCTTTCTCCTGGCACATTCCATTCTAAATTACAATCTAGAACACGACTTCCACTGAGGCTCTGCTGCCCTAGTAACCAGATTTGGTAAGGGAGAACTGCTGCCACCTTGTGGCCGTTTCACACAACAGCAGCTTTAATCCCAGCGCTAATGGTCAGTGGATATTCAAAATCATTACCGGCCTGTAAATGACACCTGCCCTGAAAACAAATCCTGGGGTCATATATCGACCAAAAAATTCAAAAGACGTCCATATTTCAAAACGACCGTTTCAAGAGCCATATTTTACGCACATTAGTGTTCTGCTTCTTTTGCTTTCTTTCTTTCTTTTTGTTAAAAAATCGGGAATGGAAAAAAGCAACCCTCAGAATGGGCGAAAATGTTCGCAAACGAATCAATGGACAAAGGTTCAATCTCCAATATATATAAACAGCTCATGCAGCTTAATATTAATAAAACAAACAACCCAATACAAAAATGGGCAGAAGATCTAAATAGATGTTTCTTCAAAGAAGGCACAGACATGGCCAAGACGCACATGAAAAGCTGCTCAACATCACTAATTATTAGAGAAATGCAAATCAAAACTACAATGAGGTGTGACCTCACACCTGTTAGAATCGGCATCTTCAGAAAATCTACAAACCGAAAATTCTGGGCAGGGTGTGGACAAAAGGAACCCTCTTCCACTATTGGTGGGAATGTAAATTGATACAGTCACTATGGAGAACAGTATGGAGGTTCCTTTAGAAAACTAAAAAGAGAATTACCATCTGATCCAGCAATCCCACTTCTGGGCATATAGCCAGAGAAAACCATAAATCAAAAAGACACATTCACCACAATGTTCATTGCAGCACTATTTACAATAGCCAGATAATGGAAGCAACCTAAATGCCCACAGACAGATGAATGGATAAAGAAGTGGTACATATATAAAATGGAATATTACTCAGCCATAAAAAGGAATGAAACTGGGTCATTTGTAGAGAAGTCGATGGATCTAGAGACTGTCATACAGAGTGAAGTAAGTCAGAAAGAGAAAAAGAAATATTGTGTATTAATGCCTATATGTGGAACCTCGAACAATGGTTCAGATGAACTGGTTTGCAGGGCAGAAATAGAGACACAGAAGTAGAGAACACATGTATGGACACCTAGTGGGGGAAGCCATGGGGTGGTGGTGGTGGGATGAGTTGGGAGACTGGGATTGACCTGTATACATGTATATGCATAAAATAGATAACTAATAATAACCTGCTGTATAAAAAAATAAATAAAATTAAATTTCAAAATTTTAAAAAATAAAATTGAAAAATAAAACAGATTAAAGTTCTTCCATTCACACAGATGTATTTATATGAATGAATTATTTCCATGCTTATATCTATAAATACATAAAAGAGGAATAAAATCTAACTTGAACCAAAAAAGAAAAAAAAAAAAAACTTGAACCCAACAGTTATACTGAGGAAAACGCTATCAAGGCACTAGCTCCAGCGGGAAACAATTCTGAAATTGGTCAGAGGTGGGGAATCATCTCCCATACAGCCAGCAGCACCGCCCCCCATGCAAGGAGCATTCTCATTGCAAAGCTGGGGGACCGTGCCGAGGCCTCTGTGAGTAAACGCGAGCTGAGCCCCAGGCCAGCTGCTGCTGAACTGTTCCCACCCTTCCCAGGTAAAACACCTGAATATGTACGAGGGCTTGAAAGCCTAGAAGAAGGGCCATGGAGCCACACCAGTGACAGCACACAGGCCCACTTGGTGCCTGCAGGCCAGCAGTTTGGTCCTGGCCCCGGGCACTCTTCTGGAAGCTTTCCATTTCCCTGCCTGAGATACCCCTCCTGTCCCGGCCCCCACTCCTTTTTTTCCTTCCTCACCTCAGCCCGGAGAGAAATTCCAGTGGAAGTTATGGGTGACACATCCTCTTCTTTACAGGTGGCAGCCTGGCAACTCCTGCAGAAAGTCCAGCAGAGCCCCACTCACACTGGGCCACCAACAAAGCCAGGGACCCTCACACCCTCCCACCAGCACAACCCCGAGACTGCTGACGGGGCAGAGAATATGGAGTCAGGCACAGCTGCAGGGGCTATTGCTGCCTGGAGCGCTGTTTCTATTGACCTCAACCCAGGCACACCTGGGGAGGGCTTGCCCGCAGGGTCAGGCTGCCCAGGTCAGCTAATCCTCAGCCCTCAGGGAATCACATTGCAGAAAATGGACCTCGCTAAGACAGAATATTAGCCAAGGAGAAAAAGGACACAATGCCATTTGCAGCACCGTACATGAGTCTAGAGGTAATCACGTGACTTGTAGTAAGTCAGAAAGTGAAAGACACATATCGTATGATATCACTTATAGGTGTTACCTAAAAATGGATACCAGGGCAGATATTTCCACGGAGAAGGGCAATCCCAGATTCATTAAACAAACTTATGGTTCACCAATGGAAAGGTGTGAGGATTGGATTCATTACGATATTGGGGTTAACAGACATATACAAACACAGGTGAAATATATAATCACCAAAGGCCTACGGAATACCAAGAGAGGACTACTCAACATTCTGTCATAACGTACATGGGAAAAGGATCCCAGGAAGAACAGACATATGTATATGTGTAAAAGAAACACATCTTGCACACCTACAACAAGCCAAACGTTGTCATCAAACTTGCTGTAATAAAAAATAAAAAAATAAATTAAAAACATGAACAAGAAGTAGTGAGACAAACTTGAGGGGCTTTCTCCTGGCACATTCCATTCTAAATTACAATCTAGAACACGACTTCCACTGAGGCTCTGCTGCCCTAGTAACCAGATTTGGTAAGGGAGAACTGCTGCCACCTTGTGGCCGTTTCACACAACAGCAGCTTTAATCCCAGCGCTAATGGTCAGTGGATATTCAAAATCATTACCGGCCTGTAAATGACACCTGCCCTGAAAACAAATCCTGGGGTCATATATCGACCAAAAAATTCAAAAGACGTCCATATTTCAAAACGACCGTTTCAAGAGCCATATTTTACGCACATTAGTGTTCTGCTTCTTTTGCTTTCTTTCTTTCTTTTTGTTAAAAAATCGGGAATGGAAAAAAGCAACCCTCAGAATGGGCGAAAATGTTCGCAAACGAATCAATGGACAAAGGTTCAATCTCCAATATATATAAACAGCTCATGCAGCTTAATATTAATAAAACAAACAACCCAATACAAAAATGGGCAGAAGATCTAAATAGATGTTTCTTCAAAGAAGGCACAGACATGGCCAAGACGCACATGAAAAGCTGCTCAACATCACTAATTATTAGAGAAATGCAAATCAAAACTACAATGAGGTGTGACCTCACACCTGTTAGAATCGGCATCTTCAGAAAATCTACAAACCGAAAATTCTGGGCAGGGTGTGGACAAAAGGAACCCTCTTCCACTATTGGTGGGAATGTAAATTGATACAGTCACTATGGAGAACAGTATGGAGGTTCCTTTAGAAAACTAAAAAGAGAATTACCATCTGATCCAGCAATCCCACTTCTGGGCATATAGCCAGAGAAAACCATAAATCGAAAAGACACATTCACCACAATGTTCATTGCAGCACTATTTACAATAGCCAGATAATGGAAGCAACCTAAATGCCCACAGACAGATGAATGGATAAAGAAGTGGTACATATATAAAATGGAATATTACTCAGCCATAAAAAGGAATGAAACTGGGTCATTTGTAGAGAAGTCGATGGATCTAGAGACTGTCATACAGAGTGAAGTAAGTCAGAAAGAGAAAAAGAAATATTGTGTATTAATGCCTATATGTGGAACCTCGAACAATGGTTCAGATGAACTGGTTTGCAGGGCAGAAATAGAGACACAGAAGTAGAGAACACATGTATGGACACCTAGTGGGGGAAGCCATGGGGTGGTGGTGGTGGGATGAGTTGGGAGACTGGGATTGACCTGTATACATGTATATGCATAAAATAGATAACTAATAATAACCTGCTGTATAAAAAAATAAATAAAATTAAATTTCAAAATTTTAAAAAATAAAATTGAAAAATAAAACAGAAAAAAGTTCTTCCATTCACACAGATGTATTTATATGAATGAATTATTTCCATGCTTATATCTATAAATACATAAAAGAGGAATAAAATCTAACTTGAACCAAAAAAGAAAAAAAAAAGTTGAACCCAACAGTTATACAGAGGAAAACCCTATCAAGGCACTAGCTCCAGCGGGAAACAATTCTGAAATTGGTCAGAGGTGGGGAATCATCTCCCATACAGCCAGCAGCACCGCCCCCCATGCAAGGAGCGTCCTCACTGCAAAGCTGGGGGACCGTGCCGAGGCCTCTGTGAGTAAATGTGAGCTGAGCCCCAGGCCAGCTGCTGCTGAACTGTTCCCACCCTTCCCAGGTAAAACACCTGAATATGTAGGAGGGCTTGAAATCCTAGAGGAAGGGCCATGGAGCCACACCAGCGACAGCACGCAGGCCCACTTGGTGCCTGCAGGCCAGCCAGGATGGTCCTGGCCCCGGGCACTCTTCTGGAAGCTTTCCATTTCCCTGCCGGAGATACCCCTCCTGTCCCGGCCCCCACTCCTTTTTTTCCTTCCTCACCTCAGCCCGGAGAGAAATTCCAGTGGAAGTTATGGGTGACACATCCTCTTCTTTACAGGTGGCAGCCTGGCAACTCCTGCAGAAAGTCCAGCACAGCCCCACTCACACCGGGCCACCAACAAAGCCAGGGACCCTCACACCCTCCCACCAGCACAGCCCCGAGACTGCTGACGGGGCAGAGAATATGGAGTCAGGCACAGCTGCAGGGGCTATTGCTGCCTGGAGCGCTGTTTCTATTGACCTCAACCCAGGCACACCTGGGGAGGGCCGGCCGGCAGGGTCAGGCTGCCCAGGTCAGCTAATCCTCAGCCCTCAGGGAATCACATTGCAGAAAATGGACCTCGCTAAGACAGAATATTAGCCAAGGAAAAAAAGGACACAATGCCATTTGCAGCACCGTACATGAGTCTAGAGGTAATCACGTGACTTGTAGTAAGTCAGAAAGTGAAAGACACATATCGTATGATATCAGTTATAGGTGTTACCTAAAAATGGATACCAGGGCAGATATTTCCACGGAGAAGGGCAATCCCAGATTCATTACAGAAACTTATGGTTCACCAATGGAAAGGTGTGAGGATTGGATTCATTACGATATTGGGGTTAACAGACATATACAAACACAGGTGAAATATATAATCACCAAAGGCCTACGGAATACCAAGAGAGGACTACTCAACATTCTGTCATAAGGTACATGGGAAAAGGATCCCAGGAAGAACAGACATATGTATATGTGTAAAAGAAACACATCTTGCACACCTACAACAAGCCAAACGTTGTCATCAAACTTGCTGTAATAAAAAATAAAAGAAATAAATTAAAAACATGAACAAGAAGTAGTGAGACAAACTTGAGGGGCTTTCTCCTGGCACATTCCATTCTAAATTACAATCTAGAACACGACTTCCATTGAGGCTCTGCTGCCCTAGTAACCAGATTTGGTAAGGGAGAACTGCTGCCACCTTGTGGCCGTTTCACACAACAGCAGCTTTAATCCCAGCGCTAATGGTCAGTGGATATTCAAAATCATTACCGGCCTGTAAATGACACCTGCCCTGAAAACAAATCCTGGGGTCATATATCGACCAAAAAATTCAAAAGACGTCCATATTTCAAAACGACCGTTTCAAGAGGCATATTTTACGCACATTAGTGTTCTGCTTCTTTTGCTTTCTTTCTTTCTTTTTGTTAAAAAATCGGGAATGGAAAAAAGCAACCCTCAGAATGGGCGAAAATGTTCGCAAACGAATCAATGGACAAAGGTTCAATCTCCAATATATATAAACAGCTCATGCAGCTTAATATTAATAAAACAAACAACCCAATACAAAAATGGGCAGAAGATCTAAATAGATGTTTCTTCAAAGAAGGCACAGACATGGCCAAGACGCACATGAAAAGCTGCTCAACATCACTAATTATTAGAGAAATGCAAATCAAAACTACAATGAGGTGTGACCTCACACCTGTTAGAATCGGCATCTTCAGAAAATCTACAAACCGAAAATTCTGGGCAGGGTGTGGACAAAAGGAACCCTCTTCCACTATTGGTGGGAATGTAAATTGATACAGTCACTATGGAGAACAGTATGGAGGTTCCTTTAGAAAACTAAAAAGAGAATTACCATCTGATCCAGCAATCCCACTTCTGGGCATATAGCCAGAGAAAACCATAAATCGAAAAGACACATTCACCACAATGTTCATTGCAGCACTATTTACAATAGCCAGATAATGGAAGCAACCTAAATGCCCACAGACAGATGAATGGATAAAGAAGTGGTACATATATAAAATGGAATATTACTCAGCCATAAAAAGGAATGAAACTGGGTCATTTGTAGAGAAGTCGATGGATCTAGAGACTGTCATACAGAGTGAAGTAAGTCAGAAAGAGAAAAAGAAATATTGTGTATTAATGCCTATATGTGGAACCTCGAACAATGGTTCAGATGAACTGGTTTGCAGGGCAGAAATAGAGACACAGAAGTAGAGAACACATGTATGGACACCTAGTGGGGGAAGCCATGGGGTGGTGGTGGTGGGATGAGTTGGGAGACTGGGATTGACCTGTATACATGTATATGCATAAAATAGATAACTAATAATAACCTGCTGTATAAAAAAATAAATAAAATTAAATTTCAAAATTTTAAAAAATAAAATTGAAAAATAAAACAGAATAAAGTTCTTCCATTCACACAGATGTATTTATATGAATGAATTATTTCCATGCTTATATCTATAAATACATAAAAGAGGAATAAAATCTAACTTGAACCAAAAAAGAAAAAAAAAAAAAACTTGAACCCAACAGTTATACAGAGGAAAACGCTATCAAGGCACTAGCTCCAGCGGGAAACAATTCTGAAATTGGTCAGAGGTGGGGAATCATCTCCCATACAGCCAGCAGCACCGCCCCCCATGCAAGGAGCATTCTCATTGCAAAGCTGGGGGACCGTGCCGAGGCCTCTGTGAGTAAACGCGAGCTGAGCCCCAGGCCAGCTGCTGCTGAACTGTTCCCACCCTTCCCAGGTAAAACACCTGAATATGTACGAGGGCTTGAAAGCCTAGAAGAAGGGCCATGGAGCCACACCAGTGACAGCACACAGGCCCACTTGGTGCCTGCAGGCCAGCAGTTTGGTCCTGGCCCCGGGCACTCTTCTGGAAGCTTTCCATTTCCCTGCCTGAGATACCCCTCCTGTCCCGGCCCCCACTCCTTTTTTTCCTTCCTCACCTCAGCCCGGAGAGAAATTCCAGTGGAAGTTATGGGTGACACATCCTCTTCTTTACAGGTGGCAGCCTGGCAACTCCTGCAGAAAGTCCAGCACAGCCCCACTCACACCGGGCCACCAACAAAGCCAGGGACCCTCACACCCTCCCACCAGCACAACCCCGAGACTGCTGACGGGGCAGAGAATATGGAGTCAGGCACAGCTGCAGGGGCTATTGCTGCCTGGAGCGTTGTTTCTATTGACCTCAACCCAGGCACACCTGGGGAGGGCTTGCCGGCAGGGTCAGGCTGCCCAGGTCAGCTAATCCTCAGCCCTCAGGGAATCACATTGCAGAAAATGGACCTCGCTAAGACAGAATATTAGCCAAGGAAAAAAAGGACACAATGCCATTTGCAGCACCGTACATGAGTCTAGAGGTAATCACGTGACTTGTAGTAAGTCAGAAAGTGAAAGACACATATCGTATGATATCAGTTATAGGTGTTACCTAAAAATGGATACCAGGGCAGATATTTCCACGGAGAAGGGCAATCCCAGATTCATTACAGAAACTTATGGTTCACCAATGGAAAGGTGTGAGGATTGGATTCATTACGATATTGGGGTTAACAGACATATACAAACACAGGTGAAATATATAATCACCAAAGGCCTACGGAATACCAAGAGAGGACTACTCAACATTCTGTCATAAGGTACATGGGAAAAGGATCCCAGGAAGAACAGACATATGTATATGTGTAAAAGAAACACATCTTGCACACCTACAACAAGCCAAACGTTGTCATCAAACTTGCTGTAATAAAAAATAAAAGAAATAAATTAAAAACATGAACAAGAAGTAGTGAGACAAACTTGAGGGGCTTTCTCCTGGCACATTCCATTCTAAATTACAATCTAGAACACGACTTCCATTGAGGCTCTGCTGCCCTAGTAACCAGATTTGGTAAGGGAGAACTGCTGCCACCTTGTGGCCGTTTCACACAACAGCAGCTTTAATCCCAGCGCTAATGGTCAGTGGATATTCAAAATCATTACCGGCCTGTAAATGACACCTGCCCTGAAAACAAATCCTGGGGTCATATATCGACCAAAAAATTCAAAAGACGTCCATATTTCAAAACGACCGTTTCAAGAGGCATATTTTACGCACATTAGTGTTCTGCTTCTTTTGCTTTCTTTCTTTCTTTTTGTTAAAAAATCGGGAATGGAAAAAAGCAACCCTCAGAATGGGCGAAAATGTTCGCAAACGAATCAATGGACAAAGGTTCAATCTCCAATATATATAAACAGCTCATGCAGCTTAATATTAATAAAACAAACAACCCAATACAAAAATGGGCAGAAGATCTAAATAGATGTTTCTTCAAAGAAGGCACAGACATGGCCAAGACGCACATGAAAAGCTGCTCAACATCACTAATTATTAGAGAAATGCAAATCAAAACTACAATGAGGTGTGACCTCACACCTGTTAGAATCGGCATCTTCAGAAAATCTACAAACCGAAAATTCTGGGCAGGGTGTGGACAAAAGGAACCCTCTTCCACTATTGGTGGGAATGTAAATTGATACAGTCACTATGGAGAACAGTATGGAGGTTCCTTTAGAAAACTAAAAAGAGAATTACCATCTGATCCAGCAATCCCACTTCTGGGCATATAGCCAGAGAAAACCATAAATCGAAAAGACACATTCACCACAATGTTCATTGCAGCACTATTTACAATAGCCAGATAATGGAAGCAACCTAAATGCCCACAGACAGATGAATGGATAAAGAAGTGGTACATATATAAAATGGAATATTACTCAGCCATAAAAAGGAATGAAACTGGGTCATTTGTAGAGAAGTCGATGGATCTAGAGACTGTCATACAGAGTGAAGTAAGTCAGAAAGAGAAAAAGAAATATTGTGTATTAATGCCTATATGTGGAACCTCGAACAATGGTTCAGATGAACTGGTTTGCAGGGCAGAAATAGAGACACAGAAGTAGAGAACACATGTATGGACACCTAGTGGGGGAAGCCATGGGGTGGTGGTGGTGGGATGAGTTGGGAGACTGGGATTGACCTGTATACATGTATATGCATAAAATAGATAACTAATAATAACCTGCTGTATAAAAAAATAAATAAAATTAAATTTCAAAATTTTAAAAAATAAAATTGAAAAATAAAACAGAATAAAGTTCTTCCATTCACACAGATGTATTTATATGAATGAATTATTTCCATGCTTATATCTATAAATACATAAAAGAGGAATAAAATCTAACTTGAACCAAAAAAGAAAAAAAAAAAAAACTTGAACCCAACAGTTATACAGAGGAAAACGCTATCAAGGCACTAGCTCCAGCGGGAAACAATTCTGAAATTGGTCAGAGGTGGGGAATCATCTCCCATACAGCCAGCAGCACCGCCCCCCATGCAAGGAGCATTCTCATTGCAAAGCTGGGGGACCGTGCCGAGGCCTCTGTGAGTAAACGCGAGCTGAGCCCCAGGCCAGCTGCTGCTGAACTGTTCCCACCCTTCCCAGGTAAAACACCTGAATATGTACGAGGGCTTGAAAGCCTAGAAGAAGGGCCATGGAGCCACACCAGTGACAGCACACAGGCCCACTTGGTGCCTGCAGGCCAGCAGTTTGGTCCTGGCCCCGGGCACTCTTCTGGAAGCTTTCCATTTCCCTGCCTGAGATACCCCTCCTGTCCCGGCCCCCACTCCTTTTTTTCCTTCCTCACCTCAGCCCGGAGAGAAATTCCAGTGGAAGTTATGGGTGACACATCCTCTTCTTTACAGGTGGCAGCCTGGCAACTCCTGCAGAAAGTCCAGCACAGCCCCACTCACACCGGGCCACCAACAAAGCCAGGGACCCTCACACCCTCCCACCAGCACAACCCCGAGACTGCTGACGGGGCAGAGAATATGGAGTCAGGCACAGCTGCAGGGGCTATTGCTGCCTGGAGCGCTGTTTCTATTGACCTCAACCCAGGCACACCTGGGGAGGGCTTGCCGGCAGGGTCAGGCTGCCCAGGTCAGCTAATCCTCAGCCCTCAGGGAATCACATTGCAGAAAATGGACCTCGCTAAGACAGAATATTAGCCAAGGAGAAAAAGGACACAATGCCATTTGCAGCACCGTACATGAGTCTAGAGGTAATCACGTGACTTGTAGTAAGTCAGAAAGTGAAAGACACATATCGTATGATATCACTTATAGGTGTTACCTAAAAATGGATACCAGGGCAGATATTCCCACGGAGAATGGCAATCCCAGATTCATTAAACAAACTTATGGTTCACCAATGGAAAGGTGTGAGGATTGGATTCATTACGATATTGGGGTTAACAGACATATACAAACACAGGTGAAATATATAATCACCAAAGGCCTACGGAATACCAAGAGAGGACTACTCAACATTCTGTCATAACGTACATGGGAAAAGGATCCCAGGAAGAACAGACATATGTATATGTGTAAAAGAAACACATCTTGCACACCTACAACAAGCCAAACGTTGTCATCAAACTTGCTGTAATAAAAAATAAAAAAATAAATTAAAAACATGAACAAGAAGTAGTGAGACAAACTTGAGGGGCTTTCTCCTGGCACATTCCATTCTAAATTACAATCTAGAACACGACTTCCACTGAGGCTCTGCTGCCCTAGTAACCAGATTTGGTAAGCGAGAACTGCTGCCACCTTGTGGCCGTTTCACACAACAGCAGCTTTAATCCCAGCGCTAATGGTCAGTGGATATTCAAAATCATTACCGGCCTGTAAATGACACCTGCCCTGAAAACAAATCCTGGGGTCATATATCGACCAAAAAATTCAAAAGACGTCCATATTTCAAAACGACAGTTTCAAGAGGCATATTTTACGCACATTAGTGTTCTGCTTCTTTTGCTTTCTTTCTTTCTTTTTGTTAAAAAATCGGGAATGGAAAAAGGCAACCCTCAGAATGGGCGAAAATGTTCGCAAATGAATCAATGGACAAAGGTTCAATCTCCAATATATATAAACAGCTCATGCAGCTTAATATTAATAAAACAAACAACCCAATACAAAAATGGGCAGAAGATCTAAATAGATGTTTCTTCAAAGAAGGCACAGACATGGCCAAGACGCACATGAAAAGCTGCTCAACATCACTAATTATTAGAGAAATGCAAATCAAAACTACAATGAGGTGTGACCTCACACCTGTTAGAATCGGCATCTTCAGAAAATCTACAAACCGAAAATTCTGGGCAGGGTGTGGACAAAAGGAACCCTCTTCCACTATTGGTGGGAATGTAAATTGATACAGTCACTATGGAGAACAGTATGGAGGTTCCTTTAGAAAACTAAAAAGAGAATTACCATCTGATCCAGCAATCCCACTTCTGGGCATATAGCCAGAGAAAACCATAAATCGAAAAGACACATTCACCACAATGTTCATTGCAGCACTATTTACAATAGCCAGATAATGGAAGCAACCTAAATGCCCACAGACAGATGAATGGATAAAGAAGTGGTACATATATAAAATGGAATATTACTCAGCCATAAAAAGGAATGAACCTGGGTCATTTGTAGAGAAGTCGATGGATCTAGAGACTGTCATACAGAGTGAAGTAAGTCAGAAAGAGAAAAAGAAATATTGTGTATTAATGCCTATATGTGGAACCTCGAAAAATGGTTCAGATGAACTGGTTTGCAGGGCAGAAATAGAGACACAGAAGTAGAGAACACACGTATGGACACCAAGTGGGGGAAGCCATGGGGTGGTGGTGGTGGGATGAGTTGGGAGACTGGGATTGACCTGTATACATGTATATGCATAAAATAGATAACTAATAATAACCTGCTGTATAAAAAATAAATAAAATTAAATTTCAAAATTTAAAAAAATAAAATTTTAAAATAAAACAGAAAAAAGTTCTTCCTTTCACACAGATGTATTTATATGAATGAATTATTTCCATGCTTATATCTATAAATACATAAAAGAGGAATAAAATCTAACTTGAACCAAAAAAGAAAAAAAAAAGTTGAACCCAACAGTTATACAGAGGAAAACCCTATCAAGGCACTAGCTCCAGCGGGAAACAATTCTGAAATTGGTCAGAGGTGGGGAATCATCTCCCATACAGCCAGCAGCACCGCCCCCCATGCAAGGAGCGTCCTCATTGCAAAGCTGGGGGACCGTGCCGAGGCCTCTGTGAGTAAATGTGAGCTGAGCCCCAGGCCAGCTGCTGCTGAACTGTTCCCACCCTTCCCAGGTAAAACACCTGAATATGTAGGAGGGCTTGAAAGCCTAGAGGAAGGGCCGTGGAGCCACACCAGTGACAGCACGCAGGCCCACTTGGTGCCTGCAGGCCAGCCAGGATGGTCCTGGCCCCGGGCACTCTTCTGGAAGCTTTCCATTTCCCTGCCTGAGATACCCCTCCTGTCCCGGCCCCCACTCCTTTTTTTCCTTCCTCACCTCAGCCCGGAGAGAAATTCCAGTGGAAGTTATGGGTGACACATCCTCTTCTTTACAGGTGGCAGCCTGGCAACTCCTGCAGAAAGTCCAGCAGAGCCCCACTCACACTGGGCCACCAACAAAGCCAGGGACCCTCACACCCTCCCACCAGCACAACCCCGAGACTGCTGACGGGGCAGAGAATATGGAGTCAGGCACAGATGCAGGGGCTATTGCTGCCTGGAGCGCTGTTTCTATTGACCTCAACCCAGGCACACCTGGGGAGGGCTTGCCCGCAGGTTCAGGCTGCCCAGGTCAGCTAATCCTCAGCCCTCAGGGAATCACATTGCAGAAAATGGACCTCGCTAAGACAGAATATTAGCCAAGGAGAAAAAGGACACAATGCCATTTGCAGCACCGTACATGAGTCTAGAGGTAATCACGTGACTTGTAGTAAGTCAGAAAGTGAAAGACACATATCGTATGATATCACTTATAGGTGTTACCTAAAAATGGATACCAGGGCAGATATTTCCACGGAGAAGGGCAATCCCAGATTCATTAAACAAACTTATGGTTCACCAATGGAAAGGTGTGAGGATTGGATTCATTACGATATTGGGGTTAACAGACATATACAAACACAGGTGAAATATATAATCACCAAAGGCCTACGGAATACCAAGAGAGGACTACTCAACATTCTGTCATAACGTACATGGGAAAAGGATCCCAGGAAGAACAGACATATGTATATGTGTAAAAGAAACACATCTTGCACACCTACAACAAGCCAAACGTTGTCATCAAACTTGCTGTAATAAAAAATAAAAAAATAAATTAAAAACATGAACAAGAAGTAGTGAGACAAACTTGAGGGGCTTTCTCCTGGCACATTCCATTCTAAATTACAATCTAGAACACGACTTCCACTGAGGCTCTGCTGCCCTAGTAACCAGATTTGGTAAGGGAGAACTGCTGCCACCTTGTGGCCGTTTCACACAACAGCAGCTTTAATCCCAGCGCTAATGGTCAGTGGATATTCAAAATCATTACCGGCCTGTAAATGACACCTGCCCTGAAAACAAATCCTGGGGTCATATATCGACCAAAAAATTCAAAAGACGTCCATATTTCAAAACGACCGTTTCAAGAGCCATATTTTACGCACATTAGTGTTCTGCTTCTTTTGCTTTCTTTCTTTCTTTTTGTTAAAAAATCGGGAATGGAAAAAAGCAACCCTCAGAATGGGCGAAAATGTTCGCAAACGAATCAATGGACAAAGGTTCAATCTCCAATATATATAAACAGCTCATGCAGCTTAATATTAATAAAACAAACAACCCAATACAAAAATGGGCAGAAGATCTAAATAGATGTTTCTTCAAAGAAGGCACAGACATGGCCAAGACGCACATGAAAAGCTGCTCAACATCACTAATTATTAGAGAAATGCAAATCAAAACTACAATGAGGTGTGACCTCACACCTGTTAGAATCGGCATCTTCAGAAAATCTACAAACCGAAAATTCTGGGCAGGGTGTGGACAAAAGGAACCCTCTTCCACTATTGGTGGGAATGTAAATTGATACAGTCACTATGGAGAACAGTATGGAGGTTCCTTTAGAAAACTAAAAAGAGAATTACCATCTGATCCAGCAATCCCACTTCTGGGCATATAGCCAGAGAAAACCATAAATCGAAAAGACACATTCACCACAATGTTCATTGCAGCACTATTTACAATAGCCAGATAATGGAAGCAACCTAAATGCCCACAGACAGATGAATGGATAAAGAAGTGGTACATATATAAAATGGAATATTACTCAGCCATAAAAAGGAATGAAACTGGGTCATTTGTAGAGAAGTCGATGGATCTAGAGACTGTCATACAGAGTGAAGTAAGTCAGAAAGAGAAAAAGAAATATTGTGTATTAATGCCTATATGTGGAACCTCGAACAATGGTTCAGATGAACTGGTTTGCAGGGCAGAAATAGAGACACAGAAGTAGAGAACACATGTATGGACACCTAGTGGGGGAAGCCATGGGGTGGTGGTGGTGGGATGAGTTGGGAGACTGGGATTGACCTGTATACATGTATATGCATAAAATAGATAACTAATAATAACCTGCTGTATAAAAAAATAAATAAAATTAAATTTCAAAATTTTAAAAAATAAAATTGAAAAATAAAACAGAAAAAAGTTCTTCCATTCACACAGATGTATTTATATGAATGAATTATTTCCATGCTTATATCTATAAATACATAAAAGAGGAATAAAATCTAACTTGAACCAAAAAAGAAAAAAAAAAGTTGAACCCAACAGTTATACAGAGGAAAACCCTATCAAGGCACTAGCTCCAGCGGGAAACAATTCTGAAATTGGTCAGAGGTGGGGAATCATCTCCCATACAGCCAGCAGCACCGCCCCCCATGCAAGGAGCGTCCTCACTGCAAAGCTGGGGGACCGTGCCGAGGCCTCTGTGAGTAAATGTGAGCTGAGCCCCAGGCCAGCTGCTGCTGAACTGTTCCCACCCTTCCCAGGTAAAACACCTGAATATGTAGGAGGGCTTGAAATCCTAGAGGAAGGGCCATGGAGCCACACCAGCGACAGCACGCAGGCCCACTTGGTGCCTGCAGGCCAGCCAGGATGGTCCTGGCCCCGGGCACTCTTCTGGAAGCTTTCCATTTCCCTGCCGGAGATACCCCTCCTGTCCCGGCCCCCACTCCTTTTTTTCCTTCCTCACCTCAGCCCGGAGAGAAATTCCAGTGGAAGTTATGGGTGACACATCCTCTTCTTTACAGGTGGCAGCCTGGCAACTCCTGCAGAAAGTCCAGCACAGCCCCACTCACACCGGGCCACCAACAAAGCCAGGGACCCTCACACCCTCCCACCAGCACAGCCCCGAGACTGCTGACGGGGCAGAGAATATGGAGTCAGGCACAGCTGCAGGGGCTATTGCTGCCTGGAGCGCTGTTTCTATTGACCTCAACCCAGGCACACCTGGGGAGGGCCGGCCGGCAGGGTCAGGCTGCCCAGGTCAGCTAATCCTCAGCCCTCAGGGAATCACATTGCAGAAAATGGACCTCGCTAAGACAGAATATTAGCCAAGGAAAAAAAGGACACAATGCCATTTGCAGCACCGTACATGAGTCTAGAGGTAATCACGTGACTTGTAGTAAGTCAGAAAGTGAAAGACACATATCGTATGATATCAGTTATAGGTGTTACCTAAAAATGGATACCAGGGCAGATATTTCCACGGAGAAGGGCAATCCCAGATTCATTACAGAAACTTATGGTTCACCAATGGAAAGGTGTGAGGATTGGATTCATTACGATATTGGGGTTAACAGACATATACAAACACAGGTGAAATATATAATCACCAAAGGCCTACGGAATACCAAGAGAGGACTACTCAACATTCTGTCATAAGGTACATGGGAAAAGGATCCCAGGAAGAACAGACATATGTATATGTGTAAAAGAAACACATCTTGCACACCTACAACAAGCCAAACGTTGTCATCAAACTTGCTGTAATAAAAAATAAAAGAAATAAATTAAAAACATGAACAAGAAGTAGTGAGACAAACTTGAGGGGCTTTCTCCTGGCACATTCCATTCTAAATTACAATCTAGAACACGACTTCCATTGAGGCTCTGCTGCCCTAGTAACCAGATTTGGTAAGGGAGAACTGCTGCCACCTTGTGGCCGTTTCACACAACAGCAGCTTTAATCCCAGCGCTAATGGTCAGTGGATATTCAAAATCATTACCGGCCTGTAAATGACACCTGCCCTGAAAACAAATCCTGGGGTCATATATCGACCAAAAAATTCAAAAGACGTCCATATTTCAAAACGACCGTTTCAAGAGCCATATTTTACGCACATTAGTGTTCTGCTTCTTTTGCTTTCTTTCTTTCTTTTTGTTAAAAAATCGGGAATGGAAAAAAGCAACCCTCAGAATGGGCGAAAATGTTCGCAAACGAATCAATGGACAAAGGTTCAATCTCCAATATATATAAACAGCTCATGCAGCTTAATATTAATAAAACAAACAACCCAATACAAAAATGGGCAGAAGATCTAAATAGATGTTTCTTCAAAGAAGGCACAGACATGGCCAAGACGCACATGAAAAGCTGCTCAACATCACTAATTATTAGAGAAATGCAAATCAAAACTACAATGAGGTGTGACCTCACACCTGTTAGAATCGGCATCTTCAGAAAATCTACAAACCGAAAATTCTGGGCAGGGTGTGGACAAAAGGAACCCTCTTCCACTATTGGTGGGAATGTAAATTGATACAGTCACTATGGAGAACAGTATGGAGGTTCCTTTAGAAAACTAAAAAGAGAATTACCATCTGATCCAGCAATCCCACTTCTGGGCATATAGCCAGAGAAAACCATAAATCGAAAAGACACATTCACCACAATGTTCATTGCAGCACTATTTACAATAGCCAGATAATGGAAGCAACCTAAATGCCCACAGACAGATGAATGGATAAAGAAGTGGTACATATATAAAATGGAATATTACTCAGCCATAAAAAGGAATGAAACTGGGTCATTTGTAGAGAAGTCGATGGATCTAGAGACTGTCATACAGAGTGAAGTAAGTCAGAAAGAGAAAAAGAAATATTGTGTATTAATGCCTATATGTGGAACCTCGAACAATGGTTCAGATGAACTGGTTTGCAGGGCAGAAATAGAGACACAGAAGTAGAGAACACATGTATGGACACCTAGTGGGGGAAGCCATGGGGTGGTGGTGGTGGGATGAGTTGGGAGACTGGGATTGACCTGTATACATGTATATGCATAAAATAGATAACTAATAATAACCTGCTGTATAAAAAAATAAATAAAATTAAATTTCAAAATTTTAAAAAATAAAATTGAAAAATAAAACAGAATAAAGTTCTTCCATTCACACAGATGTATTTATATGAATGAATTATTTCCATGCTTATATCTATAAATACATAAAAGAGGAATAAAATCTAACTTGAACCAAAAAAGAAAAAAAAAAAAAACTTGAACCCAACAGTTATACAGAGGAAAACGCTATCAAGGCACTAGCTCCAGCGGGAAACAATTCTGAAATTGGTCAGAGGTGGGGAATCATCTCCCATACAGCCAGCAGCACCGCCCCCCATGCAAGGAGCATTCTCATTGCAAAGCTGGGGGACCGTGCCGAGGCCTCTGTGAGTAAACGCGAGCTGAGCCCCAGGCCAGCTGCTGCTGAACTGTTCCCACCCTTCCCAGGTAAAACACCTGAATATGTACGAGGGCTTGAAAGCCTAGAAGAAGGGCCATGGAGCCACACCAGTGACAGCACACAGGCCCACTTGGTGCCTGCAGGCCAGCAGTTTGGTCCTGGCCCCGGGCACTCTTCTGGAAGCTTTCCATTTCCCTGCCTGAGATACCCCTCCTGTCCCGGCCCCCACTCCTTTTTTTCCTTCCTCACCTCAGCCCGGAGAGAAATTCCAGTGGAAGTTATGGGTGACACATCCTCTTCTTTACAGGTGGCAGCCTGGCAACTCCTGCAGAAAGTCCAGCACAGCCCCACTCACACCGGGCCACCAACAAAGCCAGGGACCCTCACACCCTCCCACCAGCACAACCCCGAGACTGCTGACGGGGCAGAGAATATGGAGTCAGGCACAGCTGCAGGGGCTATTGCTGCCTGGAGCGTTGTTTCTATTGACCTCAACCCAGGCACACCTGGGGAGGGCTTGCCGGCAGGGTCAGGCTGCCCAGGTCAGCTAATCCTCAGCCCTCAGGGAATCACATTGCAGAAAATGGACCTCGCTAAGACAGAATATTAGCCAAGGAGAAAAAGGACACAATGCCATTTGCAGCACCGTACATGAGTCTAGAGGTAATCACGTGACTTGTAGTAAGTCAGAAAGTGAAAGACACATATCGTATGATATCAGTTATAGGTGTTACCTAAAAATGGATACCAGGGCAGATATTTCCACGGAGAAGGGCAATCCCAGATTCATTACAGAAACTTATGGTTCACCAATGGAAAGGTGTGAGGATTGGATTCATTACGATATTGGGGTTAACAGACATATACAAACACAGGTGAAATATATAATCACCAAAGGCCTACGGAATACCAAGAGAGGACTACTCAACATTCTGTCATAAGGTACATGGGAAAAGGATCCCAGGAAGAACAGACATATGTATATGTGTAAAAGAAACACATCTTGCACACCTACAACAAGCCAAACGTTGTCATCAAACTTGCTGTAATAAAAAATAAAAGAAATAAATTAAAAACATGAACAAGAAGTAGTGAGACAAACTTGAGGGGCTTTCTCCTGGCACATTCCATTCTAAATTACAATCTAGAACACGACTTCCATTGAGGCTCTGCTGCCCTAGTAACCAGATTTGGTAAGGGAGAACTGCTGCCACCTTGTGGCCGTTTCACACAACAGCAGCTTTAATCCCAGCGCTAATGGTCAGTGGATATTCAAAATCATTACCGGCCTGTAAATGACACCTGCCCTGAAAACAAATCCTGGGGTCATATATCGACCAAAAAATTCAAAAGACGTCCATATTTCAAAACGACCGTTTCAAGAGGCATATTTTACGCACATTAGTGTTCTGCTTCTTTTGCTTTCTTTCTTTCTTTTTGTTAAAAAATCGGGAATGGAAAAAAGCAACCCTCAGAATGGGCGAAAATGTTCGCAAACGAATCAATGGACAAAGGTTCAATCTCCAATATATATAAACAGCTCATGCAGCTTAATATTAATAAAACAAACAACCCAATACAAAAATGGGCAGAAGATCTAAATAGATGTTTCTTCAAAGAAGGCACAGACATGGCCAAGACGCACATGAAAAGCTGCTCAACATCACTAATTATTAGAGAAATGCAAATCAAAACTACAATGAGGTGTGACCTCACACCTGTTAGAATCGGCATCTTCAGAAAATCTACAAACCGAAAATTCTGGGCAGGGTGTGGACAAAAGGAACCCTCTTCCACTATTGGTGGGAATGTAAATTGATACAGTCACTATGGAGAACAGTATGGAGGTTCCTTTAGAAAACTAAAAAGAGAATTACCATCTGATCCAGCAATCCCACTTCTGGGCATATAGCCAGAGAAAACCATAAATCGAAAAGACACATTCACCACAATGTTCATTGCAGCACTATTTACAATAGCCAGATAATGGAAGCAACCTAAATGCCCACAGACAGATGAATGGATAAAGAAGTGGTACATATATAAAATGGAATATTACTCAGCCATAAAAAGGAATGAAACTGGGTCATTTGTAGAGAAGTCGATGGATCTAGAGACTGTCATACAGAGTGAAGTAAGTCAGAAAGAGAAAAAGAAATATTGTGTATTAATGCCTATATGTGGAACCTCGAACAATGGTTCAGATGAACTGGTTTGCAGGGCAGAAATAGAGACACAGAAGTAGAGAACACATGTATGGACACCTAGTGGGGGAAGCCATGGGGTGGTGGTGGTGGGATGAGTTGGGAGACTGGGATTGACCTGTATACATGTATATGCATAAAATAGATAACTAATAATAACCTGCTGTATAAAAAAATAAATAAAATTAAATTTCAAAATTTTAAAAAATAAAATTGAAAAATAAAACAGAATAAAGTTCTTCCATTCACACAGATGTATTTATATGAATGAATTATTTCCATGCTTATATCTATAAATACATAAAAGAGGAATAAAATCTAACTTGAACCAAAAAAGAAAAAAAAAAAAAACTTGAACCCAACAGTTATACAGAGGAAAACGCTATCAAGGCACTAGCTCCAGCGGGAAACAATTCTGAAATTGGTCAGAGGTGGGGAATCATCTCCCATACAGCCAGCAGCACCGCCCCCCATGCAAGGAGCATTCTCATTGCAAAGCTGGGGGACCGTGCCGAGGCCTCTGTGAGTAAACGCGAGCTGAGCCCCAGGCCAGCTGCTGCTGAACTGTTCCCACCCTTCCCAGGTAAAACACCTGAATATGTACGAGGGCTTGAAAGCCTAGAAGAAGGGCCATGGAGCCACACCAGTGACAGCACACAGGCCCACTTGGTGCCTGCAGGCCAGCAGTTTGGTCCTGGCCCCGGGCACTCTTCTGGAAGCTTTCCATTTCCCTGCCTGAGATACCCCTCCTGTCCCGGCCCCCACTCCTTTTTTTCCTTCCTCACCTCAGCCCGGAGAGAAATTCCAGTGGAAGTTATGGGTGACACATCCTCTTCTTTACAGGTGGCAGCCTGGCAACTCCTGCAGAAAGTCCAGCACAGCCCCACTCACACCGGGCCACCAACAAAGCCAGGGACCCTCACACCCTCCCACCAGCACAACCCCGAGACTGCTGACGGGGCAGAGAATATGGAGTCAGGCACAGCTGCAGGGGCTATTGCTGCCTGGAGCGCTGTTTCTATTGACCTCAACCCAGGCACACCTGGGGAGGGCTTGCCGGCAGGGTCAGGCTGCCCAGGTCAGCTAATCCTCAGCCCTCAGGGAATCACATTGCAGAAAATGGACCTCGCTAAGACAGAATATTAGCCAAGGAGAAAAAGGACACAATGCCATTTGCAGCACCGTACATGAGTCTAGAGGTAATCACGTGACTTGTAGTAAGTCAGAAAGTGAAAGACACATATCGTATGATATCACTTATAGGTGTTACCTAAAAATGGATACCAGGGCAGATATTCCCACGGAGAATGGCAATCCCAGATTCATTAAACAAACTTATGGTTCACCAATGGAAAGGTGTGAGGATTGGATTCATTACGATATTGGGGTTAACAGACATATACAAACACAGGTGAAATATATAATCACCAAAGGCCTACGGAATACCAAGAGAGGACTACTCAACATTCTGTCATAACGTACATGGGAAAAGGATCCCAGGAAGAACAGACATATGTATATGTGTAAAAGAAACACATCTTGCACACCTACAACAAGCCAAACGTTGTCATCAAACTTGCTGTAATAAAAAATAAAAAAATAAATTAAAAACATGAACAAGAAGTAGTGAGACAAACTTGAGGGGCTTTCTCCTGGCACATTCCATTCTAAATTACAATCTAGAACACGACTTCCACTGAGGCTCTGCTGCCCTAGTAACCAGATTTGGTAAGCGAGAACTGCTGCCACCTTGTGGCCGTTTCACACAACAGCAGCTTTAATCCCAGCGCTAATGGTCAGTGGATATTCAAAATCATTACCGGCCTGTAAATGACACCTGCCCTGAAAACAAATCCTGGGGTCATATATCGACCAAAAAATTCAAAAGACGTCCATATTTCAAAACGACAGTTTCAAGAGGCATATTTTACGCACATTAGTGTTCTGCTTCTTTTGCTTTCTTTCTTTCTTTTTGTTAAAAAATCGGGAATGGAAAAAGGCAACCCTCAGAATGGGCGAAAATGTTCGCAAATGAATCAATGGACAAAGGTTCAATCTCCAATATATATAAACAGCTCATGCAGCTTAATATTAATAAAACAAACAACCCAATACAAAAATGGGCAGAAGATCTAAATAGATGTTTCTTCAAAGAAGGCACAGACATGGCCAAGACGCACATGAAAAGCTGCTCAACATCACTAATTATTAGAGAAATGCAAATCAAAACTACAATGAGGTGTGACCTCACACCTGTTAGAATCGGCATCTTCAGAAAATCTACAAACCGAAAATTCTGGGCAGGGTGTGGACAAAAGGAACCCTCTTCCACTATTGGTGGGAATGTAAATTGATACAGTCACTATGGAGAACAGTATGGAGGTTCCTTTAGAAAACTAAAAAGAGAATTACCATCTGATCCAGCAATCCCACTTCTGGGCATATAGCCAGAGAAAACCATAAATCGAAAAGACACATTCACCACAATGTTCATTGCAGCACTATTTACAATAGCCAGATAATGGAAGCAACCTAAATGCCCACAGACAGATGAATGGATAAAGAAGTGGTACATATATAAAATGGAATATTACTCAGCCATAAAAAGGAATGAACCTGGGTCATTTGTAGAGAAGTCGATGGATCTAGAGACTGTCATACAGAGTGAAGTAAGTCAGAAAGAGAAAAAGAAATATTGTGTATTAATGCCTATATGTGGAACCTCGAAAAATGGTTCAGATGAACTGGTTTGCAGGGCAGAAATAGAGACACAGAAGTAGAGAACACACGTATGGACACCAAGTGGGGGAAGCCATGGGGTGGTGGTGGTGGGATGAGTTGGGAGACTGGGATTGACCTGTATACATGTATATGCATAAAATAGATAACTAATAATAACCTGCTGTATAAAAAATAAATAAAATTAAATTTCAAAATTTAAAAAAATAAAATTTTAAAATAAAACAGAAAAAAGTTCTTCCTTTCACACAGATGTATTTATATGAATGAATTATTTCCATGCTTATATCTATAAATACATAAAAGAGGAATAAAATCTAACTTGAACCAAAAAAGAAAAAAAAAAGTTGAACCCAACAGTTATACAGAGGAAAACCCTATCAAGGCACTAGCTCCAGCGGGAAACAATTCTGAAATTGGTCAGAGGTGGGGAATCATCTCCCATACAGCCAGCAGCACCGCCCCCCATGCAAGGAGCGTCCTCATTGCAAAGCTGGGGGACCGTGCCGAGGCCTCTGTGAGTAAATGTGAGCTGAGCCCCAGGCCAGCTGCTGCTGAACTGTTCCCACCCTTCCCAGGTAAAACACCTGAATATGTAGGAGGGCTTGAAAGCCTAGAGGAAGGGCCGTGGAGCCACACCAGTGACAGCACGCAGGCCCACTTGGTGCCTGCAGGCCAGCCAGGATGGTCCTGGCCCCGGGCACTCTTCTGGAAGCTTTCCATTTCCCTGCCTGAGATACCCCTCCTGTCCCGGCCCCCACTCCTTTTTTTCCTTCCTCACCTCAGCCCGGAGAGAAATTCCAGTGGAAGTTATGGGTGACACATCCTCTTCTTTACAGGTGGCAGCCTGGCAACTCCTGCAGAAAGTCCAGCAGAGCCCCACTCACACTGGGCCACCAACAAAGCCAGGGACCCTCACACCCTCCCACCAGCACAACCCCGAGACTGCTGACGGGGCAGAGAATATGGAGTCAGGCACAGATGCAGGGGCTATTGCTGCCTGGAGCGCTGTTTCTATTGACCTCAACCCAGGCACACCTGGGGAGGGCTTGCCCGCAGGGTCAGGCTGCCCAGGTCAGCTAATCCTCAGCCCTCAGGGAATCACATTGCAGAAAATGGACCTCGCTAAGACAGAATATTAGCCAAGGAGAAAAAGGACACAATGCCATTTGCAGCACCGTACATGAGTCTAGAGGTAATCACGTGACTTGTAGTAAGTCAGAAAGTGAAAGACACATATCGTATGATATCACTTATAGGTGTTACCTAAAAATGGATACCAGGGCAGATATTTCCACGGAGAAGGGCAATCCCAGATTCATTAAACAAACTTATGGTTCACCAATGGAAAGGTGTGAGGATTGGATTCATTACGATATTGGGGTTAACAGACATATACAAACACAGGTGAAATATATAATCACCAAAGGCCTACGGAATACCAAGAGAGGACTACTCAACATTCTGTCATAACGTACATGGGAAAAGGATCCCAGGAAGAACAGACATATGTATATGTGTAAAAGAAACACATCTTGCACACCTACAACAAGCCAAACGTTGTCATCAAACTTGCTGTAATAAAAAATAAAAAAATAAATTAAAAACATGAACAAGAAGTAGTGAGACAAACTTGAGGGGCTTTCTCCTGGCACATTCCATTCTAAATTACAATCTAGAACACGACTTCCACTGAGGCTCTGCTGCCCTAGTAACCAGATTTGGTAAGGGAGAACTGCTGCCACCTTGTGGCCGTTTCACACAACAGCAGCTTTAATCCCAGCGCTAATGGTCAGTGGATATTCAAAATCATTACCGGCCTGTAAATGACACCTGCCCTGAAAACAAATCCTGGGGTCATATATCGACCAAAAAATTCAAAAGACGTCCATATTTCAAAACGACCGTTTCAAGAGCCATATTTTACGCACATTAGTGTTCTGCTTCTTTTGCTTTCTTTCTTTCTTTTTGTTAAAAAATCGGGAATGGAAAAAAGCAACCCTCAGAATGGGCGAAAATGTTCGCAAACGAATCAATGGACAAAGGTTCAATCTCCAATATATATAAACAGCTCATGCAGCTTAATATTAATAAAACAAACAACCCAATACAAAAATGGGCAGAAGATCTAAATAGATGTTTCTTCAAAGAAGGCACAGACATGGCCAAGACGCACATGAAAAGCTGCTCAACATCACTAATTATTAGAGAAATGCAAATCAAAACTACAATGAGGTGTGACCTCACACCTGTTAGAATCGGCATCTTCAGAAAATCTACAAACCGAAAATTCTGGGCAGGGTGTGGACAAAAGGAACCCTCTTCCACTATTGGTGGGAATGTAAATTGATACAGTCACTATGGAGAACAGTATGGAGGTTCCTTTAGAAAACTAAAAAGAGAATTACCATCTGATCCAGCAATCCCACTTCTGGGCATATAGCCAGAGAAAACCATAAATCAAAAAGACACATTCACCACAATGTTCATTGCAGCACTATTTACAATAGCCAGATAATGGAAGCAACCTAAATGCCCACAGACAGATGAATGGATAAAGAAGTGGTACATATATAAAATGGAATATTACTCAGCCATAAAAAGGAATGAAACTGGGTCATTTGTAGAGAAGTCGATGGATCTAGAGACTGTCATACAGAGTGAAGTAAGTCAGAAAGAGAAAAAGAAATATTGTGTATTAATGCCTATATGTGGAACCTCGAACAATGGTTCAGATGAACTGGTTTGCAGGGCAGAAATAGAGACACAGAAGTAGAGAACACATGTATGGACACCTAGTGGGGGAAGCCATGGGGTGGTGGTGGTGGGATGAGTTGGGAGACTGGGATTGACCTGTATACATGTATATGCATAAAATAGATAACTAATAATAACCTGCTGTATAAAAAAATAAATAAAATTAAATTTCAAAATTTTAAAAAATAAAATTGAAAAATAAAACAGAATAAAGTTCTTCCATTCACACAGATGTATTTATATGAATGAATTATTTCCATGCTTATATCTATAAATACATAAAAGAGGAATAAAATCTAACTTGAACCAAAAAAGAAAAAAAAAAAAACTTGAACCCAACAGTTATACTGAGGAAAACGCTATCAAGGCACTAGCTCCAGCGGGAAACAATTCTGAAATTGGTCAGAGGTGGGGAATCATCTCCCATACAGCCAGCAGCACCGCCCCCCATGCAAGGAGCATTCTCATTGCAAAGCTGGGGGACCGTGCCGAGGCCTCTGTGAGTAAACGCGAGCTGAGCCCCAGGCCAGCTGCTGCTGAACTGTTCCCACCCTTCCCAGGTAAAACACCTGAATATGTACGAGGGCTTGAAAGCCTAGAAGAAGGGCCATGGAGCCACACCAGTGACAGCACACAGGCCCACTTGGTGCCTGCAGGCCAGCAGTTTGGTCCTGGCCCCGGGCACTCTTCTGGAAGCTTTCCATTTCCCTGCCTGAGATACCCCTCCTGTCCCGGCCCCCACTCCTTTTTTTCCTTCCTCACCTCAGCCCGGAGAGAAATTCCAGTGGAAGTTATGGGTGACACATCCTCTTCTTTACAGGTGGCAGCCTGGCAACTCCTGCAGAAAGTCCAGCAGAGCCCCACTCACACTGGGCCACCAACAAAGCCAGGGACCCTCACACCCTCCCACCAGCACAACCCCGAGACTGCTGACGGGGCAGAGAATATGGAGTCAGGCACAGATGCAGGGGCTATTGCTGCCTGGAGCGCTGTTTCTATTGACCTCAACCCAGGCACACCTGGGGAGGGCTTGCCCGCAGGGTCAGGCTGCCCAGGTCAGCTAATCCTCAGCCCTCAGGGAATCACATTGCAGAAAATGGACCTCGCTAAGACAGAATATTAGCCAAGGAGAAAAAGGACACAATGCCATTTGCAGCACCGTACATGAGTCTAGAGGTAATCACGTGACTTGTAGTAAGTCAGAAAGTGAAAGACACATATCGTATGATATCACTTATAGGTGTTACCTAAAAATGGATACCAGGGCAGATATTTCCACGGAGAAGGGCAATCCCAGATTCATTAAACAAACTTATGGTTCACCAATGGAAAGGTGTGAGGATTGGATTCATTACGATATTGGGGTTAACAGACATATACAAACACAGGTGAAATATATAATCACCAAAGGCCTACGGAATACCAAGAGAGGACTACTCAACATTCTGTCATAACGTACATGGGAAAAGGATCCCAGGAAGAACAGACATATGTATATGTGTAAAAGAAACACATCTTGCACACCTACAACAAGCCAAACGTTGTCATCAAACTTGCTGTAATAAAAAATAAAAAAATAAATTAAAAACATGAACAAGAAGTAGTGAGACAAACTTGAGGGGCTTTCTCCTGGCACATTCCATTCTAAATTACAATCTAGAACACGACTTCCACTGAGGCTCTGCTGCCCTAGTAACCAGATTTGGTAAGGGAGAACTGCTGCCACCTTGTGGCCGTTTCACACAACAGCAGCTTTAATCCCAGCGCTAATGGTCAGTGGATATTCAAAATCATTACCGGCCTGTAAATGACACCTGCCCTGAAAACAAATCCTGGGGTCATATATCGACCAAAAAATTCAAAAGACGTCCATATTTCAAAACGACCGTTTCAAGAGGCATATTTTACGCACATTAGTGTTCTGCTTCTTTTGCTTTCTTTCTTTCTTTTTGTTAAAAAATCGGGAATGGAAAAAAGCAACCCTCAGAATGGGCGAAAATGTTCGCAAACGAATCAATGGACAAAGGTTCAATCTCCAATATATATAAACAGCTCATGCAGCTTAATATTAATAAAACAAACAACCCAATACAAAAATGGGCAGAAGATCTAAATAGATGTTTCTTCAAAGAAGGCACAGACATGGCCAAGACGCACATGAAAAGCTGCTCAACATCACTAATTATTAGAGAAATGCAAATCAAAACTACAATGAGGTGTGACCTCACACCTGTTAGAATCGGCATCTTCAGAAAATCTACAAACCGAAAATTCTGGGCAGGGTGTGGACAAAAGGAACCCTCTTCCACTATTGGTGGGAATGTAAATTGATACAGTCACTATGGAGAACAGTATGGAGGTTCCTTTAGAAAACTAAAAAGAGAATTACCATCTGATCCAGCAATCCCACTTCTGGGCATATAGCCAGAGAAAACCATAAATCGAAAAGACACATTCACCACAATGTTCATTGCAGCACTATTTACAATAGCCACATAATGGAAGCAACCTAAATGTCCACAGACAGATGAATGGATAAAGAAGTGGTACATATATAAAATGGAATATTACTCAGCCATAAAAAGGAATGAAACTGGGTCATTTGTAGAGAAGTCGATGGATCTAGAGACTGTCATACAGAGTGAAGTAAGTCAGAAAGAGAAAAAGAAATATTGTGTATTAATGCCTATATGTGGAACCTCGAACAATGGTTCAGATGAACTGGTTTGCAGGGCAGAAATAGAGACACAGAAGTAGAGAACACACGTATGGACACCAAGTGGGGGAAGCCATGGGGTGGTGGTGGTGGGATGAGTTGGGAGACTGGGATTGACCTGTATACATGTATATGCATAAAATAGATAACTAATAATAACCTGCTGTATAAAAAAATAAATAAAATTAAATTTCAAAATTTTAAAAAATAAAAGTGAAAAATAAAACAGAAAAAAGTTCTTCCATTCACACAGATGTATTTATATGAATGAATTATTTCCATGCTTATATCTATAAATACATAAAAGAGGAATAAAATCTAACTTGAACCAAAAGAGAAAAAAAAAAACTTGAACCCAACAGTTATACAGAGGAAAACCCTATCAAGGCACTAGCTCCAGCGGGAAACAATTCTGAAATTGGTCAGAGGTGGGGAATCATCTCCCATACAGCCAGCAGCACGGCCCCCCATGCAAGGATCGTCCTCATTGCAAAGCTGGGGGACCGTGCCGAGGCTTCTGTGAGTAAATGTGAGCTGAGCCCCAGGCCAGCTGCTGCTGAACTGTTCCCACCCTTCCCAGGTAAAACACCTGAATATGTAGGAGGGCTTGAAAGCCTAGAGGAAGGGCCATGGAGCCACACCAGCGACAGCACGCAGGCCCACTTGGTGCCTGCAGGCCAGCCAGGATGGTCCTGGCCCCGGGCACTCTTCTGGAAGCTTTCCTTTTCCCTGTCTGAGATACCCCTCCTGTCCCGGCCCCCACTCCTTTTTTTCCTTCCTCACCTCAGCCCGGAGAGAAATTCCAGTGGAAGTTATGGGTGACACATCCTCTTCTTTACAGGTGGCAGCCTGGCAACTCCTGCAGAATGTCCAGCAGAGCCCCACTCACACCGGGCCACCAACAAAGCCAGGGACCCTCACACCCTCCCACCAGCACAGCCCCGAGACTGCTGACGGGGCAGAGAATATGGAGTCAGGCACAGCTGCAGGGGCTATTGCTGCCTGGAGCGTTGTTTCTATTGACCTCAACCCAGGCACACCTGGGGAGGGCTTGCCGGCAGGGTCAGGCTGCCCAGGTCAGCTAATCCTCAGCCCTCAGGGAATCACATTGCAGAAAATGGACCTCGCTAAGACAGAATATTAGCCAAGGAGAAAAAGGACACAATGCCATTTGCAGCACCGTACATGAGTCTAGAGGTAATCACGTGACTTGTAGTAAGTCAGAAAGTGAAAGACACATATCGTATGATATCACTTATCGGTGTTACCTAAAAATTGATACCAGGGCAGATATTTCCACGGAGAAGGGCAATCCCAGATTCATTAAACAAACTTATGGTTCACCAATGGAAAGGTGTGAGGATTGGATTCATTACGATATTGGGGTTAACAGACATATACAAACACAGGTGAAATATATAATCACCAAAGGCCTACGGAATACCAAGAGAGGACTACTCAACATTCTGTCATAAGGTACATGGGAAAAGGATCCCAGGAAGAACAGACATATGTATATGTGTAAAAGAAACACATCTTGCACACCTACAACAAGCCAAACGTTGTCATCAAACTTGCTGTAATAAAAAATAAAAGAAATAAATTAAAAACATGAACAAGAAGTAGTGAGACAAACTTTAGGGGCTTTCTCCTGGCACATTCCATTCTAAATTACAATCTAGAACACGACTTCCACTGAGGCTCTGCTGCCCTAGTAACCAGATTTGGTAAGGGAGAACTGCTGCCACCTTGTGGCCGTTTCACACAACAGCAGTTTTAATCCCAGCGCTAATGGTCTGTGGATATTCAAAATCATTACCGGCCTGTAAATGACACCTGCCCTGAAAACAAATCCTGGGGTCATATATCGACCAAAAAATTCAAAAGACGTCCATATTTCAAAACGACTGTTTCAAGAGCCATATTTTACGCACATTAGTGTTCTGCTTCTTTTGCTTTCTTTCTTTCTTTTTGTTAAAAAATCGGGAATGGAAAAAAGCAACCCTCAGAATGGGCGAAAATGTTCGCAAATGAATCAATGGACAAAGGTTCAATCTCCAATATATATAAACAGCTCATGCAGCTTAATATTAATAAAACAAACAACCCAATACAAAAATGGGCAGAAGATCTAAATAGATGTTTCTTCAAAGAAGGCACAGACATGGCCAAGACGCACATGAAAAGCTGCTCAACATCACTAATTATTAGAGAAATGCAAATCAAAACTACAATGAGGTGTGACCTCACACCTGTTAGAATCGGCATCTTCAGAAAATCTACAAACCGAAAATTCTGGGCAGGGTGTGGACAAAAGGAACCCTCTTCCACTATTGGTGGGAATGTAAATTGATACAGTCACTATGGAGAACAGTATGGAGGTTCCTTTAGAAAACTAAAAAGAGAATTACCATCTGATCCAGCAATCCCACTTCTGGGCATATAGCCAGAGAAAACCATAAATCAAAAAGACACATTCACCACAATGTTCATTGCAGCACTATTTACAATAGCCAGATAATGGAAGCAACCTAAATGCCCACAGACAGATGAATGGATAAAGATGTGGTACATATATAAAATGGAATATTACTCAGCCATAAAAAGGAATGAAACTGGGTCATTTGTAGAGAAGTCGATGGATCTAGAGACTGTCATACAGAGTGAAGTAAGTCAGAAAGAGAAAAAGAAATATTGTGTATTAATGCCTATATGTGGAACCTCGAACAATGGTTCAGATGAACTGGTTTGCAGGGCAGAAAGAGAGACACAGAAGTAGAGAACACACGTATGGACACCAAGTGGGGGAAGCCATGGGGTGGTGGTGGTGGGATGAGTTGGGAGACTGGGATTGATCTGTATACATGTATATGCATAAAATAGGTAACTAATAATAACCTGCTGTATAAAAAAATAAATAAAATTAAATTTCAAAATTTTTAAAAATAAAATTGAAAAATAAAACAGAAAAAAGTTCTTCCATTCACACAGATGTATTTATATGAATGAATTATTTCCTTGCTTATATCTATAAATACATAAAAGAGGAATAAAATCTAACTTGAACCAAAAAAGAAAAAAAAAAGTTGAACCCAACAGTTATACAGAGGAAAACCCTATCAAGGCACTAGCTCCAGCGGGAAACAATTCTGAAATTGGTCAGAGGTGGGGAATCATCTCCCATACAGCCAGCAGCACCGCCCCCCATGCAAGGAGCGTCCTCATTGCAAAGCTGGGGGACCGTGCCGAGGCCTCTGTGAGTAAATGTGAGCTGAGCCCCAGGCCAGCTGCTGCTGAACTGTTCCCACCCTTCCCAGGTAAAACACCTGAATATGTAGGAGGGCTTGAAAGCCTAGAGGAAGGGCCGTGGAGCCACACCAGTGACAGCACGCAGGCCCACTTGGTGCCTGCAGGCCAGCCAGGATGGTCCTGGCCCCGGGCACTCTTCTGGAAGCTTTCCATTTCCCTGCCTGAGATACCCCTCCTGTCCCGGCCCCCACTCCTTTTTTTCCTTCCTCACCTCAGCCCGGAGAGAAATTCCAGTGGAAGTTATGGGTGACACATCCTCTTCTTTACAGGTGGCAGCCTGGCAACTCCTGCAGAAAGTCCAGCAGAGCCCCACTCACACCGGGCCACCAACAAAGCCAGGGACCCTCACACCCTCCCACCAGCACACCCCCGAGACTGCTGACGGGGCAGAGAATATGGAGTCAGGCACAGATGCAGGGGCTATTGCTGCCTGGAGCGCTGTTTCTATTGACCTCAACCCAGGCACACCTGGGGAGGGCTTGCCCGCAGGGTCAGGCTGCCCAGGTCAGCTAATCCTCAGCCCTCAGGGAATCACATTGCAGAAAATGGACCTCGCTAAGACAGAATATTAGCCAAGGAGAAAAAGGACACAATGCCATTTGCAGCACCGTACATGAGTCTAGAGGTAATCACGTGACTTGTAGTAAGTCAGAAAGTGAAAGACACATATCGTATGATATCACTTATAGGTGTTACCTAAAAATGGATACCAGGGCAGATATTTCCACGGAGAAGGGCAATCCCAGATTCATTAAACAAACTTATGGTTCACCAATGGAAAGGTGTGAGGATTGGATTCATTACGATATTGGGGTTAACAGACATATACAAACACAGGTGAAATATATAATCACCAAAGGCCTACGGAATACCAAGAGAGGACTACTCAACATTCTGTCATAACGTACATGGGAAAAGGATCCCAGGAAGAACAGACATATGTATATGTGTAAAAGAAACACATCTTGCACACCTACAACAAGCCAAACGTTGTCATCAAACTTGCTGTAATAAAAAATAAAAAAATAAATTAAAAACATGAACAAGAAGTAGTGAGACAAACTTGAGGGGCTTTCTCCTGGCACATTCCATTCTAAATTACAATCTAGAACACGACTTCCACTGAGGCTCTGCTGCCCTAGTAACCAGATTTGGTAAGGGAGAACTGCTGCCACCTTGTGGCCGTTTCACACAACAGCAGCTTTAATCCCAGCGCTAATGGTCAGTGGATATTCAAAATCATTACCGGCCTGTAAATGACACCTGCCCTGAAAACAAATCCTGGGGTCATATATCGACCAAAAAATTCAAAAGACGTCCATATTTCAAAACGACCGTTTCAAGAGGCATATTTTACGCACATTAGTGTTCTGCTTCTTTTGCTTTCTTTCTTTCTTTTTGTTAAAAAATCGGGAATGGAAAAAGGCAACCCTCAGAATGGGCGAAAATGTTCGCAAATGAATCAATGGACAAAGGTTCAATCTCCAATATATATAAACAGCTCATGCAGCTTAATATTAATAAAACAAACAACCCAATACAAAAATGGGAAGAAGATCTAAATAGATGTTTCTTCAAAGAAGGCACAGACATGGCCAAGACGCACATGAAAAGCTGCTCAACATCACTAATTATTAGAGAAATGCAAATCAAAACTACAATGAGGTGTGACCTCACACCTGTTAGAATCGGCATCTTCAGAAAATCTACAAACCGAAAATTCTGGGCAGGGTGTGGACAAAAGGAACCCTCTTCCACTATTGGTGGGAATGTAAATTGATACAGTCACTATGGAGAACAGTATGGAGGTTCCTTTAGAAAACTAAAAAGAGAATTACCATCTGATCCAGCAATCCCACTTCTGGGCATATAGCCAGAGAAAACCATAAATCAAAAAGACACATTCACCACAATGTTCATTGCAGCACTATTTACAATAGCCAGATAATGGAAGCAACCTAAATGCCCACAGACAGATGAATGGATAAAGAAGTGGTACATATATAAAATGGAATATTACTCAGCCATAAAAAGGAATGAAACTGGGTCATTTGTAGAGAAGTCGATGGATCTAGAGACTGTCATACAGAGTGAAGTAAGTCAGAAAGAGAAAAAGAAATATTGTGTATTAATGCCTATATGTGGAACCTCGAAAAATGGTTCAGATGAACTGGTTTGCAGGGCAGAAATAGAGACACAGAAGTAGAGAACACACGTATGGACACCAAGTGGGGGAAGCCATGGGGTGGTGGTGGTGGGATGAGTTGGGAGACTGGGATTGACCTGTATACATGTATATGCATAAAATAGATAACTAATAATAACCTGCTGTATAAAAAATAAATAAAATTAAATTTCAAAATTTAAAAAAATAAAATTTTAAAATAAAACAGAAAAAAGTTCTTCCATTCACACAGATGTATTTATATGAATGAATTATTTCCATGCTTATATCTATAAATACATAAAAGAGGAATAAAATCTAACTTGAACCAAAAAAGAAAAAAAAAAGTTGAACCCAACAGTTATACAGAGGAAAACCCTATCAAGGCAGTAGCTCCAGCGGGAAACAATTCTGAAATTGGTCAGAGGTGGGGAATCATCTCCCATACAGCCAGCAGCACGGCCCCCCATGCAAGGAGCGTCCTCATTGCAAAGCTGGGGGACCGTGCCGAGGCCTCTGTGAGTAAATGTGAGCTGAGCCCCAGGCCAGCTGCTGCTGAACTGTTCCCACCCTTCCCAGGTAAAACACCTGAATATGTAGGAGGGCTTGAAAGCCTAGAGGAAGGGCCGTGGAGCCACACCAGTGACAGCACGCAGGCCCACTTGGTGCCTGCAGGCCAGCCAGGATGGTCCTGGCCCCGGGCACTCTTCTGGAAGCTTTCCATTTCCCTGCCTGAGATACCCCTCCTGTCCCGGCCCCCACTCCTTTTTTTCCTTCCTCACCTCAGCCCGGAGAGAAATTCCAGTGGAAGTTATGGGTGACACATCCTCTTCTTTACAGGTGGCAGCCTGGCAACTCCTGCAGAAAGTCCAGCAGAGCCCCACTCACACCGGGCCACCAACAAAGCCAGGGACCCTCACACCCTCCCACCAGCACAACCCCGAGACTGCTGACGGGGCAGAGAATATGGAGTCAGGCACAGATGCAGGGGCTATTGCTGCCTGGAGCGCTGTTTCTATTGACCTCAACCCAGGCACACCTGGGGAGGGCTTGCCCGCAGGGTCAGGCTGCCCAGGTCAGCTAATCCTCAGCCCTCAGGGAATCACATTGCAGAAAATGGACCTCGCTAAGACAGAATATTAGCCAAGGAGAAAAAGGACACAATGCCATTTGCAGCACCGTACATGAGTCTAGAGGTAATCACGTGACTTGTAGTAAGTCAGAAAGTGAAAGACACATATCGTATGATATCACTTATAGGTGTTACCTAAAAATGGATACCAGGGCAGATATTTCCACGGAGAAGGGCAATCCCAGATTCATTAAACAAACTTATGGTTCACCAATGGAAAGGTGTGAGGATTGGATTCATTACGATATTGGGGTTAACAGACATATACAAACACAGGTGAAATATATAATCACCAAAGGCCTACGGAATACCAAGAGAGGACTACTCAACATTCTGTCATAACGTACATGGGAAAAGGATCCCAGGAAGAACAGACATATGTATATGTGTAAAAGAAACACATCTTGCACACCTACAACAAGCCAAACGTTGTCATCAAACTTGCTGTAATAAAAAATAAAAAAATAAATTAAAAACATGAACAAGAAGTAGTGAGACAAACTTGAGGGGCTTTCTCCTGGCACATTCCATTCTAAATTACAATCTAGAACACGACTTCCACTGAGGCTCTGCTGCCCTAGTAACCAGATTTGGTAAGGGAGAACTGCTGCCACCTTGTGGCCGTTTCACACAACAGCAGCTTTAATCCCAGCGCTAATGGTCAGTGGATATTCAAAATCATTACCGGCCTGTAAATGACACGTGGCCTGAAAACAAATCCTGGGGTCATATATCGACCAAAAAATTCAAAAGACGTCCATATTTCAAAACGACCGTTTCAAGAGCCATATTTTACGCACATTAGTGTTCTGCTTCTTTTGCTTTCTTTCTTTCTTTTTGTTAAAAAATCGGGAATGGAAAAAAGCAACCCTCAGAATGGGCGAAAATGTTCGCAAACGAATCAATGGACAAAGGTTCAATCTCCAATATATATAAACAGCTCATGCAGCTTAATATTAATAAAACAAACAACCCAATACAAAAATGGGCAGAAGATCTAAATAGATGTTTCTTCAAAGAAGGCACAGACATGGCCAAGACGCACATGAAAAGCTGCTCAACATCACTAATTATTAGAGAAATGCAAATCAAAACTACAATGAGGTGTGACCTCACACCTGTTAGAATCGGCATCTTCAGAAAATCTACAAACCGAAAATTCTGGGCAGGGTGTGGACAAAAGGAACCCTCTTCCACTATTGGTGGGAATGTAAATTGATACAGTCACTATGGAGAACAGTATGGAGGTTCCTTTAGAAAACTAAAAAGAGAATTACCATCTGATCCAGCAATCCCACTTCTGGGCATATAGCCAGAGAAAACCATAAATCGAAAAGACACATTCACCACAATGTTCATTGCAGCACTATTTACAATAGCCAGATAATGGAAGCAACCTAAATGCCCACAGACAGATGAATGGATAAAGAAGTGGTACATATATAAAATGGAATATTACTCAGCCATAAAAAGGAATGAACCTGGGTCATTTGTAGAGAAGTCGATGGATCTAGAGACTGTCATACAGAGTGAAGTAAGTCAGAAAGAGAAAAAGAAATATTGTGTATTAATGCCTATATGTGGAACCTCGAAAAATGGTTCAGATGAACTGGTTTGCAGGGCAGAAATAGAGACACAGAAGTAGAGAACACACGTATGGACACCAAGTGGGGGAAGCCATGGGGTGGTGGTGGTGGGATGAGTTGGGAGACTGGGATTGACCTGTATACATGTATATGCATAAAATAGATAACTAATAATAACCTGCTGTATAAAAAAATAAATAAAATTAAATTTCAAAATTTTAAAAAATAAAAATTTAAAATAAAACAGAAAAAAGTTCTTCCATTCACACAGATGTATTTATATGAATGAATTATTTCCATGCTTATATCTATAAATACATAAAAGAGGAATAAAATCTAACTTGAACCAAAAGAGAAAAAAAAAAAACTTGAACCCAACAGTTATACAGAGGAAAACCCTATCAAGGCACTAGCTCCAGCGGGAAACAATTCTGAAATTGGTCAGAGGTGGGGAATCATCTCCCATACAGCCAGCAGCACGGCCCCCCATGCAAGGATCGTCCTCATTGCAAAGCTGGGGGACCGTGCCGAGGCTTCTGTGAGTAAATGTGAGCTGAGCCCCAGGCCAGCTGCTGCTGAACTGTTCCCACCCTTCCCAGGTAAAACACCTGAATATGTAGGAGGGCTTGAAAGCCTAGAGGAAGGGCCATGGAGCCACACCAGCGACAGCACGCAGGCCCACTTGGTGCCTGCAGGCCAGCCAGGATGGTCCTGGCCCCGGGCACTCTTCTGGAAGCTTTCCATTTCCCTGCCTGAGATACCCCTCCTGTCCCGGCCCCCACTCCTTTTTTTCCTTCCTCACCTCAGCCCGGAGAGAAATTCCAGTGGAAGTTATGTGTGACACATCCTCTTCTTTACAGGTGGCAGCCTGGCAACTCCTGCAGAATGTCCAGCAGAGCCCCACTCACACCGGGCCACCAACAAAGCCAGGGACCCTCACACCCTCCCACCAGCACAGCCCCGAGACTGCTGACGGGGCAGAGAATATGGAGTCAGGCACAGCTGCAGGGGCTATTGCTGCCTGGAGCGTTGTTTCTATAGACCTCAACCCAGGCACACCTGGGGAGGGCTTGCCGGCAGGGTCAGGCTGCTCAGGTCAGCTAATCCTCAGCCCTCAGGGAATCACATTGCAGAAAATGGACCTCGCTTAGACAGAATATTAGCCAAGGAAAAAAAGGACACAATGCCATTTGCAGCACCGTACATGAGTCTAGAGGTAATCACGTGACTTGTAGTAAGTCAGAAAGTGAAAGACACATATCGTATGATATCACTTATCGGTGTTACCTAAAAATGGATACCAGGGCAGATATTTCCACGGAGAAGGGCAATCCCAGATTCATTAAACAAACTTATGGTTCACCAATGGAAAGGTGTGAGGATTGGATTCATTACGATATTGGGGTTAACAGACATATACAAACACAGGTGAAATATATAATCACCAAAGGCCTACGGAATACCAAGAGAGGACTACTCAACATTCTGTCATAAGGTACATGGGAAAAGGATCCCAGGAAGAACAGACATATGTATATGTGTAAAAGAAACACATCTTGCACACCTACAACAAGCCAAACGTTGTCATCAAACTTGCTGTAATAAAAAATAAAAGAAATAAATTAAAAACATGAACAAGAAGTAGTGAGACAAACTTGAGGGGCTTTCTCCTGGCACATTCCATTCTAAATTACAATCTAGAACACGACTTCCATTGAGGCTCTGCTGCCCTAGTAACCAGATTTGGTAAGGGAGAACTGCTGCCACCTTGTGGCCGTTTCACACAACAGCAGCTTTAATCCCAGCGCTAATGGTCTGTGGATATTCAAAATCATTACCGGCCTGTAAATGACACCTGCCCTGAAAACAAATCCTGGGGTCATATATCGACCAAAAAATTCAAAAGACGTCCATATTTCAAAACGACAGTTTCAAGAGGCATATTTTACGCACATTAGTGTTCTGCTTCTTTTGCTTTCTTTCTTTCTTTTTGTTAAAAAATCGGGAATGGAAAAAAGCAACCCTCAGAATGGGCGAAAATGTTCGCAAACGAATCAATGGACAAAGGTTCAATCTCCAATATATATAAACAGCTCATGCAGCTTAATATTAATAAAACAAACAACCCAATACAAAAATGGGCAGAAGATCTAAATAGATGTTTCTTCAAAGAAGGCACAGACATGGCCAAGACGCACATGAAAAGCTGCTCAACATCACTAATTATTAGAGAAATGCAAATCAAAACTACAATGAGGTGTGACCTCACACCTGTTAGAATCGGCATCTTCAGAAAATCTACAAACCGAAAATTCTGGGCAGGGTGTGGACAAAAGGAACCCTCTTCCACTATTGGTGGGAATGTAAATTGATACAGTCACTATGGAGAACAGTATGGAGGTTCCTTTAGAAAACTAAAAAGAGAATTACCATCTGATCCAGCAATCCCACTTCTGGGCATATAGCCAGAGAAAACCATAAATCAAAAAGACACATTCACCACAATGTTCATTGCAGCACTATTTACAATAGCCAGATAATGGAAGCAACCTAAATGCCCACAGACAGATGAATGGATAAAGAAGTGGTACATATATAAAATGGAATATTACTCAGCCATAAAAAGGAATGAAACTGGGTCATTTGTAGAGAAGTCGATGGATCTAGAGACTGTCATACAGAGTGAAGTAAGTCAGAAAGAGAAAAAGAAATATTGTGTATTAATGCCTATATGTGGAACCTCGAACAATGGTTCAGATGAACTGGTTTGCAGGGCAGAAATAGAGACACAGAAGTAGAGAACACATGTATGGACACCTAGTGGGGGAAGCCATGGGGTGGTGGTGGTGGGATGAGTTGGGAGACTGGGATTGACCTGTATACATGTATATGCATAAAATAGATAACTAATAATAACCTGCTGTATAAAAAAATAAATAAAATTAAATTTCAAAATTTTAAAAAATAAAATTGAAAAATAAAACAGAATAAAGTTCTTCCATTCACACAGATGTATTTATATGAATGAATTATTTCCATGCTTATATCTATAAATACATAAAAGAGGAATAAAATCTAACTTGAACCAAAAAAGAAAAAAAAAAAAAACTTGAACCCAACAGTTATACAGAGGAAAACGCTATCAAGGCACTAGCTCCAGCGGGAAACAATTCTGAAATTGGTCAGAGGTGGGGAATCATCTCCCATACAGCCAGCAGCACCGCCCCCCATGCAAGGAGCATTCTCATTGCAAAGCTGGGGGACCGTGCCGAGGCCTCTGTGAGTAAACGCGAGCTGAGCCCCAGGCCAGCTGCTGCTGAACTGTTCCCACCCTTCCCAGGTAAAACACCTGAATATGTACGAGGGCTTGAAAGCCTAGAAGAAGGGCCATGGAGCCACACCAGCGACAGCACACAGGCCCACTTGGTGCCTGCAGGCCAGCAGTTTGGTCCTGGCCCCGGGCACTCTTCTGGAAGCTTTCCATTTCCCTGCCTGAGATACCCCTCCTGTCCCGGCCCCCACTCCTTTTTTTCCTTCCTCACCTCAGCCCGGAGAGAAATTCCAGTGGAAGTTATGGGTGACACATCCTCTTCTTTACAGGTGGCAGCCTGGCAACTCCGGCAGAAAGTCCAGCACAGCCCCACTCACACCGGGCCACCAACAAAGCCAGGGACCCTCACACCCTCCCACCAGCACAACCCCGAGACTGCTGACGGGGCAGAGAATATGGAGTCAGGCACAGCTGCAGGGGCTATTGCTGACTGGAGCGCTGTTTCTATTGACCTCAACCCAGGCACACCTGGGGAGGGCTTGCCGGCAGGGTCAGGCTGCCCAGGTCAGCTAATCCTCAGCCCTCAGGGAATCACATTGCAGAAAATGGACCTCGCTAAGACAGAATATTAGCCAAGGAGAAAAAGGACACAATGCCATTTGCAGCACCGTACATGAGTCTAGAGGTAATCACGTGACTTGTAGTAAGTCAGAAAGTGAAAGACACATATCGTATGATATCACTTATAGGTGTTACCTAAAAATGGATACCAGGGCAGATATTCCCACGGAGAAGGGCAATCCCAGATTCATTAAACAAACTTATGGTTCACCAATGGAAAGGTGTGAGGATTGGATTCATTACGATATTGGGGTTAACAGACATATACAAACACAGGTGAAATATATAATCACCAAAGGCCTACGGAATACCAAGAGAGGACTACTCAACATTCTGTCATAACGTACATGGGAAAAGGATCCCAGGAAGAACAGACATATGTATATGTGTAAAAGAAACACATCTTGCACACCTACAACAAGCCAAACGTTGTCATCAAACTTGCTGTAATAAAAAATAAAAAAATAAATTAAAAACATGAACAAGAAGTAGTGAGACAAACTTGAGGGGCTTTCTCCTGGCACATTCCATTCTAAATTACAATCTAGAACACGACTTCCACTGAGGCTCTGCTGCCCTAGTAACCAGATTTGGTAAGCGAGAACTGCTGCCACCTTGTGGCCGTTTCACACAACAGCAGCTTTAATCCCAGCGCTAATGGTCAGTGGATATTCAAAATCATTACCGGCCTGTAAATGACACCTGCCCTGAAAACAAATCCTGGGGTCATATATCGACCAAAAAATTCAAAAGACGTCCATATTTCAAAACGACAGTTTCAAGAGGCATATTTTACGCACATTAGTGTTCTGCTTCTTTTGCTTTCTTTCTTTCTTTTTGTTAAAAAATCGGGAATGGAAAAAGGCAACCCTCAGAATGGGCGAAAATGTTCGCAAATGAATCAATGGACAAAGGTTCAATCTCCAATATATATAAACAGCTCATGCAGCTTAATATTAATAAAACAAACAACCCAATACAAAAATGGGCAGAAGATCTAAATAGATGTTTCTTCAAAGAAGGCACAGACATGGCCAAGACGCACATGAAAAGCTGCTCAACATCACTAATTATTAGAGAAATGCAAATCAAAACTACAATGAGGTGTGACCTCACACCTGTTAGAATCGGCATCTTCAGAAAATCTACAAACCGAAAATTCTGGGCAGGGTGTGGACAAAAGGAACCCTCTTCCACTATTGGTGGGAATGTAAATTGATACAGTCACTATGGAGAACAGTATGGAGGTTCCTTTAGAAAACTAAAAAGAGAATTACCATCTGATCCAGCAATCCCACTTCTGGGCATATAGCCAGAGAAAACCATAAATCGAAAAGACACATTCACCACAATGTTCATTGCAGCACTATTTACAATAGCCAGATAATGGAAGCAACCTAAATGCCCACAGACAGATGAATGGATAAAGAAGTGGTACATATATAAAATGGAATATTACTCAGCCATAAAAAGGAATGAACCTGGGTCATTTGTAGAGAAGTCGATGGATCTAGAGACTGTCATACAGAGTGAAGTAAGTCAGAAAGAGAAAAAGAAATATTGTGTATTAATGCCTATATGTGGAACCTCGAAAAATGGTTCAGATGAACTGGTTTGCAGGGCAGAAATAGAGACACAGAAGTAGAGAACACACGTATGGACACCAAGTGGGGGAAGCCATGGGGTGGTGGTGGTGGGATGAGTTGGGAGACTGGGATTGACCTGTATACATGTATATGCATAAAATAGATAACTAATAATAACCTGCTGTATAAAAAAATAAATAAAATTAAATTTCAAAATTTTAAAAAATAAAAATTTAAAATAAAACAGAAAAAAGTTCTTCCATTCACACAGATGTATTTATATGAATGAATTATTTCCATGCTTATATCTATAAATACATAAAAGAGGAATAAAATCTAACTTGAACCAAAAGAGAAAAAAAAAAAACTTGAACCCAACAGTTATACAGAGGAAAACCCTATCAAGGCACTAGCTCCAGCGGGAAACAATTCTGAAATTGGTCAGAGGTGGGGAATCATCTCCCATACAGCCAGCAGCACGGCCCCCCATGCAAGGATCGTCCTCATTGCAAAGCTGGGGGACCGTGCCGAGGCTTCTGTGAGTAAATGTGAGCTGAGCCCCAGGCCAGCTGCTGCTGAACTGTTCCCACCCTTCCCAGGTAAAACACCTGAATATGTAGGAGGGCTTGAAAGCCTAGAGGAAGGGCCATGGAGCCACACCAGCGACAGCACGCAGGCCCACTTGGTGCCTGCAGGCCAGCCAGGATGGTCCTGGCCCCGGGCACTCTTCTGGAAGCTTTCCATTTCCCTGCCTGAGATACCCCTCCTGTCCCGGCCCCCACTCCTTTTTTTCCTTCCTCACCTCAGCCCGGAGAGAAATTCCAGTGGAAGTTATGTGTGACACATCCTCTTCTTTACAGGTGGCAGCCTGGCAACTCCTGCAGAATGTCCAGCAGAGCCCCACTCACACCGGGCCACCAACAAAGCCAGGGACCCTCACACCCTCCCACCAGCACAGCCCCGAGACTGCTGACGGGGCAGAGAATATGGAGTCAGGCACAGCTGCAGGGGCTATTGCTGCCTGGAGCGTTGTTTCTATAGACCTCAACCCAGGCACACCTGGGGAGGGCTTGCCGGCAGGGTCAGGCTGCTCAGGTCAGCTAATCCTCAGCCCTCAGGGAATCACATTGCAGAAAATGGACCTCGCTTAGACAGAATATTAGCCAAGGAGAAAAAGGACACAATGCCATTTGCAGCACCGTACATGAGTCTAGAGGTAATCACGTGACTTGTAGTAAGTCAGAAAGTGAAAGACACATATCGTATGATATCACTTATCGGTGTTACCTAAAAATGGATACCAGGGCAGATATTTCCACGGAGAAGGGCAATCCCAGATTCATTAAACAAACTTATGGTTCACCAATGGAAAGGTGTGAGGATTGGATTCATTACGATATTGGGGTTAACAGACATATACAAACACAGGTGAAATATATAATCACCAAAGGCCTACGGAATACCAAGAGAGGACTACTCAACATTCTGTCATAAGGTACATGGGAAAAGGATCCCAGGAAGAACAGACATATGTATATGTGTAAAAGAAACACATCTTGCACACCTACAACAAGCCAAACGTTGTCATCAAACTTGCTGTAATAAAAAATAAAAGAAATAAATTAAAAACATGAACAAGAAGTAGTGAGACAAACTTGAGGGGCTTTCTCCTGGCACATTCCATTCTAAATTACAATCTAGAACACGACTTCCATTGAGGCTCTGCTGCCCTAGTAACCAGATTTGGTAAGGGAGAACTGCTGCCACCTTGTGGCCGTTTCACACAACAGCAGCTTTAATCCCAGCGCTAATGGTCAGTGGATATTCAAAATCATTACCGGCCTGTAAATGACACCTGCCCTGAAAACAAATCCTGGGGTCATATATCGACCAAAAAATTCAAAAGACGTCCATATTTCAAAACGACCGTTTCAAGAGGCATATTTTACGCACATTAGTGTTCTGCTTCTTTTGCTTTCTTTCTTTCTTTTTGTTAAAAAATCGGGAATGGAAAAAAGCAACCCTCAGAATGGGCGAAAATGTTCGCAAACGAATCAATGGACAAAGGTTCAATCTCCAATATATATAAACAGCTCATGCAGCTTAATATTAATAAAACAAACAACCCAATACAAAAATGGGCAGAAGATCTAAATAGATGTTTCTTCAAAGAAGGCACAGACATGGCCAAGACGCACATGAAAAGCTGCTCAACATCACTAATTATTAGAGAAATGCAAATCAAAACTACAATGAGGTGTGACCTCACACCTGTTAGAATCGGCATCTTCAGAAAATCTACAAACCGAAAATTCTGGGCAGGGTGTGGACAAAAGGAACCCTCTTCCACTATTGGTGGGAATGTAAATTGATACAGTCACTATGGAGAACAGTATGGAGGTTCCTTTAGAAAACTAAAAAGAGAATTACCATCTGATCCAGCAATCCCACTTCTGGGCATGTAGCCAGAGAAAACCATAAATCAAAAAGACACATTCACCACAATGTTCATTGCAGCACTATTTACAATAGCCAGATAATGGAAGCAACCTAAATGCCCACAGACAGATGAATGGATAAAGATGTGGTACATATATAAAATGGAATATTACTCAGCCATAAAAAGGAATGAAACTGGGTCATTTGTAGAGAAGTCGATGGATCTAGAGACTGTCATACAGAGTGAAGTAAGTCAGAAAGAGAAAAAGAAATATTGTGTATTAATGCCTATATGTGGAACCTCGAACAATGGTTCAGATGAACTGGTTTGCAGGGCAGAAATAGAGACACAGAAGTAGAGAACACATGTATGGACACCTAGTGGGGGAAGCCATGGGGTGGTGGTGGTGGGATGAGTTGGGAGACTGGGATTGACCTGTATACATGTATATGCATAAAATAGATAACTAATAATAACCTGCTGTATAAAAAAATAAATAAAATTAAATTTCAAAATTTTAAAAAATAAAATTGAAAAATAAAACAGAATAAAGTTCTTCCATTCACACAGATGTATTTATATGAATGAATTATTTCCATGCTTATATCTATAAATACATAAAAGAGGAATAAAATCTAACTTGAACCAAAAAAGAAAAAAAAAAAAAACTTGAACCCAACAGTTATACAGAGGAAAACGCTATCAAGGCACTAGCTCCAGCGGGAAACAATTCTGAAATTGGTCAGAGGTGGGGAATCATCTCCCATACAGCCAGCAGCACCGCCCCCCATGCAAGGAGCATTCTCATTGCAAAGCTGGGGGACCGTGCCGAGGCCTCTGTGAGTAAACGCGAGCTGAGCCCCAGGCCAGCTGCTGCTGAACTGTTCCCACCCTTCCCAGGTAAAACACCTGAATATGTACGAGGGCTTGAAAGCCTAGAAGAAGGGCCATGGAGCCACACCAGTGACAGCACACAGGCCCACTTGGTGCCTGCAGGCCAGCAGTTTGGTCCTGGCCCCGGGCACTCTTCTGGAAGCTTTCCATTTCCCTGCCTGAGATACCCCTCCTGTCCCGGCCCCCACTCCTTTTTTTCCTTCCTCACCTCAGCCCGGAGAGAAATTCCAGTGGAAGTTATGGGTGACACATCCTCTTCTTTACAGGTGGCAGCCTGGCAACTCCTGCAGAAAGTCCAGCACAGCCCCACTCACACCGGGCCACCAACAAAGCCAGGGACCCTCACACCCTCCCACCAGCACAACCCCGAGACTGCTGACGGGGCAGAGAATATGGAGTCAGGCACAGCTGCAGGGGCTATTGCTGCCTGGAGCGCTGTTTCTATTGACCTCAACCCAGGCACACCTGGGGAGGGCTTGCCCGCAGGGTCAGGCTGCCCAGGTCAGCTAATCCTCAGCCCTCAGGGAATCACATTGCAGAAAATGGACCTCGCTAAGACAGAATATTAGCCAAGGAGAAAAAGGACACAATGCCATTTGCAGCACCGTACATGAGTCTAGAGGTAATCACGTGACTTGTAGTAAGTCAGAAAGTGAAAGACACATATCGTATGATATCACTTATAGGTGTTACCTAAAAATGGATACCAGGGCAGATATTCCCACGGAGAATGGCAATCCCAGATTCATTAAACAAACTTATGGTTCACCAATGGAAAGGTGTGAGGATTGGATTCATTACGATATTGGGGTTAACAGACATATACAAACACAGGTGAAATATATAATCACCAAAGGCCTACGGAATACCAAGAGAGGACTACTCAACATTCTGTCATAAGGTACATGGGAAAAGGATCCCAGGAAGAACAGACATATGTATATGTGTAAAAGAAACACATCTTGCACACCTACAACAAGCCAAACGTTGTCATCAAACTTGCTGTAATAAAAAATAAAAAAATAAATTAAAAACATGAACAAGAAGTAGTGAGACAAACTTGAGGGGCTTTCTCCTGGCACATTCCATTCTAAATTACAATCTAGAACACGACTTCCACTGAGGCTCTGCTGCCCTAGTAACCAGATTTGGTAAGCGAGAACTGCTGCCACCTTGTGGCCGTTTCACACAACAGCAGCTTTAATCCCAGCGCTAATGGTCAGTGGATATTCAAAATCATTACCGGCCTGTAAATGACACCTGCCCTGAAAACAAATCCTGGGGTCATATATCGACCAAAAAATTCAAAAGACGTCCATATTTCAAAACGACCGTTTCAAGAGGCATATTTTACGCACATTAGTGTTCTGCTTCTTTTGCTTTCTTTCTTTCTTTTTGTTAAAAAATCGGGAATGGAAAAAGGCAACCCTCAGAATGGGCGAAAATGTTCGCAAATGAATCAATGGACAAAGGTTCAATCTCCAATATATATAAACAGCTCATGCAGCTTAATATTAATAAAACAAACAACCCAATACAAAAATGGGCAGAAGATCTAAATAGATGTTTCTTCAAAGAAGGCACAGACATGGCCAAGACGCACATGAAAAGCTGCTCAACATCACTAATTATTAGAGAAATGCAAATCAAAACTACAATGAGGTGTGACCTCACACCTGTTAGAATCGGCATCTTCAGAAAATCTACAAACCGAAAATTCTGGGCAGGGTGTGGACAAAAGGAACCCTCTTCCACTATTGGTGGGAATGTAAATTGATACAGTCACTATGGAGAACAGTATGGAGGTTCCTTTAGAAAACTAAAAAGAGAATTACCATCTGATCCAGCAATCCCACTTCTGGGCATATAGCCAGAGAAAACCATAAATCGAAAAGACACATTCACCACAATGTTCATTGCAGCACTATTTACAATAGCCAGATAATGGAAGCAACCTAAATGCCCACAGACAGATGAATGGATAAAGAAGTGGTACATATATAAAATGGAATATTACTCAGCCATAAAAAGGAATGAAACTGGGTCATTTGTAGAGAAGTCGATGGATCTAGAGACTGTCATACAGAGTGAAGTAAGTCAGAAAGAGAAAAAGAAATATTGTGTATTAATGCCTATATGTGGAACCTCGAAAAATGGTTCAGATGAACTGGTTTGCAGGGCAGAAATAGAGACACAGAAGTAGAGAACACACGTATGGACACCAAGTGGGGGAAGCCATGGGGTGGTGGTGGTGGGATGAGTTGGGAGACTGGGATTGACCTGTATACATGTATATGCATAAAATAGATAACTAATAATAACCTGCTGTATAAAAAATAAATAAAATTAAATTTCAAAATTTAAAAAAATAAAATTTTAAAATAAAACAGAAAAAAGTTCTTCCATTCACACAGATGTATTTATATGAATGAATTATTTCCATGCTTATATCTATAAATACATAAAAGAGGAATAAAATCTAACTTGAACCAAAAAAGAAAAAAAAAAGTTGAACCCAACAGTTATACAGAGGAAAACCCTATCAAGGCACTAGCTCCAGCGGGAAACAATTCTGAAATTGGTCAGAGGTGGGGAATCATCTCCCATACAGCCAGCAGCACCGCCCCCCATGCAAGGAGCGTCCTCATTGCAAAGCTGGGGGACCGTGCCGAGGCCTCTGTGAGTAAATGTGAGCTGAGCCCCAGGCCAGCTGCTGCTGAACTGTTCCCACCCTTCCCAGGTAAAACACCTGAATATGTAGGAGGGCTTGAAAGCCTAGAGGAAGGGCCGTGGAGCCACACCAGTGACAGCACGCAGGCCCACTTGGTGCCTGCAGGCCAGCCAGGATGGTCCTGGCCCCGGGCACTCTTCTGGAAGCTTTCCATTTCCCTGCCTGAGATACCCCTCCTGTCCCGGCCCCCACTCCTTTTTTTCCTTCCTCACCTCAGCCCGGAGAGAAATTCCAGTGGAAGTTATGGGTGACACATCCTCTTCTTTACAGGTGGCAGCCTGGCAACTCCTGCAGAAAGTCCAGCAGAGCCCCACTCACACCGGGCCACCAACAAAGCCAGGGACCCTCACACCCTCCCACCAGCACAACCCCGAGACTGCTGACGGGGCAGAGAATATGGAGTCAGGCACAGATGCAGGGGCTATTGCTGCCTGGAGCGCTGTTTCTATTGACCTCAACCCAGGCACACCTGGGGAGGGCTTGCCCGCAGGGTCAGGCTGCCCAGGTCAGCTAATCCTCAGCCCTCAGGGAATCACATTGCAGAAAATGGACCTCGCTAAGACAGAATATTAGCCAAGGAGAAAAAGGACACAATGCCATTTGCAGCACCGTACATGAGTCTAGAGGTAATCACGTGACTTGTAGTAAGTCAGAAAGTGAAAGACACATATCGTATGATATCACTTATAGGTGTTACCTAAAAATGGATACCAGGGCAGATATTTCCACGGAGAAGGGCAATCCCAGATTCATTAAACAAACTTATGGTTCACCAATGGAAAGGTGTGAGGATTGGATTCATTACGATATTGGGGTTAACAGACATATACAAACACAGGTGAAATATATAATCACCAAAGGCCTACGGAATACCAAGAGAGGACTACTCAACATTCTGTCATAACGTACATGGGAAAAGGATCCCAGGAAGAACAGACATATGTATATGTGTAAAAGAAACACATCTTGCACACCTACAACAAGCCAAACGTTGTCATCAAACTTGCTGTAATAAAAAATAAAAAAATAAATTAAAAACATGAACAAGAAGTAGTGAGACAAACTTGAGGGGCTTTCTCCTGGCACATTCCATTCTAAATTACAATCTAGAACACGACTTCCACTGAGGCTCTGCTGCCCTAGTAACCAGATTTGGTAAGGGAGAACTGCTGCCACCTTGTGGCCGTTTCACACAACAGCAGCTTTAATCCCAGCGCTAATGGTCAGTGGATATTCAAAATCATTACCGGCCTGTAAATGACACCTGCCCTGAAAACAAATCCTGGGGTCATATATCGACCAAAAAATTCAAAAGACGTCCATATTTCAAAACGACCGTTTCAAGAGGCATATTTTACGCACATTAGTGTTCTGCTTCTTTTGCTTTCTTTCTTTCTTTTTGTTAAAAAATCGGGAATGGAAAAAGGCAACCCTCAGAATGGGCGAAAATGTTCGCAAATGAATCAATGGACAAAGGTTCAATCTCCAATATATATAAACAGCTCATGCAGCTTAATATTAATAAAACAAACAACCCAATACAAAAATGGGCAGAAGATCTAAATAGATGTTTCTTCAAAGAAGGCACAGACATGGCCAAGACGCACATGAAAAGCTGCTCAACATCACTAATTATTAGAGAAATGCAAATCAAAACTACAATGAGGTGTGACCTCACACCTGTTAGAATCGGCATCTTCAGAAAATCTACAAACCGAAAATTCTGGGCAGGGTGTGGACAAAAGGAACCCTCTTCCACTATTGGTGGGAATGTAAATTGATACAGTCACTATGGAGAACAGTATGGAGGTTCCTTTAGAAAACTAAAAAGAGAATTACCATCTGATCCAGCAATCCCACTTCTGGGCATATAGCCAGAGAAAACCATAAATCAAAAAGACACATTCACCACAATGTTCATTGCAGCACTATTTACAATAGCCAGATAATGGAAGCAACCTAAATGCCCACAGACAGATGAATGGATAAAGAAGTGGTACATATATAAAATGGAATATTACTCAGCCATAAAAAGGAATGAAACTGGGTCATTTGTAGAGAAGTCGATGGATCTAGAGACTGTCATACAGAGTGAAGTAAGTCAGAAAGAGAAAAAGAAATATTGTGTATTAATGCCTATATGTGGAACCTCGAAAAATGGTTCAGATGAACTGGTTTGCAGGGCAGAAATAGAGACACAGAAGTAGAGAACACACGTATGGACACCAAGTGGGGGAAGCCATGGGGTGGTGGTGGTGGGATGAGTTGGGAGACTGGGATTGACCTGTATACATGTATATGCATAAAATAGATAACTAATAATAACCTGCTGTATAAAAAATAAATAAAATTAAATTTCAAAATTTAAAAAAATAAAATTTTAAAATAAAACAGAAAAAAGTTCTTCCATTCACACAGATGTATTTATATGAATGAATTATTTCCATGCTTATATCTATAAATACATAAAAGAGGAATAAAATCTAACTTGAACCAAAAAAGAAAAAAAAAAGTTGAACCCAACAGTTATACAGAGGAAAACCCTATCAAGGCAGTAGCTCCAGCGGGAAACAATTCTGAAATTGGTCAGAGGTGGGGAATCATCTCCCATACAGCCAGCAGCACGGCCCCCCATGCAAGGAGCGTCCTCATTGCAAAGCTGGGGGACCGTGCCGAGGCCTCTGTGAGTAAATGTGAGCTGAGCCCCAGGCCAGCTGCTGCTGAACTGTTCCCACCCTTCCCAGGTAAAACACCTGAATATGTAGGAGGGCTTGAAAGCCTAGAGGAAGGGCCGTGGAGCCACACCAGTGACAGCACGCAGGCCCACTTGGTGCCTGCAGGCCAGCCAGGATGGTCCTGGCCCCGGGCACTCTTCTGGAAGCTTTCCATTTCCCTGCCTGAGATACCCCTCCTGTCCCGGCCCCCACTCCTTTTTTTCCTTCCTCACCTCAGCCCGGAGAGAAATTCCAGTGGAAGTTATGGGTGACACATCCTCTTCTTTACAGGTGGCAGCCTGGCAACTCCTGCAGAAAGTCCAGCACAGCCCCACTCACACCGGGCCACCAACAAAGCCAGGGACCCTCACACCCTCCCACCAGCACAACCCCGAGACTGCTGACGGGGCAGAGAATATGGAGTCAGGCACAGCTGCAGGGGCTATTGCTGCCTGGAGCGCTGTTTCTATTGACCTCAACCCAGGCACACCTGGGGAGGGCTTGCCCGCAGGGTCAGGCTGCCCAGGTCAGCTAATCCTCAGCCCTCAGGGAATCACATTGCAGAAAATGGACCTCGCTAAGACAGAATATTAGCCAAGGAGAAAAAGGACACAATGCCATTTGCAGCACCGTACATGAGTCTAGAGGTAATCACGTGACTTGTAGTAAGTCAGAAAGTGAAAGACACATATCGTATGATATCACTTATAGGTGTTACCTAAAAATGGATACCAGGGCAGATATTTCCACGGAGAAGGGCAATCCCAGATTCATTAAACAAACTTATGGTTCACCAATGGAAAGGTGTGAGGATTGGATTCATTACGATATTGGGGTTAACAGACATATACAAACACAGGTGAAATATATAATCACCAAAGGCCTACGGAATACCAAGAGAGGACTACTCAACATTCTGTCATAACGTACATGGGAAAAGGATCCCAGGAAGAACAGACATATGTATATGTGTAAAAGAAACACATCTTGCACACCTACAACAAGCCAAACGTTGTCATCAAACTTGCTGTAATAAAAAATAAAAAAATAAATTAAAAACATGAACAAGAAGTAGTGAGACAAACTTGAGGGGCTTTCTCCTGGCACATTCCATTCTAAATTACAATCTAGAACACGACTTCCACTGAGGCTCTGCTGCCCTAGTAACCAGATTTGGTAAGGGAGAACTGCTGCCACCTTGTGGCCGTTTCACACAACAGCAGCTTTAATCCCAGCGCTAATGGTCAGTGGATATTCAAAATCATTACCGGCCTGTAAATGACACGTGGCCTGAAAACAAATCCTGGGGTCATATATCGACCAAAAAATTCAAAAGACGTCCATATTTCAAAACGACCGTTTCAAGAGCCATATTTTACGCACATTAGTGTTCTGCTTCTTTTGCTTTCTTTCTTTCTTTTTGTTAAAAAATCGGGAATGGAAAAAAGCAACCCTCAGAATGGGCGAAAATGTTCGCAAACGAATCAATGGACAAAGGTTCAATCTCCAATATATATAAACAGCTCATGCAGCTTAATATTAATAAAACAAACAACCCAATACAAAAATGGGCAGAAGATCTAAATAGATGTTTCTTCAAAGAAGGCACAGACATGGCCAAGACGCACATGAAAAGCTGCTCAACATCACTAATTATTAGAGAAATGCAAATCAAAACTACAATGAGGTGTGACCTCACACCTGTTAGAATCGGCATCTTCAGAAAATCTACAAACCGAAAATTCTGGGCAGGGTGTGGACAAAAGGAACCCTCTTCCACTATTGGTGGGAATGTAAATTGATACAGTCACTATGGAGAACAGTATGGAGGTTCCTTTAGAAAACTAAAAAGAGAATTACCATCTAATCCAGCAATCCCACTTCTGGGCATATAGCCAGAGAAAACCATAAATCGAAAAGACACATTCACCACAATGTTCATTGCAGCACTATTTACAATAGCCAGATAATGGAAGCAACCTAAATGCCCACAGACAGATGAATGGATAAAGAAGTGGTACATATATAAAATGGAATATTACTCAGCCATAAAAAGGAATGAACCTGGGTCATTTGTAGAGAAGTCGATGGATCTAGAGACTGTCATACAGAGTGAAGTAAGTCAGAAAGAGAAAAAGAAATATTGTGTATTAATGCCTATATGTGGAACCTCGAAAAATGGTTCAGATGAACTGGTTTGCAGGGCAGAAATAGAGACACAGAAGTAGAGAACACACGTATGGACACCAAGTGGGGGAAGCCATGGGGTGGTGGTGGTGGGATGAGTTGGGAGACTGGGATTGACCTGTATACATGTATATGCATAAAATAGATAACTAATAATAACCTGCTGTATAAAAAAATAAATAAAATTAAATTTCAAAATTTTAAAAAATAAAAATTTAAAATAAAACAGAAAAAAGTTCTTCCATTCACACAGATGTATTTATATGAATGAATTATTTCCATGCTTATATCTATAAATACATAAAAGAGGAATAAAATCTAACTTGAACCAAAAGAGAAAAAAAAAAAACTTGAACCCAACAGTTATACAGAGGAAAACCCTATCAAGGCACTAGCTCCAGCGGGAAACAATTCTGAAATTGGTCAGAGGTGGGGAATCATCTCCCATACAGCCAGCAGCACGGCCCCCCATGCAAGGATCGTCCTCATTGCAAAGCTGGGGGACCGTGCCGAGGCTTCTGTGAGTAAATGTGAGCTGAGCCCCAGGCCAGCTGCTGCTGAACTGTTCCCACCCTTCCCAGGTAAAACACCTGAATATGTAGGAGGGCTTGAAATCCTAGAGGAAGGGCCATGGAGCCACACCAGCGACAGCACGCAGGCCCACTTGGTGCCTGCAGGCCAGCCAGGATGGTCCTGGCCCCGGGCACTCTTCTGGAAGCTTTCCATTTCCCTGCCTGAGATACCCCTCCTGTCCCGGCCCCCACTCCTTTTTTTCCTTCCTCACCTCAGCCCGGAGAGAAATTCCAGTGGAAGTTATGTGTGACACATCCTCTTCTTTACAGGTGGCAGCCTGGCAACTCCTGCAGAATGTCCAGCAGAGCCCCACTCACACCGGGCCACCAACAAAGCCAGGGACCCTCACACCCTCCCACCAGCACAGCCCCGAGACTGCTGACGGGGCAGAGAATATGGAGTCAGGCACAGCTGCAGGGGCTATTGCTGCCTGGAGCGTTGTTTCTATAGACCTCAACCCAGGCACACCTGGGGAGGGCTTGCCGGCAGGGTCAGGCTGCTCAGGTCAGCTAATCCTCAGCCCTCAGGGAATCACATTGCAGAAAATGGACCTCGCTTAGACAGAATATTAGCCAAGGAGAAAAAGGACACAATGCCATTTGCAGCACCGTACATGAGTCTAGAGGTAATCACGTGACTTGTAGTAAGTCAGAAAGTGAAAGACACATATCGTATGATATCACTTATCGGTGTTACCTAAAAATGGATACCAGGGCAGATATTTCCACGGAGAAGGGCAATCCCAGATTCATTAAACAAACTTATGGTTCACCAATGGAAAGGTGTGAGGATTGGATTCATTACGATATTGGGGTTAACAGACATATACAAACACAGGTGAAATATATAATCACCAAAGGCCTACGGAATACCAAGAGAGGACTACTCAACATTCTGTCATAAGGTACATGGGAAAAGGATCCCAGGAAGAACAGACATATGTATATGTGTAAAAGAAACACATCTTGCACACCTACAACAAGCCAAACGTTGTCATCAAACTTGCTGTAATAAAAAATAAAAGAAATAAATTAAAAACATGAACAAGAAGTAGTGAGACAAACTTGAGGGGCTTTCTCCTGGCACATTCCATTCTAAATTACAATCTAGAACACGACTTCCATTGAGGCTCTGCTGCCCTAGTAACCAGATTTGGTAAGGGAGAACTGCTGCCACCTTGTGGCCGTTTCACACAACAGCAGCTTTAATCCCAGCGCTAATGGTCTGTGGATATTCAAAATCATTACCGGCCTGTAAATGACACCTGCCCTGAAAACAAATCCTGGGGTCATATATCGACCAAAAAATTCAAAAGACGTCCATATTTCAAAACGACAGTTTCAAGAGGCATATTTTACGCACATTAGTGTTCTGCTTCTTTTGCTTTCTTTCTTTCTTTTTGTTAAAAAATCGGGAATGGAAAAAAGCAACCCTCAGAATGGGCGAAAATGTTCGCAAACGAATCAATGGACAAAGGTTCAATCTCCAATATATATAAACAGCTCATGCAGCTTAATATTAATAAAACAAACAACCCAATACAAAAATGGGCAGAAGATCTAAATAGATGTTTCTTCAAAGAAGGCACAGACATGGCCAAGACGCACATGAAAAGCTGCTCAACATCACTAATTATTAGAGAAATGCAAATCAAAACTACAATGAGGTATGACCTCACACCTGTTAGAATCGGCATCTTCAGAAAATCTACAAACCGAAAATTCTGGGCAGGGTGTGGACAAAAGGAACCCTCTTCCACTATTGGTGGGAATGTAAATTGATACAGTCACTATGGAGAACAGTATGGAGGTTCCTTTAGAAAACTAAAAAGAGAATTACCATCTGATCCAGCAATCCCACTTCTGGGCATATAGCCAGAGAAAACCATAAATCAAAAAGACACATTCACCACAATGTTCATTGCAGCACTATTTACAATAGCCAGATAATGGAAGCAACCTAAATGCCCACAGACAGATGAATGGATAAAGAAGTGGTACATATATAAAATGGAATATTACTCAGCCATAAAAAGGAATGAAACTGGGTCATTTGTAGAGAAGTCGATGGATCTAGAGACTGTCATACAGAGTGAAGTAAGTCAGAAAGAGAAAAAGAAATATTGTGTATTAATGCCTATATGTGGAACCTCGAACAATGGTTCAGATGAACTGGTTTGCAGGGCAGAAATAGAGACACAGAAGTAGAGAACACATGTATGGACACCTAGTGGGGGAAGCCATGGGGTGGTGGTGGTGGGATGAGTTGGGAGACTGGGATTGACCTGTATACATGTATATGCATAAAATAGATAACTAATAATAACCTGCTGTATAAAAAAATAAATAAAATTAAATTTCAAAATTTTAAAAAATAAAATTGAAAAATAAAACAGAAAAAAGTTCTTCCATTCACACAGATGTATTTATATGAATGAATTATTTCCATGCTTATATCTATAAATACATAAAAGAGGAATAAAATCTAACTTGAACCAAAAAAGAAAAAAAAAAGTTGAACCCAACAGTTATACAGAGGAAAACCCTATCAAGGCACTAGCTCCAGCGGGAAACAATTCTGAAATTGGTCAGAGGTGGGGAATCATCTCCCATACAGCCAGCAGCACCGCCCCCCATGCAAGGAGCGTCCTCACTGCAAAGCTGGGGGACCGTGCCGAGGCCTCTGTGAGTAAATGTGAGCTGAGCCCCAGGCCAGCTGCTGCTGAACTGTTCCCACCCTTCCCAGGTAAAACACCTGAATATGTAGGAGGGCTTGAAATCCTAGAGGAAGGGCCATGGAGCCACACCAGCGACAGCACGCAGGCCCACTTGGTGCCTGCAGGCCAGCCAGGATGGTCCTGGCCCCGGGCACTCTTCTGGAAGCTTTCCATTTCCCTGCCGGAGATACCCCTCCTGTCCCGGCCCCCACTCCTTTTTTTCCTTCCTCACCTCAGCCCGGAGAGAAATTCCAGTGGAAGTTATGGGTGACACATCCTCTTCTTTACAGGTGGCAGCCTGGCAACTCCTGCAGAAAGTCCAGCACAGCCCCACTCACACCGGGCCACCAACAAAGCCAGGGACCCTCACACCCTCCCACCAGCACAGCCCCGAGACTGCTGACGGGGCAGAGAATATGGAGTCAGGCACAGCTGCAGGGGCTATTGCTGCCTGGAGCGCTGTTTCTATTGACCTCAACCCAGGCACACCTGGGGAGGGCCGGCCGGCAGGGTCAGGCTGCCCAGGTCAGCTAATCCTCAGCCCTCAGGGAATCACATTGCAGAAAATGGACCTCGCTAAGACAGAATATTAGCCAAGGAAAAAAAGGACACAATGCCATTTGCAGCACCGTACATGAGTCTAGAGGTAATCACGTGACTTGTAGTAAGTCAGAAAGTGAAAGACACATATCGTATGATATCAGTTATAGGTGTTACCTAAAAATGGATACCAGGGCAGATATTTCCACGGAGAAGGGCAATCCCAGATTCATTACAGAAACTTATGGTTCACCAATGGAAAGGTGTGAGGATTGGATTCGTTACGATATTGGGGTTAACAGACATATACAAACACAGGTGAAATATATAATCACCAAAGGCCTACGGAATACCAAGAGAGGACTACTCAACATTCTGTCATAAGGTACATGGGAAAAGGATCCCAGGAAGAACAGACATATGTATATGTGTAAAAGAAACACATCTTGCACACCTACAACAAGCCAAACGTTGTCATCAAACTTGCTGTAATAAAAAATAAAAGAAATAAATTAAAAACATGAACAAGAAGTAGTGAGACAAACTTGAGGGGCTTTCTCCTGGCACATTCCATTCTAAATTACAATCTAGAACACGACTTCCATTGAGGCTCTGCTGCCCTAGTAACCAGATTTGGTAAGGGAGAACTGCTGCCACCTTGTGGCCGTTTCACACAACAGCAGCTTTAATCCCAGCGCTAATGGTCAGTGGATATTCAAAATCATTACCGGCCTGTAAATGACACGTGGCCTGAAAACAAATCCTGGGGTCATATATCGACCAAAAAATTCAAAAGACGTCCATATTTCAAAACGACCGTTTCAAGAGCCATATTTTACGCACATTAGTGTTCTGCTTCTTTTGCTTTCTTTCTTTCTTTTTGTTAAAAAATCGGGAATGGAAAAAAGCAACCCTCAGAATGGGCGAAAATGTTCGCAAACGAATCAATGGACAAAGGTTCAATCTCCAATATATATAAACAGCTCATGCAGCTTAATATTAATAAAACAAACAACCCAATACAAAAATGGGCAGAAGATCTAAATAGATGTTTCTTCAAAGAAGGCACAGACATGGCCAAGACGCACATGAAAAGCTGCTCAACATCACTAATTATTAGAGAAATGCAAATCAAAACTACAATGAGGTGTGACCTCACACCTGTTAGAATCGGCATCTTCAGAAAATCTACAAACCGAAAATTCTGGGCAGGGTGTGGACAAAAGGAACCCTCTTCCACTATTGGTGGGAATGTAAATTGATACAGTCACTATGGAGAACAGTATGGAGGTTCCTTTAGAAAACTAAAAAGAGAATTACCATCTGATCCAGCAATCCCACTTCTGGGCATATAGCCAGAGAAAACCATAAATCGAAAAGACACATTCACCACAATGTTCATTGCAGCACTATTTACAATAGCCAGATAATGGAAGCAACCTAAATGCCCACAGACAGATGAATGGATAAAGAAGTGGTACATATATAAAATGGAATATTACTCAGCCATAAAAAGGAATGAACCTGGGTCATTTGTAGAGAAGTCGATGGATCTAGAGACTGTCATACAGAGTGAAGTAAGTCAGAAAGAGAAAAAGAAATATTGTGTATTAATGCCTATATGTGGAACCTCGAAAAATGGTTCAGATGAACTGGTTTGCAGGGCAGAAATAGAGACACAGAAGTAGAGAACACACGTATGGACACCAAGTGGGGGAAGCCATGGGGTGGTGGTGGTGGGATGAGTTGGGAGACTGGGATTGACCTGTATACATGTATATGCATAAAATAGATAACTAATAATAACCTGCTGTATAAAAAAATAAATAAAATTAAATTTCAAAATTTTAAAAAATAAAAATTTAAAATAAAACAGAAAAAAGTTCTTCCATTCACACAGATGTATTTATATGAATGAATTATTTCCATGCTTATATCTATAAATACATAAAAGAGGAATAAAATCTAACTTGAACCAAAAGAGAAAAAAAAAAAACTTGAACCCAACAGTTATACAGAGGAAAACCCTATCAAGGCACTAGCTCCAGCGGGAAACAATTCTGAAATTGGTCAGAGGTGGGGAATCATCTCCCATACAGCCAGCAGCACGGCCCCCCATGCAAGGATCGTCCTCATTGCAAAGCTGGGGGACCGTGCCGAGGCTTCTGTGAGTAAATGTGAGCTGAGCCCCAGGCCAGCTGCTGCTGAACTGTTCCCACCCTTCCCAGGTAAAACACCTGAATATGTAGGAGGGCTTGAAAGCCTAGAGGAAGGGCCATGGAGCCACACCAGCGACAGCACGCAGGCCCACTTGGTGCCTGCAGGCCAGCCAGGATGGTCCTGGCCCCGGGCACTCTTCTGGAAGCTTTCCATTTCCCTGCCTGAGATACCCCTCCTGTCCCGGCCCCCACTCCTTTTTTTCCTTCCTCACCTCAGCCCGGAGAGAAATTCCAGTGGAAGTTATGTGTGACACATCCTCTTCTTTACAGGTGGCAGCCTGGCAACTCCTGCAGAATGTCCAGCAGAGCCCCACTCACACCGGGCCACCAACAAAGCCAGGGACCCTCACACCCTCCCACCAGCACAGCCCCGAGACTGCTGACGGGGCAGAGAATATGGAGTCAGGCACAGCTGCAGGGGCTATTGCTGCCTGGAGCGTTGTTTCTATAGACCTCAACCCAGGCACACCTGGGGAGGGCTTGCCGGCAGGGTCAGGCTGCTCAGGTCAGCTAATCCTCAGCCCTCAGGGAATCACATTGCAGAAAATGGACCTCGCTTAGACAGAATATTAGCCAAGGAAAAAAAGGACACAATGCCATTTGCAGCACCGTACATGAGTCTAGAGGTAATCACGTGACTTGTAGTAAGTCAGAAAGTGAAAGACACATATCGTATGATATCACTTATCGGTGTTACCTAAAAATTGATACCAGGGCAGATATTTCCACGGAGAAGGGCAATCCCAGATTCATTAAACAAACTTATGGTTCACCAATGGAAAGGTGTGAGGATTGGATTCATTACGATATTGGGGTTAACAGACATATACAAACACAGGTGAAATATATAATCACCAAAGGCCTACGGAATACCAAGAGAGGACTACTCAACATTCTGTCATAAGGTACATGGGAAAAGGATCCCAGGAAGAACAGACATATGTATATGTGTAAAAGAAACACATCTTGCACACCTACAACAAGCCAAACGTTGTCATCAAACTTGCTGTAATAAAAAATAAAAGAAATAAATTAAAAACATGAACAAGAAGTAGTGAGACAAACTTGAGGGGCTTTCTCCTGGCACATTCCATTCTAAATTACAATCTAGAACACGACTTCCATTGAGGCTCTGCTGCCCTAGTAACCAGATTTGGTAAGGGAGAACTGCTGCCACCTTGTGGCCGTTTCACACAACAGCAGCTTTAATCCCAGCGCTAATGGTCTGTGGATATTCAAAATCATTACCGGCCTGTAAATGACACCTGCCCTGAAAACAAATCCTGGGGTCATATATCGACCAAAAAATTCAAAAGACGTCCATATTTCAAAACGACAGTTTCAAGAGGCATATTTTACGCACATTAGTGTTCTGCTTCTTTTGCTTTCTTTCTTTCTTTTTGTTAAAAAATCGGGAATGGAAAAAAGCAACCCTCAGAATGGGCGAAAATGTTCGCAAACGAATCAATGGACAAAGGTTCAATCTCCAATATATATAAACAGCTCATGCAGCTTAATATTAATAAAACAAACAACCCAATACAAAAATGGGCAGAAGATCTAAATAGATGTTTCTTCAAAGAAGGCACAGACATGGCCAAGACGCACATGAAAAGCTGCTCAACATCACTAATTATTAGAGAAATGCAAATCAAAACTACAATGAGGTATGACCTCACACCTGTTAGAATCGGCATCTTCAGAAAATCTACAAACCGAAAATTCTGGGCAGGGTGTGGACAAAAGGAACCCTCTTCCACTATTGGTGGGAATGTAAATTGATACAGTCACTATGGAGAACAGTATGGAGGTTCCTTTAGAAAACTAAAAAGAGAATTACCATCTGATCCAGCAATCCCACTTCTGGGCATATAGCCAGAGAAAACCATAAATCAAAAAGACACATTCACCACAATGTTCATTGCAGCACTATTTACAATAGCCAGATAATGGAAGCAACCTAAATGCCCACAGACAGATGAATGGATAAAGAAGTGGTACATATATAAAATGGAATATTACTCAGCCATAAAAAGGAATGAAACTGGGTCATTTGTAGAGAAGTCGATGGATCTAGAGACTGTCATACAGAGTGAAGTAAGTCAGAAAGAGAAAAAGAAATATTGTGTATTAATGCCTATATGTGGAACCTCGAACAATGGTTCAGATGAACTGGTTTGCAGGGCAGAAATAGAGACACAGAAGTAGAGAACACATGTATGGACACCTAGTGGGGGAAGCCATGGGGTGGTGGTGGTGGGATGAGTTGGGAGACTGGGATTGACCTGTATACATGTATATGCATAAAATAGATAACTAATAATAACCTGCTGTATAAAAAAATAAATAAAATTAAATTTCAAAATTTTAAAAAATAAAATTGAAAAATAAAACAGAAAAAAGTTCTTCCATTCACACAGATGTATTTATATGAATGAATTATTTCCATGCTTATATCTATAAATACATAAAAGAGGAATAAAATCTAACTTGAACCAAAAAAGAAAAAAAAAAGTTGAACCCAACAGTTATACAGAGGAAAACCCTATCAAGGCACTAGCTCCAGCGGGAAACAATTCTGAAATTGGTCAGAGGTGGGGAATCATCTCCCATACAGCCAGCAGCACCGCCCCCCATGCAAGGAGCGTCCTCACTGCAAAGCTGGGGGACCGTGCCGAGGCCTCTGTGAGTAAATGTGAGCTGAGCCCCAGGCCAGCTGCTGCTGAACTGTTCCCACCCTTCCCAGGTAAAACACCTGAATATGTAGGAGGGCTTGAAATCCTAGAGGAAGGGCCATGGAGCCACACCAGCGACAGCACGCAGGCCCACTTGGTGCCTGCAGGCCAGCCAGGATGGTCCTGGCCCCGGGCACTCTTCTGGAAGCTTTCCATTTCCCTGCCGGAGATACCCCTCCTGTCCCGGCCCCCACTCCTTTTTTTCCTTCCTCACCTCAGCCCGGAGAGAAATTCCAGTGGAAGTTATGGGTGACACATCCTCTTCTTTACAGGTGGCAGCCTGGCAACTCCTGCAGAAAGTCCAGCACAGCCCCACTCACACCGGGCCACCAACAAAGCCAGGGACCCTCACACCCTCCCACCAGCACAGCCCCGAGACTGCTGACGGGGCAGAGAATATGGAGTCAGGCACAGCTGCAGGGGCTATTGCTGCCTGGAGCGCTGTTTCTATTGACCTCAACCCAGGCACACCTGGGGAGGGCCGGCCGGCAGGGTCAGGCTGCCCAGGTCAGCTAATCCTCAGCCCTCAGGGAATCACATTGCAGAAAATGGACCTCGCTAAGACAGAATATTAGCCAAGGAAAAAAAGGACACAATGCCATTTGCAGCACCGTACATGAGTCTAGAGGTAATCACGTGACTTGTAGTAAGTCAGAAAGTGAAAGACACATATCGTATGATATCAGTTATAGGTGTTACCTAAAAATGGATACCAGGGCAGATATTTCCACGGAGAAGGGCAATCCCAGATTCATTACAGAAACTTATGGTTCACCAATGGAAAGGTGTGAGGATTGGATTCGTTACGATATTGGGGTTAACAGACATATACAAACACAGGTGAAATATATAATCACCAAAGGCCTACGGAATACCAAGAGAGGACTACTCAACATTCTGTCATAAGGTACATGGGAAAAGGATCCCAGGAAGAACAGACATATGTATATGTGTAAAAGAAACACATCTTGCACACCTACAACAAGCCAAACGTTGTCATCAAACTTGCTGTAATAAAAAATAAAAGAAATAAATTAAAAACATGAACAAGAAGTAGTGAGACAAACTTGAGGGGCTTTCTCCTGGCACATTCCATTCTAAATTACAATCTAGAACACGACTTCCATTGAGGCTCTGCTGCCCTAGTAACCAGATTTGGTAAGGGAGAACTGCTGCCACCTTGTGGCCGTTTCACACAACAGCAGCTTTAATCCCAGCGCTAATGGTCAGTGGATATTCAAAATCATTACCGGCCTGTAAATGACACCTGCCCTGAAAACAAATCCTGGGGTCATATATCGACCAAAAAATTCAAAAGACGTCCATATTTCAAAACGACCGTTTCAAGAGGCATATTTTACGCACATTAGTGTTCTGCTTCTTTTGCTTTCTTTCTTTCTTTTTGTTAAAAAATCGGGAATGGAAAAAAGCAACCCTCAGAATGGGCGAAAATGTTCGCAAACGAATCAATGGACAAAGGTTCAATCTCCAATATATATAAACAGCTCATGCAGCTTAATATTAATAAAACAAACAACCCAATACAAAAATGGGCAGAAGATCTAAATAGATGTTTCTTCAAAGAAGGCACAGACATGGCCAAGACGCACATGAAAAGCTGCTCAACATCACTAATTATTAGAGAAATGCAAATCAAAACTACAATGAGGTGTGACCTCACACCTGTTAGAATCGGCATCTTCAGAAAATCTACAAACCGAAAATTCTGGGCAGGGTGTGGACAAAAGGAACCCTCTTCCACTATTGGTGGGAATGTAAATTGATACAGTCACTATGGAGAACAGTATGGAGGTTCCTTTAGAAAACTAAAAAGAGAATTACCATCTGATCCAGCAATCCCACTTCTGGGCATATAGCCAGAGAAAACCATAAATCAAAAAGACACATTCACCACAATGTTCATTGCAGCACTATTTACAATAGCCAGATAATGGAAGCAACCTAAATGCCCACAGACAGATGAATGGATAAAGATGTGGTACATATATAAAATGGAATATTACTCAGCCATAAAAAGGAATGAAACTGGGTCATTTGTAGAGAAGTCGATGGATCTAGAGACTGTCATACAGAGTGAAGTAAGTCAGAAAGAGAAAAAGAAATATTGTGTATTAATGCCTATATGTGGAACCTCGAACAATGGTTCAGATGAACTGGTTTGCAGGGCAGAAATAGAGACACAGAAGTAGAGAACACATGTATGGACACCTAGTGGGGGAAGCCATGGGGTGGTGGTGGTGGGATGAGTTGGGAGACTGGGATTGACCTGTATACATGTATATGCATAAAATAGATAACTAATAATAACCTGCTGTATAAAAAAATAAATAAAATTAAATTTCAAAATTTTAAAAAATAAAATTGAAAAATAAAACAGAATAAAGTTCTTCCATTCACACAGATGTATTTATATGAATGAATTATTTCCATGCTTATATCTATAAATACATAAAAGAGGAATAAAATCTAACTTGAACCAAAAAAGAAAAAAAAAAAAAACTTGAACCCAACAGTTATACAGAGGAAAACGCTATCAAGGCACTAGCTCCAGCGGGAAACAATTCTGAAATTGGTCAGAGGTGGGGAATCATCTCCCATACAGCCAGCAGCACCGCCCCCCATGCAAGGAGCATTCTCATTGCAAAGCTGGGGGACCGTGCCGAGGCCTCTGTGAGTAAACGCGAGCTGAGCCCCAGGCCAGCTGCTGCTGAACTGTTCCCACCCTTCCCAGGTAAAACACCTGAATATGTACGAGGGCTTGAAAGCCTAGAAGAAGGGCCATGGAGCCACACCAGTGACAGCACACAGGCCCACTTGGTGCCTGCAGGCCAGCAGTTTGGTCCTGGCCCCGGGCACTCTTCTGGAAGCTTTCCATTTCCCTGCCTGAGATACCCCTCCTGTCCCGGCCCCCACTCCTTTTTTTCCTTCCTCACCTCAGCCCGGAGAGAAATTCCAGTGGAAGTTATGGGTGACACATCCTCTTCTTTACAGGTGGCAGCCTGGCAACTCCTGCAGAAAGTCCAGCACAGCCCCACTCACACCGGGCCACCAACAAAGCCAGGGACCCTCACACCCTCCCACCAGCACAACCCCGAGACTGCTGACGGGGCAGAGAATATGGAGTCAGGCACAGCTGCAGGGGCTATTGCTGCCTGGAGCGCTGTTTCTATTGACCTCAACCCAGGCACACCTGGGGAGGGCTTGCCGGCAGGGTCAGGCTGCCCAGGTCAGCTAATCCTCAGCCCTCAGGGAATCACATTGCAGAAAATGGACCTCGCTAAGACAGAATATTAGCCAAGGAGAAAAAGGACACAATGCCATTTGCAGCACCGTACATGAGTCTAGAGGTAATCACGTGACTTGTAGTAAGTCAGAAAGTGAAAGACACATATCGTATGATATCACTTATAGGTGTTACCTAAAAATGGATACCAGGGCAGATATTCCCACGGAGAAGGGCAATCCCAGATTCATTAAACAAACTTATGGTTCACCAATGGAAAGGTGTGAGGATTGGATTCATTACGATATTGGGGTTAACAGACATATACAAACACAGGTGAAATATATAATCACCAAAGGCCTACGGAATACCAAGAGAGGACTACTCAACATTCTGTCATAACGTACATGGGAAAAGGATCCCAGGAAGAACAGACATATGTATATGTGTAAAAGAAACACATCTTGCACACCTACAACAAGCCAAACGTTGTCATCAAACTTGCTGTAATAAAAAATAAAAAAATAAATTAAAAACATGAACAAGAAGTAGTGAGACAAACTTGAGGGGCTTTCTCCTGGCACATTCCATTCTAAATTACAATCTAGAACACGACTTCCACTGAGGCTCTGCTGCCCTAGTAACCAGATTTGGTAAGCGAGAACTGCTGCCACCTTGTGGCCGTTTCACACAACAGCAGCTTTAATCCCAGCGCTAATGGTCAGTGGATATTCAAAATCATTACCGGCCTGTAAATGACACCTGCCCTGAAAACAAATCCTGGGGTCATATATCGACCAAAAAATTCAAAAGACGTCCATATTTCAAAACGACCGTTTCAAGAGGCATATTTTACGCACATTAGTGTTCTGCTTCTTTTGCTTTCTTTCTTTCTTTTTGTTAAAAAATCGGGAATGGAAAAAGGCAACCCTCAGAATGGGCGAAAATGTTCGCAAATGAATCAATGGACAAAGGTTCAATCTCCAATATATATAAACAGCTCATGCAGCTTAATATTAATAAAACAAACAACCCAATACAAAAATGGGCAGAAGATCTAAATAGATGTTTCTTCAAAGAAGGCACAGACATGGCCAAGACGCACATGAAAAGCTGCTCAACATCACTAATTATTAGAGAAATGCAAATCAAAACTACAATGAGGTGTGACCTCACACCTGTTAGAATCGGCATCTTCAGAAAATCTACAAACCGAAAATTCTGGGCAGGGTGTGGACAAAAGGAACCCTCTTCCACTATTGGTGGGAATGTAAATTGATACAGTCACTATGGAGAACAGTATGGAGGTTCCTTTAGAAAACTAAAAAGAGAATTACCATCTGATCCAGCAATCCCACTTCTGGGCATATAGCCAGAGAAAACCATAAATCAAAAAGACACATTCACCACAATGTTCATTGCAGCACTATTTACAATAGCCAGATAATGGAAGCAACCTAAATGCCCACAGACAGATGAATGGATAAAGAAGTGGTACATATATAAAATGGAATATTACTCAGCCATAAAAAGGAATGAAACTGGGTCATTTGTAGAGAAGTCGATGGATCTAGAGACTGTCATACAGAGTGAAGTAAGTCAGAAAGAGAAAAAGAAATATTGTGTATTAATGCCTATATGTGGAACCTCGAAAAATGGTTCAGATGAACTGGTTTGCAGGGCAGAAATAGAGACACAGAAGTAGAGAACACACGTATGGACACCAAGTGGGGGAAGCCATGGGGTGGTGGTGGTGGGATGAGTTGGGAGACTGGGATTGACCTGTATACATGTATATGCATAAAATAGATAACTAATAATAACCTGCTGTATAAAAAATAAATAAAATTAAATTTCAAAATTTAAAAAAATAAAATTTTAAAATAAAACAGAAAAAAGTTCTTCCATTCACACAGATGTATTTATATGAATGAATTATTTCCATGCTTATATCTATAAATACATAAAAGAGGAATAAAATCTAACTTGAACCAAAAAAGAAAAAAAAAAGTTGAACCCAACAGTTATACAGAGGAAAACCCTATCAAGGCAGTAGCTCCAGCGGGAAACAATTCTGAAATTGGTCAGAGGTGGGGAATCATCTCCCATACAGCCAGCAGCACGGCCCCCCATGCAAGGAGCGTCCTCATTGCAAAGCTGGGGGACCGTGCCGAGGCCTCTGTGAGTAAATGTGAGCTGAGCCCCAGGCCAGCTGCTGCTGAACTGTTCCCACCCTTCCCAGGTAAAACACCTGAATATGTAGGAGGGCTTGAAAGCCTAGAGGAAGGGCCGTGGAGCCACACCAGTGACAGCACGCAGGCCCACTTGGTGCCTGCAGGCCAGCCAGGATGGTCCTGGCCCCGGGCACTCTTCTGGAAGCTTTCCATTTCCCTGCCTGAGATACCCCTCCTGTCCCGGCCCCCACTCCTTTTTTTCCTTCCTCACCTCAGCCCGGAGAGAAATTCCAGTGGAAGTTATGGGTGACACATCCTCTTCTTTACAGGTGGCAGCCTGGCAACTCCTGCCGAAAGTCCAGCACAGCCCCACTCACACCGGGCCACCAACAAAGCCAGGGACCCTCACACCCTCCCACCAGCACAACCCCGAGACTGCTGACGGGGCAGAGAATATGGAGTCAGGCACAGATGCAGGGGCTATTGCTGCCTGGAGCGCTGTTTCTATTGACCTCAACCCAGGCACACCTGGGGAGGGCTTGCCCGCAGGGTCAGGCTGCCCAGGTCAGCTAATCCTCAGCCCTCAGGGAATCACATTGCAGAAAATGGACCTCGCTAAGACAGAATATTAGCCAAGGAGAAAAAGGACACAATGCCATTTGCAGCACCGTACATGAGTCTAGAGGTAATCACGTGACTTGTAGTAAGTCAGAAAGTGAAAGACACATATCGTATGATATCACTTATAGGTGTTACCTAAAAATGGATACCAGGGCAGATATTTCCACGGAGAAGGGCAATCCCAGATTCATTAAACAAACTTATGGTTCACCAATGGAAAGGTGTGAGGATTGGATTCATTACGATATTGGGGTTAACAGACATATACAAACACAGGTGAAATATATAATCACCAAAGGCCTACGGAATACCAAGAGAGGACTACTCAACATTCTGTCATAACGTACATGGGAAAAGGATCCCAGGAAGAACAGACATATGTATATGTGTAAAAGAAACACATCTTGCACACCTACAACAAGCCAAACGTTGTCATCAAACTTGCTGTAATAAAAAATAAAAAAATAAATTAAAAACATGAACAAGAAGTAGTGAGACAAACTTGAGGGGCTTTCTCCTGGCACATTCCATTCTAAATTACAATCTAGAACACGACTTCCACTGAGGCTCTGCTGCCCTAGTAACCAGATTTGGTAAGGGAGAACTGCTGCCACCTTGTGGCCGTTTCACACAACAGCAGCTTTAATCCCAGCGCTAATGGTCAGTGGATATTCAAAATCATTACCGGCCTGTAAATGACACGTGGCCTGAAAACAAATCCTGGGGTCATATATCGACCAAAAAATTCAAAAGACGTCCATATTTCAAAACGACCGTTTCAAGAGGCATATTTTACGCACATTAGTGTTCTGCTTCTTTTGCTTTCTTTCTTTCTTTTTGTTAAAAAATCGGGAATGGAAAAAAGCAACCCTCAGAATGGGCGAAAATGTTCGCAAACGAATCAATGGACAAAGGTTCAATCTCCAATATATATAAACAGCTCATGCAGCTTAATATTAATAAAACAAACAACCCAATACAAAAATGGGCAGAAGATCTAAATAGATGTTTCTTCAAAGAAGGCACAGACATGGCCAAGACGCACATGAAAAGCTGCTCAACATCACTAATTATTAGAGAAATGCAAATCAAAACTACAATGAGGTGTGACCTCACACCTGTTAGAATCGGCATCTTCAGAAAATCTACAAACCGAAAATTCTGGGCAGGGTGTGGACAAAAGGAACCCTCTTCCACTATTGGTGGGAATGTAAATTGATACAGTCACTATGGAGAACAGTATGGAGGTTCCTTTAGAAAACTAAAAAGAGAATTACCATCTGATCCAGCAATCCCACTTCTGGGCATATAGCCAGAGAAAACCATAAATCAAAAAGACACATTCACCACAATGTTCATTGCAGCACTATTTACAATAGCCAGATAATGGAAGCAACCTAAATGCCCACAGACAGATGAATGGATAAAGAAGTGGTACATATATAAAATGGAATATTACTCAGCCATAAAAAGGAATGAAACTGGGTCATTTGTAGAGAAGTCGATGGATCTAGAGACTGTCATACAGAGTGAAGTAAGTCAGAAAGAGAAAAAGAAATATTGTGTATTAATGCCTATATGTGGAACCTCGAACAATGGTTCAGATGAACTGGTTTGCAGGGCAGAAATAGAGACACAGAAGTAGAGAACACATGTATGGACACCTAGTGGGGGAAGCCATGGGGTGGTGGTGGTGGGATGAGTTGGGAGACTGGGATTGACCTGTATACATGTATATGCATAAAATAGATAACTAATAATAACCTGCTGTATAAAAAAATAAATAAAATTAAATTTCAAAATTTTAAAAAATAAAATTGAAAAATAAAACAGAAAAAAGTTCTTCCATTCACACAGATGTATTTATATGAATGAATTATTTCCATGCTTATATCTATAAATACATAAAAGAGGAATAAAATCTAACTTGAACCAAAAAAGAAAAAAAAAAGTTGAACCCAACAGTTATACAGAGGAAAACCCTATCAAGGCACTAGCTCCAGCGGGAAACAATTCTGAAATTGGTCAGAGGTGGGGAATCATCTCCCATACAGCCAGCAGCACCGCCCCCCATGCAAGGAGCGTCCTCACTGCAAAGCTGGGGGACCGTGCCGAGGCCTCTGTGAGTAAATGTGAGCTGAGCCCCAGGCCAGCTGCTGCTGAACTGTTCCCACCCTTCCCAGGTAAAACACCTGAATATGTAGGAGGGCTTGAAATCCTAGAGGAAGGGCCATGGAGCCACACCAGCGACAGCACGCAGGCCCACTTGGTGCCTGCAGGCCAGCCAGGATGGTCCTGGCCCCGGGCACTCTTCTGGAAGCTTTCCATTTCCCTGCCGGAGATACCCCTCCTGTCCCGGCCCCCACTCCTTTTTTTCCTTCCTCACCTCAGCCCGGAGAGAAATTCCAGTGGAAGTTATGGGTGACACATCCTCTTCTTTACAGGTGGCAGCCTGGCAACTCCTGCAGAAAGTCCAGCACAGCCCCACTCACACCGGGCCACCAACAAAGCCAGGGACCCTCACACCCTCCCACCAGCACAGCCCCGAGACTGCTGACGGGGCAGAGAATATGGAGTCAGGCACAGCTGCAGGGGCTATTGCTGCCTGGAGCGCTGTTTCTATTGACCTCAACCCAGGCACACCTGGGGAGGGCCGGCCGGCAGGGTCAGGCTGCCCAGGTCAGCTAATCCTCAGCCCTCAGGGAATCACATTGCAGAAAATGGACCTCGCTAAGACAGAATATTAGCCAAGGAGAAAAAGGACACAATGCCATTTGCAGCACCGTACATGAGTCTAGAGGTAATCACGTGACTTGTAGTAAGTCAGAAAGTGAAAGACACATATCGTATGATATCAGTTATAGGTGTTACCTAAAAATGGATACCAGGGCAGATATTTCCACGGAGAAGGGCAATCCCAGATTCATTACAGAAACTTATGGTTCACCAATGGAAAGGTGTGAGGATTGGATTCGTTACGATATTGGGGTTAACAGACATATACAAACACAGGTGAAATATATAATCACCAAAGGCCTACGGAATACCAAGAGAGGACTACTCAACATTCTGTCATAAGGTACATGGGAAAAGGATCCCAGGAAGAACAGACATATGTATATGTGTAAAAGAAACACATCTTGCACACCTACAACAAGCCAAACGTTGTCATCAAACTTGCTGTAATAAAAAATAAAAGAAATAAATTAAAAACATGAACAAGAAGTAGTGAGACAAACTTGAGGGGCTTTCTCCTGGCACATTCCATTCTAAATTACAATCTAGAACACGACTTCCATTGAGGCTCTGCTGCCCTAGTAACCAGATTTGGTAAGGGAGAACTGCTGCCACCTTGTGGCCGTTTCACACAACAGCAGCTTTAATCCCAGCGCTAATGGTCAGTGGATATTCAAAATCATTACCGGCCTGTAAATGACACCTGCCCTGAAAACAAATCCTGGGGTCATATATCGACCAAAAAATTCAAAAGACGTCCATATTTCAAAACGACCGTTTCAAGAGGCATATTTTACGCACATTAGTGTTCTGCTTCTTTTGCTTTCTTTCTTTCTTTTTGTTAAAAAATCGGGAATGGAAAAAAGCAACCCTCAGAATGGGCGAAAATGTTCGCAAACGAATCAATGGACAAAGGTTCAATCTCCAATATATATAAACAGCTCATGCAGCTTAATATTAATAAAACAAACAACCCAATACAAAAATGGGCAGAAGATCTAAATAGATGTTTCTTCAAAGAAGGCACAGACATGGCCAAGACGCACATGAAAAGCTGCTCAACATCACTAATTATTAGAGAAATGCAAATCAAAACTACAATGAGGTGTGACCTCACACCTGTTAGAATCGGCATCTTCAGAAAATCTACAAACCGAAAATTCTGGGCAGGGTGTGGACAAAAGGAACCCTCTTCCACTATTGGTGGGAATGTAAATTGATACAGTCACTATGGAGAACAGTATGGAGGTTCCTTTAGAAAACTAAAAAGAGAATTACCATCTGATCCAGCAATCCCACTTCTGGGCATATAGCCAGAGAAAACCATAAATCAAAAAGACACATTCACCACAATGTTCATTGCAGCACTATTTACAATAGCCAGATAATGGAAGCAACCTAAATGCCCACAGACAGATGAATGGATAAAGATGTGGTACATATATAAAATGGAATATTACTCAGCCATAAAAAGGAATGAAACTGGGTCATTTGTAGAGAAGTCGATGGATCTAGAGACTGTCATACAGAGTGAAGTAAGTCAGAAAGAGAAAAAGAAATATTGTGTATTAATGCCTATATGTGGAACCTCGAACAATGGTTCAGATGAACTGGTTTGCAGGGCAGAAATAGAGACACAGAAGTAGAGAACACATGTATGGACACCTAGTGGGGGAAGCCATGGGGTGGTGGTGGTGGGATGAGTTGGGAGACTGGGATTGACCTGTATACATGTATATGCATAAAATAGATAACTAATAATAACCTGCTGTATAAAAAAATAAATAAAATTAAATTTCAAAATTTTAAAAAATAAAATTGAAAAATAAAACAGAATAAAGTTCTTCCATTCACACAGATGTATTTATATGAATGAATTATTTCCATGCTTATATCTATAAATACATAAAAGAGGAATAAAATCTAACTTGAACCAAAAAAGAAAAAAAAAAAAAACTTGAACCCAACAGTTATACAGAGGAAAACGCTATCAAGGCACTAGCTCCAGCGGGAAACAATTCTGAAATTGGTCAGAGGTGGGGAATCATCTCCCATACAGCCAGCAGCACCGCCCCCCATGCAAGGAGCATTCTCATTGCAAAGCTGGGGGACCGTGCCGAGGCCTCTGTGAGTAAACGCGAGCTGAGCCCCAGGCCAGCTGCTGCTGAACTGTTCCCACCCTTCCCAGGTAAAACACCTGAATATGTACGAGGGCTTGAAAGCCTAGAGGAAGGGCCATGGAGCCACACCAGTGACAGCACACAGGCCCACTTGGTGCCTGCAGGCCAGCAGTTTGGTCCTGGCCCCGGGCACTCTTCTGGAAGCTTTCCATTTCCCTGCCTGAGATACCCCTCCTGTCCCGGCCCCCACTCCTTTTTTTCCTTCCTCACCTCAGCCCGGAGAGAAATTCCAGTGGAAGTTATGGGTGACACATCCTCTTCTTTACAGGTGGCAGCCTGGCAACTCCTGCAGAAAGTCCAGCACAGCCCCACTCACACCGGGCCACCAACAAAGCCAGGGACCCTCACACCCTCCCACCAGCACAACCCCGAGACTGCTGACGGGGCAGAGAATATGGAGTCAGGCACAGCTGCAGGGGCTATTGCTGCCTGGAGCGCTGTTTCTATTGACCTCAACCCAGGCACACCTGGGGAGGGCTTGCCGGCAGGGTCAGGCTGCCCAGGTCAGCTAATCCTCAGCCCTCAGGGAATCACATTGCAGAAAATGGACCTCGCTAAGACAGAATATTAGCCAAGGAGAAAAAGGACACAATGCCATTTGCAGCACCGTACATGAGTCTAGAGGTAATCACGTGACTTGTAGTAAGTCAGAAAGTGAAAGACACATATCGTATGATATCACTTATAGGTGTTACCTAAAAATGGATACCAGGGCAGATATTCCCACGGAGAATGGCAATCCCAGATTCATTAAACAAACTTATGGTTCACCAATGGAAAGGTGTGAGGATTGGATTCATTACGATATTGGGGTTAACAGACATATACAAACACAGGTGAAATATATAATCACCAAAGGCCTACGGAATACCAAGAGAGGACTACTCAACATTCTGTCATAACGTACATGGGAAAAGGATCCCAGGAAGAACAGACATATGTATATGTGTAAAAGAAACACATCTTGCACACCTACAACAAGCCAAACGTTGTCATCAAACTTGCTGTAATAAAAAATAAAAAAATAAATTAAAAACATGAACAAGAAGTAGTGAGACAAACTTGAGGGGCTTTCTCCTGGCACATTCCATTCTAAATTACAATCTAGAACACGACTTCCACTGAGGCTCTGCTGCCCTAGTAACCAGATTTGGTAAGCGAGAACTGCTGCCACCTTGTGGCCGTTTCACACAACAGCAGCTTTAATCCCAGCGCTAATGGTCAGTGGATATTCAAAATCATTACCGGCCTGTAAATGACACCTGCCCTGAAAACAAATCCTGGGGTCATATATCGACCAAAAAATTCAAAAGACGTCCATATTTCAAAACGACAGTTTCAAGAGGCATATTTTACGCACATTAGTGTTCTGCTTCTTTTGCTTTCTTTCTTTCTTTTTGTTAAAAAATCGGGAATGGAAAAAGGCAACCCTCAGAATGGGCGAAAATGTTCGCAAATGAATCAATGGACAAAGGTTCAATCTCCAATATATATAAACAGCTCATGCAGCTTAATATTAATAAAACAAACAACCCAATACAAAAATGGGCAGAAGATCTAAATAGATGTTTCTTCAAAGAAGGCACAGACATGGCCAAGACGCACATGAAAAGCTGCTCAACATCACTAATTATTAGAGAAATGCAAATCAAAACTACAATGAGGTGTGACCTCACACCTGTTAGAATCGGCATCTTCAGAAAATCTACAAACCGAAAATTCTGGGCAGGGTGTGGACAAAAGGAACCCTCTTCCACTATTGGTGGGAATGTAAATTGATACAGTCACTATGGAGAACAGTATGGAGGTTCCTTTAGAAAACTAAAAAGAGAATTACCATCTGATCCAGCAATCCCACTTCTGGGCATATAGCCAGAGAAAACCATAAATCGAAAAGACACATTCACCACAATGTTCATTGCAGCACTATTTACAATAGCCAGATAATGGAAGCAACCTAAATGCCCACAGACAGATGAATGGATAAAGAAGTGGTACATATATAAAATGGAATATTACTCAGCCATAAAAAGGAATGAAACTGGGTCATTTGTAGAGAAGTCGATGGATCTAGAGACTGTCATACAGAGTGAAGTAAGTCAGAAAGAGAAAAAGAAATATTGTGTATTAATGCCTATATGTGGAACCTCGAAAAATGGTTCAGATGAACTGGTTTGCAGGGCAGAAATAGAGACACAGAAGTAGAGAACACACGTATGGACACCAAGTGGGGGAAGCCATGGGGTGGTGGTGGTGGGATGAGTTGGGAGACTGGGATTGACCTGTATACATGTATATGCATAAAATAGATAACTAATAATAACCTGCTGTATAAAAAATAAATAAAATTAAATTTCAAAATTTAAAAAAATAAAATTTTAAAATAAAACAGAAAAAAGTTCTTCCATTCACACAGATGTATTTATATGAATGAATTATTTCCATGCTTATATCTATAAATACATAAAAGAGGAATAAAATCTAACTTGAACCAAAAAAGAAAAAAAAAAGTTGAACCCAACAGTTATACAGAGGAAAACCCTATCAAGGCACTAGCTCCAGCGGGAAACAATTCTGAAATTGGTCAGAGGTGGGGAATCATCTCCCATACAGCCAGCAGCACCGCCCCCCATGCAAGGAGCGTCCTCATTGCAAAGCTGGGGGACCGTGCCGAGGCCTCTGTGAGTAAATGTGAGCTGAGCCCCAGGCCAGCTGCTGCTGAACTGTTCCCACCCTTCCCAGGTAAAACACCTGAATATGTAGGAGGGCTTGAAAGCCTAGAGGAAGGGCCGTGGAGCCACACCAGTGACAGCACGCAGGCCCACTTGGTGCCTGCAGGCCAGCCAGGATGGTCCTGGCCCCGGGCACTCTTCTGGAAGCTTTCCATTTCCCTGCCTGAGATACCCCTCCTGTCCCGGCCCCCACTCCTTTTTTTCCTTCCTCACCTCAGCCCGGAGAGAAATTCCAGTGGAAGTTATGGGTGACACATCCTCTTCTTTACAGGTGGCAGCCTGGCAACTCCTGCAGAAAGTCCAGCAGAGCCCCACTCACACCGGGCCACCAACAAAGCCAGGGACCCTCACACCCTCCCACCAGCACAACCCCGAGACTGCTGACGGGGCAGAGAATATGGAGTCAGGCACAGCTGCAGGGGCTATTGCTGCCTGGAGCGCTGTTTCTATTGACCTCAACCCAGGCACACCTGGGGAGGGCTTGCCCGCAGGGTCAGGCTGCCCAGGTCAGCTAATCCTCAGCCCTCAGGGAATCACATTGCAGAAAATGGACCTCGCTAAGACAGAATATTAGCCAAGGAGAAAAAGGACACAATGCCATTTGCAGCACCGTACATGAGTCTAGAGGTAATCACGTGACTTGTAGTAAGTCAGAAAGTGAAAGACACATATCGTATGATATCACTTATAGGTGTTACCTAAAAATGGATACCAGGGCAGATATTTCCACGGAGAAGGGCAATCCCAGATTCATTAAACAAACTTATGGTTCACCAATGGAAAGGTGTGAGGATTGGATTCATTACGATATTGGGGTTAACAGACATATACAAACACAGGTGAAATATATAATCACCAAAGGCCTACGGAATACCAAGAGAGGACTACTCAACATTCTGTCATAACGTACATGGGAAAAGGATCCCAGGAAGAACAGACATATGTATATGTGTAAAAGAAACACATCTTGCACACCTACAACAAGCCAAACGTTGTCATCAAACTTGCTGTAATAAAAAATAAAAAAATAAATTAAAAACATGAACAAGAAGTAGTGAGACAAACTTGAGGGGCTTTCTCCTGGCACATTCCATTCTAAATTACAATCTAGAACACGACTTCCACTGAGGCTCTGCTGCCCTAGTAACCAGATTTGGTAAGGGAGAACTGCTGCCACCTTGTGGCCGTTTCACACAACAGCAGCTTTAATCCCAGCGCTAATGGTCAGTGGATATTCAAAATCATTACCGGCCTGTAAATGACACCTGCCCTGAAAACAAATCCTGGGGTCATATATCGACCAAAAAATTCAAAAGACGTCCATATTTCAAAACGACCGTTTCAAGAGGCATATTTTACGCACATTAGTGTTCTGCTTCTTTTGCTTTCTTTCTTTCTTTTTGTTAAAAAATCGGGAATGGAAAAAGGCAACCCTCAGAATGGGCGAAAATGTTCGCAAATGAATCAATGGACAAAGGTTCAATCTCCAATATATATAAACAGCTCATGCAGCTTAATATTAATAAAACAAACAACCCAATACAAAAATGGGAAGAAGATCTAAATAGATGTTTCTTCAAAGAAGGCACAGACATGGCCAAGACGCACATGAAAAGCTGCTCAACATCACTAATTATTAGAGAAATGCAAATCAAAACTACAATGAGGTGTGACCTCACACCTGTTAGAATCGGCATCTTCAGAAAATCTACAAACCGAAAATTCTGGGCAGGGTGTGGACAAAAGGAACCCTCTTCCACTATTGGTGGGAATGTAAATTGATACAGTCACTATGGAGAACAGTATGGAGGTTCCTTTAGAAAACTAAAAAGAGAATTACCATCTGATCCAGCAATCCCACTTCTGGGCATATAGCCAGAGAAAACCATAAATCAAAAAGACACATTCACCACAATGTTCATTGCAGCACTATTTACAATAGCCAGATAATGGAAGCAACCTAAATGCCCACAGACAGATGAATGGATAAAGAAGTGGTACATATATAAAATGGAATATTACTCAGCCATAAAAAGGAATGAAACTGGGTCATTTGTAGAGAAGTCGATGGATCTAGAGACTGTCATACAGAGTGAAGTAAGTCAGAAAGAGAAAAAGAAATATTGTGTATTAATGCCTATATGTGGAACCTCGAAAAATGGTTCAGATGAACTGGTTTGCAGGGCAGAAATAGAGACACAGAAGTAGAGAACACACGTATGGACACCAAGTGGGGGAAGCCATGGGGTGGTGGTGGTGGGATGAGTTGGGAGACTGGGATTGACCTGTATACATGTATATGCATAAAATAGATAACTAATAATAACCTGCTGTATAAAAAATAAATAAAATTAAATTTCAAAATTTAAAAAAATAAAATTTTAAAATAAAACAGAAAAAAGTTCTTCCATTCACACAGATGTATTTATATGAATGAATTATTTCCATGCTTATATCTATAAATACATAAAAGAGGAATAAAATCTAACTTGAACCAAAAAAGAAAAAAAAAAGTTGAACCCAACAGTTATACAGAGGAAAACCCTATCAAGGCAGTAGCTCCAGCGGGAAACAATTCTGAAATTGGTCAGAGGTGGGGAATCATCTCCCATACAGCCAGCAGCACCGCCCCCCATGCAAGGAGCGTCCTCATTGCAAAGCTGGGGGACCGTGCCGAGGCCTCTGTGAGTAAATGTGAGCTGAGCCCCAGGCCAGCTGCTGCTGAACTGTTCCCACCCTTCCCAGGTAAAACACCTGAATATGTAGGAGGGCTTGAAAGCCTAGAGGAAGGGCCGTGGAGCCACACCAGTGACAGCACGCAGGCCCACTTGGTGCCTGCAGGCCAGCCAGGATGGTCCTGGCCCCGGGCACTCTTCTGGAAGCTTTCCATTTCCCTGCCTGAGATACCCCTCCTGTCCCGGCCCCCACTCCTTTTTTTCCTTCCTCACCTCAGCCCGGAGAGAAATTCCAGTGGAAGTTATGGGTGACACATCCTCTTCTTTACAGGTGGCAGCCTGGCAACTCCTGCAGAAAGTCCAGCAGAGCCCCACTCACACCGGGCGACCAACAAAGCCAGGGACCCTCACACCCTCCCACCAGCACAACCCCGAGACTGCTGACGGGGCAGAGAATATGGAGTCAGGCACAGATGCAGGGGCTATTGCTGCCTGGAGCGCTGTTTCTATTGACCTCAACCCAGGCACACCTGGGGAGGGCTTGCCCGCAGGGTCAGGCTGCCCAGGTCAGCTAATCCTCAGCCCTCAGGGAATCACATTGCAGAAAATGGACCTCGCTAAGACAGAATATTAGCCAAGGAGAAAAAGGACACAATGCCATTTGCAGCACCGTACATGAGTCTAGAGGTAATCACGTGACTTGTAGTAAGTCAGAAAGTGAAAGACACATATCGTATGATATCACTTATAGGTGTTACCTAAAAATGGATACCAGGGCAGATATTTCCACGGAGAAGGGCAATCCCAGATTCATTAAACAAACTTATGGTTCACCAATGGAAAGGTGTGAGGATTGGATTCATTACGATATTGGGGTTAACAGACATATACAAACACAGGTGAAATATATAATCACCAAAGGCCTACGGAATACCAAGAGAGGACTACTCAACATTCTGTCATAACGTACATGGGAAAAGGATCCCAGGAAGAACAGACATATGTATATGTGTAAAAGAAACACATCTTGCACACCTACAACAAGCCAAACGTTGTCATCAAACTTGCTGTAATAAAAAATAAAAAAATAAATTAAAAACATGAACAAGAAGTAGTGAGACAAACTTGAGGGGCTCTCTCCTGGCACATTCCATTCTAAATTACAATCTAGAACACGACTTCCACTGAGGCTCTGCTGCCCTAGTAACCAGATTTGGTAAGGGAGAACTGCTGCCACCTTGTGGCCGTTTCACACAACAGCAGCTTTAATCCCAGCGCTAATGGTCAGTGGATATTCAAAATCATTACCGGCCTGTAAATGACACGTGGCCTGAAAACAAATCCTGGGGTCATATATCGACCAAAAAATTCAAAAGACGTCCATATTTCAAAACGACCGTTTCAAGAGCCATATTTTACGCACATTAGTGTTCTGCTTCTTTTGCTTTCTTTCTTTCTTTTTGTTAAAAAATCGGGAATGGAAAAAAGCAACCCTCAGAATGGGCGAAAATGTTCGCAAACGAATCAATGGACAAAGGTTCAATCTCCAATATATATAAACAGCTCATGCAGCTTAATATTAATAAAACAAACAACCCAATACAAAAATGGGCAGAAGATCTAAATAGATGTTTCTTCAAAGAAGGCACAGACATGGCCAAGACGCACATGAAAAGCTGCTCAACATCACTAATTATTAGAGAAATGCAAATCAAAACTACAATGAGGTGTGACCTCACACCTGTTAGAATCGGCATCTTCAGAAAATCTACAAACCGAAAATTCTGGGCAGGGTGTGGACAAAAGGAACCCTCTTCCACTATTGGTGGGAATGTAAATTGATACAGTCACTATGGAGAACAGTATGGAGGTTCCTTTAGAAAACTAAAAAGAGAATTACCATCTGATCCAGCAATCCCACTTCTGGGCATATAGCCAGAGAAAACCATAAATCGAAAAGACACATTCACCACAATGTTCATTGCAGCACTATTTACAATAGCCAGATAATGGAAGCAACCTAAATGCCCACAGACAGATGAATGGATAAAGAAGTGGTACATATATAAAATGGAATATTACTCAGCCATAAAAAGGAATGAAACTGGGTCATTTGTAGAGAAGTCGATGGATCTAGAGACTGTCATACAGAGTGAAGTAAGTCAGAAAGAGAAAAAGAAATATTGTGTATTAATGCCTATATGTGGAACCTCGAAAAATGGTTCAGATGAACTGGTTTGCAGGGCAGAAATAGAGACACAGAAGTAGAGAACACACGTATGGACACCAAGTGGGGGAAGCCATGGGGTGGTGGTGGTGGGATGAGTTGGGAGACTGGGATTGACCTGTATACATGTATATGCATAAAATAGATAACTAATAATAACCTGCTGTATAAAAAAATAAATAAAATTAAATTTCAAAATTTTAAAAAATAAAATTGAAAAATAAAACAGAAAAAAGTTCTTCCATTCACACAGATGTATTTATATGAATGAATTATTTCCATGCTTATATCTATAAATACATAAAAGAGGAATAAAATCTAACTTGAACCAAAAAAGAAAAAAAAAAAAAACTTGAACCCAACAGTTATACAGAGGAAAACGCTATCAAGGCACTAGCTCCAGCGGGAAACAATTCTGAAATTGGTCAGAGGTGGGGAATCATCTCCCATACAGCCAGCAGCACCGCCCCCCATGCAAGGAGCGTCCTCACTGCAAAGCTGGGGGACCGTGCCGAGGCCTCTGTGAGTAAATGTGAGCTGAGCCCCAGGCCAGCTGCTGCTGAACTGTTCCCACCCTTCCCAGGTAAAACACCTGAATATGTAGGAGGGCTTGAAATCCTAGAGGAAGGGCCGTGGAGCCACACCAGTGACAGCACGCAGGCCCACTTGGTGCCTGCAGGCCAGCCAGGATGGTCCTGGCCCCGGGCACTCTTCTGGAAGCTTTCCATTTCCCTGCCTGAGATACCCCTCCTGTCCCGGCCCCCACTCCTTTTTTTCCTTCCTCACCAAAGCCCGGAGAGTAATTCCAGTGGAAGTTATGGGTGACACATCCTCTTCTTTACAGGTGGCAGCCTGGCAACTCCTGCAGAAAGTCCAACAGAGCCCCACTCACACCGGGCCACCAACAAAGCCAGGGACCCTCACACCCTCCCACCAGCACAACCCCGAGACTGCTGACGGGGCAGAGAATATGGAGTCAGGCACAGATGCAGGGGCTATTGCTGCCTGGAGCGCTGTTTCTATTGACCTCAACCCAGGCACACCTGGGGAGGGCTTGCCCGCAGGGTCAGGCTGCCCAGGTCAGCTAATCCTCAGCCCTCAGGGAATCACATTGCAGAAAATGGACCTCGCTAAGACAGAATATTAGCCAAGGAGAAAAAGGACACAATGCCATTTGCAGCACCGTACATGAGTCTAGAGGTAATCACGTGACTTGTAGTAAGTCAGAAAGTGAAAGACACATATCGTATGATATCACTTATAGGTGTTACCTAAAAATGGATACCAGGGCAGATATTTCCACGGAGAAGGGCAATCCCAGATTCATTAAACAAACTTATGGTTCACCAATGGAAAGGTGTGAGGATTGGATTCATTACGATATTGGGGTTAACAGACATATACAAACACAGGTGAAATATATAATCACCAAAGGCCTACGGAATACCAAGAGAGGACTACTCAACATTCTGTCATAACGTACATGGGAAAAGGATCCCAGGAAGAACAGACATATGTATATGTGTAAAAGAAACACATCTTGCACACCTACAACAAGCCAAACGTTGTCATCAAACTTGCTGTAATAAAAAATAAAAAAATAAATTAAAAACATGAACAAGAAGTAGTGAGACAAACTTGAGGGGCTCTCTCCTGGCACATTCCATTCTAAATTACAATCTAGAACACGACTTCCACTGAGGCTCTGCTGCCCTAGTAACCAGATTTGGTAAGGGAGAACTGCTGCCACCTTGTGCCCGTTTCACACAACAGCAGCTTTAATCCCAGCGCTAATGGTCAGTGGATATTCAAAATCATTACCGGCCTGTAAATGACACGTGGCCTGAAAACAAATCCTGGGGTCATATATCGACCAAAAAATTCAAAAGACGTCCATATTTCAAAACGACCGTTTCAAGAGCCATATTTTACGCACATTAGTGTTCTGCTTCTTTTGCTTTCTTTCTTTCTTTTTGTTAAAAAATCGGGAATGGAAAAAGGCAACCCTCAGAATGGGCGAAAATGTTCGCAAACGAATCAATGGACAAAGGTTCAATCTCCAATATATATAAACAGCTCATGCAGCTTAATATTAATAAAACAAACAACCCAATACAAAAATGGGCAGAAGATCTAAATAGATGTTTCTTCAAAGAAGGCACAGACATGGCCAAGACGCACATGAAAAGCTGCTCAACATCACTAATTATTAGAGAAATGCAAATCAAAACTACAATGAGGTGTGACCTCACACCTGTTAGAATCGGCATCTTCAGAAAATCTACAAACCGAAAATTCTGGGCAGGGTGTGGACAAAAGGAACCCTCTTCCACTATTGGTGGGAATGTAAATTGATACAGTCACTATGGAGAACAGTATGGAGGTTCCTTTAGAAAACTAAAAAGAGAATTACCATCTGATCCAGCAATCCCACTTCTGGGCATATAGCCAGAGAAAACCATAAATCGAAAAGACACATTCACCACAATGTTCATTGCAGCACTATTTACAATAGCCAGATAATGGAAGCAACCTAAATGCCCACAGACAGATGAATGGATAAAGAAGTGGTACATATATAAAATGGAATATTACTCAGCCATAAAAAGGAATGAAACTGGGTCATTTGTAGAGAAGTCGATGGATCTAGAGACTGTCATACAGAGTGAAGTAAGTCAGAAAGAGAAAAAGAAATATTGTGTATTAATGCCTATATGTGGAACCTCGAAAAATGGTTCAGATGAACTGGTTTGCAGGGCAGAAATAGAGACACAGAAGTAGAGAACACACGTATGGACACCAAGTGGGGGAAGCCATGGGGTGGTGGTGGTGGGATGAGTTGGGAGACTGGGATTGACCTGTATACATGTATATGCATAAAATAGATAACTAATAATAACCTGCTGTATAAAAAATAAATAAAATTAAATTTCAAAATTTAAAAAAATAAAAATTTAAAATAAAACAGAAAAAAGTTCTTCCATTCACACAGATGTATTTATATGAATGAATTATTTCCATGCTTATATCTATAAATACATAAAAGAGGAATAAAATCTAACTTGAACCAAAAGAGAAAAAAAAAAAACTTGAACCCAACAGTTATACAGAGGAAAACCCTATCAAGGCACTAGCTCCAGCGGGAAACAATTCTGAAATTGGTCAGAGGTGGGGAATCATCTCCCATACAGCCAGCAGCACGGCCCCCCATGCAAGGATCGTCCTCATTGCAAAGCTGGGGGACCGTGCCGAGGCTTCTGTGAGTAAATGTGAGCTGAGCCCCAGGCCAGCTGCTGCTGAACTGTTCCCACCCTTCCCAGGTAAAACACCTGAATATGTAGGAGGGCTTGAAAGCCTAGAGGAAGGGCCATGGAGCCACACCAGCGACAGCACGCAGGCCCACTTGGTGCCTGCAGGCCAGCCAGGATGGTCCTGGCCCCGGGCACTCTTCTGGAAGCTTTCCATTTCCCTGCCTGAGATACCCCTCCTGTCCCGGCCCCCACTCCTTTTTTTCCTTCCTCACCTCAGCCCGGAGAGAAATTCCAGTGGAAGTTATGTGTGACACATCCTCTTCTTTACAGGTGGCAGCCTGGCAACTCCTGCAGAATGTCCAGCAGAGCCCCACTCACACCGGGCCACCAACAAAGCCAGGGACCCTCACACCCTCCCACCAGCACAGCCCCGAGACTGCTGACGGGGCAGAGAATATGGAGTCAGGCACAGATGCAGGGGCTATTGCTGCCTGGAGCGCTGTTTCTATTGACCTCAACCCAGGCACACCTGGGGAGGGCCGGCCGGCAGGGTCAGGCTGCCCAGGTCAGCTAATCCTCAGCCCTCAGGGAATCACATTGCAGAAAATGGACCTCGCTAAGACAGAATATTAGCCAAGGAAAAAAAGGACACAATGCCATTTGCAGCACCGTACATGAGTCTAGAGGTAATCACGTGACTTGTAGTAAATCAGAAAGTGAAAGACACATATCGTATTATATCAGTTATAGGTGTTACCTAAAAATGGATACCAGGGCAGATATTTCCACGGAGAAGGGCAATCCCAGATTCATTACAGAAACTTATGGTTCACCAATGGAAAGGTGTGAGGATTGGATTCATTACGATATTGGGGTTAACAGACATATACAAACACAGGTGAAATATATAATCACCAAAGGCCTACGGAATACCAAGAGAGGACTACTCAACATTCTGTCATAAGGTACATGGGAAAAGGATCCCAGGAAGAACAGACATATGTATATGTGTAAAAGAAACACATCTTGCACACCTACAACAAGCCAAACGTTGTCATCAAACTTGCTGTAATAAAAAATAAAAGAAATAAATTAAAAACATGAACAAGAAGTAGTGAGACAAACTTGAGGGGCTTTCTCCTGGCACATTCCATTCTAAATTACAATCTAGAACACGACTTCCATTGAGGCTCTGCTGCCCTAGTAACCAGATTTGGTAAGGGAGAACTGCTGCCACCTTGTGGCCGTTTCACACAACAGCAGCTTTAATCCCAGCGCTAATGGTCAGTGGATATTCAAAATCATTACCGGCCTGTAAATGACACCTGCCCTGAAAACAAATCCTGGGGTCATATATCGACCAAAAAATTCAAAAGACGTCCATATTTCAAAACGACCGTTTCAAGAGGCATATTTTACGCACATTAGTGTTCTGCTTCTTTTGCTTTCTTTCTTTCTTTTTGTTAAAAAATCGGGAATGGAAAAAAGCAACCCTCAGAATGGGCGAAAATGTTCGCAAACGAATCAATGGACAAAGGTTCAATCTCCAATATATATAAACAGCTCATGCAGCTTAATATTAATAAAACAAACAACCCAATACAAAAATGGGCAGAAGATCTAAATAGATGTTTCTTCAAAGAAGGCACAGACATGGCCAAGACGCACATGAAAAGCTGCTCAACATCACTAATTATTAGAGAAATGCAAATCAAAACTACAATGAGGTGTGACCTCACACCTGTTAGAATCGGCATCTTCAGAAAATCTACAAACCGAAAATTCTGGGCAGGGTGTGGACAAAAGGAACCCTCTTCCACTATTGGTGGGAATGTAAATTGATACAGTCACTATGGAGAACAGTATGGAGGTTCCTTTAGAAAACTAAAAAGAGAATTACCATCTGATCCAGCAATCCCACTTCTGGGCATATAGCCAGAGAAAACCATAAATCAAAAAGACACATTCACCACAATGTTCATTGCAGCACTATTTACAATAGCCAGATAATGGAAGCAACCTAAATGCCCACAGACAGATGAATGGATAAAGAAGTGGTACATATATAAAATGGAATATTACTCAGCCATAAAAAGGAATGAAACTGGGTCATTTGTAGAGAAGTCGATGGATCTAGAGACTGTCATACAGAGTGAAGTAAGTCAGAAAGAGAAAAAGAAATATTGTGTATTAATGCCTATATGTGGAACCTCGAAAAATGGTTCAGATGAACTGGTTTGCAGGGCAGAAATAGAGACACAGAAGTAGAGAACACACGTATGGACACCAAGTGGGGGAAGCCATGGGGTGGTGGTGGTGGGATGAGTTGGGAGACTGGGATTGACCTGTATACATGTATATGCATAAAATAGATAACTAATAATAACCTGCTGTATAAAAAATAAATAAAATTAAATTTCAAAATTTAAAAAAATAAAATTTTAAAATAAAACAGAAAAAAGTTCTTCCATTCACACAGATGTATTTATATGAATGAATTATTTCCATGCTTATATCTATAAATACATAAAAGAGGAATAAAATCTAACTTGAACCAAAAAAGAAAAAAAAAAGTTGAACCCAACAGTTATACAGAGGAAAACCCTATCAAGGCAGTAGCTCCAGCGGGAAACAATTCTGAAATTGGTCAGAGGTGGGGAATCATCTCCCATACAGCCAGCAGCACCGCCCCCCATGCAAGGAGCGTCCTCACTGCAAAGCTGGGGGACCGTGCCGAGGCCTCTGTGAGTAAATGTGAGCTGAGCCCCAGGCCAGCTGCTGCTGAACTGTTCCCACCCTTCCCAGGTAAAACACCTGAATATGTAGGAGGGCTTGAAAGCCTAGAGGAAGGGCCGTGGAGCCACACCAGTGACAGCACGCAGGCCCACTTGGTGCCTGCAGGCCAGCCAGGATGGTCCTGGCCCCGGGCACTCTTCTGGAAGCTTTCCATTTCCCTGCCTGAGATACCCCTCCTGTCCCGGCCCCCACTCCTTTTTTTCCTTCCTCACCTCAGCCCGGAGAGAAATTCCAGTGGAAGTTATGGGTGACACATCCTCTTCTTTACAGGTGGCAGCCTGGCAACTCCTGCAGAAAGTCCAGCAGAGCCCCACTCACACCGGGCGACCAACAAAGCCAGGGACCCTCACACCCTCCCACCAGCACAACCCCGAGACTGCTGACGGGGCAGAGAATATGGAGTCAGGCACAGATGCAGGGGCTATTGCTGCCTGGAGCGCTGTTTCTATTGACCTCAACCCAGGCACACCTGGGGAGGGCTTGCCCGCAGGGTCAGGCTGCCCAGGTCAGCTAATCCTCAGCCCTCAGGGAATCACATTGCAGAAAATGGACCTCGCTAAGACAGAATATTAGCCAAGGAGAAAAAGGACACAATGCCATTTGCAGCACCGTACATGAGTCTAGAGGTAATCACGTGACTTGTAGTAAGTCAGAAAGTGAAAGACACATATCGTATGATATCACTTATAGGTGTTACCTAAAAATGGATACCAGGGCAGATATTTCCACGGAGAAGGGCAATCCCAGATTCATTAAACAAACTTATGGTTCACCAATGGAAAGGTGTGAGGATTGGATTCATTACGATATTGGGGTTAACAGACATATACAAACACAGGTGAAATATATAATCACCAAAGGCCTACGGAATACCAAGAGAGGACTACTCAACATTCTGTCATAACGTACATGGGAAAAGGATCCCAGGAAGAACAGACATATGTATATGTGTAAAAGAAACACATCTTGCACACCTACAACAAGCCAAACGTTGTCATCAAACTTGCTGTAATAAAAAATAAAAAAATAAATTAAAAACATGAACAAGAAGTAGTGAGACAAACTTGAGGGGCTCTCTCCTGGCACATTCCATTCTAAATTACAATCTAGAACACGACTTCCACTGAGGCTCTGCTGCCCTAGTAACCAGATTTGGTAAGGGAGAACTGCTGCCACCTTGTGGCCGTTTCACACAACAGCAGCTTTAATCCCAGCGCTAATGGTCAGTGGATATTCAAAATCATTACCGGCCTGTAAATGACACGTGGCCTGAAAACAAATCCTGGGGTCATATATCGACCAAAAAATTCAAAAGACGTCCATATTTCAAAACGACCGTTTCAAGAGCCATATTTTACGCACATTAGTGTTCTGCTTCTTTTGCTTTCTTTCTTTCTTTTTGTTAAAAAATCGGGAATGGAAAAAAGCAACCCTCAGAATGGGCGAAAATGTTCGCAAACGAATCAATGGACAAAGGTTCAATCTCCAATATATATAAACAGCTCATGCAGCTTAATATTAATAAAACAAACAACCCAATACAAAAATGGGCAGAAGATCTAAATAGATGTTTCTTCAAAGAAGGCACAGACATGGCCAAGACGCACATGAAAAGCTGCTCAACATCACTAATTATTAGAGAAATGCAAATCAAAACTACAATGAGGTGTGACCTCACACCTGTTAGAATCGGCATCTTCAGAAAATCTACAAACCGAAAATTCTGGGCAGGGTGTGGACAAAAGGAACCCTCTTCCACTATTGGTGGGAATGTAAATTGATACAGTCACTATGGAGAACAGTATGGAGGTTCCTTTAGAAAACTAAAAAGAGAATTACCATCTGATCCAGCAATCCCACTTCTGGGCATATAGCCAGAGAAAACCATAAATCGAAAAGACACATTCACCACAATGTTCATTGCAGCACTATTTACAATAGCCAGATAATGGAAGCAACCTAAATGCCCACAGACAGATGAATGGATAAAGAAGTGGTACATATATAAAATGGAATATTACTCAGCCATAAAAAGGAATGAAACTGGGTCATTTGTAGAGAAGTCGATGGATCTAGAGACTGTCATACAGAGTGAAGTAAGTCAGAAAGAGAAAAAGAAATATTGTGTATTAATGCCTATATGTGGAACCTCGAAAAATGGTTCAGATGAACTGGTTTGCAGGGCAGAAATAGAGACACAGAAGTAGAGAACACACGTATGGACACCAAGTGGGGGAAGCCATGGGGTGGTGGTGGTGGGATGAGTTGGGAGACTGGGATTGACCTGTATACATGTATATGCATAAAATAGATAACTAATAATAACCTGCTGTATAAAAAAATAAATAAAATTAAATTTCAAAATTTTAAAAAATAAAATTGAAAAATAAAACAGAAAAAAGTTCTTCCATTCACACAGATGTATTTATATGAATGAATTATTTCCATGCTTATATCTATAAATACATAAAAGAGGAATAAAATCTAACTTGAACCAAAAAAGAAAAAAAAAAAAAAACTTGAACCCAACAGTTATACAGAGGAAAACGCTATCAAGGCACTAGCTCCAGCGGGAAACAATTCTGAAATTGGTCAGAGGTGGGGAATCATCTCCCATACAGCCAGCAGCACCGCCCCCCATGCAAGGAGCGTCCTCACTGCAAAGCTGGGGGACCGTGCCGAGGCCTCTGTGAGTAAATGTGAGCTGAGCCCCAGGCCAGCTGCTGCTGAACTGTTCCCACCCTTCCCAGGTAAAACACCTGAATATGTAGGAGGGCTTGAAATCCTAGAGGAAGGGCCGTGGAGCCACACCAGTGACAGCACGCAGGCCCACTTGGTGCCTGCAGGCCAGCCAGGATGGTCCTGGCCCCGGGCACTCTTCTGGAAGCTTTCCATTTCCCTGCCTGAGATACCCCTCCTGTCCCGGCCCCCACTCCTTTTTTTCCTTCCTCACCAAAGCCCGGAGAGTAATTCCAGTGGAAGTTATGGGTGACACATCCTCTTCTTTACAGGTGGCAGCCTGGCAACTCCTGCAGAAAGTCCAACAGAGCCCCACTCACACCGGGCCACCAACAAAGCCAGGGACCCTCACACCCTCCCACCAGCACAACCCCGAGACTGCTGACGGGGCAGAGAATATGGAGTCAGGCACAGATGCAGGGGCTATTGCTGCCTGGAGCGCTGTTTCTATTGACCTCAACCCAGGCACACCTGGGGAGGGCTTGCCCGCAGGGTCAGGCTGCCCAGGTCAGCTAATCCTCAGCCCTCAGGGAATCACATTGCAGAAAATGGACCTCGCTAAGACAGAATATTAGCCAAGGAGAAAAAGGACACAATGCCATTTGCAGCACCGTACATGAGTCTAGAGGTAATCACGTGACTTGTAGTAAGTCAGAAAGTGAAAGACACATATCGTATGATATCACTTATAGGTGTTACCTAAAAATGGATACCAGGGCAGATATTTCCACGGAGAAGGGCAATCCCAGATTCATTAAACAAACTTATGGTTCACCAATGGAAAGGTGTGAGGATTGGATTCATTACGATATTGGGGTTAACAGACATATACAAACACAGGTGAAATATATAATCACCAAAGGCCTACGGAATACCAAGAGAGGACTACTCAACATTCTGTCATAACGTACATGGGAAAAGGATCCCAGGAAGAACAGACATATGTATATGTGTAAAAGAAACACATCTTGCACACCTACAACAAGCCAAACGTTGTCATCAAACTTGCTGTAATAAAAAATAAAAAAAATAAATTAAAAACATGAACAAGAAGTAGTGAGACAAACTTGAGGGGCTCTCTCCTGGCACATTCCATTCTAAATTACAATCTAGAACACGACTTCCACTGAGGCTCTGCTGCCCTAGTAACCAGATTTGGTAAGGGAGAACTGCTGCCACCTTGTGCCCGTTTCACACAACAGCAGCTTTAATCCCAGCGCTAATGGTCAGTGGATATTCAAAATCATTACCGGCCTGTAAATGACACGTGGCCTGAAAACAAATCCTGGGGTCATATATCGACCAAAAAATTCAAAAGACGTCCATATTTCAAAACGACCGTTTCAAGAGCCATATTTTACGCACATTAGTGTTCTGCTTCTTTTGCTTTCTTTCTTTCTTTTTGTTAAAAAATCGGGAATGGAAAAAGGCAACCCTCAGAATGGGCGAAAATGTTCGCAAACGAATCAATGGACAAAGGTTCAATCTCCAATATATATAAACAGCTCATGCAGCTTAATATTAATAAAACAAACAACCCAATACAAAAATGGGCAGAAGATCTAAATAGATGTTTCTTCAAAGAAGGCACAGACATGGCCAAGACGCACATGAAAAGCTGCTCAACATCACTAATTATTAGAGAAATGCAAATCAAAACTACAATGAGGTGTGACCTCACACCTGTTAGAATCGGCATCTTCAGAAAATCTACAAACCGAAAATTCTGGGCAGGGTGTGGACAAAAGGAACCCTCTTCCACTATTGGTGGGAATGTAAATTGATACAGTCACTATGGAGAACAGTATGGAGGTTCCTTTAGAAAACTAAAAAGAGAATTACCATCTGATCCAGCAATCCCACTTCTGGGCATATAGCCAGAGAAAACCATAAATCGAAAAGACACATTCACCACAATGTTCATTGCAGCACTATTTACAATAGCCAGATAATGGAAGCAACCTAAATGCCCACAGACAGATGAATGGATAAAGAAGTGGTACATATATAAAATGGAATATTACTCAGCCATAAAAAGGAATGAAACTGGGTCATTTGTAGAGAAGTCGATGGATCTAGAGACTGTCATACAGAGTGAAGTAAGTCAGAAAGAGAAAAAGAAATATTGTGTATTAATGCCTATATGTGGAACCTCGAAAAATGGTTCAGATGAACTGGTTTGCAGGGCAGAAATAGAGACACAGAAGTAGAGAACACACGTATGGACACCAAGTGGGGGAAGCCATGGGGTGGTGGTGGTGGGATGAGTTGGGAGACTGGGATTGACCTGTATACATGTATATGCATAAAATAGATAACTAATAATAACCTGCTGTATAAAAAATAAATAAAATTAAATTTCAAAATTTAAAAAAATAAAAATTTAAAATAAAACAGAAAAAAGTTCTTCCATTCACACAGATGTATTTATATGAATGAATTATTTCCATGCTTATATCTATAAATACATAAAAGAGGAATAAAATCTAACTTGAACCAAAAGAGAAAAAAAAAAAACTTGAACCCAACAGTTATACAGAGGAAAACCCTATCAAGGCACTAGCTCCAGCGGGAAACAATTCTGAAATTGGTCAGAGGTGGGGAATCATCTCCCATACAGCCAGCAGCACGGCCCCCCATGCAAGGATCGTCCTCATTGCAAAGCTGGGGGACCGTGCCGAGGCTTCTGTGAGTAAATGTGAGCTGAGCCCCAGGCCAGCTGCTGCTGAACTGTTCCCACCCTTCCCAGGTAAAACACCTGAATATGTAGGAGGGCTTGAAAGCCTAGAGGAAGGGCCATGGAGCCACACCAGCGACAGCACGCAGGCCCACTTGGTGCCTGCAGGCCAGCCAGGATGGTCCTGGCCCCGGGCACTCTTCTGGAAGCTTTCCATTTCCCTGCCTGAGATACCCCTCCTGTCCCGGCCCCCACTCCTTTTTTTCCTTCCTCACCTCAGCCCGGAGAGAAATTCCAGTGGAAGTTATGTGTGACACATCCTCTTCTTTACAGGTGGCAGCCTGGCAACTCCTGCAGAATGTCCAGCAGAGCCCCACTCACACCGGGCCACCAACAAAGCCAGGGACCCTCACACCCTCCCACCAGCACAGCCCCGAGACTGCTGACGGGGCAGAGAATATGGAGTCAGGCACAGATGCAGGGGCTATTGCTGCCTGGAGCGCTGTTTCTATTGACCTCAACCCAGGCACACCTGGGGAGGGCCGGCCGGCAGGGTCAGGCTGCCCAGGTCAGCTAATCCTCAGCCCTCAGGGAATCACATTGCAGAAAATGGACCTCGCTAAGACAGAATATTAGCCAAGGAAAAAAAGGACACAATGCCATTTGCAGCACCGTACATGAGTCTAGAGGTAATCACGTGACTTGTAGTAAATCAGAAAGTGAAAGACACATATCGTATTATATCAGTTATAGGTGTTACCTAAAAATGGATACCAGGGCAGATATTTCCACGGAGAAGGGCAATCCCAGATTCATTACAGAAACTTATGGTTCACCAATGGAAAGGTGTGAGGATTGGATTCATTACGATATTGGGGTTAACAGACATATACAAACACAGGTGAAATATATAATCACCAAAGGCCTACGGAATACCAAGAGAGGACTACTCAACATTCTGTCATAAGGTACATGGGAAAAGGATCCCAGGAAGAACAGACATATGTATATGTGTAAAAGAAACACATCTTGCACACCTACAACAAGCCAAACGTTGTCATCAAACTTGCTGTAATAAAAAATAAAAGAAATAAATTAAAAACATGAACAAGAAGTAGTGAGACAAACTTGAGGGGCTTTCTCCTGGCACATTCCATTCTAAATTACAATCTAGAACACGACTTCCATTGAGGCTCTGCTGCCCTAGTAACCAGATTTGGTAAGGGAGAACTGCTGCCACCTTGTGGCCGTTTCACACAACAGCAGCTTTAATCCCAGCGCTAATGGTCAGTGGATATTCAAAATCATTACCGGCCTGTAAATGACACCTGCCCTGAAAACAAATCCTGGGGTCATATATCGACCAAAAAATTCAAAAGACGTCCATATTTCAAAACGACCGTTTCAAGAGGCATATTTTACGCACATTAGTGTTCTGCTTCTTTTGCTTTCTTTCTTTCTTTTTGTTAAAAAATCGGGAATGGAAAAAAGCAACCCTCAGAATGGGCGAAAATGTTCGCAAACGAATCAATGGACAAAGGTTCAATCTCCAATATATATAAACAGCTCATGCAGCTTAATATTAATAAAACAAACAACCCAATACAAAAATGGGCAGAAGATCTAAATAGATGTTTCTTCAAAGAAGGCACAGACATGGCCAAGACGCACATGAAAAGCTGCTCAACATCACTAATTATTAGAGAAATGCAAATCAAAACTACAATGAGGTGTGACCTCACACCTGTTAGAATCGGCATCTTCAGAAAATCTACAAACCGAAAATTCTGGGCAGGGTGTGGACAAAAGGAACCCTCTTCCACTATTGGTGGGAATGTAAATTGATACAGTCACTATGGAGAACAGTATGGAGGTTCCTTTAGAAAACTAAAAAGAGAATTACCATCTGATCCAGCAATCCCACTTCTGGGCATATAGCCAGAGAAAACCATAAATCAAAAAGACACATTCACCACAATGTTCATTGCAGCACTATTTACAATAGCCAGATAATGGAAGCAACCTAAATGCCCACAGACAGATGAATGGATAAAGAAGTGGTACATATATAAAATGGAATATTACTCAGCCATAAAAAGGAATGAAACTGGGTCATTTGTAGAGAAGTCGATGGATCTAGAGACTGTCATACAGAGTGAAGTAAGTCAGAAAGAGAAAAAGAAGTATTGTGTATTAATGCCTATATGTGGAACCTCGAAAAATGGTTCAGATGAACTGGTTTGCAGGGCAGAAATAGAGACACAGAAGTAGAGAACACACGTATGGACACCAAGTGGGGGAAGCCATGGGGTGGTGGTGGTGGGATGAGTTGGGAGACTGGGATTGACCTGTATACATGTATATGCATAAAATAGATAACTAATAATAACCTGCTGTATAAAAAAATAAATAAAATTAAATTTCAAATTTTTAAAAAATAAAATTGAAAAATAAAACAGAAAAAAGTTCTTCCATTCACCCAGATGTATTTATATGAATGAATTATTTCCATGCTTATATCTATAAATACATAAAAGAGGAATAAAATCTAACTTGAATCAAAAAAGAAAAAAAAAAAACTTGAACCCAACAGTTATACAGAGGAAAACCCTATCAAGGCACTAGCTCCAGCGGGAAACAATTCTGAAATTGGTCAGAGGTGGGGAATCATCTCCCATACAACCAGCAGCACCGCCCCCCATGCAAGGAGCATTCTCATTGCAAAGCTGGGGGACCGTGCCGAGGCCTCTGTGAGTAAACGCGAGCTGAGCCCCAGGCCAGCTGCTGCTGAACTGTTCCCACCCTTCCCAGGTAAAACACCTGAATATGTACGAGGGCTTGAAAGCCTAGAAGAAGGGCCATGGAGCCACACCAGTGACAGCACACAGGCCCACTTGGTGCCTGCAGGCCAGCAGTTTGGTCCTGGCCCCGGGCACTCTTCTGGAAGCTTTCCACTTCCCTGCCTGAGATACCCCTCCTGTCCCGGCCCCCACTCCTTTTTTTCCTTCCTCACCTCAGCCCGGAGAGAAATTCCAGTGGAAGTTATGGGTGACACATCCTCTTCTTTACAGGTGGCAGCCTGGCAACTCCTGCAGAAAGTCCAGCACAGCCCCACTCACACCGGGCCACCAACAAAGCCAGGGACCCTCACACCCTCCCACCAGCACAACCCCGAGACTGCTGACGGGGCAGAGAATATGGAGTCAGGCACAGCTGCAGGGGCTATTGCTGCCTGGAGCGCTGTTTCTATTGACCTCAACCCAGGCACACCTGGGGAGGGCTTGCCGGCAGGGTCAGGCTGCCCAGGTCAGCTAATCCTCAGCCCTCAGGGAATCACATTGCAGAAAATGGACCTCGCTAAGACAGAATATTAGCCAAGGAGAAAAAGGACACAATGCCATTTGCAGCACCGTACATGAGTCTAGAGGTAATCACGTGACTTGTAGTAAGTCAGAAAGTGAAAGACACATATCGTATGATATCACTTATAGGTGTTACCTAAAAATGGATACCAGGGCAGATATTTCCACGGAGAAGGGCAATCCCAGATTCATTAAACAAACTTATGGTTCACCAATGGAAAGGTGTGAGGATTGGATTCATTACGATATTGGGGTTAACAGACATATACAAACACAGGTGAAATATATAATCACCAAAGGCCTACGGAATACCAAGAGAGGACTACTCAACATTCTGTCATAACGTACATGGGAAAAGGATCCCAGGAAGAACAGACATATGTATATGTGTAAAAGAAACACATCTTGCACACCTACAACAAGCCAAACGTTGTCATCAAACTTGCTGTAATAAAAAATAAAAGAAATAAATTAAAAACATGAACAAGAAGTAGTGAGACAAACTTGAGGGGCTTTCTCCTGGCACATTCCATTCTAAATTACAATCTAGAACACGACTTCCACTGAGGCTCTGCTGCCCTAGTAACCAGATTTGGTAAGGGAGAACTGCTGCCACCTTGTGGCCGTTTCACACAACAGCAGCTTTAATCCCAGCGCTAATGGTCAGTGGATATTCAAAATCATTACCGGCCTGTAAATGACACCTGCCCTGAAAACAAATCCTGGGGTCATATATCGACCAAAAAATTCAAAAGACGTCCATATTTCAAAACGACCGTTTCAAGAGGCATATTTTACGCACATTAGTGTTCTGCTTCTTTTGCTTTCTTTCTTTCTTTTTGTTAAAAAATCGGGAATGGAAAAAGGCAACCCTCAGAATGGGCGAAAATGTTCGCAAATGAATCAATGGACAAAGGTTCAATCTCCAATATATATAAACAGCTCATGCAGCTTAATATTAATAAAACAAACAACCCAATACAAAAATGGGCAGAAGATCTAAATAGATGTTTCTTCAAAGAAGGCACAGACATGGCCAAGACGCACATGAAAAGCTGCTCAACATCACTAATTATTAGAGAAATGCAAATCAAAACTACAATGAGGTGTGACCTCACACCTGTTAGAATCGGCATCTTCAGAAAATCTACAAACCGAAAATTCTGGGCAGGGTGTGGACAAAAGGAACCCTCTTCCACTATTGGTGGGAATGTAAATTGATACAGTCACTATGGAGAACAGTATGGAGGTTCCTTTAGAAAACTAAAAAGAGAATTACCATCTGATCCAGCAATCCCACTTCTGGGCATATAGCCAGAGAAAACCATAAATCAAAAAGACACATTCACCACAATGTTCATTGCAGCACTATTTACAATAGCCAGATAATGGAAGCAACCTAAATGCCCACAGACAGATGAATGGATAAAGAAGTGGTACATATACAAAATGGAATATTACTCAGCCATAAAAAGGAATGAAACTGGGTCATTTGTAGAGAAGTCGATGGATCTAGAGACTGTCATACAGAGTGAAGTAAGTCAGAAAGAGAAAAAGAAATATTGTGTATTAATGCCTATATGTGGAACCTCGAAAAATGGTTCAGATGAACTGGTTTGCAGGGCAGAAATAGAGACACAGAAGTAGAGAACACACGTATGGACACCAAGTGGGGGAAGCCATGGGGTGGTGGTGGTGGGATGAGTTGGGAGACTGGGATTGACCTGTATACATGTATATGCATAAAATAGATAACTAATAATAACCTGCTGTATAAAAAATATATAAAATTAAATTTCAAAATTTAAAAAAATAAAATTTTAAAATAAAACAGAAAAAAGTTCTTCCATTCACACAGATGTATTTATATGAATGAATTATTTCCATGCTTATATCTATAAATACATAAAAGAGGAATAAAATCTAACTTGAACCAAAAAAGAAAAAAAAAAAAAACTTGAACCCAACAGTTATACAGAGGAAAACGCTATCAAGGCACTAGCTCCAGCGGGAAACAATTCTGAAATTGGTCAGAGGTGGGGAATCATCTCCCATACAGCCAGCAGCACCGCCCCCCATGCAAGGAGCGTCCTCACTGCAAAGCTGGGGGACCGTGCCGAGGCCTCTGTGACTAAATGTGAGCTGAGCCCCAGGCCAGCTGCTGCTGAACTGTTCCCACCCTTCCCAGGTAAAACACCTGAATATGTAGGAGGGCTTGAAATCCTAGAGGAAGGGCCGTGGAGCCACACCAGCGACAGCACGCAGGCCCACTTGGTGCCTGCAGGCCAGCCAGGATGGTCCTGGCCCCGGGCACTCTTCTGGAAGCTTTCCATTTCCCTGCCTGAGATACCCCTCCTGTCCCGGCCCCCACTCCTTTTTTTCCTTCCTCACCTCAGCCCGGAGAGTAATTCCAGTGGAAGTTATGGGTGACACATCATCTTCTTTACAGGTGGCAGCCTGGCAACTCCTGCAGAAAGTCCAGCAGAGCCCCACTCACACCGGGCCACCAACAAAGCCAGGGACCCTCACACCCTCCCACCAGCACAACCCCGAGACTGCTGACGGGGCAGAGAATATGGAGTCAGGCACAGATGCAGGGGCTATTGCTGCCTGGAGCGCTGTTTCTATTGACCTCAACCCAGGCACACCTGGGGAGGGCTTGCCGGCAGGGTCAGGCTGCCCAGGTCAGCTAATCCTCAGCCCTCAGGGAATCACATTGCAGAAAATGGACCTCGCTAAGACAGAATATTAGCCAAGGAGAAAAAGGACACAATGCCATTTGCAGCACCGTACATGAGTCTAGAGGTAATCACGTGACTTGTAGTAAGTCAGAAAGTGAAAGACACATATCGTATGATATCACTTATAGGTGTTACCTAAAAATGGATACCAGGGCAGATATTTCCACGGAGAAGGGCAATCCCAGATTCATTAAACAAACTTATGGTTCACCAATGGAAAGGTGTGAGGATTGGATTCATTACGATATTGGGGTTAACAGACATATACAAACACAGGTGAAATATATAATCACCAAAGGCCTACGGAATACCAAGAGAGGACTACTCAACATTCTGTCATAACATACATGGGAAAAGGATCCCAGGAAGAACAGACATATGTATATGTGTAAAAGAAACACATCTTGCACACCTACAACAAGCCAAACGTTGTCATCAAACTTGCTGTAATAAAAAATAAAAAAAATAAATTAAAAACATGAACAAGAAGTAGTGAGACAAACTTGAGGGGCTTTCTCCTGGCACATTCCATTCTAAATTACAATCTAGAACACGACTTCCATTGAGGCTCTGCTGCCCTAGTAACCAGATTTGGTAAGGGAGAACTGCTGCCACCTTGTGGCCGTTTCACACAACAGCAGCTTTAATCCCAGCGCTAATGGTCAGTGGATATTCAAAATCATTACCGGCCTGTAAATGACACCTGCCCTGAAAACAAATCCTGGGGTCATATATCGACCAAAAAATTCAAAAGACGTCCATATTTCAAAACGACCGTTTCAAGAGGCATATTTTACGCACATTAGTGTTCTGCTTCTTTTGCTTTCTTTCTTTCTTTTTGTTAAAAAATCGGGAATGGAAAAAAGCAACCCTCAGAATGGGCGAAAATGTTCGCAAACGAATCAATGGACAAAGGTTCAATCTCCAATATATATAAACAGCTCATGCAGCTTAATATTAATAAAACAAACAACCCAATACAAAAATGGGCAGAAGATCTAAATAGATGTTTCTTCAAAGAAGGCACAGACATGGCCAAGACGCACATGAAAAGCTGCTCAACATCACTAATTATTAGAGAAATGCAAATCAAAACTACAATGAGGTGTGACCTCACACCTGTTAGAATCGGCATCTTCAGAAAATCTACAAACCGAAAATTCTGGGCAGGGTGCGGACAAAAGGGACCCTCTTCCACTATTGGTGGGAATGTAAATTGATACAGTCACTATGGAGAACAGTATGGAGGTTCCTTTAGAAAACTAAAAAGAGAATTACCATCTGATCCAGCAATCCCACTTCTGGGCATATAGCCAGAGAAAACCATAAATCAAAAAGACACATTCACCACAATGTTCATTGCAGCACTATTTACAATAGCCAGATAATGGAAGCAACCTAAATGCCCACAGACAGATGAATGGATAAAGAAGTGGTACATATATAAAATGGAATATTACTCAGCCATAAAAAGGAATGAAACTGGGTCATTTGTAGAGAAGTCGATGGATCTAGAGACTGTCATACAGAGTGAAGTAAGTCAGAAAGAGAAAAAGAAATATTGTGTATTAATGCCTATATGTGGAACCTCGAAAAATGGTTCAGATGAACTGGTTTGCAGGGCAGAAATAGAGACACAGAAGTAGAGAACACACGTATGGACACCAAGTGGGGGAAGCCATGGGGTGGTGGTGGTGGGATGAGTTGGGAGACTGGGATTGACCTGTATACATGTATATGCATAAAATAGATAACTAATAATAACCTGCTGTATAAAAAAATAAATAAAATTAAATTTCAAAATTTTAAAAAATAAAATTGAAAAATAAAACAGAAAAAAGTTCTTCCATTCACCCAGATGTATTTATATGAATGAATTATTTCCATGCTTATATCTATAAATACATAAAAGAGGAATAAAATCTAACTTGAATCAAAAAAGAAAAAAAAAAAACTTGAACCCAACAGTTATACAGAGGAAAACCCTATCAAGGCACTAGCTCCAGCGGGAAACAATTCTGAAATTGGTCAGAGGTGGGGAATCATCTCCCATACAACCAGCAGCACCGCCCCCCATGCAAGGAGCATTCTCATTGCAAAGCTGGGGGACCGTGCCGAGGCCTCTGTGAGTAAACGCGAGCTGAGCCCCAGGCCAGCTGCTGCTGAACTGTTCCCACCCTTCCCAGGTAAAACACCTGAATATGTACGAGGGCTTGAAAGCCTAGAAGAAGGGCCATGGAGCCACACCAGTGACAGCACACAGGCCCACTTGGTGCCTGCAGGCCAGCAGTTTGGTCCTGGCCCCGGGCACTCTTCTGGAAGCTTTCCATTTCCCTGCCTGAGATACCCCTCCTGTCCCGGCCCCCACTCCTTTTTTTCCTTCCTCACCTCAGCCCGGAGAGAAATTCCAGTGGAAGTTATGGGTGACACATCCTCTTCTTTACAGGTGGCAGCCTGGCAACTCCTGCAGAAAGTCCAGCACAGCCCCACTCACACCGGGCCACCAACAAAGCCAGGGACCCTCACACCCTCCCACCAGCACAACCCCGAGACTGCTGACGGGGCAGAGAATATGGAGTCAGGCACAGCTGCAGGGTCTATTGCTGCCTGGAGCGCTGTTTCTATTGACCTCAACCCAGGCACACCTGGGGAGGGCTTGCCGGCAGGGTCAGGCTGCCCAGGTCAGCTAATCCTCAGCCCTCAGGGAATCACATTGCAGAAAATGGACCTCGCTAAGACAGAATATTAGCCAAGGAGAAAAAGGACACAATGCCATTTGCAGCACCGTACATGAGTCTAGAGGTAATCACGTGACTTGTAGTAAGTCAGAAAGTGAAAGACACATATCGTATGATATCACTTATAGGTGTTACCTAAAAATGGATACCAGGGCAGATATTTCCACGGAGAAGGGCAATCCCAGATTCATTAAACAAACTTATGGTTCACCAATGGAAAGGTGTGAGGATTGGATTCATTACGATATTGGGGTTAACAGACATATACAAACACAGGTGAAATATATAATCACCAAAGGCCTACGGAATACCAAGAGAGGACTACTCAACATTCTGTCATAACGTACATGGGAAAAGGATCCCAGGAAGAACAGACATATGTATATGTGTAAAAGAAACACATCTTGCACACCTACAACAAGCCAAACGTTGTCATCAAACTTGCTGTAATAAAAAATAAAAGAAATAAATTAAAAACATGAACAAGAAGTAGTGAGACAAACTTGAGGGGCTTTCTCCTGGCACATTCCATTCTAAATTACAATCTAGAACACGACTTCCACTGAGGCTCTGCTGCCCTAGTAACCAGATTTGGTAAGGGAGAACTGCTGCCACCTTGTGGCCGTTTCACACAACAGCAGCTTTAATCCCAGCGCTAATGGTCAGTGGATATTCAAAATCATTACCGGCCTGTAAATGACACCTGCCCTGAAAACAAATCCTGGGGTCATATATCGACCAAAAAATTCAAAAGACGTCCATATTTCAAAACGACCGTTTCAAGAGGCATATTTTACGCACATTAGTGTTCTGCTTCTTTTGCTTTCTTTCTTTCTTTTTGTTAAAAAATCGGGAATGGAAAAAGGCAACCCTCAGAATGGGCGAAAATGTTCGCAAATGAATCAATGGACAAAGGTTCAATCTCCAATATATATAAACAGCTCATGCAGCTTAATATTAATAAAACAAACAACCCAATACAAAAATGGGCAGAAGATCTAAATAGATGTTTCTTCAAAGAAGGCACAGACATGGCCAAGACGCACATGAAAAGCTGCTCAACATCACTAATTATTAGAGAAATGCAAATCAAAACTACAATGAGGTGTGACCTCACACCTGTTAGAATCGGCATCTTCAGAAAATCTACAAACCGAAAATTCTGGGCAGGGTGTGGACAAAAGGAACCCTCTTCCACTATTGGTGGGAATGTAAATTGATACAGTCACTATGGAGAACAGTATGGAGGTTCCTTTAGAAAACTAAAAAGAGAATTACCATCTGATCCAGCAATCCCACTTCTGGGCATATAGCCAGAGAAAACCATAAATCAAAAAGACACATTCACCACAATGTTCATTGCAGCACTATTTACAATAGCCAGATAATGGAAGCAACCTAAATGCCCAGAGACAGATGAATGGATAAAGAAGTGGTACATATACAAAATGGAATATTACTCAGCCATAAAAAGGAATGAAACTGGGTCATTTGTAGAGAAGTCGATGGATCTAGAGACTGTCATACAGAGTGAAGTAAGTCAGAAAGAGAAAAAGAAATATTGTGTATTAATGCCTATATGTGGAACCTCGAAAAATGGTTCAGATGAACTGGTTTGCAGGGCAGAAATAGAGACACAGAAGTAGAGAACACACGTATGGACACCAAGTGGGGGAAGCCATGGGGTGGTGGTGGTGGGATGAGTTGGGAGACTGGGATTGACCTGTATACATGTATATGCATAAAATAGATAACTAATAATAACCTGCTGTATAAAAAATAAATAAAATTAAATTTCAAAATTTAAAAAAATAAAATTTTAAAATAAAACAGAAAAAAGTTCTTCCATTCACACAGATGTATTTATATGAATGAATTATTTCCATGCTTATATCTATAAATACATAAAAGAGGAATAAAATCTAACTTGAACCAAAAAAGAAAAAAAAAAGTTGAACCCAACAGTTATACAGAGGAAAACCCTATCAAGGCACTAGCTCCAGCGGGAAACAATTCTGAAATTGGTCAGAGGTGGGGAATCATCTCCCATACAGCCAGCAGCACCGCCCCCCATGCAAGGAGCGTCCTCATTGCAAAGCTGGGGGACCGTGCCGAGGCCTCTGTGAGTAAATGTGAGCTGAGCCCCAGGCCAGCTGCTGCTGAACTGTTCCCACCCTTCCCAGGTAAAACACCTGAATATGTAGGAGGGCTTGAAAGCCTAGAGGAAGGGCCGTGGAGCCACACCAGTGACAGCACGCAGGCCCACTTGGTGCCTGCAGGCCAGCCAGGATGGTCCTGGCCCCGGGCAGTCTTCTGGAAGCTTTCCATTTCCCTGCCTGAGATACCCCTCCTGTCCCGGCCCCCACTCCTTTTTTTCCTTCCTCACCTCAGCCCGGAGAGAAATTCCAGTGGAAGTTATGGGTGACACATCCTCTTCTTTACAGGTGGCAGCCTGGCAACTCCTGCAGAAAGTCCAGCAGAGCCCCACTCACACCGGGCCACCAACAAAGCCAGGGACCCTCACACCCTCCCACCAGCACAACCCCGAGACTGCTGACGGGGCAGAGAATATGGAGTCAGGCACAGATGCAGGGGCTATTGCTGCCTGGAGCGCTGTTTCTATTGACCTCAACCCAGGCACACCTTGGGAGGGCTTGCCCGCAGGGTCAGGCTGCCCAGGTCAGCTAATCCTCAGCCCTCAGGGAATCACATTGCAGAAAATGGACCTCGCTAAGACAGAATATTAGCCAAGGAGAAAAAGGACACAATGCCATTTGCAGCACCGTACATGAGTCTAGAGGTAATCACGTGACTTGTAGTAAGTCAGAAAGTGAAAGACACATATCGTATGATATCACTTATAGGTGTTACCTAAAAATGGATACCAGGGCAGATATTTCCACGGAGAAGGGCAATCCCAGATTCATTAAACAAACTTATGGTTCACCAATGGAAAGGTGTGAGGATTGGATTCATTACGATATTGGGGTTAACAGACATATACAAACACAGGTGAAATATATAATCACCAAAGTCCTACGGAATACCAAGAGAGGACTACTCAACATTCTGTCATAACGTACATGGGAAAAGGATCCCAGGAAGAACAGACATATGTATATGTGTAAAAGAAACACATCTTGCACACCTACAACAAGCCAAACGTTGTCATCAAACTTGCTGTAATAAAAAATAAAAAAATAAATTAAAAACATGAACAAGAAGTAGTGAGACAAACTTGAGGGGCTTTCTCCTGGCACATTCCATTCTAAATTACAATCTAGAACACGACTTCCACTGAGGCTCTGCTGCCCTAGTAACCAGATTTGGTAAGGGAGAACTGCTGCCACCTTGTGGCCGTTTCACACAACAGCAGCTTTAATCCCAGCGCTAATGGTCAGTGGATATTCAAAATCATTACCGGCCTGTAAATGACACCTGCCCTGAAAACAAATCCTGGGGTCATATATCGACCAAAAAATTCAAAAGACGTCCATATTTCAAAACGACCGTTTCAAGAGCCATATTTTACGCACATTAGTGTTCTGCTTCTTTTGCTTTCTTTCTTTCTTTTTGTTAAAAAATCGGGAATGGAAAAAGGCAACCCTCAGAATGGGCGAAAATGTTCGCAAATGAATCAATGGACAAAGGTTCAATCTCCAATATATATAAACAGCTCATGCAGCTTAATATTAATAAAACAAACAACCCAATACAAAAATGGGCAGAAGATCTAAATAGATGTTTCTTCAAAGAAGGCACAGACATGGCCAAGACGCACATGAAAAGCTGCTCAACATCACTAATTATTAGAGAAATGCAAATCAAAACTACAATGAGGTGTGACCTCACACCTGTTAGAATCGGCATCTTCAGAAAATCTACAAACCGAAAATTCTGGGCAGGGTGTGGACAAAAGGAACCCTCTTCCACTATTGGTGGGAATGTAAATTGATACAGTCACTATGGAGAACAGTATGGAGGTTCCTTTAGAAAACTAAAAAGAGAATTACCATCTGATCCAGCAATCCCACTTCTGGGCATATAGCCAGAGAAAACCATAAATCAAAAAGACACATTCACCACAATGTTCATTGCAGCACTATTTACAATAGCCAGATAATGGAAGCAACCTAAATGCCCACAGACAGATGAATGGATAAAGAAGTGGTACATATATAAAATGGAATATTACTCAGCCATAAAAAGGAATGAAACTGGGTCATTTGTAGAGAAGTCGATGGATCTAGAGACTGTCATACAGAGTGAAGTAAGTCAGAAAGAGAAAAAGAAATATTGTGTATTAATGCCTATATGTGGAACCTCGAAAAATGGTTCAGATGAACTGGTTTGCAGGGCAGAAATAGAGACACAGAAGTAGAGAACACACGTATGGACACCAAGTGGGGGAAGCCATGGGGTGGTGGTGGTGGGATGAGTTGGGAGACTGGGATTGACCTGTATACATGTATATGCATAAAATAGATAACTAATAATAACCTGCTGTATAAAAAATAAATAAAATTAAATTTCAAAATTTAAAAAAATAAAATTTTAAAATAAAACAGAAAAAAGTTCTTCCATTCACACAGATGTATTTATATGAATGAATTATTTCCATGCTTATATCTATAAATACATAAAAGAGGAATAAAATCTAACTTGAACCAAAAAAGAAAAAAAAAAAACTTGAACCCAACAGTTATACAGAGGAAAACCCTATCAAGGCACTAGCTCCAGCGGGAAACAATTCTGAAATTGGTCAGAGGTGGGGAATCATCTCCCATACAGCCAGCAGCACCGCCCCCCATGCAAGGAGCGTCCTCATTGCAAAGCTGGGGGACCGTGCCGAGGCCTCTGTGAGTAAATGTGAGCTGAGCCCCAGGCCAGCTGCTGCTGAACTGTTCCCACCCTTCCCAGGTAAAACACCTGAATATGTAGGAGGGCTTGAAAGCCTAGAGGAAGGGCCGTGGAGCCACACCAGTGACAGCACGCAGGCCCACTTGGTGCCTGCAGGCCAGCCAGGATGGTCCTGGCCCCGGGCAGTCTTCTGGAAGCTTTCCATTTCCCTGCCTGAGATACCCCTCCTGTCCCGGCCCCCACTCCTTTTTTTCCTTCCTCACCTCAGCCCGGAGAGAAATTCCAGTGGAAGTTATGGGTGACACATCCTCTTCTTTACAGGTGGCAGCCTGGCAACTCCTGCAGAAAGTCCAGCAGAGCCCCACTCACACCGGGCCACCAACAAAGCCAGGGACCCTCACACCCTCCCACCAGCACAACCCCGAGACTGCTGACGGGGCAGAGAATATGGAGTCAGGCACAGATGCAGGGGCTATTGCTGCCTGGAGCGCTGTTTCTATTGACCTCAACCCAGGCACACCTTGGGAGGGCTTGCCCGCAGGGTCAGGCTGCCCAGGTCAGCTAATCCTCAGCCCTCAGGGAATCACATTGCAGAAAATGGACCTCGCTAAGACAGAATATTAGCCAAGGAGAAAAAGGACACAATGCCATTTGCAGCACCGTACATGAGTCTAGAGGTAATCACGTGACTTGTAGTAAGTCAGAAAGTGAAAGACACATATCGTATGATATCACTTATAGGTGTTACCTAAAAATGGATACCAGGGCAGATATTTCCACGGAGAAGGGCAATCCCAGATTCATTAAACAAACTTATGGTTCACCAATGGAAAGGTGTGAGGATTGGATTCATTACGATATTGGGGTTAACAGACATATACAAACACAGGTGAAATATATAATCACCAAAGTCCTACGGAATACCAAGAGAGGACTACTCAACATTCTGTCATAACGTACATGGGAAAAGGATCCCAGGAAGAACAGACATATGTATATGTGTAAAAGAAACACATCTTGCACACCTACAACAAGCCAAACGTTGTCATCAAACTTGCTGTAATAAAAAATAAAAAAATAAATTAAAAACATGAACAAGAAGTAGTGAGACAAACTTGAGGGGCTTTCTCCTGGCACATTCCATTCTAAATTACAATCTAGAACACGACTTCCACTGAGGCTCTGCTGCCCTAGTAACCAGATTTGGTAAGGGAGAACTGCTGCCACCTTGTGGCCGTTTCACACAACAGCAGCTTTAATCCCAGCGCTAATGGTCAGTGGATATTCAAAATCATTACCGGCCTGTAAATGACACCTGCCCTGAAAACAAATCCTGGGGTCATATATCGACCAAAAAATTCAAAAGACGTCCATATTTCAAAACGACCGTTTCAAGAGCCATATTTTACGCACATTAGTGTTCTGCTTCTTTTGCTTTCTTTCTTTCTTTTTGTTAAAAAATCGGGAATGGAAAAAGGCAACCCTCAGAATGGGCGAAAATGTTCGCAAATGAATCAATGGACAAAGGTTCAATCTCCAATATATATAAACAGCTCATGCAGCTTAATATTAATAAAACAAACAACCCAATACAAAAATGGGCAGAAGATCTAAATAGATGTTTCTTCAAAGAAGGCACAGACATGGCCAAGACGCACATGAAAAGCTGCTCAACATCACTAATTATTAGAGAAATGCAAATCAAAACTACAATGAGGTGTGACCTCACACCTGTTAGAATCGGCATCTTCAGAAAATCTACAAACCGAAAATTCTGGGCAGGGTGTGGACAAAAGGAACCCTCTTCCACTATTGGTGGGAATGTAAATTGATACAGTCACTATGGAGAACAGTATGGAGGTTCCTTTAGAAAACTAAAAAGAGAATTACCATCTGATCCAGCAATCCCACTTCTGGGCATATAGCCAGAGAAAACCATAAATCAAAAAGACACATTCACCACAATGTTCATTGCAGCACTATTTACAATAGCCAGATAATGGAAGCAACCTAAATGCCCACAGACAGATGAATGGATAAAGAAGTGGTACATATATAAAATGGAATATTACTCAGCCATAAAAAGGAATGAAACTGGGTCATTTGTAGAGAAGTCGATGGATCTAGAGACTGTCATACAGAGTGAAGTAAGTCAGAAAGAGAAAAAGAAATATTGTGTATTAATGCCTATATGTGGAACCTCGAAAAATGGTTCAGATGAACTGGTTTGCAGGGCAGAAATAGAGACACAGAAGTAGAGAACACACGTATGGACACCAAGTGGGGGAAGCCATGGGGTGGTGGTGGTGGGATGAGTTGGGAGACTGGGATTGACCTGTATACATGTATATGCATAAAATAGATAACTAATAATAACCTGCTGTATAAAAAATAAATAAAATTAAATTTCAAAATTTAAAAAAATAAAATTTTAAAATAAAACAGAAAAAAGTTCTTCCATTCACACAGATGTATTTATATGAATGAATTATTTCCATGCTTATATCTATAAATACATAAAAGAGGAATAAAATCTAACTTGAACCAAAAAAGAAAAAAAAAAAACTTGAACCCAACAGTTATACAGAGGAAAACCCTATCAAGGCACTAGCTCCAGCGGGAAACAATTCTGAAATTGGTCAGAGGTGGGGAATCATCTCCCATACAGCCAGCAGCACCGCCCCCCATGCAAGGAGCGTCCTCATTGCAAAGCTGGGGGACCGTGCCGAGGCCTCTGTGAGTAAATGTGAGCTGAGCCCCAGGCCAGCTGCTGCTGAACTGTTCCCACCCTTCCCAGGTAAAACACCTGAATATGTAGGAGGGCTTGAAAGCCTAGAGGAAGGGCCGTGGAGCCACACCAGTGACAGCACGCAGGCCCACTTGGTGCCTGCAGGCCAGCCAGGATGGTCCTGGCCCCGGGCACTCTTCTGGAAGCTTTCCATTTCCCTGCCTGAGATACCCCTCCTGTCCCGGCCCCCACTCCTTTTTTTCCTTCCTCACCTCAGCCCGGAGAGAAATTCCAGTGGAAGTTATGGGTGACACATCCTCTTCTTTACAGGTGGCAGCCTGGCAACTCCTGCAGAAAGTCCAGCAGAGCCCCACTCACACCGGGCCACCAACAAAGCCAGGGACCCTCACACCCTCCCACCAGCACAACCCCGAGACTGCTGACGGGGCAGAGAATATGGAGTCAGGCACAGATGCAGGGGCTATTGCTGCCTGGAGCGCTGTTTCTATTGACCTCAACCCAGGCACACCTGGGGAGGGCTTGCCCGCAGGGTCAGGCTGCCCAGGTCAGCTAATCCTCAGCCCTCAGGGAATCACATTGCAGAAAATGGACCTCGCTAAGACAGAATATTAGCCAAGGAGAAAAAGGACACAATGCCATTTGCAGCACCGTACATGAGTCTAGAGGTAATCACGTGACTTGTAGTAAGTCAGAAAGTGAAAGACACATATCGTATGATATCACTTATAGGTGTTACCTAAAAATGGATACCAGGGCAGATATTTCCACGGAGAAGGGCAATCCCAGATTCATTAAACAAACTTATGGTTCACCAATGGAAAGGTGTGAGGATTGGATTCATTACGATATTGGGGTTAACAGACATATACAAACACAGGTGAAATATATAATCACCAAAGGCCTACGGAATACCAAGAGAGGACTACTCAACATTCTGTCATAACGTACATGGGAAAAGGATCCCAGGAAGAACAGACATATGTATATGTGTAAAAGAAACACATCTTGCACACCTACAACAAGCCAAACGTTGTCATCAAACTTGCTGTAATAAAAAATAAAAAAATAAATTAAAAACATGAACAAGAAGTAGTGAGACAAACTTGAGGGGCTTTCTCCTGGCACATTCCATTCTAAATTACAATCTAGAACACGACTTCCACTGAGGCTCTGCTGCCCTAGTAACCAGATTTGGTAAGGGAGAACTGCTGCCACCTTGTGGCCGTTTCACACAACAGCAGCTTTAATCCCAGCGCTAATGGTCAGTGGATATTCAAAATCATTACCGGCCTGTAAATGACACCTGCCCTGAAAACAAATCCTGGGGTCATATATCGACCAAAAAATTCAAAAGACGTCCATATTTCAAAACGACCGTTTCAAGAGGCATATTTTACGCACATTAGTGTTCTGCTTCTTTTGCTTTCTTTCTTTCTTTTTGTTAAAAAATCGGGAATGGAAAAAAGCAACCCTCAGAATGGGCGAAAATGTTCGCAAACGAATCAATGGACAAAGGTTCAATCTCCAATATATATAAACAGCTCATGCAGCTTAATATTAATAAAACAAACAACCCAATACAAAAATGGGCAGAAGATCTAAATAGATGTTTCTTCAAAGAAGGCACAGACATGGCCAAGACGCACATGAAAAGCTGCTCAACATCACTAATTATTAGAGAAATGCAAATCAAAACTACAATGAGGTGTGACCTCACACCTGTTAGAATCGGCATCTTCAGAAAATCTACAAACCGAAAATTCTGGGCAGGGTGTGGACAAAAGGAACCCTCTTCCACTATTGGTGGGAATGTAAATTGATACAGTCACTATGGAGAACAGTATGGAGGTTCCTTTAGAAAACTAAAAAGAGAATTACCATCTGATCCAGCAATCCCACTTCTGGGCATATAGCCAGAGAAAACCATAAATCGAAAAGACACATTCACCACAATGTTCATTGCAGCACTATTTACAATAGCCACATAATGGAAGCAACCTAAATGTCCACAGACAGATGAATGGATAAAGAAGTGGTACATATATAAAATGGAATATTACTCAGCCATAAAAAGGAATGAAACTGGGTCATTTGTAGAGAAGTCGATGGATCTAGAGACTGTCATACAGAGTGAAGTAAGTCAGAAAGAGAAAAAGAAATATTGTGTATTAATGCCTATATGTGGAACCTCGAAAAATGGTTCAGATGAACTGGTTTGCAGGGCAGAAATAGAGACACAGAAGTAGAGAACACACGTATGGACACCAAGTGGGGGAAGCCATGGGGTGGTGGTGGTGGGATGAGTTGGGAGACTGGGATTGACCTGTATACATGTATATGCATAAAATAGATAACTAATAATAACCTGCTGTATAAAAAAATAAATAAAATTAAATTTCAAAATTTTAAAAAATAAAATTGAAAAATAAAACAGAAAAAAGTTCTTCCATTCACACAGATGTATTTATATGAATGAATTATTTCCATGCTTATATCTATAAATACATAAAAGAGGAATAAAATCTAACTTGAACCAAAAGAGAAAAAAAAAAAACTTGAACCCAACAGTTATACAGAGGAAAACCCTATCAAGGCACTAGCTCCAGCGGGAAACAATTCTGAAATTGGTCAGAGGTGGGGAATCATCTCCCATACAGCCAGCAGCACGGCCCCCCATGCAAGGATCGTCCTCATTGCAAAGCTGGGGGACCGTGCCGAGGCTTCTGTGAGTAAATGTGAGCTGAGCCCCAGGCCAGCTGCTGCTGAACTGTTCCCACCCTTCCCAGGTAAAACACCTGAATATGTAGGAGGGCTTGAAAGCCTAGAGGAAGGGCCATGGAGCCACACCAGCGACAGCACGCAGGCCCACTTGGTGCCTGCAGGCCAGCCAGGATGGTCCTGGCCCCGGGCACTCTTCTGGAAGCTTTCCATTTCCCTGCCTGAGATACCCCTCCTGTCCCGGCCCCCACTCCTTTTTTTCCTTCCTCACCTCAGCCCGGAGAGAAATTCCAGTGGAAGTTATGTGTGACACATCCTCTTCTTTACAGGTGGCAGCCTGGCAACTCCTGCAGAATGTCCAGCAGAGCCCCACTCACACCGGGCCACCAACAAAGCCAGGGACCCTCACACCCTCCCACCAGCACAGCCCCGAGACTGCTGACGGGGCAGAGAATATGGAGTCAGGCACAGCTGCAGGGGCTATTGCTGCCTGGAGCGTTGTTTCTATAGACCTCAACCCAGGCACACCTGGGGAGGGCTTGCCGGCAGGGTCAGGCTGCTCAGGTCAGCTAATCCTCAGCCCTCAGGGAATCACATTGCAGAAAATGGACCTCGCTAAGACAGAATATTAGCCAAGGAAAAAAAGGACACAATGCCATTTGCAGCACCGTACATGAGTCTAGAGGTAATCACGTGACTTGTAGTAAGTCAGAAAGTGAAAGACACATATCGTATGATATCACTTATCGGTGTTACCTAAAAATGGATACCAGGGCAGATATTTCCACGGAGAAGGGCAATCCCAGATTCATTAAACAAACTTATGGTTCACCAATGGAAATGTGTGAGGATTGGTTTCATTACGATATTGGGGTTAACAGACATATACAAACACAGGTGAAATATATAATCACCAAAGGCCTACGGAATACCAAGAGAGGACTACTCAACATTCTGTCATAACGTACATGGGAAAAGGATCCCAGGAAGAACAGACATATGTATATGTGTAAAAGAAACACATCTTGCACACCTACAACAAGCCAAACGTTGTCATCAAACTTGCTGTAATAAAAAATAAAAGAAATAAATTAAAAACATGAACAAGAAGTAGTGAGACAAACTTGAGGGGCTTTCTCCTGGCACATTCCATTCTAAATTACAATCTAGAACACGACTTCCATTGAGGCTCTGCTGCCCTAGTAACCAGATTTGGTAAGGGAGAACTGCTGCCACCTTGTGGCCGTTTCACACAACAGCAGCTTTAATCCCAGCGCTAATGGTCTGTGGATATTCAAAATCATTACCGGCCTGTAAATGACACCTGCCCTGAAAACAAATCCTGGGGTCATATATCGACCAAAAAATTCAAAAGACGTCCATATTTCAAAACGACAGTTTCAAGAGGCATATTTTACGCACATTAGTGTTCTGCTTCTTTTGCTTTCTTTCTTTTTGTTAAAAAATCGGGAATGGAAAAAAGCAACCCTCAGAATGGGCGAAAATGTTCGCAAACGAATCAATGGACAAAGGTTCAATCTCCAATATATATAAACAGCTCATGCAGCTTAATATTAATAAAACAAACAACCCAATACAAAAATGGGCAGAAGATCTAAATAGATGTTTCTTCAAAGAAGGCACAGACATGGCCAAGACGCACATGAAAAGCTGCTCAACATCACTAATTATTAGAGAAATGCAAATCAAAACTACAATGAGGTATGACCTCACACCTGTTAGAATCGGCATCTTCAGAAAATCTACAAACCGAAAATTCTGGGCAGGGTGTGGACAAAAGGAACCCTCTTCCACTATTGGTGGGAATGTAAATTGATACAGTCACTATGGAGAACAGTATGGAGGTTCCTTTAGAAAACTAAAAAGAGAATTACCATCTGATCCAGCAATCCCACTTCTGGGCATATAGCCAGAGAAAACCATAAATCAAAAAGACACATTCACCACAATGTTCATTGCAGCACTATTTACAATAGCCAGATAATGGAAGCAACCTAAATGCCCACAGACAGATGAATGGATAAAGATGTGGTACATATATAAAATGGAATATTACTCAGCCATAAAAAGGAATGAAACTGGGTCATTTGTAGAGAAGTCGATGGATCTAGAGACTGTCATACAGAGTGAAGTAAGTCAGAAAGAGAAAAAGAAATATTGTGTATTAATGCCTATATGTGGAACCTCGAAAAATGGTTCAGATGAACTGGTTTGCAGGGCAGAAATAGAGACACAGAAGTAGAGAACACACGTATGGACACCAAGTGGGGGAAGCCATGGGGTGGTGGTGGTGGGATGAGTTGGGAGACTGGGATTGACCTGTATACATGTATATGCATAAAATAGATAACTAATAATAACCTGCTGTATAAAAAAATAAATAAAATTAAATTTCAAAATTTAAAAAAATAAAATTTTAAAATAAAACAGAAAAAAGTTCTTCCATTCACACAGATGTATTTATATGAATGAATTATTTCCACGCTTATATCTATAAATACATAAAAGAGGAATAAAATCTAACTTGAATCAAAAAAGAAAAAAAAAAACTTGAACCCAACAGTTATACAGAGGAAAACCCTATCAAGGCACTAGCTCCAGCGGGAAACAATTCTGAAATTGGTCAGAGGTGGGGAATCATCTCCCATACAACCAGCAGCACCGCCCCCCATGCAAGGAGCGTCCTCATTGCAAAGCTGGGGGACCGTGCCGAGGCCTCTGTGAGTAAACGCGAGCTGAGCCCCAGGCCAGCTGCTGCTGAACTGTTCCCACCCTTCCCAGGTAAAACACCTGAATATGTACGAGGGCTTGAAAGCCTAGAAGAAGGGCCATGGAGCCACACCAGTGACAGCACACAGGCCCACTTGGTGCCTGCAGGCCAGCAGTTTGGTCCAGGCCCCGGGCACTCTTCTGGAAGCTTTCCATTTCCCTGCCTGAGATACCCCTCCTGTCCCGGCCCCCACTCCTTTTTTTCCTTCCTCACCTCAGCCCGGAGAGAAATTCCAGTGGAAGTTATGGGTGACACATCCTCTTCTTTACAGGTGGCAGCCTGGCAACTCCTGCAGAAAGTCCAGCACAGCCCCACTCACACCGGGCCACCAACAAAGCCAGGGACCCTCACACCCTCCCACCAGCACAACCCCGAGACTGCTGACGGGGCAGAGAATATGGAGTCAGGCACAGCTGCAGGGGCTATTGTTGCCTGGAGCGTTGTTTCTATTGACCTCAACCCAGGCACACCTGGGGAGGGCTTGCCGGCAGGGTCAGGCTGCCCAGGTCAGCTAATCCTCAGCCCTCAGGGAATCACATTGCAGAAAATGGACCTCGCTAAGACAGAATATTAGCCAAGGAGAAAAAGGACACAATGCCATTTGCAGCACCGTACATGAGTCTAGAGGTAATCACGTGACTTGTAGTAAGTCAGAAAGTGAAAGACACATATCGTATGATATCACTTATAGGTGTTACCTAAAAATGGATACCAGGGCAGATATTTCCACGGAGAAGGGCAATCCCAGATTCATTAAACAAACTTATGGTTCACCAATGGAAAGGTGTGAGGATTGGATTCATTACGATATTGGGGTTAACAGACATATACAAACACAGGTGAAATATATAATCACCAAAAGCCTACGGAATACCAAGAGAGGACTACTCAACGTTCTGTCATAACGTACATGGGAAAAGGATCCCAGGAAGAACAGACATATGTATATGTGTAAAAGAAACACATCTTGCACACCTACAACAAGCCAAACGTTGTCATCAAACTTGCTGTAATAAAAAATAAAAAAATAAATTAAAAACATGAACAAGAAGTAGTGAGACAAACTTGAGGGGCTTTCTCCTGGCACATTCCATTCTAAATTACAATCTAGAACACGACTTCCACTGAGGCTCTGCTGCCCTAGTAACCAGATTTGGTAAGGGAGAACTGCTGCCACCTTGTGGCCGTTTCACACAACAGCAGCTTTAATCCCAGCGCTAATGGTCAGTGGATATTCAAAATCATTACCGGCCTGTAAATGACACCTGCCCTGAAAACAAATCCTGGGGTCATATATCGACCAAAAAATTCAAAAGACGTCCATATTTCAAAACGACCGTTTCAAGAGCCATATTTTACGCACATTAGTGTTCTGCTTCTTTTGCTTTCTTTCTTTCTTTTTGTTAAAAAATCGGGAATGGAAAAAGGCAACCCTCAGAATGGGCGAAAATGTTCGCAAATGAATCAATGGACAAAGGTTCAATCTCCAATATATATAAACAGCTCATGCAGCTTAATATTAATAAAACAAACAACCCAATACAAAAATGGGCAGAAGATCTAAATAGATGTTTCTTCAAAGAAGGCACAGACATGGCCAAGACGCACATGAAAAGCTGCTCAACATCACTAATTATTAGAGAAATGCAAATCAAAACTACAATGAGGTGTGACCTCACACCTGTTAGAATCGGCATCTTCAGAAAATCTACAAACCGAAAATTCTGGGCAGGGTGTGGACAAAAGGAACCCTCTTCCACTATTGGTGGGAATGTAAATTGATACAGTCACTATGGAGAACAGTATGGAGGTTCCTTTAGAAAACTAAAAAGAGAATTACCATCTGATCCAGCAATCCCACTTCTGGGCATATAGCCAGAGAAAACCATAAATCAAAAAGACACATTCACCACAATGTTCATTGCAGCACTATTTACAATAGCCAGATAATGGAAGCAACCTAAATGCCCACAGACAGATGAATGGATAAAGAAGTGGTACATATATAAAATGGAATATTACTCAGCCATAAAAAGGAATGAAACTGGGTCATTTGTAGAGAAGTCGATGGATCTAGAGACTGTCATACAGAGTGAAGTAAGTCAGAAAGAGAAAAAGAAATATTGTGTATTAATGCCTATATGTGGAACCTCGAAAAATGGTTCAGATGAACTGGTTTGCAGGGCAGAAATAGAGACACAGAAGTAGAGAACACACGTATGGACACCAAGTGGGGGAAGCCATGGGGTGGTGGTGGTGGGATGAGTTGGGAGACTGGGATTGACCTGTATACATGTATATGCATAAAATAGATAACTAATAATAACCTGCTGTATAAAAAATAAATAAAATTAAATTTCAAAATTTAAAAAAATAAAATTTTAAAATAAAACAGAAAAAAGTTCTTCCATTCACACAGATGTATTTATATGAATGAATTATTTCCATGCTTATATCTATAAATACATAAAAGAGGAATAAAATCTAACTTGAACCAAAAAAGAAAAAAAAAAAACTTGAACCCAACAGTTATACAGAGGAAAACCCTATCAAGGCACTAGCTCCAGCGGGAAACAATTCTGAAATTGGTCAGAGGTGGGGAATCATCTCCCATACAGCCAGCAGCACCGCCCCCCATGCAAGGAGCGTCCTCATTGCAAAGCTGGGGGACCGTGCCGAGGCCTCTGTGAGTAAATGTGAGCTGAGCCCCAGGCCAGCTGCTGCTGAACTGTTCCCACCCTTCCCAGGTAAAACACCTGAATATGTAGGAGGGCTTGAAAGCCTAGAGGAAGGGCCGTGGAGCCACACCAGTGACAGCACGCAGGCCCACTTGGTGCCTGCAGGCCAGCCAGGATGGTCCTGGCCCCGGGCACTCTTCTGGAAGCTTTCCATTTCCCTGCCTGAGATACCCCTCCTGTCCCGGCCCCCACTCCTTTTTTTCCTTCCTCACCTCAGCCCGGAGAGAAATTCCAGTGGAATTTATGGGTGACACATCCTCTTCTTTACAGGTGGCAGCCTGGCAACTCCTGCAGAAAGTCCAGCAGAGCCCCACTCACACCGGGCCACCAACAAAGCCAGGGACCCTCACACCCTCCCACCAGCACAACCCCGAGACTGCTGACGGGGCAGAGAATATGGAGTCAGGCACAGATGCAGGGGCTATTGCTGCCTGGAGCGCTGTTTCTATTGACCTCAACCCAGGCACACCTGGGGAGGGCTTGCCCGCAGGGTCAGGCTGCCCAGGTCAGCTAATCCTCAGCCCTCAGGGAATCACATTGCAGAAAATGGACCTCGCTAAGACAGAATATTAGCCAAGGAGAAAAAGGACACAATGCCATTTGCAGCACCGTACATGAGTCTAGAGGTAATCACGTGACTTGTAGTAAGTCAGAAAGTGAAAGACACATATCGTATGATATCACTTATAGGTGTTACCTAAAAATGGATACCAGGGCAGATATTTCCACGGAGAAGGGCAATCCCAGATTCATTAAACAAACTTATGGTTCACCAATGGAAAGGTGTGAGGATTGGATTCATTACGATATTGGGGTTAACAGACATATACAAACACAGGTGAAATATATAATCACCAAAGGCCTACGGAATACCAAGAGAGGACTACTCAACATTCTGTCATAACGTACATGGGAAAAGGATCCCAGGAAGAACAGACATATGTATATGTGTAAAAGAAACACATCTTGCACACCTACAACAAGCCAAACGTTGTCATCAAACTTGCTGTAATAAAAAATAAAAAAATAAATTAAAAACATGAACAAGAAGTAGTGAGACAAACTTGAGGGGCTTTCTCCTGGCACATTCCATTCTAAATTACAATCTAGAACACGACTTCCACTGAGGCTCTGCTGCCCTAGTAACCAGATTTGGTAAGGGAGAACTGCTGCCACCTTGTGGCCGTTTCACACAACAGCAGCTTTAATCCCAGCGCTAATGGTCAGTGGATATTCAAAATCATTACCGGCCTGTAAATGACACCTGCCCTGAAAACAAATCCTGGGGTCATATATCGACCAAAAAATTCAAAAGACGTCCATATTTCAAAACGACCGTTTCAAGAGGCATATTTTACGCACATTAGTGTTCTGCTTCTTTTGCTTTCTTTCTTTCTTTTTGTTAAAAAATCGGGAATGGAAAAAAGCAACCCTCAGAATGGGCGAAAATGTTCGCAAACGAATCAATGGACAAAGGTTCAATCTCCAATATATATAAACAGCTCATGCAGCTTAATATTAATAAAACAAACAACCCAATACAAAAATGGGCAGAAGATCTAAATAGATGTTTCTTCAAAGAAGGCACAGACATGGCCAAGACGCACATGAAAAGCTGCTCAACATCACTAATTATTAGAGAAATGCAAATCAAAACTACAATGAGGTGTGACCTCACACCTGTTAGAATCGGCATCTTCAGAAAATCTACAAACCGAAAATTCTGGGCAGGGTGTGGACAAAAGGAACCCTCTTCCACTATTGGTGGGAATGTAAATTGATACAGTCACTATGGAGAACAGTATGGAGGTTCCTTTAGAAAACTAAAAAGAGAATTACCATCTGATCCAGCAATCCCACTTCTGGGCATATAGCCAGAGAAAACCATAAATCGAAAAGACACATTCACCACAATGTTCATTGCAGCACTATTTACAATAGCCACATAATGGAAGCAACCTAAATGTCCACAGACAGATGAATGGATAAAGAAGTGGTACATATATAAAATGGAATATTACTCAGCCATAAAAAGGAATGAAACTGGGTCATTTGTAGAGAAGTCGATGGATCTAGAGACTGTCATACAGAGTGAAGTAAGTCAGAAAGAGAAAAAGAAATATTGTGTATTAATGCCTATATGTGGAACCTCGAAAAATGGTTCAGATGAACTGGTTTGCAGGGCAGAAATAGAGACACAGAAGTAGAGAACACACGTATGGACACCAAGTGGGGGAAGCCATGGGGTGGTGGTGGTGGGATGAGTTGGGAGACTGGGATTGACCTGTATACATGTATATGCATAAAATAGATAACTAATAATAACCTGCTGTATAAAAAAATAAATAAAATTAAATTTCAAAATTTTTAAAAATAAAATTGAAAAATAAAACAGAAAAAAGTTCTTCCATTCACCCAGATGTATTTATATGAATGAATTATTTCCACGCTTATATCTATAAATACATAAAAGAGGAATAAAATCTAACTTGAATCAAAAAAGAAAAAAAAAAACTTGAACCCAACAGTTATACAGAGGAAAACCCTATCAAGGCACTAGCTCCAGCGGGAAACAATTCTGAAATTGGTCAGAGGTGGGGAATCATCTCCCATACAACCAGCAGCACCGCCCCCCATGCAAGGAGCGTCCTCATTGCAAAGCTGGGGGACCGTGCCGAGGCCTCTGTGAGTAAACGCGAGCTGAGCCCCAGGCCAGCTGCTGCTGAACTGTTCCCACCCTTCCCAGGTAAAACACCTGAATATGTACGAGGGCTTGAAAGCCTAGAAGAAGGGCCATGGAGCCACACCAGTGACAGCACACAGGCCCACTTGGTGCCTGCAGGCCAGCAGTTTGGTCCTGGCCCCGGGCACTCTTCTGGAAGCTTTCCATTTCCCTGCCTGAGATACCCCTCCTGTCCCGGCCCCCACTCCTTTTTTTCCTTCCTCACCTCAGCCCGGAGAGAAATTCCAGTGGAAGTTATGGGTGACACATCCTCTTCTTTACAGGTGGCAGCCTGGCAACTCCTGCAGAAAGTCCAGCACAGCCCCACTCACACCGGGCCACCAACAAAGCCAGGGACCCTCACACCCTCCCACCAGCACAACCCCGAGACTGCTGACGGGGCAGAGAATATGGAGTCAGGCACAGCTGCAGGGGCTATTGTTGCCTGGAGCGTTGTTTCTATTGACCTCAACCCAGGCACACCTGGGGAGGGCTTGCCGGCAGGGTCAGGCTGCCCAGGTCAGCTAATCCTCAGCCCTCAGGGAATCACATTGCAGAAAATGGACCTCGCTAAGACAGAATATTAGCCAAGGAGAAAAAGGACACAATGCCATTTGCAGCACCGTACATGAGTCTAGAGGTAATCACGTGACTTGTAGTAAGTCAGAAAGTGAAAGACACATATCGTATGATATCACTTATAGGTGTTACCTAAAAATGGATACCAGGGCAGATATTTCCACGGAGAAGGGCAATCCCAGATTCATTAAACAAACTTATGGTTCACCAATGGAAAGGTGTGAGGATTGGATTCATTACGATATTGGGGTTAACAGACATATACAAACACAGGTGAAATATATAATCACCAAAAGCCTACGGAATACCAAGAGAGGACTACTCAACGTTCTGTCATAACGTACATGGGAAAAGGATCCCAGGAAGAACAGACATATGTATATGTGTAAAAGAAACACATCTTGCACACCTACAACAAGCCAAACGTTGTCATCAAACTTGCTGTAATAAAAAATAAAAAAATAAATTAAAAACATGAACAAGAAGTAGTGAGACAAACTTGAGGGGCTTTCTCCTGGCACATTCCATTCTAAATTACAATCTAGAACACGACTTCCACTGAGGCTCTGCTGCCCTAGTAACCAGATTTGGTAAGGGAGAACTGCTGCCACCTTGTGGCCGTTTCACACAACAGCAGCTTTAATCCCAGCGCTAATGGTCAGTGGATATTCAAAATCATTACCGGCCTGTAAATGACACCTGCCCTGAAAACAAATCCTGGGGTCATATATCGACCAAAAAATTCAAAAGACGTCCATATTTCAAAACGACCGTTTCAAGAGCCATATTTTACGCACATTAGTGTTCTGCTTCTTTTGCTTTCTTTCTTTCTTTTTGTTAAAAAATCGGGAATGGAAAAAGGCAACCCTCAGAATGGGCGAAAATGTTCGCAAATGAATCAATGGACAAAGGTTCAATCTCCAATATATATAAACAGCTCATGCAGCTTAATATTAATAAAACAAACAACCCAATACAAAAATGGGCAGAAGATCTAAATAGATGTTTCTTCAAAGAAGGCACAGACATGGCCAAGACGCACATGAAAAGCTGCTCAACATCACTAATTATTAGAGAAATGCAAATCAAAACTACAATGAGGTGTGACCTCACACCTGTTAGAATCGGCATCTTCAGAAAATCTACAAACCGAAAATTCTGGGCAGGGTGTGGACAAAAGGAACCCTCTTCCACTATTGGTGGGAATGTAAATTGATACAGTCACTATGGAGAACAGTATGGAGGTTCCTTTAGAAAACTAAAAAGAGAATTACCATCTGATCCAGCAATCCCACTTCTGGGCATATAGCCAGAGAAAACCATAAATCAAAAAGACACATTCACCACAATGTTCATTGCAGCACTATTTACAATAGCCAGATAATGGAAGCAACCTAAATGCCCACAGACAGATGAATGGATAAAGAAGTGGTACATATATAAAATGGAATATTACTCAGCCATAAAAAGGAATGAAACTGGGTCATTTGTAGAGAAGTCGATGGATCTAGAGACTGTCATACAGAGTGAAGTAAGTCAGAAAGAGAAAAAGAAATATTGTGTATTAATGCCTATATGTGGAACCTCGAAAAATGGTTCAGATGAACTGGTTTGCAGGGCAGAAATAGAGACACAGAAGTAGAGAACACACGTATGGACACCAAGTGGGGGAAGCCATGGGGTGGTGGTGGTGGGATGAGTTGGGAGACTGGGATTGACCTGTATACATGTATATGCATAAAATAGATAACTAATAATAACCTGCTGTATAAAAAATAAATAAAATTAAATTTCAAAATTTAAAAAAATAAAATTTTAAAATAAAACAGAAAAAAGTTCTTCCATTCACACAGATGTATTTATATGAATGAATTATTTCCATGCTTATATCTATAAATACATAAAAGAGGAATAAAATCTAACTTGAACCAAAAAAGAAAAAAAAAAAACTTGAACCCAACAGTTATACAGAGGAAAACCCTATCAAGGCACTAGCTCCAGCGGGAAACAATTCTGAAATTGGTCAGAGGTGGGGAATCATCTCCCATACAGCCAGCAGCACCGCCCCCCATGCAAGGAGCGTCCTCATTGCAAAGCTGGGGGACCGTGCCGAGGCCTCTGTGAGTAAATGTGAGCTGAGCCCCAGGCCAGCTGCTGCTGAACTGTTCCCACCCTTCCCAGGTAAAACACCTGAATATGTAGGAGGGCTTGAAAGCCTAGAGGAAGGGCCGTGGAGCCACACCAGTGACAGCACGCAGGCCCACTTGGTGCCTGCAGGCCAGCCAGGATGGTCCTGGCCCCGGGCACTCTTCTGGAAGCTTTCCATTTCCCTGCCTGAGATACCCCTCCTGTCCCGGCCCCCACTCCTTTTTTTCCTTCCTCATCTCAGCCCGGAGAGAAATTCCAGTGGAAGTTATGGGTGACACTTCCTCTTCTTTACAGGTGGCAGCCTGGCAACTCCTGCAGAAAGTCCAGCAGAGCCCCACTCACACCGGGCCACCAACAAAGCCAGGGACCCTCACACCCTCCCACCAGCACAACCCCGAGACTGCTGACGGGGCAGAGAATATGGAGTCAGGCACAGATGCAGGGGCTATTGCTGCCTGGAGCGCTGTTTCTATTGACCTCAACCCAGGCACACCTGGGGAGGGCTTGCCCGCAGGGTCAGGCTGCCCAGGTCAGCTAATCCTCAGCCCTCAGGGAATCACATTGCAGAAAATGGACCTCGCTAAGACAGAATATTAGCCAAGGAGAAAAAGGACACAATGCCATTTGCAGCACCGTACATGAGTCTAGAGGTAATCACGTGACTTGTAGTAAGTCAGAAAGTGAAAGACACATATCGTATGATATCACTTATAGGTGTTACCTAAAAATGGATACCAGGGCAGATATTTCCACGGAGAAGGGCAATCCCAGATTCATTAAACAAACTTATGGTTCACCAATGGAAAGGTGTGAGGATTGGATTCATTACGATATTGGGGTTAACAGACATATACAAACACAGGTGAAATATATAATCACCAAAGGCCTACGGAATACCAAGAGAGGACTACTCAACATTCTGTCATAACGTACATGGGAAAAGGATCCCAGGAAGAACAGACATATGTATATGTGTAAAAGAAACACATCTTGCACACCTACAACAAGCCAAACGTTGTCATCAAACTTGCTGTAATAAAAAATAAAAAAATAAATTAAAAACATGAACAAGAAGTAGTGAGACAAACTTGAGGGGCTTTCTCCTGGCACATTCCATTCTAAATTACAATCTAGAACACGACTTCCACTGAGGCTCTGCTGCCCTAGTAACCAGATTTGGTAAGGGAGAACTGCTGCCACCTTGTGGCCGTTTCACACAACAGCAGCTTTAATCCCAGCGCTAATGGTCAGTGGATATTCAAAATCATTACCGGCCTGTAAATGACACCTGCCCTGAAAACAAATCCTGGGGTCATATATCGACCAAAAAATTCAAAAGACGTCCATATTTCAAAACGACCGTTTCAAGAGCCATATTTTACGCACATTAGTGTTCTGCTTCTTTTGCTTTCTTTCTTTCTTTTTGTTAAAAAATCGGGAATGGAAAAAGGCAACCCTCAGAATGGGCGAAAATGTTCGCAAATGAATCAATGGACAAAGGTTCAATCTCCAATATATATAAACAGCTCATGCAGCTTAATATTAATAAAACAAACAACCCAATACAAAAATGGGCAGAAGATCTAAATAGATGTTTCTTCAAAGAAGGCACAGACATGGCCAAGACGCACATGAAAAGCTGCTCAACATCACTAATTATTAGAGAAATGCAAATCAAAACTACAATGAGGTATGACCTCACACCTGTTAGAATCGGCATCTTCAGAAAATCTACAAACCGAAAATTCTGGGCAGGGTGTGGACAAAAGGAACCCTCTTCCACTATTGGTGGGAATGTAAATTGATACAGTCACTATGGAGAACAGTATGGAGGTTCCTTTAGAAAACTAAAAAGAGAATTACCATCTGATCCAGCAATCCCACTTCTGGGCATATAGCCAGAGAAAACCATAAATCAAAAAGACACATTCACCACAATGTTCATTGCAGCACTATTTACAATAGCCAGATAATGGAAGCAACCTAAATGCCCACAGACAGATGAATGGATAAAGAAGTGGTACATATATAAAATGGAATATTACTCAGCCATAAAAAGGAATGAAACTGGGTCATTTGTAGAGAAGTCGATGGATCTAGAGACTGTCATACAGAGTGAAGTAAGTCAGAAAGAGAAAAAGAAATATTGTGTATTAATGCCTATATGTGGAACCTCGAAAAATGGTTCAGATGAACTGGTTTGCAGGGCAGAAATAGAGACACAGAAGTAGAGAACACACGTATGGACACCAAGTGGGGGAAGCCATGGGGTGGTGGTGGTGGGATGAGTTGGGAGACTGGGATTGACCTGTATACATGTATATGCATAAAATAGATAACTAATAATAACCTGCTGTATAAAAAATAAATAAAATTAAATTTCAAAATTTAAAAAAATAAAATTTTAAAATAAAACAGAAAAAAGTTCTTCCATTCACACAGATGTATTTATATGAATGAATTATTTCCATGCTTATATCTATAAATACATAAAAGAGGAATAAAATCTAACTTGAACCAAAAAAGAAAAAAAAAAAACTTGAACCCAACAGTTATACAGAGGAAAACCCTATCAAGGCACTAGCTCCAGCGGGAAACAATTCTGAAATTGGTCAGAGGTGGGGAATCATCTCCCATACAGCCAGCAGCACCGCCCCCCATGCAAGGAGCGTCCTCATTGCAAAGCTGGGGGACCGTGCCGAGGCCTCTGTGAGTAAATGTGAGCTGAGCCCCAGGCCAGCTGCTGCTGAACTGTTCCCACCCTTCCCAGGTAAAACACCTGAATATGTAGGAGGGCTTGAAAGCCTAGAGGAAGGGCCGTGGAGCCACACCAGTGACAGCACGCAGGCCCACTTGGTGCCTGCAGGCCAGCCAGGATGGTCCTGGCCCCGGGCACTCTTCTGGAAGCTTTCCATTTCCCTGCCTGAGATACCCCTCCTGTCCCGGCCCCCACTCCTTTTTTTCCTTCCTCATCTCAGCCCGGAGAGAAATTCCAGTGGAAGTTATGGGTGACACTTCCTCTTCTTTACAGGTGGCAGCCTGGCAACTCCTGCAGAAAGTCCAGCAGAGCCCCACTCACACCGGGCCACCAACAAAGCCAGGGACCCTCACACCCTCCCACCAGCACAACCCCGAGACTGCTGACGGGGCAGAGAATATGGAGTCAGGCACAGATGCAGGGGCTATTGCTGCCTGGAGCGCTGTTTCTATTGACCTCAACCCAGGCACACCTGGGGAGGGCTTGCCCGCAGGGTCAGGCTGCCCAGGTCAGCTAATCCTCAGCCCTCAGGGAATCACATTGCAGAAAATGGACCTCGCTAAGACAGAATATTAGCCAAGGAGAAAAAGGACACAATGCCATTTGCAGCACCGTACATGAGTCTAGAGGTAATCACGTGACTTGTAGTAAGTCAGAAAGTGAAAGACACATATCGTATGATATCACTTATAGGTGTTACCTAAAAATGGATACCAGGGCAGATATTTCCACGGAGAAGGGCAATCCCAGATTCATTAAACAAACTTATGGTTCACCAATGGAAAGGTGTGAGGATTGGATTCATTACGATATTGGGGTTAACAGACATATACAAACACAGGTGAAATATATAATCACCAAAGGCCTACGGAATACCAAGAGAGGACTACTCAACATTCTGTCATAACGTACATGGGAAAAGGATCCCAGGAAGAACAGACATATGTATATGTGTAAAAGAAACACATCTTGCACACCTACAACAAGCCAAACGTTGTCATCAAACTTGCTGTAATAAAAAATAAAAAAATAAATTAAAAACATGAACAAGAAGTAGTGAGACAAACTTGAGGGGCTTTCTCCTGGCACATTCCATTCTAAATTACAATCTAGAACACGACTTCCACTGAGGCTCTGCTGCCCTAGTAACCAGATTTGGTAAGGGAGAACTGCTGCCACCTTGTGGCCGTTTCACACAACAGCAGCTTTAATCCCAGCGCTAATGGTCAGTGGATATTCAAAATCATTACCGGCCTGTAAATGACACCTGCCCTGAAAACAAATCCTGGGGTCATATATCGACCAAAAAATTCAAAAGACGTCCATATTTCAAAACGACCGTTTCAAGAGCCATATTTTACGCACATTAGTGTTCTGCTTCTTTTGCTTTCTTTCTTTCTTTTTGTTAAAAAATCGGGAATGGAAAAAGGCAACCCTCAGAATGGGCGAAAATGTTCGCAAATGAATCAATGGACAAAGGTTCAATCTCCAATATATATAAACAGCTCATGCAGCTTAATATTAATAAAACAAACAACCCAATACAAAAATGGGCAGAAGATCTAAATAGATGTTTCTTCAAAGAAGGCACAGACATGGCCAAGACGCACATGAAAAGCTGCTCAACATCACTAATTATTAGAGAAATGCAAATCAAAACTACAATGAGGTATGACCTCACACCTGTTAGAATCGGCATCTTCAGAAAATCTACAAACCGAAAATTCTGGGCAGGGTGTGGACAAAAGGAACCCTCTTCCACTATTGGTGGGAATGTAAATTGATACAGTCACTATGGAGAACAGTATGGAGGTTCCTTTAGAAAACTAAAAAGAGAATTACCATCTGATCCAGCAATCCCACTTCTGGGCATATAGCCAGAGAAAACCATAAATCAAAAAGACACATTCACCACAATGTTCATTGCAGCACTATTTACAATAGCCAGATAATGGAAGCAACCTAAATGCCCACAGACAGATGAATGGATAAAGAAGTGGTACATATATAAAATGGAATATTACTCAGCCATAAAAAGGAATGAAACTGGGTCATTTGTAGAGAAGTCGATGGATCTAGAGACTGTCATACAGAGTGAAGTAAGTCAGAAAGAGAAAAAGAAATATTGTGTATTAATGCCTATATGTGGAACCTCGAAAAATGGTTCAGATGAACTGGTTTGCAGGGCAGAAATAGAGACACAGAAGTAGAGAACACACGTATGGACACCAAGTGGGGGAAGCCATGGGGTGGTGGTGGTGGGATGAGTTGGGAGACTGGGATTGACCTGTATACATGTATATGCATAAAATAGATAACTAATAATAACCTGCTGTATAAAAAATAAATAAAATTAAATTTCAAAATTTAAAAAAATAAAATTTTAAAATAAAACAGAAAAAAGTTCTTCCATTCACACAGATGTATTTATATGAATGAATTATTTCCATGCTTATATCTATAAATACATAAAAGAGGAATAAAATCTAACTTGAACCAAAAAAGAAAAAAAAAACTTGAACCCAACAGTTATACAGAGGAAAACCCTATCAAGGCACTAGCTCCAGCGGGAAACAATTCTGAAATTGGTCAGAGGTGGGGAATCATCTCCCATACAGCCAGCAGCACCGCCCCCCATGCAAGGAGCGTCCTCATTGCAAAGCTGGGGGACCGTGCCGAGGCCTCTGTGAGTAAATGTGAGCTGAGCCCCAGGCCAGCTGCTGCTGAACTGTTCCCACCCTTCCCAGGTAAAACACCTGAATATGTAGGAGGGCTTGAAAGCCTAGAGGAAGGGCCGTGGAGCCACACCAGCGACAGCACGCAGGCCCACTTGGTGCCTGCAGGCCAGCCAGGATGGTCCTGGCCCCGGGCACTCTTCTGGAAGCTTTCCATTTCCCTGCCTGAGATACCCCTCCTGTCCCGGCCCCCACTCCTTTTTTTCCTTCCTCATCTCAGCCCGGAGAGAAATTCCAGTGGAAGTTATGGGTGACACTTCCTCTTCTTTACAGGTGGCAGCCTGGCAACTCCTGCAGAAAGTCCAGCAGAGCCCCACTCACACCGGGCCACCAACAAAGCCAGGGACCCTCACACCCTCCCACCAGCACAACCCCGAGACTGCTGACGGGGCAGAGAATATGGAGTCAGGCACAGATGCAGGGGCTATTGCTGCCTGGAGCGCTGTTTCTATTGACCTCAACCCAGGCACACCTGGGGAGGGCTTGCCCGCAGGGTCAGGCTGCCCAGGTCAGCTAATCCTCAGCCCTCAGGGAATCACATTGCAGAAAATGGACCTCGCTAAGACAGAATATTAGCCAAGGAGAAAAAGGACACAATGCCATTTGCAGCACCGTACATGAGTCTAGAGGTAATCACGTGACTTGTAGTAAGTCAGAAAGTGAAAGACACATATCGTATGATATCACTTATAGGTGTTACCTAAAAATGGATACCAGGGCAGATATTTCCACGGAGAAGGGCAATCCCAGATTCATTAAACAAACTTATGGTTCACCAATGGAAAGGTGTGAGGATTGGATTCATTACGATATTGGGGTTAACAGACATATACAAACACAGGTGAAATATATAATCACCAAAGGCCTACGGAATACCAAGAGAGGACTACTCAACATTCTGTCATAACGTACATGGGAAAAGGATCCCAGGAAGAACAGACATATGTATATGTGTAAAAGAAACACATCTTGCACACCTACAACAAGCCAAACGTTGTCATCAAACTTGCTGTAATAAAAAATAAAAAAATAAATTAAAAACATGAACAAGAAGTAGTGAGACAAACTTGAGGGGCTTTCTCCTGGCACATTCCATTCTAAATTACAATCTAGAACACGACTTCCACTGAGGCTCTGCTGCCCTAGTAACCAGATTTGGTAAGGGAGAACTGCTGCCACCTTGTGGCCGTTTCACACAACAGCAGCTTTAATCCCAGCGCTAATGGTCAGTGGATATTCAAAATCATTACCGGCCTGTAAATGACACCTGCCCTGAAAACAAATCCTGGGGTCATATATCGACCAAAAAATTCAAAAGACGTCCATATTTCAAAACGACCGTTTCAAGAGCCATATTTTACGCACATTAGTGTTCTGCTTCTTTTGCTTTCTTTCTTTCTTTTTGTTAAAAAATCGGGAATGGAAAAAGGCAACCCTCAGAATGGGCGAAAATGTTCGCAAATGAATCAATGGACAAAGGTTCAATCTCCAATATATATAAACAGCTCATGCAGCTTAATATTAATAAAACAAACAACCCAATACAAAAATGGGCAGAAGATCTAAATAGATGTTTCTTCAAAGAAGGCACAGACATGGCCAAGACGCACATGAAAAGCTGCTCAACATCACTAATTATTAGAGAAATGCAAATCAAAACTACAATGAGGTATGACCTCACACCTGTTAGAATCGGCATCTTCAGAAAATCTACAAACCGAAAATTCTGGGCAGGGTGTGGACAAAAGGAACCCTCTTCCACTATTGGTGGGAATGTAAATTGATACAGTCACTATGGAGAACAGTATGGAGGTTCCTTTAGAAAACTAAAAAGAGAATTACCATCTGATCCAGCAATCCCACTTCTGGGCATATAGCCAGAGAAAACCATAAATCAAAAAGACACATTCACCACAATGTTCATTGCAGCACTATTTACAATAGCCAGATAATGGAAGCAACCTAAATGCCCACAGACAGATGAATGGATAAAGAAGTGGTACATATATAAAATGGAATATTACTCAGCCATAAAAAGGAATGAAACTGGGTCATTTGTAGAGAAGTCGATGGATCTAGAGACTGTCATACAGAGTGAAGTAAGTCAGAAAGAGAAAAAGAAATATTGTGTATTAATGCCTATATGTGGAACCTCGAAAAATGGTTCAGATGAACTGGTTTGCAGGGCAGAAATAGAGACACAGAAGTAGAGAACACACGTATGGACACCAAGTGGGGGAAGCCATGGGGTGGTGGTGGTGGGATGAGTTGGGAGACTGGGATTGACCTGTATACATGTATATGCATAAAATAGATAACTAATAATAACCTGCTGTATAAAAAATAAATAAAATTAAATTTCAAAATTTAAAAAAATAAAATTTTAAAATAAAACAGAAAAAAGTTCTTCCATTCACACAGATGTATTTATATGAATGAATTATTTCCATGCTTATATCTATAAATACATAAAAGAGGAATAAAATCTAACTTGAACCAAAAAAGAAAAAAAAAACTTGAACCCAACAGTTATACAGAGGAAAACCCTATCAAGGCACTAGCTCCAGCGGGAAACAATTCTGAAATTGGTCAGAGGTGGGGAATCATCTCCCATACAGCCAGCAGCACCGCCCCCCATGCAAGGAGCGTCCTCATTGCAAAGCTGGGGGACCGTGCCGAGGCCTCTGTGAGTAAATGTGAGCTGAGCCCCAGGCCAGCTGCTGCTGAACTGTTCCCACCCTTCCCAGGTAAAACACCTGAATATGTAGGAGGGCTTGAAAGCCTAGAGGAAGGGCCGTGGAGCCACACCAGTGACAGCACGCAGGCCCACTTGGTGCCTGCAGGCCAGCCAGGATGGTCCTGGCCCCGGGCACTCTTCTGGAAGCTTTCCATTTCCCTGCCTGAGATACCCCTCCTGTCCCGGCCCCCACTCCTTTTTTTCCTTCCTCACCTCAGCCCGGAGAGAAATTCCAGTGGAAGTTATGGGTGACACATCCTCTTCTTTACAGGTGGCAGCCTGGCAACTCCTGCAGAAAGTCCAGCAGAGCCCCACTCACACCGGGCCACCAACAAAGCCAGGGACCCTCACACCCTCCCACCAGCACAACCCCGAGACTGCTGACGGGGCAGAGAATATGGAGTCAGGCACAGATGCAGGGGCTATTGCTGCCTGGAGCGCTGTTTCTATTGACCTCAACCCAGGCACACCTGGGGAGGGCTTGCCCGCAGGGTCAGGCTGCCCAGGTCAGCTAATCCTCAGCCCTCAGGGAATCACATTGCAGAAAATGGACCTCGCTAAGACAGAATATTAGCCAAGGAGAAAAAGGACACAATGCCATTTGCAGCACCGTACATGAGTCTAGAGGTAATCACGTGACTTGTAGTAAGTCAGAAAGTGAAAGACACATATCGTATGATATCACTTATAGGTGTTACCTAAAAATGGATACCAGGGCAGATATTTCCACGGAGAAGGGCAATCCCAGATTCATTAAACAAACTTATGGTTCACCAATGGAAAGGTGTGAGGATTGGATTCATTACGATATTGGGGTTAACAGACATATACAAACACAGGTGAAATATATAATCACCAAAGGCCTACGGAATACCAAGAGAGGACTACTCAACATTCTGTCATAACGTACATGGGAAAAGGATCCCAGGAAGAACAGACATATGTATATGTGTAAAAGAAACACATCTTGCACACCTACAACAAGCCAAACGTTGTCATCAAACTTGCTGTAATAAAAAATAAAAAAATAAATTAAAAACATGAACAAGAAGTAGTGAGACAAACTTGAGGGGCTTTCTCCTGGCACATTCCATTCTAAATTACAATCTAGAACACGACTTCCACTGAGGCTCTGCTGCCCTAGTAACCAGATTTGGTAAGGGAGAACTGCTGCCACCTTGTGGCCGTTTCACACAACAGCAGCTTTAATCCCAGCGCTAATGGTCAGTGGATATTCAAAATCATTACCGGCCTGTAAATGACACCTGCCCTGAAAACAAATCCTGGGGTCATATATCGACCAAAAAATTCAAAAGACGTCCATATTTCAAAACGACCGTTTCAAGAGCCATATTTTACGCACATTAGTGTTCTGCTTCTTTTGCTTTCTTTCTTTCTTTTTGTTAAAAAATCGGGAATGGAAAAAGGCAACCCTCAGAATGGGCGAAAATGTTCGCAAATGAATCAATGGACAAAGGTTCAATCTCCAATATATATAAACAGCTCATGCAGCTTAATATTAATAAAACAAACAACCCAATACAAAAATGGGCAGAAGATCTAAATAGATGTTTCTTCAAAGAAGGCACAGACATGGCCAAGACGCACATGAAAAGCTGCTCAACATCACTAATTATTAGAGAAATGCAAATCAAAACTACAATGAGGTGTGACCTCACACCTGTTAGAATCGGCATCTTCAGAAAATCTACAAACCGAAAATTCTGGGCAGGGTGTGGACAAAAGGAACCCTCTTCCACTATTGGTGGGAATGTAAATTGATACAGTCACTATGGAGAACAGTATGGAGGTTCCTTTAGAAAACTAAAAAGAGAATTACCATCTGATCCAGCAATCCCACTTCTGGGCATATAGCCAGAGAAAACCATAAATCGAAAAGACACATTCACCACAATGTTCATTGCAGCACTATTTACAATAGCCAGATAATGGAAGCAACCTAAATGCCCACAGACAGATGAATGGATAAAGAAGTGGTACATATATAAAATGGAATATTACTCAGCCATAAAAAGGAATGAAACTGGGTCATTTGTAGAGAAGTCGATGGATCTAGAGACTGTCATACAGAGTGAAGTAAGTCAGAAAGAGAAAAAGAAATATTGTGTATTAATGCCTATATGTGGAACCTCGAAAAATGGTTCAGATGAACTGGTTTGCAGGGCAGAAATAGAGACACAGAAGTAGAGAACACACGTATGGACACCAAGTGGGGGAAGCCATGGGGTGGTGGTGGTGGGATGAGTTGGGAGACTGGGATTGACCTGTATACATGTATATGCATAAAATAGATAACTAATAATAACCTGCTGTATAAAAAATAAATAAAATTAAATTTCAAAATTTAAAAAAATAAAATTTTAAAATAAAACAGAAAAAAGTTCTTCCATTCACACAGATGTATTTATATGAATGAATTATTTCCATGCTTATATCTATAAATACATAAAAGAGGAATAAAATCTAACTTGAACCAAAAAAGAAAAAAAAAAAACTTGAACCCAACAGTTATACAGAGGAAAACCCTATCAAGGCACTAGCTCCAGCGGGAAACAATTCTGAAATTGGTCAGAGGTGGGGAATCATCTCCCATACAGCCAGCAGCACCGCCCCCCATGCAAGGAGCGTCCTCATTGCAAAGCTGGGGGACCGTGCCGAGGCCTCTGTGAGTAAATGTGAGCTGAGCCCCAGGCCAGCTGCTGCTGAACTGTTCCCACCCTTCCCAGGTAAAACACCTGAATATGTAGGAGGGCTTGAAAGCCTAGAGGAAGGGCCGTGGAGCCACACCAGTGACAGCACGCAGGCCCACTTGGTGCCTGCAGGCCAGCCAGGATGGTCCTGGCCCCGGGCACTCTTCTGGAAGCTTTCCATTTCCCTGCCTGAGATACCCCTCCTGTCCCGGCCCCCACTCCTTTTTTTCCTTCCTCACCTCAGCCCGGAGAGAAATTCCAGTGGAATTTATGGGTGACACATCCTCTTCTTTACAGGTGGCAGCCTGGCAACTCCTGCAGAAAGTCCAGCAGAGCCCCACTCACACCGGGCCACCAACAAAGCCAGGGACCCTCACACCCTCCCACCAGCACAACCCCGAGACTGCTGACGGGGCAGAGAATATGGAGTCAGGCACAGATGCAGGGGCTATTGCTGCCTGGAGCGCTGTTTCTATTGACCTCAACCCAGGCACACCTGGGGAGGGCTTGCCCGCAGGGTCAGGCTGCCCAGGTCAGCTAATCCTCAGCCCTCAGGGAATCACATTGCAGAAAATGGACCTCGCTAAGACAGAATATTAGCCAAGGAGAAAAAGGACACAATGCCATTTGCAGCACCGTACATGAGTCTAGAGGTAATCACGTGACTTGTAGTAAGTCAGAAAGTGAAAGACACATATCGTATGATATCACTTATAGGTGTTACCTAAAAATGGATACCAGGGCAGATATTTCCACGGAGAAGGGCAATCCCAGATTCATTAAACAAACTTATGGTTCACCAATGGAAAGGTGTGAGGATTGGATTCATTACGATATTGGGGTTAACAGACATATACAAACACAGGTGAAATATATAATCACCAAAGGCCTACGGAATACCAAGAGAGGACTACTCAACATTCTGTCATAACGTACATGGGAAAAGGATCCCAGGAAGAACAGACATATGTATATGTGTAAAAGAAACACATCTTGCACACCTACAACAAGCCAAACGTTGTCATCAAACTTGCTGTAATAAAAAATAAAAAAATAAATTAAAAACATGAACAAGAAGTAGTGAGACAAACTTGAGGGGCTTTCTCCTGGCACATTCCATTCTAAATTACAATCTAGAACACGACTTCCACTGAGGCTCTGCTGCCCTAGTAACCAGATTTGGTAAGGGAGAACTGCTGCCACCTTGTGGCCGTTTCACACAACAGCAGCTTTAATCCCAGCGCTAATGGTCAGTGGATATTCAAAATCATTACCGGCCTGTAAATGACACCTGCCCTGAAAACAAATCCTGGGGTCATATATCGACCAAAAAATTCAAAAGACGTCCATATTTCAAAACGACCGTTTCAAGAGGCATATTTTACGCACATTAGTGTTCTGCTTCTTTTGCTTTCTTTCTTTCTTTTTGTTAAAAAATCGGGAATGGAAAAAAGCAACCCTCAGAATGGGCGAAAATGTTCGCAAACGAATCAATGGACAAAGGTTCAATCTCCAATATATATAAACAGCTCATGCAGCTTAATATTAATAAAACAAACAACCCAATACAAAAATGGGCAGAAGATCTAAATAGATGTTTCTTCAAAGAAGGCACAGACATGGCCAAGACGCACATGAAAAGCTGCTCAACATCACTAATTATTAGAGAAATGCAAATCAAAACTACAATGAGGTGTGACCTCACACCTGTTAGAATCGGCATCTTCAGAAAATCTACAAACCGAAAATTCTGGGCAGGGTGTGGACAAAAGGAACCCTCTTCCACTATTGGTGGGAATGTAAATTGATACAGTCACTATGGAGAACAGTATGGAGGTTCCTTTAGAAAACTAAAAAGAGAATTACCATCTGATCCAGCAATCCCACTTCTGGGCATATAGCCAGAGAAAACCATAAATCGAAAAGACACATTCACCACAATGTTCATTGCAGCACTATTTACAATAGCCACATAATGGAAGCAACCTAAATGTCCACAGACAGATGAATGGATAAAGAAGTGGTACATATATAAAATGGAATATTACTCAGCCATAAAAAGGAATGAAACTGGGTCATTTGTAGAGAAGTCGATGGATCTAGAGACTGTCATACAGAGTGAAGTAAGTCAGAAAGAGAAAAAGAAATATTGTGTATTAATGCCTATATGTGGAACCTCGAAAAATGGTTCAGATGAACTGGTTTGCAGGGCAGAAATAGAGACACAGAAGTAGAGAACACACGTATGGACACCAAGTGGGGGAAGCCATGGGGTGGTGGTGGTGGGATGAGTTGGGAGACTGGGATTGACCTGTATACATGTATATGCATAAAATAGATAACTAATAATAACCTGCTGTATAAAAAAATAAATAAAATTAAATTTCAAAATTTTTAAAAATAAAATTGAAAAATAAAACAGAAAAAAGTTCTTCCATTCACCCAGATGTATTTATATGAATGAATTATTTCCATGCTTATATCTATAAATACATAAAAGAGGAATAAAATCTAACTTGAATCAAAAAAGAAAAAAAAAAACTTGAACCCAACAGTTATACAGAGGAAAACCCTATCAAGGCACTAGCTCCAGCGGGAAACAATTCTGAAATTGGTCAGAGGTGGGGAATCATCTCCCATACAACCAGCAGCACCGCCCCCCATGCAAGGAGCGTCCTCATTGCAAAGCTGGGGGACCGTGCCGAGGCCTCTGTGAGTAAACGCGAGCTGAGCCCCAGGCCAGCTGCTGCTGAACTGTTCCCACCCTTCCCAGGTAAAACACCTGAATATGTACGAGGGCTTGAAAGCCTAGAAGAAGGGCCATGGAGCCACACCAGTGACAGCACACAGGCCCACTTGGTGCCTGCAGGCCAGCAGTTTGGTCCTGGCCCCGGGCACTCTTCTGGAAGCTTTCCATTTCCCTGCCTGAGATACCCCTCCTGTCCCGGCCCCCACTCCTTTTTTTCCTTCCTCACCTCAGCCCGGAGAGAAATTCCAGTGGAAGTTATGGGTGACACATCCTCTTCTTTACAGGTGGCAGCCTGGCAACTCCTGCAGAAAGTCCAGCACAGCCCCACTCACACCGGGCCACCAACAAAGCCAGGGACCCTCACACCCTCCCACCAGCACAACCCCGAGACTGCTGACGGGGCAGAGAATATGGAGTCAGGCACAGCTGCAGGGGCTATTGTTGCCTGGAGCGTTGTTTCTATTGACCTCAACCCAGGCACACCTGGGGAGGGCTTGCCGGCAGGGTCAGGCTGCCCAGGTCAGCTAATCCTCAGCCCTCAGGGAATCACATTGCAGAAAATGGACCTCGCTAAGACAGAATATTAGCCAAGGAGAAAAAGGACACAATGCCATTTGCAGCACCGTACATGAGTCTAGAGGTAATCACGTGACTTGTAGTAAGTCAGAAAGTGAAAGACACATATCGTATGATATCACTTATAGGTGTTACCTAAAAATGGATACCAGGGCAGATATTTCCACGGAGAAGGGCAATCCCAGATTCATTAAACAAACTTATGGTTCACCAATGGAAAGGTGTGAGGATTGGATTCATTACGATATTGGGGTTAACAGACATATACAAACACAGGTGAAATATATAATCACCAAAAGCCTACGGAATACCAAGAGAGGACTACTCAACGTTCTGTCATAACGTACATGGGAAAAGGATCCCAGGAAGAACAGACATATGTATATGTGTAAAAGAAACACATCTTGCACACCTACAACAAGCCAAACGTTGTCATCAAACTTGCTGTAATAAAAAATAAAAAAATAAATTAAAAACATGAACAAGAAGTAGTGAGACAAACTTGAGGGGCTTTCTCCTGGCACATTCCATTCTAAATTACAATCTAGAACACGACTTCCACTGAGGCTCTGCTGCCCTAGTAACCAGATTTGGTAAGGGAGAACTGCTGCCACCTTGTGGCCGTTTCACACAACAGCAGCTTTAATCCCAGCGCTAATGGTCAGTGGATATTCAAAATCATTACCGGCCTGTAAATGACACCTGCCCTGAAAACAAATCCTGGGGTCATATATCGACCAAAAAATTCAAAAGACGTCCATATTTCAAAACGACCGTTTCAAGAGCCATATTTTACGCACATTAGTGTTCTGCTTCTTTTGCTTTCTTTCTTTCTTTTTGTTAAAAAATCGGGAATGGAAAAAGGCAACCCTCAGAATGGGCGAAAATGTTCGCAAATGAATCAATGGACAAAGGTTCAATCTCCAATATATATAAACAGCTCATGCAGCTTAATATTAATAAAACAAACAACCCAATACAAAAATGGGCAGAAGATCTAAATAGATGTTTCTTCAAAGAAGGCACAGACATGGCCAAGACGCACATGAAAAGCTGCTCAACATCACTAATTATTAGAGAAATGCAAATCAAAACTACAATGAGGTGTGACCTCACACCTGTTAGAATCGGCATCTTCAGAAAATCTACAAACCGAAAATTCTGGGCAGGGTGTGGACAAAAGGAACCCTCTTCCACTATTGGTGGGAATGTAAATTGATACAGTCACTATGGAGAACAGTATGGAGGTTCCTTTAGAAAACTAAAAAGAGAATTACCATCTGATCCAGCAATCCCACTTCTGGGCATATAGCCAGAGAAAACCATAAATCAAAAAGACACATTCACCACAATGTTCATTGCAGCACTATTTACAATAGCCAGATAATGGAAGCAACCTAAATGCCCACAGACAGATGAATGGATAAAGAAGTGGTACATATATAAAATGGAATATTACTCAGCCATAAAAAGGAATGAAACTGGGTCATTTGTAGAGAAGTCGATGGATCTAGAGACTGTCATACAGAGTGAAGTAAGTCAGAAAGAGAAAAAGAAATATTGTGTATTAATGCCTATATGTGGAACCTCGAAAAATGGTTCAGATGAACTGGTTTGCAGGGCAGAAATAGAGACACAGAAGTAGAGAACACACGTATGGACACCAAGTGGGGGAAGCCATGGGGTGGTGGTGGTGGGATGAGTTGGGAGACTGGGATTGACCTGTATACATGTATATGCATAAAATAGATAACTAATAATAACCTGCTGTATAAAAAATAAATAAAATTAAATTTCAAAATTTAAAAAAATAAAATTTTAAAATAAAACAGAAAAAAGTTCTTCCATTCACACAGATGTATTTATATGAATGAATTATTTCCATGCTTATATCTATAAATACATAAAAGAGGAATAAAATCTAACTTGAACCAAAAAAGAAAAAAAAAAAACTTGAACCCAACAGTTATACAGAGGAAAACCCTATCAAGGCACTAGCTCCAGCGGGAAACAATTCTGAAATTGGTCAGAGGTGGGGAATCATCTCCCATACAGCCAGCAGCACCGCCCCCCATGCAAGGAGCGTCCTCATTGCAAAGCTGGGGGACCGTGCCGAGGCCTCTGTGAGTAAATGTGAGCTGAGCCCCAGGCCAGCTGCTGCTGAACTGTTCCCACCCTTCCCAGGTAAAACACCTGAATATGTAGGAGGGCTTGAAAGCCTAGAGGAAGGGCCGTGGAGCCACACCAGTGACAGCACGCAGGCCCACTTGGTGCCTGCAGGCCAGCCAGGATGGTCCTGGCCCCGGGCACTCTTCTGGAAGCTTTCCATTTCCCTGCCTGAGATACCCCTCCTGTCCCGGCCCCCACTCCTTTTTTTCCTTCCTCATCTCAGCCCGGAGAGAAATTCCAGTGGAAGTTATGGGTGACACTTCCTCTTCTTTACAGGTGGCAGCCTGGCAACTCCTGCAGAAAGTCCAGCAGAGCCCCACTCACACCGGGCCACCAACAAAGCCAGGGACCCTCACACCCTCCCACCAGCACAACCCCGAGACTGCTGACGGGGCAGAGAATATGGAGTCAGGCACAGATGCAGGGGCTATTGCTGCCTGGAGCGCTGTTTCTATTGACCTCAACCCAGGCACACCTGGGGAGGGCTTGCCCGCAGGGTCAGGCTGCCCAGGTCAGCTAATCCTCAGCCCTCAGGGAATCACATTGCAGAAAATGGACCTCGCTAAGACAGAATATTAGCCAAGGAGAAAAAGGACACAATGCCATTTGCAGCACCGTACATGAGTCTAGAGGTAATCACGTGACTTGTAGTAAGTCAGAAAGTGAAAGACACATATCGTATGATATCACTTATAGGTGTTACCTAAAAATGGATACCAGGGCAGATATTTCCACGGAGAAGGGCAATCCCAGATTCATTAAACAAACTTATGGTTCACCAATGGAAAGGTGTGAGGATTGGATTCATTACGATATTGGGGTTAACAGACATATACAAACACAGGTGAAATATATAATCACCAAAGGCCTACGGAATACCAAGAGAGGACTACTCAACATTCTGTCATAACGTACATGGGAAAAGGATCCCAGGAAGAACAGACATATGTATATGTGTAAAAGAAACACATCTTGCACACCTACAACAAGCCAAACGTTGTCATCAAACTTGCTGTAATAAAAAATAAAAAAATAAATTAAAAACATGAACAAGAAGTAGTGAGACAAACTTGAGGGGCTTTCTCCTGGCACATTCCATTCTAAATTACAATCTAGAACACGACTTCCACTGAGGCTCTGCTGCCCTAGTAACCAGATTTGGTAAGGGAGAACTGCTGCCACCTTGTGGCCGTTTCACACAACAGCAGCTTTAATCCCAGCGCTAATGGTCAGTGGATATTCAAAATCATTACCGGCCTGTAAATGACACCTGCCCTGAAAACAAATCCTGGGGTCATATATCGACCAAAAAATTCAAAAGACGTCCATATTTCAAAACGACCGTTTCAAGAGCCATATTTTACGCACATTAGTGTTCTGCTTCTTTTGCTTTCTTTCTTTCTTTTTGTTAAAAAATCGGGAATGGAAAAAGGCAACCCTCAGAATGGGCGAAAATGTTCGCAAATGAATCAATGGACAAAGGTTCAATCTCCAATATATATAAACAGCTCATGCAGCTTAATATTAATAAAACAAACAACCCAATACAAAAATGGGCAGAAGATCTAAATAGATGTTTCTTCAAAGAAGGCACAGACATGGCCAAGACGCACATGAAAAGCTGCTCAACATCACTAATTATTAGAGAAATGCAAATCAAAACTACAATGAGGTATGACCTCACACCTGTTAGAATCGGCATCTTCAGAAAATCTACAAACCGAAAATTCTGGGCAGGGTGTGGACAAAAGGAACCCTCTTCCACTATTGGTGGGAATGTAAATTGATACAGTCACTATGGAGAACAGTATGGAGGTTCCTTTAGAAAACTAAAAAGAGAATTACCATCTGATCCAGCAATCCCACTTCTGGGCATATAGCCAGAGAAAACCATAAATCAAAAAGACACATTCACCACAATGTTCATTGCAGCACTATTTACAATAGCCAGATAATGGAAGCAACCTAAATGCCCACAGACAGATGAATGGATAAAGAAGTGGTACATATATAAAATGGAATATTACTCAGCCATAAAAAGGAATGAAACTGGGTCATTTGTAGAGAAGTCGATGGATCTAGAGACTGTCATACAGAGTGAAGTAAGTCAGAAAGAGAAAAAGAAATATTGTGTATTAATGCCTATATGTGGAACCTCGAAAAATGGTTCAGATGAACTGGTTTGCAGGGCAGAAATAGAGACACAGAAGTAGAGAACACACGTATGGACACCAAGTGGGGGAAGCCATGGGGTGGTGGTGGTGGGATGAGTTGGGAGACTGGGATTGACCTGTATACATGTATATGCATAAAATAGATAACTAATAATAACCTGCTGTATAAAAAATAAATAAAATTAAATTTCAAAATTTAAAAAAATAAAATTTTAAAATAAAACAGAAAAAAGTTCTTCCATTCACACAGATGTATTTATATGAATGAATTATTTCCATGCTTATATCTATAAATACATAAAAGAGGAATAAAATCTAACTTGAACCAAAAAAGAAAAAAAAAACTTGAACCCAACAGTTATACAGAGGAAAACCCTATCAAGGCACTAGCTCCAGCGGGAAACAATTCTGAAATTGGTCAGAGGTGGGGAATCATCTCCCATACAGCCAGCAGCACCGCCCCCCATGCAAGGAGCGTCCTCATTGCAAAGCTGGGGGACCGTGCCGAGGCCTCTGTGAGTAAATGTGAGCTGAGCCCCAGGCCAGCTGCTGCTGAACTGTTCCCACCCTTCCCAGGTAAAACACCTGAATATGTAGGAGGGCTTGAAAGCCTAGAGGAAGGGCCGTGGAGCCACACCAGTGACAGCACGCAGGCCCACTTGGTGCCTGCAGGCCAGCCAGGATGGTCCTGGCCCCGGGCACTCTTCTGGAAGCTTTCCATTTCCCTGCCTGAGATACCCCTCCTGTCCCGGCCCCCACTCCTTTTTTTCCTTCCTCACCTCAGCCCGGAGAGAAATTCCAGTGGAATTTATGGGTGACACATCCTCTTCTTTACAGGTGGCAGCCTGGCAACTCCTGCAGAAAGTCCAGCAGAGCCCCACTCACACCGGGCCACCAACAAAGCCAGGGACCCTCACACCCTCCCACCAGCACAACCCCGAGACTGCTGACGGGGCAGAGAATATGGAGTCAGGCACAGATGCAGGGGCTATTGCTGCCTGGAGCGCTGTTTCTATTGACCTCAACCCAGGCACACCTGGGGAGGGCTTGCCCGCAGGGTCAGGCTGCCCAGGTCAGCTAATCCTCAGCCCTCAGGGAATCACATTGCAGAAAATGGACCTCGCTAAGACAGAATATTAGCCAAGGAGAAAAAGGACACAATGCCATTTGCAGCACCGTACATGAGTCTAGAGGTAATCACGTGACTTGTAGTAAGTCAGAAAGTGAAAGACACATATCGTATGATATCACTTATAGGTGTTACCTAAAAATGGATACCAGGGCAGATATTTCCACGGAGAAGGGCAATCCCAGATTCATTAAACAAACTTATGGTTCACCAATGGAAAGGTGTGAGGATTGGATTCATTACGATATTGGGGTTAACAGACATATACAAACACAGGTGAAATATATAATCACCAAAGGCCTACGGAATACCAAGAGAGGACTACTCAACATTCTGTCATAACGTACATGGGAAAAGGATCCCAGGAAGAACAGACATATGTATATGTGTAAAAGAAACACATCTTGCACACCTACAACAAGCCAAACGTTGTCATCAAACTTGCTGTAATAAAAAATAAAAAAATAAATTAAAAACATGAACAAGAAGTAGTGAGACAAACTTGAGGGGCTTTCTCCTGGCACATTCCATTCTAAATTACAATCTAGAACACGACTTCCACTGAGGCTCTGCTGCCCTAGTAACCAGATTTGGTAAGGGAGAACTGCTGCCACCTTGTGGCCGTTTCACACAACAGCAGCTTTAATCCCAGCGCTAATGGTCAGTGGATATTCAAAATCATTACCGGCCTGTAAATGACACCTGCCCTGAAAACAAATCCTGGGGTCATATATCGACCAAAAAATTCAAAAGACGTCCATATTTCAAAACGACCGTTTCAAGAGCCATATTTTACGCACATTAGTGTTCTGCTTCTTTTGCTTTCTTTCTTTCTTTTTGTTAAAAAATCGGGAATGGAAAAAGGCAACCCTCAGAATGGGCGAAAATGTTCGCAAATGAATCAATGGACAAAGGTTCAATCTCCAATATATATAAACAGCTCATGCAGCTTAATATTAATAAAACAAACAACCCAATACAAAAATGGGCAGAAGATCTAAATAGATGTTTCTTCAAAGAAGGCACAGACATGGCCAAGACGCACATGAAAAGCTGCTCAACATCACTAATTATTAGAGAAATGCAAATCAAAACTACAATGAGGTATGACCTCACACCTGTTAGAATCGGCATCTTCAGAAAATCTACAAACCGAAAATTCTGGGCAGGGTGTGGACAAAAGGAACCCTCTTCCACTATTGGTGGGAATGTAAATTGATACAGTCACTATGGAGAACAGTATGGAGGTTCCTTTAGAAAACTAAAAAGAGAATTACCATCTGATCCAGCAATCCCACTTCTGGGCATATAGCCAGAGAAAACCATAAATCAAAAAGACACATTCACCACAATGTTCATTGCAGCACTATTTACAATAGCCAGATAATGGAAGCAACCTAAATGCCCACAGACAGATGAATGGATAAAGAAGTGGTACATATATAAAATGGAATATTACTCAGCCATAAAAAGGAATGAAACTGGGTCATTTGTAGAGAAGTCGATGGATCTAGAGACTGTCATACAGAGTGAAGTAAGTCAGAAAGAGAAAAAGAAATATTGTGTATTAATGCCTATATGTGGAACCTCGAAAAATGGTTCAGATGAACTGGTTTGCAGGGCAGAAATAGAGACACAGAAGTAGAGAACACACGTATGGACACCAAGTGGGGGAAGCCATGGGGTGGTGGTGGTGGGATGAGTTGGGAGACTGGGATTGACCTGTATACATGTATATGCATAAAATAGATAACTAATAATAACCTGCTGTATAAAAAATAAATAAAATTAAATTTCAAAATTTAAAAAAATAAAATTTTAAAATAAAACAGAAAAAAGTTCTTCCATTCACACAGATGTATTTATATGAATGAATTATTTCCATGCTTATATCTATAAATACATAAAAGAGGAATAAAATCTAACTTGAACCAAAAAAGAAAAAAAAAACTTGAACCCAACAGTTATACAGAGGAAAACCCTATCAAGGCACTAGCTCCAGCGGGAAACAATTCTGAAATTGGTCAGAGGTGGGGAATCATCTCCCATACAGCCAGCAGCACCGCCCCCCATGCAAGGAGCGTCCTCATTGCAAAGCTGGGGGACCGTGCCGAGGCCTCTGTGAGTAAATGTGAGCTGAGCCCCAGGCCAGCTGCTGCTGAACTGTTCCCACCCTTCCCAGGTAAAACACCTGAATATGTAGGAGGGCTTGAAAGCCTAGAGGAAGGGCCGTGGAGCCACACCAGTGACAGCACGCAGGCCCACTTGGTGCCTGCAGGCCAGCCAGGATGGTCCTGGCCCCGGGCACTCTTCTGGAAGCTTTCCATTTCCCTGCCTGAGATACCCCTCCTGTCCCGGCCCCCACTCCTTTTTTTCCTTCCTCACCTCAGCCCGGAGAGAAATTCCAGTGGAATTTATGGGTGACACATCCTCTTCTTTACAGGTGGCAGCCTGGCAACTCCTGCAGAAAGTCCAGCAGAGCCCCACTCACACCGGGCCACCAACAAAGCCAGGGACCCTCACACCCTCCCACCAGCACAACCCCGAGACTGCTGACGGGGCAGAGAATATGGAGTCAGGCACAGATGCAGGGGCTATTGCTGCCTGGAGCGCTGTTTCTATTGACCTCAACCCAGGCACACCTGGGGAGGGCTTGCCCGCAGGGTCAGGCTGCCCAGGTCAGCTAATCCTCAGCCCTCAGGGAATCACATTGCAGAAAATGGACCTCGCTAAGACAGAATATTAGCCAAGGAGAAAAAGGACACAATGCCATTTGCAGCACCGTACATGAGTCTAGAGGTAATCACGTGACTTGTAGTAAGTCAGAAAGTGAAAGACACATATCGTATGATATCACTTATAGGTGTTACCTAAAAATGGATACCAGGGCAGATATTTCCACGGAGAAGGGCAATCCCAGATTCATTAAACAAACTTATGGTTCACCAATGGAAAGGTGTGAGGATTGGATTCATTACGATATTGGGGTTAACAGACATATACAAACACAGGTGAAATATATAATCACCAAAGGCCTACGGAATACCAAGAGAGGACTACTCAACATTCTGTCATAACGTACATGGGAAAAGGATCCCAGGAAGAACAGACATATGTATATGTGTAAAAGAAACACATCTTGCACACCTACAACAAGCCAAACGTTGTCATCAAACTTGCTGTAATAAAAAATAAAAAAATAAATTAAAAACATGAACAAGAAGTAGTGAGACAAACTTGAGGGGCTTTCTCCTGGCACATTCCATTCTAAATTACAATCTAGAACACGACTTCCACTGAGGCTCTGCTGCCCTAGTAACCAGATTTGGTAAGGGAGAACTGCTGCCACCTTGTGGCCGTTTCACACAACAGCAGCTTTAATCCCAGCGCTAATGGTCAGTGGATATTCAAAATCATTACCGGCCTGTAAATGACACCTGCCCTGAAAACAAATCCTGGGGTCATATATCGACCAAAAAATTCAAAAGACGTCCATATTTCAAAACGACCGTTTCAAGAGCCATATTTTACGCACATTAGTGTTCTGCTTCTTTTGCTTTCTTTCTTTCTTTTTGTTAAAAAATCGGGAATGGAAAAAGGCAACCCTCAGAATGGGCGAAAATGTTCGCAAATGAATCAATGGACAAAGGTTCAATCTCCAATATATATAAACAGCTCATGCAGCTTAATATTAATAAAACAAACAACCCAATACAAAAATGGGCAGAAGATCTAAATAGATGTTTCTTCAAAGAAGGCACAGACATGGCCAAGACGCACATGAAAAGCTGCTCAACATCACTAATTATTAGAGAAATGCAAATCAAAACTACAATGAGGTGTGACCTCACACCTGTTAGAATCGGCATCTTCAGAAAATCTACAAACCGAAAATTCTGGGCAGGGTGTGGACAAAAGGAACCCTCTTCCACTATTGGTGGGAATGTAAATTGATACAGTCACTATGGAGAACAGTATGGAGGTTCCTTTAGAAAACTAAAAAGAGAATTACCATCTGATCCAGCAATCCCACTTCTGGGCATATAGCCAGAGAAAACCATAAATCGAAAAGACACATTCACCACAATGTTCATTGCAGCACTATTTACAATAGCCAGATAATGGAAGCAACCTAAATGCCCACAGACAGATGAATGGATAAAGAAGTGGTACATATATAAAATGGAATATTACTCAGCCATAAAAAGGAATGAAACTGGGTCATTTGTAGAGAAGTCGATGGATCTAGAGACTGTCATACAGAGTGAAGTAAGTCAGAAAGAGAAAAAGAAATATTGTGTATTAATGCCTATATGTGGAACCTCGAAAAATGGTTCAGATGAACTGGTTTGCAGGGCAGAAATAGAGACACAGAAGTAGAGAACACACGTATGGACACCAAGTGGGGGAAGCCATGGGGTGGTGGTGGTGGGATGAGTTGGGAGACTGGGATTGACCTGTATACATGTATATGCATAAAATAGATAACTAATAATAACCTGCTGTATAAAAAATAAATAAAATTAAATTTCAAAATTTAAAAAAATAAAATTTTAAAATAAAACAGAAAAAAGTTCTTCCATTCACACAGATGTATTTATATGAATGAATTATTTCCATGCTTATATCTATAAATACATAAAAGAGGAATAAAATCTAACTTGAACCAAAAAAGAAAAAAAAAAAACTTGAACCCAACAGTTATACAGAGGAAAACCCTATCAAGGCACTAGCTCCAGCGGGAAACAATTCTGAAATTGGTCAGAGGTGGGGAATCATCTCCCATACAGCCAGCAGCACCGCCCCCCATGCAAGGAGCGTCCTCATTGCAAAGCTGGGGGACCGTGCCGAGGCCTCTGTGAGTAAATGTGAGCTGAGCCCCAGGCCAGCTGCTGCTGAACTGTTCCCACCCTTCCCAGGTAAAACACCTGAATATGTAGGAGGGCTTGAAAGCCTAGAGGAAGGGCCGTGGAGCCACACCAGTGACAGCACGCAGGCCCACTTGGTGCCTGCAGGCCAGCCAGGATGGTCCTGGCCCCGGGCACTCTTCTGGAAGCTTTCCATTTCCCTGCCTGAGATACCCCTCCTGTCCCGGCCCCCACTCCTTTTTTTCCTTCCTCACCTCAGCCCGGAGAGAAATTCCAGTGGAATTTATGGGTGACACATCCCCTTCTTTACAGGTGGCAGCCTGGCAACTCCTGCAGAAAGTCCAGCAGAGCCCCACTCACACCGGGCCACCAACAAAGCCAGGGACCCTCACACCCTCCCACCAGCACAACCCCGAGACTGCTGACGGGGCAGAGAATATGGAGTCAGGCACAGATGCAGGGGCTATTGCTGCCTGGAGCGCTGTTTCTATTGACCTCAACCCAGGCACACCTGGGGAGGGCTTGCCCGCAGGGTCAGGCTGCCCAGGTCAGCTAATCCTCAGCCCTCAGGGAATCACATTGCAGAAAATGGACCTCGCTAAGACAGAATATTAGCCAAGGAGAAAAAGGACACAATGCCATTTGCAGCACCGTACATGAGTCTAGAGGTAATCACGTGACTTGTAGTAAGTCAGAAAGTGAAAGACACATATCGTATGATATCACTTATAGGTGTTACCTAAAAATGGATACCAGGGCAGATATTTCCACGGAGAAGGGCAATCCCAGATTCATTAAACAAACTTATGGTTCACCAATGGAAAGGTGTGAGGATTGGATTCATTACGATATTGGGGTTAACAGACATATACAAACACAGGTGAAATATATAATCACCAAAGGCCTACGGAATACCAAGAGAGGACTACTCAACATTCTGTCATAACGTACATGGGAAAAGGATCCCAGGAAGAACAGACATATGTATATGTGTAAAAGAAACACATCTTGCACACCTACAACAAGCCAAACGTTGTCATCAAACTTGCTGTAATAAAAAATAAAAAAATAAATTAAAAACATGAACAAGAAGTAGTGAGACAAACTTGAGGGGCTTTCTCCTGGCACATTCCATTCTAAATTACAATCTAGAACACGACTTCCACTGAGGCTCTGCTGCCCTAGTAACCAGATTTGGTAAGGGAGAACTGCTGCCACCTTGTGGCCGTTTCACACAACAGCAGCTTTAATCCCAGCGCTAATGGTCAGTGGATATTCAAAATCATTACCGGCCTGTAAATGACACCTGCCCTGAAAACAAATCCTGGGGTCATATATCGACCAAAAAATTCAAAAGACGTCCATATTTCAAAACGACCGTTTCAAGAGCCATATTTTACGCACATTAGTGTTCTGCTTCTTTTGCTTTCTTTCTTTCTTTTTGTTAAAAAATCGGGAATGGAAAAAAGCAACCCTCAGAATGGGCGAAAATGTTCGCAAACGAATCAATGGACAAAGGTTCAATCTCCAATATATATAAACAGCTCATGCAGCTTAATATTAATAAAACAAACAACCCAATACAAAAATGGGCAGAAGATCTAAATAGATGTTTCTTCAAAGAAGGCACAGACATGGCCAAGACGCACATGAAAAGCTGCTCAACATCACTAATTATTAGAGAAATGCAAATCAAAACTACAATGAGGTGTGACCTCACACCTGTTAGAATCGGCATCTTCAGAAAATCTACAAACCGAAAATTCTGGGCAGGGTGTGGACAAAAGGAACCCTCTTCCACTATTGGTGGGAATGTAAATTGATACAGTCACTATGGAGAACAGTATGGAGGTTCCTTTAGAAAACTAAAAAGAGAATTACCATCTGATCCAGCAATCCCACTTCTGGGCATATAGCCAGAGAAAACCATAAATCGAAAAGACACATTCACCACAATGTTCATTGCAGCACTATTTACAATAGCCACATAATGGAAGCAACCTAAATGTCCACAGACAGATGAATGGATAAAGAAGTGGTACATATATAAAATGGAATATTACTCAGCCATAAAAAGGAATGAAACTGGGTCATTTGTAGAGAAGTCGATGGATCTAGAGACTGTCATACAGAGTGAAGTAAGTCAGAAAGAGAAAAAGAAATATTGTGTATTAATGCCTATATGTGGAACCTCGAAAAATGGTTCAGATGAACTGGTTTGCAGGGCAGAAATAGAGACACAGAAGTAGAGAACACACGTATGGACACCAAGTGGGGGAAGCCATGGGGTGGTGGTGGTGGGATGAGTTGGGAGACTGGGATTGACCTGTATACATGTATATGCATAAAATAGATAACTAATAATAACCTGCTGTATAAAAAAATAAATAAAATTAAATTTCAAAATTTTAAAAAATAAAATTGAAAAATAAAACAGAAAAAAGTTCTTCCATTCACACAGATGTATTTATATGAATGAATTATTTCCATGCTTATATCTATAAATACATAAAAGAGGAATAAAATCTAACTTGAACCAAAAGAGAAAAAAAAAAAACTTGAACCCAACAGTTATACAGAGGAAAACCCTATCAAGGCACTAGCTCCAGCGGGAAACAATTCTGAAATTGGTCAGAGGTGGGGAATCATCTCCCATACAGCCAGCAGCACGGCCCCCCATGCAAGGATCGTCCTCATTGCAAAGCTGGGGGACCGTGCCGAGGCTTCTGTGAGTAAATGTGAGCTGAGCCCCAGGCCAGCTGCTGCTGAACTGTTCCCACCCTTCCCAGGTAAAACACCTGAATATGTAGGAGGGCTTGAAAGCCTAGAGGAAGGGCCATGGAGCCACACCAGCGACAGCACGCAGGCCCACTTGGTGCCTGCAGGCCAGCCAGGATGGTCCTGGCCCCGGGCACTCTTCTGGAAGCTTTCCATTTCCCTGCCTGAGATACCCCTCCTGTCCCGGCCCCCACTCCTTTTTTTCCTTCCTCACCTCAGCCCGGAGAGAAATTCCAGTGGAAGTTATGTGTGACACATCCTCTTCTTTACAGGTGGCAGCCTGGCAACTCCTGCAGAATGTCCAGCAGAGCCCCACTCACACCGGGCCACCAACAAAGCCAGGGACCCTCACACCCTCCCACCAGCACAGCCCCGAGACTGCTGACGGGGCAGAGAATATGGAGTCAGGCACAGCTGCAGGGGCTATTGCTGCCTGGAGCGTTGTTTCTATAGACCTCAACCCAGGCACACCTGGGGAGGGCTTGCCGGCAGGGTCAGGCTGCTCAGGTCAGCTAATCCTCAGCCCTCAGGGAATCACATTGCAGAAAATGGACCTCGCTAAGACAGAATATTAGCCAAGGAAAAAAAGGACACAATGCCATTTGCAGCACCGTACATGAGTCTAGAGGTAATCACGTGACTTGTAGTAAGTCAGAAAGTGAAAGACACATATCGTATGATATCACTTATCGGTGTTACCTAAAAATGGATACCAGGGCAGATATTTCCACGGAGAAGGGCAATCCCAGATTCATTAAACAAACTTATGGTTCACCAATGGAAAGGTGTGAGGATTGGATTCATTACGATATTGGGGTTAACAGACATATACAAACACAGGTGAAATATATAATCACCAAAGGCCTACGGAATACCAAGAGAGGACTACTCAACATTCTGTCATAACGTACATGGGAAAAGGATCCCAGGAAGAACAGACATATGTATATGTGTAAAAGAAACACATCTTGCACACCTACAACAAGCCAAACGTTGTCATCAAAATTGCTGTAATAAAAAATAAAAGAAATAAATTAAAAACATGAACAAGAAGTAGTGAGACAAACTTGAGGGGCTTTCTCCTGGCACATTCCATTCTAAATTACAATCTAGAACACGACTTCCACTGAGGCTCTGCTGCCCTAGTAACCAGATTTGGTAAGGGAGAACTGCTGCCACCTTGTGGCCGTTTCACACAACAGCAGCTTTAATCCCAGCGCTAATGGTCTGTGGATATTCAAAATCATTACCAGCCTGTAAATGACACCTGCCCTGAAAACAAATCCTGGGGTCATATATCGACCAAAAAATTCAAAAGACGTCCATATTTCAAAACGACAGTTTCAAGAGGCATATTTTACGCACATTAGTGTTCTGCTTCTTTTGCTTTCTTTCTTTTTGTTAAAAAATCGGGAATGGAAAAAAGCAACCCTCAGAATGGGCGAAAATGTTCGCAAACGAATCAATGGACAAAGGTTCAATCTCCAATATATATAAACAGCTCATGCAGCTTAATATTAATAAAACAAACAACCCAATACAAAAATGGGCAGAATATCTAAATAGATGTTTCTTCAAAGAAGGCACAGACATGGCCAAGACGCACATGAAAAGCTGCTCAACATCACTAATTATTAGAGAAATGCAAATCAAAACTACAATGAGGTATGACCTCACACCTGTTAGAATCGGCATCTTCAGAAAATCTACAAACCGAAAATTCTGGGCAGGGTGTGGACAAAAGGAACCCTCTTCCACTATTGGTGGGAATGTAAATTGATACAGTCACTATGGAGAACAGTATGGAGGTTCCTTTAGAAAACTAAAAAGAGAATTACCATCTGATCCAGCAATCCCACTTCTGGGCATATAGCCAGAGAAAACCATAAATCAAAAAGACACATTCACCACAATGTTCATTGCAGCACTATTTACAATAGCCAGATAATGGAAGCAACCTAAATGCCCACAGACAGATGAATGGAGAAAGATGTGGTACATATATAAAATGGAATATTACTCAGCCATAAAAAGGAATGAAACTGGGTCATTTGTAGAGAAGTCGATGGATCTAGAGACTGTCATACAGAGTGAAGTAAGTCAGAAAGAGAAAAAGAAATATTGTGTATTAATGCCTATATGTGGAACCTCGAAAAATGGTTCAGATGAACTGGTTTGCAGGGCAGAAATAGAGACACAGAAGTAGAGAACACACGTATGGACACCAAGTGGGGGAAGCCATGGGGTGGTGGTGGTGGGATGAGTTGGGAGACTGGGATTGACCTGTATACATGTATATGCATAAAATAGATAACTAATAATAACCTGCTGTATAAAAAATAAATAAAATTAAATTTCAAAATTTAAAAAAATAAAATTTTAAAATAAAACAGAAAAAAGTTCTTCCATTCACACAGATGTATTTATATGAATGAATTATTTCCATGCTTATATCTATAAATACATAAAAGAGGAATAAAATCTAACTTGAACCAAAAAAGAAAAAAAAAAAACTTGAACCCAACAGTTATACAGAGGAAAACCCTATCAAGGCACTAGCTCCAGCGGGAAACAATTCTGAAATTGGTCAGAGGTGGGGAATCATCTCCCATACAGCCAGCAGCACCGCCCCCCATGCAAGGAGCGTCCTCATTGCAAAGCTGGGGGACCGTGCCGAGGCCTCTGTGAGTAAATGTGAGCTGAGCCCCAGGCCAGCTGCTGCTGAACTGTTCCCACCCTTCCCAGGTAAAACACCTGAATATGTAGGAGGGCTTGAAAGCCTAGAGGAAGGGCCGTGGAGCCACACCAGTGACAGCACGCAGGCCCACTTGGTGCCTGCAGGCCAGCCAGGATGGTCCTGGCCCCGGGCACTCTTCTGGAAGCTTTCCATTTCCCTGCCTGAGATACCCCTCCTGTCCCGGCCCCCACTCCTTTTTTTCCTTCCTCACCTCAGCCCGGAGAGAAATTCCAGTGGAATTTATGGGTGACACATCCCCTTCTTTACAGGTGGCAGCCTGGCAACTCCTGCAGAAAGTCCAGCAGAGCCCCACTCACACCGGGCCACCAACAAAGCCAGGGACCCTCACACCCTCCCACCAGCACAACCCCGAGACTGCTGACGGGGCAGAGAATATGGAGTCAGGCACAGATGCAGGGGCTATTGCTGCCTGGAGCGCTGTTTCTATTGACCTCAACCCAGGCACACCTGGGGAGGGCTTGCCCGCAGGGTCAGGCTGCCCAGGTCAGCTAATCCTCAGCCCTCAGGGAATCACATTGCAGAAAATGGACCTCGCTAAGACAGAATATTAGCCAAGGAGAAAAAGGACACAATGCCATTTGCAGCACCGTACATGAGTCTAGAGGTAATCACGTGACTTGTAGTAAGTCAGAAAGTGAAAGACACATATCGTATGATATCACTTATAGGTGTTACCTAAAAATGGATACCAGGGCAGATATTTCCACGGAGAAGGGCAATCCCAGATTCATTAAACAAACTTATGGTTCACCAATGGAAAGGTGTGAGGATTGGATTCATTACGATATTGGGGTTAACAGACATATACAAACACAGGTGAAATATATAATCACCAAAGGCCTACGGAATACCAAGAGAGGACTACTCAACATTCTGTCATAACGTACATGGGAAAAGGATCCCAGGAAGAACAGACATATGTATATGTGTAAAAGAAACACATCTTGCACACCTACAACAAGCCAAACGTTGTCATCAAACTTGCTGTAATAAAAAATAAAAAAATAAATTAAAAACATGAACAAGAAGTAGTGAGACAAACTTGAGGGGCTTTCTCCTGGCACATTCCATTCTAAATTACAATCTAGAACACGACTTCCACTGAGGCTCTGCTGCCCTAGTAACCAGATTTGGTAAGGGAGAACTGCTGCCACCTTGTGGCCGTTTCACACAACAGCAGCTTTAATCCCAGCGCTAATGGTCAGTGGATATTCAAAATCATTACCGGCCTGTAAATGACACCTGCCCTGAAAACAAATCCTGGGGTCATATATCGACCAAAAAATTCAAAAGACGTCCATATTTCAAAACGACCGTTTCAAGAGCCATATTTTACGCACATTAGTGTTCTGCTTCTTTTGCTTTCTTTCTTTCTTTTTGTTAAAAAATCGGGAATGGAAAAAAGCAACCCTCAGAATGGGCGAAAATGTTCGCAAACGAATCAATGGACAAAGGTTCAATCTCCAATATATATAAACAGCTCATGCAGCTTAATATTAATAAAACAAACAACCCAATACAAAAATGGGCAGAAGATCTAAATAGATGTTTCTTCAAAGAAGGCACAGACATGGCCAAGACGCACATGAAAAGCTGCTCAACATCACTAATTATTAGAGAAATGCAAATCAAAACTACAATGAGGTGTGACCTCACACCTGTTAGAATCGGCATCTTCAGAAAATCTACAAACCGAAAATTCTGGGCAGGGTGTGGACAAAAGGAACCCTCTTCCACTATTGGTGGGAATGTAAATTGATACAGTCACTATGGAGAACAGTATGGAGGTTCCTTTAGAAAACTAAAAAGAGAATTACCATCTGATCCAGCAATCCCACTTCTGGGCATATAGCCAGAGAAAACCATAAATCGAAAAGACACATTCACCACAATGTTCATTGCAGCACTATTTACAATAGCCACATAATGGAAGCAACCTAAATGTCCACAGACAGATGAATGGATAAAGAAGTGGTACATATATAAAATGGAATATTACTCAGCCATAAAAAGGAATGAAACTGGGTCATTTGTAGAGAAGTCGATGGATCTAGAGACTGTCATACAGAGTGAAGTAAGTCAGAAAGAGAAAAAGAAATATTGTGTATTAATGCCTATATGTGGAACCTCGAAAAATGGTTCAGATGAACTGGTTTGCAGGGCAGAAATAGAGACACAGAAGTAGAGAACACACGTATGGACACCAAGTGGGGGAAGCCATGGGGTGGTGGTGGTGGGATGAGTTGGGAGACTGGGATTGACCTGTATACATGTATATGCATAAAATAGATAACTAATAATAACCTGCTGTATAAAAAAATAAATAAAATTAAATTTCAAAATTTTAAAAAATAAAATTGAAAAATAAAACAGAAAAAAGTTCTTCCATTCACACAGATGTATTTATATGAATGAATTATTTCCATGCTTATATCTATAAATACATAAAAGAGGAATAAAATCTAACTTGAACCAAAAGAGAAAAAAAAAAAACTTGAACCCAACAGTTATACAGAGGAAAACCCTATCAAGGCACTAGCTCCAGCGGGAAACAATTCTGAAATTGGTCAGAGGTGGGGAATCATCTCCCATACAGCCAGCAGCACGGCCCCCCATGCAAGGATCGTCCTCATTGCAAAGCTGGGGGACCGTGCCGAGGCTTCTGTGAGTAAATGTGAGCTGAGCCCCAGGCCAGCTGCTGCTGAACTGTTCCCACCCTTCCCAGGTAAAACACCTGAATATGTAGGAGGGCTTGAAAGCCTAGAGGAAGGGCCATGGAGCCACACCAGCGACAGCACGCAGGCCCACTTGGTGCCTGCAGGCCAGCCAGGATGGTCCTGGCCCCGGGCACTCTTCTGGAAGCTTTCCATTTCCCTGCCTGAGATACCCCTCCTGTCCCGGCCCCCACTCCTTTTTTTCCTTCCTCACCTCAGCCCGGAGAGAAATTCCAGTGGAAGTTATGTGTGACACATCCTCTTCTTTACAGGTGGCAGCCTGGCAACTCCTGCAGAATGTCCAGCAGAGCCCCACTCACACCGGGCCACCAACAAAGCCAGGGACCCTCACACCCTCCCACCAGCACAGCCCCGAGACTGCTGACGGGGCAGAGAATATGGAGTCAGGCACAGCTGCAGGGGCTATTGCTGCCTGGAGCGTTGTTTCTATAGACCTCAACCCAGGCACACCTGGGGAGGGCTTGCCGGCAGGGTCAGGCTGCTCAGGTCAGCTAATCCTCAGCCCTCAGGGAATCACATTGCAGAAAATGGACCTCGCTAAGACAGAATATTAGCCAAGGAAAAAAAGGACACAATGCCATTTGCAGCACCGTACATGAGTCTAGAGGTAATCACGTGACTTGTAGTAAGTCAGAAAGTGAAAGACACATATCGTATGATATCACTTATCGGTGTTACCTAAAAATGGATACCAGGGCAGATATTTCCACGGAGAAGGGCAATCCCAGATTCATTAAACAAACTTATGGTTCACCAATGGAAAGGTGTGAGGATTGGATTCATTACGATATTGGGGTTAACAGACATATACAAACACAGGTGAAATATATAATCACCAAAGGCCTACGGAATACCAAGAGAGGACTACTCAACATTCTGTCATAACGTACATGGGAAAAGGATCCCAGGAAGAACAGACATATGTATATGTGTAAAAGAAACACATCTTGCACACCTACAACAAGCCAAACGTTGTCATCAAAATTGCTGTAATAAAAAATAAAAGAAATAAATTAAAAACATGAACAAGAAGTAGTGAGACAAACTTGAGGGGCTTTCTCCTGGCACATTCCATTCTAAATTACAATCTAGAACACGACTTCCACTGAGGCTCTGCTGCCCTAGTAACCAGATTTGGTAAGGGAGAACTGCTGCCACCTTGTGGCCGTTTCACACAACAGCAGCTTTAATCCCAGCGCTAATGGTCTGTGGATATTCAAAATCATTACCAGCCTGTAAATGACACCTGCCCTGAAAACAAATCCTGGGGTCATATATCGACCAAAAAATTCAAAAGACGTCCATATTTCAAAACGACAGTTTCAAGAGGCATATTTTACGCACATTAGTGTTCTGCTTCTTTTGCTTTCTTTCTTTTTGTTAAAAAATCGGGAATGGAAAAAAGCAACCCTCAGAATGGGCGAAAATGTTCGCAAACGAATCAATGGACAAAGGTTCAATCTCCAATATATATAAACAGCTCATGCAGCTTAATATTAATAAAACAAACAACCCAATACAAAAATGGGCAGAATATCTAAATAGATGTTTCTTCAAAGAAGGCACAGACATGGCCAAGACGCACATGAAAAGCTGCTCAACATCACTAATTATTAGAGAAATGCAAATCAAAACTACAATGAGGTATGACCTCACACCTGTTAGAATCGGCATCTTCAGAAAATCTACAAACCGAAAATTCTGGGCAGGGTGTGGACAAAAGGAACCCTCTTCCACTATTGGTGGGAATGTAAATTGATACAGTCACTATGGAGAACAGTATGGAGGTTCCTTTAGAAAACTAAAAAGAGAATTACCATCTGATCCAGCAATCCCACTTCTGGGCATATAGCCAGAGAAAACCATAAATCAAAAAGACACATTCACCACAATGTTCATTGCAGCACTATTTACAATAGCCAGATAATGGAAGCAACCTAAATGCCCACAGACAGATGAATGGAGAAAGATGTGGTACATATATAAAATGGAATATTACTCAGCCATAAAAAGGAATGAAACTGGGTCATTTGTAGAGAAGTCGATGGATCTAGAGACTGTCATACAGAGTGAAGTAAGTCAGAAAGAGAAAAAGAAATATTGTGTATTAATGCCTATATGTGGAACCTCGAAAAATGGTTCAGATGAACTGGTTTGCAGGGCAGAAATAGAGACACAGAAGTAGAGAACACACGTATGGACACCAAGTGGGGGAAGCCATGGGGTGGTGGTGGTGGGATGAGTTGGGAGACTGGGATTGACCTGTATACATGTATATGCATAAAATAGATAACTAATAATAACCTGCTGTATAAAAAAATAAATAAAATTAAATTTCAAAATTTTTAAAAATAAAATTGAAAAATAAAACAGAAAAAAGTTCTTCCATTCACCCAGATGTATTTATATGAATGAATTATTTCCATGCTTATATCTATAAATACATAAAAGAGGAATAAAATCTAACTTGAATCAAAAAAGAAAAAAAAAAAACTTGAACCCAACAGTTATACAGAGGAAAACCCTATCAAGGCACTAGCTCCAGCGGGAAACAATTCTGAAATTGGTCAGAGGTGGGGAATCATCTCCCATACAACCAGCAGCACCGCCCCCCATGCAAGGAGCGTCCTCATTGCAAAGCTGGGGGACCGTGCCGAGGCCTCTGTGAGTAAACGCGAGCTGAGCCCCAGGCCAGCTGCTGCTGAACTGTTCCCACCCTTCCCAGGTAAAACACCTGAATATGTACGAGGGCTTGAAGCCTAGAAGAAGGGCCATGGAGCCACACCAGTGACAGCACACAGGCCCACTTGGTGCCTGCAGGCCAGCAGTTTGGTCCTGGCCCCGGGCACTCTTCTGGAAGCTTTCCATTTCCCTGCCTGAGATACCCCTCCTGTCCCGGCCCCCACTCCTTTTTTTCCTTCCTCACCTCAGCCCGGAGAGAAATTCCAGTGGAAGTTATGGGTGACACATCCTCTTCTTTACAGGTGGCAGCCTGGCAACTCCTGCAGAAAGTCCAGCACAGCCCCACTCACACCGGGCCACCAACAAAGCCAGGGACCCTCACACCCTCCCACCAGCACAACCCCGAGACTGCTGACGGGGCAGAGAATATGGAGTCAGGCACAGCTGCAGGGGCTATTGCTGCCTGGAGCGCTGTTTCTATTGACCTCAACCCAGGCACACCTGGGGAGGGCTTGCCGGCAGGGTCAGGCTGCCCAGGTCAGCTAATCCTCAGCCCTCAGGGAATCACATTGCAGAAAATGGACCTCGCTAAGACAGAATATTAGCCAAGGAGAAAAAGGACACAATGCCATTTGCAGCACCGTACATGAGTCTAGAGGTAATCACGTGACTTGTAGTAAGTCAGAAAGTGAAAGACACATATCGTATGATATCACTTATAGGTGTTACCTAAAAATGGATACCAGGGCAGATATTTCCACGGAGAAGGGCAATCCCAGATTCATTAAACAAACTTATGGTTCACCAATGGAAAGGTGTGAGGATTGGATTCATTACGATATTGGGGTTAACAGACATATACAAACACAGGTGAAATATATAATCACCAAAAGCCTACGGAATACCAAGAGAGGACTACTCAACGTTCTGTCATAACGTACATGGGAAAAGGATCCCAGGAAGAACAGACATATGTATATGTGTAAAAGAAACACATCTTGCACACCTACAACAAGCCAAACGTTGTCATCAAACTTGCTGTAATAAAAAATAAAAAAATAAATTAAAAACATGAACAAGAAGTAGTGAGACAAACTTGAGGGGCTTTCTCCTGGCACATTCCATTCTAAATTACAATCTAGAACACGACTTCCACTGAGGCTCTGCTGCCCTAGTAACCAGATTTGGTAAGGGAGAACTGCTGCCACCTTGTGGCCGTTTCACACAACAGCAGCTTTAATCCCAGCGCTAATGGTCAGTGGATATTCAAAATCATTACCGGCCTGTAAATGACACCTGCCCTGAAAACAAATCCTGGGGTCATATATCGACCAAAAAATTCAAAAGACGTCCATATTTCAAAACGACAGTTTCAAGAGGCATATTTTACGCACATTAGTGTTCTGCTTCTTTTGCTTTCTTTCTTTCTTTTTGTTAAAAAATCGGGAATGGAAAAAGGCAACCCTCAGAATGGGCGAAAATGTTCGCAAATGAATCAATGGACAAAGGTTCAATCTCCAATATATATAAACAGCTCATGCAGCTTAATATTAATAAAACAAACAACCCAATACAAAAATGGGCAGAATATCTAAATAGATGTTTCTTCAAAGAAGGCACAGACATGGCCAAGACGCACATGAAAAGCTGCTCAACATCACTAATTATTAGAGAAATGCAAATCAAAACTACAATGAGGTGTGACCTCACACCTGTTAGAATCGGCATCTTCAGAAAATCTACAAACCGAAAATTCTGGGCAGGGTGTGGACAAAAGGAACCCTCTTCCACTATTGGTGGGAATGTAAATTGATACAGTCACTATGGAGAACAGTATGGAGGTTCCTTTAGAAAACTAAAAAGAGAATTACCATCTGATCCAGCAATCCCACTTCTGGGCATATAGCCAGAGAAAACCATAAATCGAAAAGACACATTCACCACAATGTTCATTGCAGCACTATTTACAATAGCCAGATAATGGAAGCAACCTAAATGCCCACAGACAGATGAATGGATAAAGAAGTGGTACATATATAAAATGGAATATTACTCAGCCATAAAAAGGAATGAAACTGGGTCATTTGTAGAGAAGTCGATGGATCTAGAGACTGTCATACAGAGTGAAGTAAGTCAGAAAGAGAAAAAGAAATATTGTGTATTAATGCCTATATGTGGAACCTCGAAAAATGGTTCAGATGAACTGGTTTGCAGGGCAGAAATAGAGACACAGAAGTAGAGAACACACGTATGGACACCAAGTGGGGGAAGCCATGGGGTGGTGGTGGTGGGATGAGTTGGGAGACTGGGATTGACCTGTATACATGTATATGCATAAAATAGATAACTAATAATAACCTGCTGTATAAAAAATAAATAAAATTAAATTTCAAAATTTAAAAAAATAAAATTTTAAAATAAAACAGAAAAAAGTTCTTCCATTCACACAGATGTATTTATATGAATGAATTATTTCCATGCTTATATCTATAAATACATAAAAGAGGAATAAAATCTAACTTGAACCAAAAAAGAAAAAAAAAAAACTTGAACCCAACAGTTATACAGAGGAAAACCCTATCAAGGCACTAGCTCCAGCGGGAAACAATTCTGAAATTGGTCAGAGGTGGGGAATCATCTCCCATACAGCCAGCAGCACCGCCCCCCATGCAAGGAGCGTCCTCATTGCAAAGCTGGGGGACCGTGCCGAGGCCTCTGTGAGTAAATGTGAGCTGAGCCCCAGGCCAGCTGCTGCTGAACTGTTCCCACCCTTCCCAGGTAAAACACCTGAATATGTAGGAGGGCTTGAAAGCCTAGAGGAAGGGCCGTGGAGCCACACCAGTGACAGCACGCAGGCCCACTTGGTGCCTGCAGGCCAGCCAGGATGGTCCTGGCCCCGGGCACTCTTCTGGAAGCTTTCCATTTCCCTGCCTGAGATACCCCTCCTGTCCCGGCCCCCACTCCTTTTTTTCCTTCCTCATCTCAGCCCGGAGAGAAATTCCAGTGGAAGTTATGGGTGACACATCCTCTTCTTTACAGGTGGCAGCCTGGCAACTCCTTCAGAAAGTCCAGCAGAGCCCCACTCACACCGGGCCACCAACAAAGCCAGGGACCCTCACACCCTCCCACCAGCACAACCCCGAGACTGCTGACGGGGCAGAGAATATGGAGTCAGGCACAGATGCAGGGGCTATTGCTGCCTGGAGCGCTGTTTCTATTGACCTCAACCCAGGCACACCTTGGGAGGGCTTGCCCGCAGGGTCAGGCTGCCCAGGTCAGCTAATCCTCAGCCCTCAGGGAATCACATTGCAGAAAATGGACCTCGCTAAGACAGAATATTAGCCAAGGAGAAAAAGGACACAATGCCATTTGCAGCACCGTACATGAGTCTAGAGGTAATCACGTGACTTGTAGTAAGTCAGAAAGTGAAAGACACATATCGTATGATATCACTTATAGGTGTTACCTAAAAATGGATACCAGGGCAGATATTTCCACGGAGAAGGGCAATCCCAGATTCATTAAACAAACTTATGGTTCACCAATGGAAAGGTGTGAGGATTGGATTCATTACGATATTGGGGTTAACAGACATATACAAACACAGGTGAAATATATAATCACCAAAGGCCTATGGAATACCAAGAGAGGACTACTCAACATTCTGTCATAACGTACATGGGAAAAGGATCCCAGGAAAAACAGACATATGTATATGTGTAAAAGAAACACATCTTGCACACCTACAACAAGCCAAACGTTGTCATCAAACTTGCTGTAATAAAAAATAAAAAAATAAATTAAAAACATGAACAAGAAGTAGTGAGACAAACTTGAGGGGCTTTCTCCTGGCACATTCCATTCTAAATTACAATCTAGAACACGACTTCCACTGAGGCTCTGCTGCCCTAGTAACCAGATTTGGTAAGGGAGAACTGCTGCCACCTTGTGGCCGTTTCACACAACAGCAGCTTTAATCCCAGCGCTAATGGTCAGTGGATATTCAAAATCATTACCGGCCTGTAAATGACACCTGCCCTGAAAACAAATCCTGGGGTCATATATCGACCAAAAAATTCAAAAGACGTCCATATTTCAAAACGACAGTTTCAAGAGGCATATTTTACGCACATTAGTGTTCTGCTTCTTTTGCTTTCTTTCTTTCTTTTTGTTAAAAAATCGGGAATGGAAAAAAGCAACCCTCAGAATGGGCGAAAATGTTCGCAAACGAATCAATGGACAAAGGTTCAATCTCCAATATATATAAACAGCTCATGCAGCTTAATATTAATAAAACAAACAACCCAATACAAAAATGGGCAGAAGATCTAAATAGATGTTTCTTCAAAGAAGGCACAGACATGGCCAAGACGCACATGAAAAGCTGCTCAACATCACTAATTATTAGAGAAATGCAAATCAAAACTACAATGAGGTGTGACCTCACACCTGTTAGAATCGGCATCTTCAGAAAATCTACAAACCAAAAATTCTGGGCAGGGTGTGGACAAAAGGAACCCTCTTCCACTATTGGTGGGAATGTAAATTGATACAGTCACTATGGAGAACAGTATGGAGGTTCCTTTAGAAAACTAAAAAGAGAATTACCATCTGATCCAGCAATCCCACTTCTGGGCATATAGCCAGAGAAAACCATAAATCGAAAAGACACATTCACCACAATGTTCATTGCAGCACTATTTACAATAGCCAGATAATGGAAGCAACCTAAATGTCCACAGACAGATGAATGGATAAAGAAGTGGTACATATATAAAATGGAATATTACTCAGCCATAAAAAGGAATGAAACTGGGTCATTTGTAGAGAAGTCGATGGATCTAGAGACTGTCATACAGAGTGAAGTAAGTCAGAAAGAGAAAAAGAAATATTGTGTATTAATGCCTATATGTGGAACCTCGAAAAATGGTTCAGATGAACTGGTTTGCAGGGCAGAAATAGAGACACAGAAGTAGAGAACACACGTATGGACACCAAGTGGGGGAAGCCATGGGGTGGTGGTGGTGGGATGAGTTGGGAGACTGGGATTGACCTGTATAAATGTATATGCATAAAATAGATAACTAATAATAACCTGCTGTATAAAAAAATAAATAAAATTAAATTTCAAAATTTTAAAAAATAAAATTGAAAAATAAAACAGAAAAAAGTTCTTCCATTCACACAGATGTATTTATATGAATGAATTATTTCCATGCTTATATCTATAAATACATAAAAGAGGAATAAAATCTAACTTGAACCAAAAGAGAAAAAAAAAAAACTTGAACCCAACAGTTATACAGAGGAAAACCCTATCAAGGCACTAGCTCCAGCGGGAAACAATTCTGAAATTGGTCAGAGGTGGGGAATCATCTCCCATACAGCCAGCAGCACGGCCCCCCATGCAAGGATCGTCCTCATTGCAAAGCTGGGGGACCGTGCCGAGGCTTCTGTGAGTAAATGTGAGATGAGCCCCAGGCCAGCTGCTGCTGAACTGTTCCCACCCTTCCCAGGTAAAACACCTGAATATGTAGGAGGGCTTGAAAGCCTAGAGGAAGGGCCATGGAGCCACACCAGCGACAGCACGCAGGCCCACTTGGTGCCTGCAGGCCAGCCAGGATGGTCCTGGCCCCGGGCACTCTTCTGGAAGCTTTCCATTTCCTTGCCTGAGATACCCCTCCTGTCCCGGCCCCCACTCCTTTTTTTCCTTCCTCACCTCAGCCCGGAGAGAAATTCCAGTGGAAGTTATGTGTGACACATCCTCTTCTTTACAGGTGGCAGCCTGGCAACTCCTGCAGAATGTCCAGCAGAGCCCCACTCACACCGGGCCACCAGCAAAGCCAGGGACCCTCACACCCTCCCACCAGCACAGCCCCGAGACTGCTGACGGGGCAGAGAATATGGAGTCAGGCACAGCTGCAGGGGCTATTGCTGCCTGGAGCGTTGTTTCTATAGACCTCAACCCAGGCACACCTGGGGAGGGCTTGCCGGCAGGGTCAGGCTGCCCAGGTCAGCTAATCCTCAGCCCTCAGGGAATCACATTGCAGAAAATGGACCTCGCTAAGACAGAATATTAGCCAAGGAAAAAAAGGACACAATGCCATTTGCAGCACCGTACATGAGTCTAGAGGTAATCACGTGACTTGTAGTAAGTCAGAAAGTGAAAGACACATATCGTATGATATCACTTATCGGTGTTACCTAAAAATGGATACCAGGGCAGATATTTCCACGGAGAAGGGCAATCCCAGATTTATTACAGAAACTTATGGTTCACCAATGGAAAGGTGTGAGGATTGGATTCATTACGATATTGGGGTTAACAGACATATACAAACACAGGTGAAATATATAATCACCAAAGGCCTACGGAATACCAAGAGAGGACTACTCAACATTCTGTCATAAGGTACATGGGAAAAGGATCCCAGGAAGAACAGACATATGTATATGTGTAAAAGAAACACATCTTGCACACCTACAACAAGCCAAACGTTGTCATCAAACTTGTTGTAATAAAAAATAAAAGAAATAAATTAAAAACATGAACAAGAAGTAGTGAGACAAACTTGAGGGGCTTTCTCCTGGCACATTCCATTCTAAATTACAATCTAGAACACGACTTCCATTGAGGCTCTGCTGCCCTAGTAACCAGATTTGGTAAGGGAGAACTGCTGCCACCTTGTGGCCGTTTCACACAACAGCAGCTTTAATCCCAGCGCTAATGGTCTGTGGATATTCAAAATCATTACCGGCCTGTAAATGACACCTGCCCTGAAAACAAATCCTGGGGTCATATATCGACCAAAAAATTCAAAAGACGTCCATATTTCAAAACGACAGTTTCAAGAGGCATATTTTACGCACATTAGTGTTCTGCTTCTTTTGCTTTCTTTCTTTCTTTTTGTTAAAAAATCGGGAATGGAAGAAAGCAACCCTCAGAATGGGCGAAAATGTTCGCAAACGAATCAATGGACAAAGGTTCAATCTCCAATATATATAAACAGCTCATGCAGCTTAATATTAATAAAACAAACAACCCAATACAAAAATGGGCAGAAGATCTAAATAGATGTTTCTTCAAAGAAGGCACAGACATGGCCAAGACGCACATGAAAAGCTGCTCAACATCACTAATTATTAGAGAAATGCAAATCAAAACTACAATGAGGTGTGACCTCACACCTGTTAGAATCGGCATCTTCAGAAAATCTACAAACCGAAAATTCTGGGCAGGGTGTGGACAAAAGGAACCCTCTTCCACTATTGGTGGGAATGTAAATTGATACAGTCACTATGGAGAACAGTATGGAGGTTCCTTTAGAAAACTAAAAAGAGAATTACCATCTGATCCAGCAATCCCACTTCTGGGCATATAGCCAGAGAAAACCATAAATCAAAAAGACACATTCACCACAATGTTCATTGCAGCACTATTTACAATAGCCAGATAATGGAAGCAACCTAAATGCCCACAGACAGATGAATGGATAAAGAAGTGGTACATATATAAAATGGAATATTACTCAGCCATAAAAAGGAATGAAACTGGGTCATTTGTAGAGAAGTCGATGGATCTAGAGACTGTCATACAGAGTGAAGTAAGTCAGAAAGAGAAAAAGAAATATTGTGTATTAATGCCTATATGTGGAACCTCGAAAAATGGTTCAGATGAACTGGTTTGCAGGGCAGAAATAGAGACACAGAAGTAGAGAACACACGTATGGACACCAAGTGGGGGAAGCCATGGGGTGGGATGAGTTGGGAGACTGGGATTGACCTGTATACATGTATATGCATAAAATAGATAACTAATAATAACCTGCTGTATAAAAAAATAAATAAAATTAAATTTCAAAATTTTTAAAAATAAAATTGAAAAATAAAACAGAAAAAAGTTCTTCCATTCACCCAGATGTATTTATATGAATGAATTATTTCCATGCTTATATCTATAAATACATAAAAGAGGAATAAAATCTAACTTGAATCAAAAAAGAAAAAAAAAAACTTGAACCCAACAGTTATACAGAGGAAAACCCTATCAAGGCACTAGCTCCAGCGGGAAACAATTCTGAAATTGGTCAGAGGTGGGGAATCATCTCCCATACAACCAGCAGCACCGCCCCCCATGCAAGGAGCGTCCTCACTGCAAAGCTGGGGGACCGTGCCGAGGCCTCTGTGAGTAAACGCGAGATGAGCCCCAGACCAGCTGCTGCTGAACTGTTCCCACCCTTCCCAGGTAAAACACCTGAATATGTACGAGGGCTTGAAAGCCTAGAAGAAGGGCCATGGAGCCACACCAGTGACAGCACACAGGCCCACTTGGTGCCTGCAGGCCAGCCGTTTGGTCCTGGCCCCGGGCACTCTTCTGGAAGCTTTCCATTTCCCTGCCTGAGATACCCCTCCTGTCCCGGCCCCCACTCCTTTTTTTCCTTCCTCACCTCAGCCCGGAGAGAAATTCCAGTGGAAGTTATGGGTGACACATCCTCTTCTTTACAGGTGGCAGCCTGGCAACTCCTGCAGAAAGTCCAGCAGAGCCCCACTCACACCGGGCCACCAACAAAGCCAGGGACCCTCACACCCTCCCACCTGCACAACCCCGAGACTGCTGACGGGGCAGAGAATATGGAGTCAGGCACAGCTGCAGGGGCTATTGCTGCCTGGAGCGCTGTTTCTATTGACCTCAACCCAGGCACACCTGGGGAGGGCTTGCCGGCAGGGTCAGGCTGCCCAGGTCAGCTAATCCTCAGCCCTCAGGGAATCACATTGCAGAAAATGGACCTCGCTAAGACAGAATATTAGCCAAGGAGAAAAAGGACACAATGCCATTTGCAGCACCGTACATGAGTCTAGAGGTAATCACGTGACTTGTAGTAAGTCAGAAAGTGAAAGACACATATCGTATGATATCACTTATAGGTGTTACCTAAAAATGGATACCAGGGCAGATATTTCCACGGAGAAGGGCAATCCCAGATTCATTAAACAAACTTATGGTTCACCAATGGAAAGGTGTGAGGATTGGATTCATTACGATATTGGGGTTAACAGACATATACAAACACAGGTGAAATATATAATCACCAAAGGCCTACGGAATACCAAGAGAGGACTACTCAACATTCTGTCATAACGTACATGGGAAAAGGATCCCAGGAAGAACAGACATATGTATATGTGTAAAAGAAACACATCTTGCACACCTACAACAAGCCAAACGTTGTCATCAAACTTGCTGTAATAAAAAATAAAAGAAATAAATTAAAAACATGAACAAGAAGTAGTGAGAGAAACTTGAGGGGCTTTCTCCTGGCACATTCCATTCTAAATTACAATCTAGAACACGACTTCCACTGAGGCTCTGCTGCCCTAGTAACCAGATTTGGTAAGGGAGAACTGCTGCCACCTTGTGGCCGTTTCACACAACAGCAGCTTTAATCCCAGCGCTAATGGTCAGTGGATATTCAAAATCATTACCGGCCTGTAAATGACACCTGCCCTGAAAACAAATCCTGGGGTCATATATCGACCAAAAAATTCAAAAGACGTCCATATTTCAAAACGACCGTTTCAAGAGCCATATTTTACGCACATTAGTGTTCTGCTTCTTTTGCTTTCTTTCTTTCTTTTTGTTAAAAAATCGGGAATGGAAAAAGGCAACCCTCAGAATGGGCGAAAATGTTCGCAAATGAATCAATGGACAAAGGTTCAATCTCCAATATATATAAACAGCTCATGCAGCTTAATATTAATAAAACAAACAACCCAATACAAAAATGGGCAGAAGATCTAAATAGATGTTTCTTCAAAGAAGGCACAGACATGGCCAAGACGCACATGAAAAGCTGCTCAACATCACTAATTATTAGAGAAATGCAAATCAAAACTACAATGAGGTGTGACCTCACACCTGTTAGAATCGGCATCTTCAGAAAATCTACAAACCGAAAATTCTGGGCAGGGTGTGGACAAAAGGAACCCTCTTCCACTATTGGTGGGAATGTAAATTGATACAGTCACTATGGAGAACAGTATGGAGGTTCCTTTAGAAAACTAAAAAGAGAATTACCATCTGATCCAGCAATCCCACTTCTGGGCATATAGCCAGAGAAAACCATAAATCGAAAAGACACATTCACCACAATGTTCATTGCAGCACTATTTACAATAGCCAGATAATGGAAGCAACCTAAATGCCCACAGACAGATGAATGGATAAAGAAGTGGTACATATATAAAATGGAATATTACTCAGCCATAAAAAGGAATGAAACTGGGTCATTTGTAGAGAAGTCGATGGATCTAGAGACTGTCATACAGAGTGAAGTAAGTCAGAAAGAGAAAAAGAAATATTGTGTATTAATGCCTATATGTGGAACCTCGAAAAATGGTTCAGATGAACTGGTTTGCAGGGCAGAAATAGAGACACAGAAGTAGAGAACACACGTATGGACACCAAGTGGGGGAAGCCATGGGGTGGTGGTGGTGGGATGAGTTGGGAGACTGGGATTGACCTGTATACATGTATATGCATAAAATAGATAACTAATAATAACCTGCTGTATAAAAAATAAATAAAATTAAATTTCAAAATTAAAAAAAATAAAATTTTAAAATAAAACAGAAAAAAGTTCTTCCATTCACACAGATGTATTTATATGAATGAATTATTTCCATGCTTATATCTATAAATACATAAAAGAGGAATAAAATCTAACTTGAACCAAAAAAGAAAAAAAAAAACTTGAACCCAACAGTTATACAGAGGAAAACCCTATCAAGGCACTAGCTCCAGCGGGAAACAATTCTGAAATTGGTCAGAGGTGGGGAATCATCTCCCATACAGCCAGCAGCACGGCCCCCCATGCAAGGAGCGTCCTCATTGCAAAGCTGGGGGACCGTGCCGAGGCCTCTGTGAGTAAATGTGAGCTGAGCCCCAGGCCAGCTGCTGCTGAACTGTTCCCACCCTTCCCAGGTAAAACACCTGAATATGTAGGAGGGCTTGAAAGCCTAGAGGAAGGGCCGTGGAGCCACACCAGTGACAGCACGCAGGCCCACTTGGTGCCTGCAGGCCAGCCAGGATGGTCCTGGCCCCGGGCACTCTTCTGGAAGCTTTCCATTTCCCTGCCTGAGATACCCTTCCTGTCCCGGCCCCCACTCCTTTTTTTCCTTCCTCACCTCAGCCCGGAGAGAAATTCCAGTGGAAGTTATGGGTGACACATCCTCTTCTTTACAGGTGGCAGCCTGGCAACTCCTGCAGAAAGTCCAGCAGAGCCCCACTCACACCGGGCCACCAGCAAAGCCAGGGACCCTCACACCCTCCCACCAGCACAACCCCGAGACTGCTGACGGGGCTGAGAATATGGAGTCAGGCACAGCTGCAGGGGCTATTGCTGCCTGGAGCGCTGTTTCTATTGACCTCAACACAGGCACACCTTGGGAGGGCTTGCCCGCAGGGTCAGGCTGCCCAGGTCAGCTAATCCTCAGCCCTCAGGGAATCACATTGCAGAAAATGGACCTCGCTAAGACAGAATATTAGCCAAGGAGAAAAAGGACACAATGCCATTTGCAGCACCGTCCATGAGTCTAGAGGTAATCACGTGACTTGTAGTAAGTCAGAAAGTGAAAGACACATATCGTATGATATCACTTATAGGTGTTACCTAAAAATGGATACCAGGGCAGATATTTCCACGGAGAAGGGCAATCCCAGATTCATTAAACAAACTTATGGTTCACCAATGGAAAGGTGTGAGGCTTGGATTCATTACGATATTGGGGTTAACAGACATATACAAACACAGGTGAAATATATAATCACCAAAGGCCTACGGAATACCAAGAGAGGACTACTCAACATTCTGTCATAACGTACATGGGAAAAGGATCCCAGGAAGAACAGACATATGTATATGTGTAAAAGAAACACATCTTGCACACCTACAACAAGCCAAACGTTGTCATCAAACTTGCTGTAATAAAAAATAAAAAAATAAATTAAAAACATGAACAAGAAGTAGTGAGACAAACTTGAGGGGCTTTCTCCTGGCACATTCCATTCTAAATTACAATCTAGAACACGACTTCCACTGAGGCTCTGCTGCCCTAGTAACCAGATTTGGTAAGGGAGAACTGCTGCCACCTTGTGGCCGTTTCACACAACAGCAGCTTTAATCCCAGCGCTAATGGTCTGTGGATATTCAAAATCATTACCGGCCTGTAAATGACACCTGCCCTGAAAACAAATCCTGGGGTCATATATCGACCAAAAAATTCAAAAGACGTCCATATTTCAAAACGACAGTTTCAAGAGGCATATTTTACGCACATTAGTGTTCTGCTTCTTTTGCTTTCTTTCTTTCTTTTTGTTAAAAAATCGGGAATGGAAGAAAGCAACCCTCAGAATGGGCGAAAATGTTCGCAAACGAATCAATGGACAAAGGTTCAATCTCCAATATATATAAACAGCTCATGCAGCTTAATATTAATAAAACAAACAACCCAATACAAAAATGGGCAGAAGATCTAAATAGATGTTTCTTCAAAGAAGGCACAGACATGGCCAAGACGCACATGAAAAGCTGCTCAACATCACTAATTATTAGAGAAATGCAAATCAAAACTACAATGAGGTGTGACCTCACACCTGTTAGAATCGGCATCTTCAGAAAATCTACAAACCGAAAATTCTGGGCAGGGTGTGGACAAAAGGAACCCTCTTCCACTATTGGTGGGAATGTAAATTGATACAGTCACTATGGAGAACAGTATGGAGGTTCCTTTAGAAAACTAAAAAGAGAATTACCATCTGATCCAGCAATCCCACTTCTGGGCATATAGCCAGAGAAAACCATAAATCAAAAAGACACATTCACCACAATGTTCATTGCAGCACTATTTACAATAGCCAGATAATGGAAGCAACCTAAATGCCCACAGACAGATGAATGGATAAAGAAGTGGTACATATATAAAATGGAATATTACTCAGCCATAAAAAGGAATGAAACTGGGTCATTTGTAGAGAAGTCGATGGATCTAGAGACTGTCATACAGAGTGAAGTAAGTCAGAAAGAGAAAAAGAAATATTGTGTATTAATGCCTATATGTGGAACCTCGAAAAATGGTTCAGATGAACTGGTTTGCAGGGCAGAAATAGAGACACAGAAGTAGAGAACACACGTATGGACACCAAGTGGGGGAAGCCATGGGGTGGGATGAGTTGGGAGACTGGGATTGACCTGTATACATGTATATGCATAAAATAGATAACTAATAATAACCTGCTGTATAAAAAAATAAATAAAATTAAATTTCAAAATTTTTAAAAATAAAATTGAAAAATAAAACAGAAAAAAGTTCTTCCATTCACCCAGATGTATTTATATGAATGAATTATTTCCATGCTTATATCTATAAATACATAAAAGAGGAATAAAATCTAACTTGAATCAAAAAAGAAAAAAAAAAACTTGAACCCAACAGTTATACAGAGGAAAACCCTATCAAGGCACTAGCTCCAGCGGGAAACAATTCTGAAATTGGTCAGAGGTGGGGAATCATCTCCCATACAACCAGCAGCACCGCCCCCCATGCAAGGAGCGTCCTCACTGCAAAGCTGGGGGACCGTGCCGAGGCCTCTGTGAGTAAACGCGAGATGAGCCCCAGACCAGCTGCTGCTGAACTGTTCCCACCCTTCCCAGGTAAAACACCTGAATATGTACGAGGGCTTGAAAGCCTAGAAGAAGGGCCATGGAGCCACACCAGTGACAGCACACAGGCCCACTTGGTGCCTGCAGGCCAGCCGTTTGGTCCTGGCCCCGGGCACTCTTCTGGAAGCTTTCCATTTCCCTGCCTGAGATACCCCTCCTGTCCCGGCCCCCACTCCTTTTTTTCCTTCCTCACCTCAGCCCGGAGAGAAATTCCAGTGGAAGTTATGGGTGACACATCCTCTTCTTTACAGGTGGCAGCCTGGCAACTCCTGCAGAAAGTCCAGCACAGCCCCACTCACACCGGGCCACCAACAAAGCCAGGGACCCTCACACCCTCCCACCTGCACAACCCCGAGACTGCTGACGGGGCAGAGAATATGGAGTCAGGCACAGCTGCAGGGGCTATTGCTGCCTGGAGCGCTGTTTCTATTGACCTCAACCCAGGCACACCTGGGGAGGGCTTGCCGGCAGGGTCAGGCTGCCCAGGTCAGCTAATCCTCAGCCCTCAGGGAATCACATTGCAGAAAATGGACCTCGCTAAGACAGAATATTAGCCAAGGAGAAAAAGGACACAATGCCATTTGCAGCACCGTACATGAGTCTAGAGGTAATCACGTGACTTGTAGTAAGTCAGAAAGTGAAAGACACATATCGTATGATATCACTTATAGGTGTTACCTAAAAATGGATACCAGGGCAGATATTTCCACGGAGAAGGGCAATCCCAGATTCATTAAACAAACTTATGGTTCACCAATGGAAAGGTGTGAGGATTGGATTCATTACGATATTGGGGTTAACAGACATATACAAACACAGGTGAAATATATAATCACCAAAGGCCTACGGAATACCAAGAGAGGACTACTCAACATTCTGTCATAACGTACATGGGAAAAGGATCCCAGGAAGAACAGACATATGTATATGTGTAAAAGAAACACATCTTGCACACCTACAACAAGCCAAACGTTGTCATCAAACTTGCTGTAATAAAAAATAAAAGAAATAAATTAAAAACATGAACAAGAAGTAGTGAGAGAAACTTGAGGGGCTTTCTCCTGGCACATTCCATTCTAAATTACAATCTAGAACACGACTTCCACTGAGGCTCTGCTGCCCTAGTAACCAGATTTGGTAAGGGAGAACTGCTGCCACCTTGTGGCCGTTTCACACAACAGCAGCTTTAATCCCAGCGCTAATGGTCAGTGGATATTCAAAATCATTACCGGCCTGTAAATGACACCTGCCCTGAAAACAAATCCTGGGGTCATATATCGACCAAAAAATTCAAAAGACGTCCATATTTCAAAACGACCGTTTCAAGAGCCATATTTTACGCACATTAGTGTTCTGCTTCTTTTGCTTTCTTTCTTTCTTTTTGTTAAAAAATCGGGAATGGAAAAAGGCAACCCTCAGAATGGGCGAAAATGTTCGCAAATGAATCAATGGACAAAGGTTCAATCTCCAATATATATAAACAGCTCATGCAGCTTAATATTAATAAAACAAACAACCCAATACAAAAATGGGCAGAAGATCTAAATAGATGTTTCTTCAAAGAAGGCACAGACATGGCCAAGACGCACATGAAAAGCTGCTCAACATCACTAATTATTAGAGAAATGCAAATCAAAACTACAATGAGGTGTGACCTCACACCTGTTAGAATCGGCATCTTCAGAAAATCTACAAACCGAAAATTCTGGGCAGGGTGTGGACAAAAGGAACCCTCTTCCACTATTGGTGGGAATGTAAATTGATACAGTCACTATGGAGAACAGTATGGAGGTTCCTTTAGAAAACTAAAAAGAGAATTACCATCTGATCCAGCAATCCCACTTCTGGGCATATAGCCAGAGAAAACCATAAATCGAAAAGACACATTCACCACAATGTTCATTGCAGCACTATTTACAATAGCCAGATAATGGAAGCAACCTAAATGCCCACAGACAGATGAATGGATAAAGAAGTGGTACATATATAAAATGGAATATTACTCAGCCATAAAAAGGAATGAAACTGGGTCATTTGTAGAGAAGTCGATGGATCTAGAGACTGTCATACAGAGTGAAGTAAGTCAGAAAGAGAAAAAGAAATATTGTGTATTAATGCCTATATGTGGAACCTCGAAAAATGGTTCAGATGAACTGGTTTGCAGGGCAGAAATAGAGACACAGAAGTAGAGAACACACGTATGGACACCAAGTGGGGGAAGCCATGGGGTGGTGGTGGTGGGATGAGTTGGGAGACTGGGATTGACCTGTATACATGTATATGCATAAAATAGATAACTAATAATAACCTGCTGTATAAAAAATAAATAAAATTAAATTTCAAAATTAAAAAAAATAAAATTTTAAAATAAAACAGAAAAAAGTTCTTCCATTCACACAGATGTATTTATATGAATGAATTATTTCCATGCTTATATCTATAAATACATAAAAGAGGAATAAAATCTAACTTGAACCAAAAAAGAAAAAAAAAAACTTGAACCCAACAGTTATACAGAGGAAAACCCTATCAAGGCACTAGCTCCAGCGGGAAACAATTCTGAAATTGGTCAGAGGTGGGGAATCATCTCCCATACAGCCAGCAGCACGGCCCCCCATGCAAGGAGCGTCCTCATTGCAAAGCTGGGGGACCGTGCCGAGGCCTCTGTGAGTAAATGTGAGCTGAGCCCCAGGCCAGCTGCTGCTGAACTGTTCCCACCCTTCCCAGGTAAAACACCTGAATATGTAGGAGGGCTTGAAAGCCTAGAGGAAGGGCCGTGGAGCCACACCAGTGACAGCACGCAGGCCCACTTGGTGCCTGCAGGCCAGCCAGGATGGTCCTGGCCCCGGGCACTCTTCTGGAAGCTTTCCATTTCCCTGCCTGAGATACCCTTCCTGTCCCGGCCCCCACTCCTTTTTTTCCTTCCTCACCTCAGCCCGGAGAGAAATTCCAGTGGAAGTTATGGGTGACACATCCTCTTCTTTACAGGTGGCAGCCTGGCAACTCCTGCAGAAAGTCCAGCAGAGCCCCACTCACACCGGGCCACCAGCAAAGCCAGGGACCCTCACACCCTCCCACCAGCACAACCCCGAGACTGCTGACGGGGCTGAGAATATGGAGTCAGGCACAGCTGCAGGGGCTATTGCTGCCTGGAGCGCTGTTTCTATTGACCTCAACACAGGCACACCTTGGGAGGGCTTGCCCGCAGGGTCAGGCTGCCCAGGTCAGCTAATCCTCAGCCCTCAGGGAATCACATTGCAGAAAATGGACCTCGCTAAGACAGAATATTAGCCAAGGAGAAAAAGGACACAATGCCATTTGCAGCACCGTCCATGAGTCTAGAGGTAATCACGTGACTTGTAGTAAGTCAGAAAGTGAAAGACACATATCGTATGATATCACTTATAGGTGTTACCTAAAAATGGATACCAGGGCAGATATTTCCACGGAGAAGGGCAATCCCAGATTCATTAAACAAACTTATGGTTCACCAATGGAAAGGTGTGAGGCTTGGATTCATTACGATATTGGGGTTAACAGACATATACAAACACAGGTGAAATATATAATCACCAAAGGCCTACGGAATACCAAGAGAGGACTACTCAACATTCTGTCATAACGTACATGGGAAAAGGATCCCAGGAAGAACAGACATATGTATATGTGTAAAAGAAACACATCTTGCACACCTACAACAAGCCAAACGTTGTCATCAAACTTGCTGTAATAAAAAATAAAAAAATAAATTAAAAACATGAACAAGAAGTAGTGAGACAAACTTGAGGGGCTTTCTCCTGGCACATTCCATTCTAAATTACAATCTAGAACACGACTTCCACTGAGGCTCTGCTGCTCTAGTAACCAGATTTGGTAAGGGAGAACTGTTGCCACCTTGTGGCCGTTTCACACAACAGCAGCTTTAATCCCAGCGCTAATGGTCAGTGGATATTCAAAATCATTACCGGCCTGTAAATGACACCTGCCCTGAAAACAAATCCTGGGGTCATATATCGACCAAAAAATTCAAAAGACGTCCATATTTCAAAACGACCGTTTCAAGAGCCATATTTTACGCACATTAGTGTTCTGCTTCTTTTGCTTTCTTTCTTTCTTTTTGTTAAAAAATCGGGAATGGAAAAAAGCAACCCTCAGAATGGGCGAAAATGTTCGCAAACGAATCAATGGACAAAGGTTCAATCTCCAATATATATAAACAGCTCATGCAGCTTAATATTAATAAAACAAACAACCCAATACAAAAATGGGCAGAAGATCTAAATAGATGTTTCTTCAAAGAAGGCACAGACATGGCCAAGACGCACATGAAAAGCTGCTCAACATCACTAATTATTAGAGAAATGCAAATCAAAACTACAATGAGGTGTGACCTCACACCTGTTAGAATCGGCATCTTCAGAAAATCTACAAACCGAAAATTCTGGGCAGGGTGTGGACAAAAGGAACCCTCTTCCACTATTGGTGGGAATGTAAATTGATACAGTCACTATGGAGAACAGTATGGAGGTTCCTTTAGAAAACTAAAAAGAGAATTACCATCTGATCCAGCAATCCCACTTCTGGGCATATAGCCAGAGAAAACCATAAATCGAAAAGACACATTCACCACAATGTTCATTGCAGCACTATTTACAATAGCCAGATAATGGAAGCAACCTAAATGCCCACAGACAGATGAATGGATAAAGAAGTGGTACATATACAAAATGGAATATTACTCAGCCATAAAAAGGAATGAAACTGGGTCATTTGTAGAGAAGTCGATGGATCTAGAGACTGTCATACAGAGTGAAGTAAGTCAGAAAGAGAAAAAGAAATATTGTGTATTAATGCCTATATGTGGAACCTCGAAAAATGGTTCAGATGAACTGGTTTGCAGGGCAGAAATAGAGACACAGAAGTAGAGAACACACGTATGGACACCAAGTGGGGGAAGCCATGGGGTGGTGGTGGTGGGATGAGTTGGGAGACTGGGATTGACCTGTATACATGTATATGCATAAAATAGATAACTAATAATAACCTGCTGTATAAAAAAATAAATAAAATTAAATTTCAAAATTTAAAAAAATAAAAATTTAAAATAAAACAGAAAAAAGTTCTTCCATTCACACAGATGTATTTATATGAATGAATTATTTCCATGCTTATATCTATAAATACATAAAAGAGGAATAAAATCTAACTTGAACCAAAAGAGAAAAAAAAAAAACTTGAACCCAACAGTTATACAGAGGAAAACCCTATCAAGGCACTAGCTCCAGCGGGAAACAATTCTGAAATTGGTCAGAGGTGGGGAATCATCTCCCATACAGCCAGCAGCACGGCCCCCCATGCAAGGATCGTCCTCATTGCAAAGCTGGGGGACCGTGCCGAGGCTTCTGTGAGTAAATGTGAGCTGAGCCCCAGGCCAGCTGCTGCTGAACTGTTCCCACCCTTCCCAGGTAAAACACCTGAATATGTAGGAGGGCTTGAAAGCCTAGAGGAAGGGCCATGGAGCCACACCAGCGACAGCACGCAGGCCCACTTGGTGCCTGCAGGCCAGCCAGGATGGTCCTGGCCCCGGGCACTCTTCTGGAAGCTTTCCATTTCCCTGCCTGAGATACCCCTCCTGTCCCGGCCCCCACTCCTTTTTTTCCTTCCTCACCTCAGCCCGGAGAGAAATTCCAGTGGAAGTTATGTGTGACACATCCTCTTCTTTACAGGTGGCAGCCTGGCAACTCCTGCAGAATGTCCAGCAGAGCCCCACTCACACCGGGCCACCAACAAAGCCAGGGACCCTCACACCCTCCCACCAGCACAGCCCCGAGACTGCTGACGGGGCAGAGAATATGGAGTCAGGCACAGATGCAGTGTCTATTGCTGCCTGGAGCGTTGTTTCTATTGACCTCAACCCAGGCACACCTGGGGAGGGCTTGCCGGCAGGGTCAGGCTGCCCAGGTCAGCTAATCCTCAGCCCTCAGGGAATCACACTGCAGAAAATGGACCTCGCTAAGACAGAATATTAGCCAAGGAAAAAAAGGACACAATGCCATTTGCAGCACCGTACATGAGTCTAGAGGTAATCACGTGACTTGTAGTAAGTCAGAAAGTGAAAGACACATATCGTATGATATCACTTATCGGTGTTACCTAAAAATTGATACCAGGGCAGATATTTCCACGGAGAAGGGCAATCCCAGATTCATTACAGAAACTTATGGTTCACCAATGGAAAGGTGTGAGGATTGGATTCATTACGATATTGGGGTTAACAGACATATACAAACACAGGTGAAATATATAATCACCAAAGGCCTACGGAATACCAAGAGAGGACTACTCAACATTCTGTCATAAGGTACATGGGAAAAGGATCCCAGGAAGAACAGACATATGTATATGTGTAAAAGAAACACATCTTGCACACCTACAACAAGCCAAACGTTGTCATCAAACTTGCTGTAATAAAAAATAAAAGAAATAAATTAAAAACATGAACAAGAAGTAGTGAGACAAACTTGAGGGGCTTTCTCCTGGCACATTCCATTCTAAATTACAATCTAGAACACGACTTCCATTGAGGCTCTGCTGCCCTAGTAACCAGATTTGGTAAGGGAGAACTGCTGCCACCTTGTGGCCGTTTCACACAACAGCAGCTTTAATCCCAGCGCTAATGGTCAGTGGATATTCAAAATCATTACCGGCCTGTAAATGACACCTGCCCTGAAAACAAATCCTGGGGTCATATATCGACCAAAAAATTCAAAAGACGTCCATATTTCAAAACGACAGTTTCAAGAGGCATATTTTACGCACATTAGTGTTCTGCTTCTTTTGCTTTCTTTCTTTCTTTTTGTTAAAAAATCGGGAATGGAAAAAAGCAACCCTCAGAATGGGCGAAAATGTTCGCAAACGAATCAATGGACAAAGGTTCAATCTCCAATATATATAAACAGCTCATGCAGCTTAATATTAATAAAACAAACAACCCAATACAAAAATGGGCAGAAGATCTAAATAGATGTTTCTTCAAAGAAGGCACAGAGATGGCCAAGACGCACATGAAAAGCTGCTCAACATCACTAATTATTAGAGAAATGCAAATCAAAACTACAATGAGGTATGACCTCACACCTGTTAGAATCGGCATCTTCAGAAAATCTACAAACCGAAAATTCTGGGCAGGGTGTGGACAAAAGGAACCCTCTTCCACTATTGGTGGGAATGTAAATTGATACAGTCACTATGGAGAACAGTATGGAGGTTCCTTTAGAAAACTAAAAAGAGAATTACCATCTGATCCAGCAATCCCACTTCTGGGCATATAGCCAGAGAAAACCATAAATCAAAAAGACACATTCACCACAATGTTCATTGCAGCACTATTTACAATAGCCAGATAATGGAAGCAACCTAAATGCCCACAGACAGATGAATGGATAAAGATGTGGTACATATATAAAATGGAATATTACTCAGCCATAAAAAGGAATGAAACTGGGTCATTTGTAGAGAAGTCGATGGATCTAGAGACTGTCATACAGAGTGAAGTAAGTCAGAAAGAGAAAAAGAAATATTGTGTATTAATGCCTATATGTGGAACCTCGAAAAATGGTTCAGATGAACTGGTTTGCAGGGCAGAAATAGAGACACAGAAGTAGAGAACACATGTATGGACACCTAGTGGGGGAAGCCATGGGGTGGTGGTGGTGGGATGAGTTGGGAGACTGGGATTGACCTGTATACATGTATATGCATAAAATAGATAACTAATAATAACCTGCTGTATAAAAAAATAAATAAAATTAAATTTCAAAATTTTAAAAAATAAAATTGAAAAATAAAACAGAAAAAAGTTCTTCCATTCACACAGATGTATTTATATGAATGAATTATTTCCATGCTTATATCTATAAATACATAAAAGAGGAATAAAATCTAACTTGAACCAAAAAAGAAAAAAAAAAAAAACTTGAACCCAACAGTTATACAGAGGAAAACGCTATCAAGGCACTAGCTCCAGCGGGAAACAATTCTGAAATTGGTCAGAGGTGGGGAATCATCTCCCATACAGCCAGCAGCACCGCCCCCCATGCAAGGAGCGTCCTCACTGCAAAGCTGGGGGACCGTGCCGAGGCCTCTGTGAGTAAATGTGAGCTGAGCCCCAGGCCAGCTGCTGCTGAACTGTTCCCACCCTTCCCAGGTAAAACACCTGAATATGTAGGAGGGCTTGAAAGCCTAGAGGAAGGGCCGTGGAGCCACACCAGCGACAGCACGCAGGCCCACTTGGTGCCTGCAGGCCAGCCAGGATGGTCCTGGCCCCGGGCACTCTTCTGGAAGCTTTCCATTTCCCTGCCTGAGATACCCCTCCTGTCCCGGCCCCCACTCCTTTTTTTCCTTCCTCACCTCAGCCCGGAGAGTAATTCCAGTGGAAGTTATGGGTGACACATCCTCTTCTTTACAGGTGGCAGCCTGGCAACTCCTGCAGAAAGTCCAGCAGAGCCCCACTCACACCGGGCCACCAACAAAGCCAGGGACCCTCACACCCTCCCACCAGCACAACCCCGAGACTGCTGACGGGGCAGAGAATATGGAGTCAGGCACAGATGCAGGGGCTATTGCTGCCTGGAGCGCTGTTTCTATTGACCTCAACCCAGGCACACCTGGGGAGGGCTTGCCCGCAGGGTCAGGCTGCCCAGGTCAGCTAATCCTCAGCCCTCAGGGAATCACATTGCAGAAAATGGACCTCGCTAAGACAGAATATTAGCCAAGGAGAAAAAGGACACAATGCCATTTGCAGCACCGTACATGAGTCTAGAGGTAATCACGTGACTTGTAGTAAGTCAGAAAGTGAAAGACACATATCGTATGATATCACTTATAGGTGTTACCTAAAAATGGATACCAGGGCAGATATTTCCACGGAGAAGGGCAATCCCAGATTTATTACAGAAACTTATGGTTCACCAATGGAAAGGTGTGAGGATTGGATTCATTACGATATTGGGGTTAACAGACATATACAAACACAGGTGAAATATATAATCACCAAAGGCCTACGGAATACCAAGAGAGGACTACTCAACATTCTGTCATAACGTACATGGGAAAAGGATCCCAGGAAGAACAGACATATGTATATGTGTAAAAGAAACACATCTTGCACACCTACAACAAGCCAAACGTTGTCATCAAACTTGCTGTAATAAAAAATAAAAAAATAAATTAAAAACATGAACAAGAAGTAGTGAGACAAACTTGAGGGGCTTTCTCCTGGCACATTCCATTCTAAATTACAATCTAGAACACGACTTCCACTGAGGCTCTGCTGCCCTAGTAACCAGATTTGGTAAGGGAGAACTGTTGCCACCTTGTGGCCGTTTCACACAACAGCAGCTTTAATCCCAGCGCTAATGGTCAGTGGATATTCAAAATCATTACCGGCCTGTAAATGACACGTGGCCTGAAAACAAATCCTGGGGTCATATATCGACCAAAAAATTCAAAAGACGTCCATATTTCAAAACGACCGTTTCAAGAGGCATATTTTACGCACATTAGTGTTCTGCTTCTTTTGCTTTCTTTCTTTCTTTTTGTTAAAAAATCGGGAATGGAAAAAAGCAACCCTCAGAATGGGCGAAAATGTTCGCAAACGAATCAATGGACAAAGGTTCAATCTCCAATATATATAAACAGCTCATGCAGCTTAATATTAATAAAACAAACAACCCAATACAAAAATGGGCAGAAGATCTAAATAGATGTTTCTTCAAAGAAGGCACAGACATGGCCAAGACGCACATGAAAAGCTGCTCAACATCACTAATTATTAGAGAAATGCAAATCAAAACTACAATGAGGTGTGACCTCACACCTGTTAGAATCGGCATCTTCAGAAAATCTACAAACCGAAAATTCTGGGCAGGGTGTGGACAAAAGGAACCCTCTTCCACTATTGGTGGGAATGTAAATTGATACAGTCACTATGGAGAACAGTATGGAGGTTCCTTTAGAAAACTAAAAAGAGAATTACCATCTGATCCAGCAATCCCACTTCTGGGCATATAGCCAGAGAAAACCATAAATCAAAAAGACACATTCACCACAATGTTCATTGCAGCACTATTTACAATAGCCAGATAATGGAAGCAACCTAAATGCCCACAGACAGATGAATGGATAAAGAAGTGGTACATATATAAAATGGAATATTACTCAGCCATAAAAAGGAATGAAACTGGGTCATTTGTAGAGAAGTCGATGGATCTAGAGACTGTCATACAGAGTGAAGTAAGTCAGAAAGAGAAAAAGAAATATTGTGTATTAATGCCTATATGTGGAACCTCGAAAAATGGTTCAGATGAACTGGTTTGCAGGGCAGAAATAGAGACACAGAAGTAGAGAACACACGTATGGACACCAAGTGGGGGAAGCCATGGGGTGGTGGTGGTGGGATGAGTTGGGAGACTGGGATTGACCTGTATACATGTATATGCATAAAATAGATAACTAATAATAACCTGCTGTATAAAAAAATAAATAAAATTAAATTTCAAAATTTTAAAAAATAAAATTGAAAAATAAAACAGAAAAAAGTTCTTCCATTCACACAGATGTATTTATATGAATGAATTATTTCCATGCTTATATCTATAAATACATAAAAGAGGAATAATATCTAACTTGAACCAAAAGAGAAAAAAAAAAAACTTGAACCCAACAGTTATACAGAGGAAAACCCTATCAAGGCACTAGCTCCAGCGGGAAACAATTCTGAAATTGGTCAGAGGTGGGGAATCATCTCCCATACAGCCAGCAGCACGGCCCCCCATGCAAGGATCATCCTCATTGCAAAGCTGGGGGACCGTGCCGAGGCTTCTGTGAGTAAATGTGAGCTGAGCCCCAGGCCAGCTGCTGCTGAACTGTTCCCACCCTTCCCAGGTAAAACACCTGAATATGTAGGAGGGCTTGAAAGCCTAGAGGAAGGGCCATGGAGCCACACCAGCGACAGCACGCAGGCCCACTTGGTGCCTGCAGGCCAGCCAGGATGGTCCTGGCCCCGGGCACTCTTCTGGAAGCTTTCCATTTCCCTGCCTGAGATACCCCTCCTGTCCCGGCCCCCACTCCTTTTTTTCCTTCCTCACCTCAGCCCGGAGAGAAATTCCAGTGGAAGTTATGTGTGACACATCCTCTTCTTTACAGGTGGCAGCCTGGCAACTCCTGCAGAATGTCCAGCAGAGCCCCACTCACACCGGGCCACCAACAAAGCCAGGGACCCTCACACCCTCCCACCAGCACAGCCCCGAGACTGCTGACGGGGCAGAGAATATGGAGTCAGGCACAGCTGCAGGGGCTATTGCTGCCTGGAGCGTTGTTTCTATAGACCTCAACCCAGGCACACCTGGGGAGGGCTTGCCGGCAGGGTCAGGCTGCCCAGGTCAGCTAATCCTCAGCCCTCAGGGAATCACATTGCAGAAAATGGACCTCGCTAAGACAGAATATTAGCCAAGGAAAAAAAGGACACAATGCCATTTGCAGCACCGTACATGAGTCTAGAGGTAATCACGTGACTTGTAGTAAGTCAGAAAGTGAAAGACACATATCGTATGATATCACTTATCGGTGTTACCTAAAAATTGATACCAGGGCAGATATTTCCACGGAGAAGGGCAATCCCAGATTCATTAAACAAACTTATGGTTCACCAATGGAAAGGTGTGAGGATTGGATTCATTACGATATTGGGGTTAACAGACATATACAAACACAGGTGAAATATATAATCACCAAAGGCCTACGGAATACCAAGAGAGGACTACTCAACATTCTGTCATAAGGTACATGGGAAAAGGATCCCAGGAAGAACAGACATATGTATATGTGTAAAAGAAACACATCTTGCACACCTACAACAAGCCAAACGTTGTCATCAAACTTGCTGTAATAAAAAATAAAAAAATAAATTAAAAACATGAACAAGAAGTAGTGAGACAAACTTGAGGGGCTTTCTCCTGGCACATTCCATTCTAAATTACAATCTAGAACACGACTTCCATTGAGGCTCTGCTGCCCTAGTAACCAGATTTGGTAAGGGAGAACTGCTGCCACCTTGTGGCCGTTTCACACAACAGCAGCTTTAATCCCAGCGCTAATTGTCAGTGGATATTCAAAATCATTACCGGCCTGTAAATGACACCTGCCCTGAAAACAAATCCTGGGGTCATATATCGACCAAAAAATTCAAAAGACGTCCATATTTCAAAACGACCGTTTCAAGAGCCATATTTTACGCACATTAGTGTTCTGCTTCTTTTGCTTTCTTTCTTTCTTTTTGTTAAAAAATCGGGAATGGAAAAAAGCAACCCTCAGAATGGGCGAAAATGTTCGCAAACGAATCAATGGACAAAGGTTCAATCTCCAATATATATAAACAGCTCATGCAGCTTAATATTAATAAAACAAACAACCCAATACAAAAATGGGCAGAAGATCTAAATAGATGTTTCTTCAAAGAAGGCACAGAGATGGCCAAGACGCACATGAAAAGCTGCTCAACATCACTAATTATTAGAGAAATGCAAATCAAAACTACAATGAGGTGTGACCTCACACCTGTTAGAATCGGCATCTTCAGAAAATCTACAAACCGAAAATTCTGGGCAGGGTGTGGACAAAAGGAACCCTCTTCCACTATTGGTGGGAATGTAAATTGATACAGTCACTATGGAGAACAGTATGGAGGTTCCTTTAGAAAACTAAAAAGAGAATTACCATCTGATCCAGCAATCCCACTTCTGGGCATATAGCCAGAGAAAACCATAAATCAAAAAGACACATTCACCACAATGTTCATTGCAGCACTATTTACAATAGCCAGATAATGGAAGCAACCTAAATGCCCACAGACAGATGAATGGATAAAGATGTGGTACATATATAAAATGGAATATTACTCAGCCATAAAAAGGAATGAAACTGGGTCATTTGTAGAGAAGTCGATGGATCTAGAGACTGTCATACAGAGTGAAGTAAGTCAGAAAGAGAAAAAGAAATATTGTGTATTAATGCCTATATGTGGAACCTCGAAAAATGGTTCAGATGAACTGGTTTGCAGGGCAGAAATAGAGACACAGAAGTAGAGAACACATGTATGGACACCTAGTGGGGGAAGCCATGGGGTGGTGGTGGTGGGATGAGTTGGGAGACTGGGATTGACCTGTATACATGTATATGCATAAAATAGATAACTAATAATAACCTGCTGTATAAAAAAATAAATAAAATTAAATTTCAAAATTTTAAAAAATAAAATTGAAAAATAAATCAGAAAAAAGTTCTTCCATTCACACAGATGTATTTATATGAATGAATTATTTCCATGCTTATATCTATAAATACATAAAAGAGGAATAAAATCTAACTTGAACCAAAAAAGAAAAAAATAAAAAACTTGAACCCAACAGTTATACAGAGGAAAACGCTATCAAGGCACTAGCTCCAGCGGGAAACAATTCTGAAATTGGTCAGAGGTGGGGAATCATCTCCCATACAGCCAGCAGCACCGCCCCCCATGCAAGGAGCGTCCTCACTGCAAAGCTGGGGGACCGTGCCGAGGCCTCTGTGAGTAAATGTGAGCTGAGACCCAGGCCAGCTGCTGCTGAACTGTTCCCACCCTTCCCAGGTAAAACACCTGAATATGTAGGAGGGCTTGAAAGCCTAGAGGAAGGGCCGTGGAGCCACACCAGCGACAGCACGCAGGCCCACTTGGTGCCTGCAGGCCAGCCAGGATGGTCCTGGCCCCGGGCACTCTTCTGGAAGCTTTCCATTTCCCTGCCTGAGATACCCCTCCTGTCCCGGCCCCCACTCCTTTTTTTCCTTCCTCACCTCAGCCCGGAGAGTAATTCCAGTGGAAGTTATGGGTGACACATCCTCTTCTTTACAGGTGGCAGCCTGGCAACTCCTGCAGAAAGTCCAGCAGAGCCCCACTCACACCGGGCCACCAACAAAGCCAGGGACCCTCACACCCTCCCACCAGCACAACCCCGAGACTGCTGACGGGGCAGAGAATATGGAGTCAGGCACAGATGCAGGGGCTATTGCTGCCTGGAGCGCTGTTTCTATTGACCTCAACCCAGGCACACCTGGGGAGGGCTTGCCCGCAGGGTCAGGCTGCCCAGGTCAGCTAATCCTCAGCCCTCAGGGAATCACATTGCAGAAAATGGACCTCGCTAAGACAGAATATTAGCCAAGGAGAAAAAGGACACAATGCCATTTGCAGCACCGTACATGAGTCTAGAGGTAATCACGTGACTTGTAGTAAGTCAGAAAGTGAAAGACACATATCGTATGATATCACTTATAGGTGTTACCTAAAAATGGATACCAGGGCAGATATTTCCACGGAGAAGGGCAATCCCAGATTCATTAAACAAACTTATGGTTCACCAATGGAAAGGTGTGAGGATTGGATTCATTACGATATTGGGGTTAACAGACATATACAAACACAGGTGAAATATATAATCATCAAAGGCCTACGGAATACCAAGAGAGGACTACTCAACATTCTGTCATAACGTACATGGGAAAAGGATCCCAGGAAGAACAGACATATGTATATGTGTAAAAGAAACACATCTTGCACACCTACAACAAGCCAAACGTTGTCATCAAACTTGCTGTAATAAAAAATAAAAAAATAAATTAAAAACATGAACAAGAAGTAGTGAGACAAACTTGAGGGGCTTTCTCCTGGCACATTCCATTCTAAATTACAATCTAGAACACGACTTCCACTGAGGCTCTGCTGCCCTAGTAACCAGATTTGGTAAGGGAGAACTGTTGCCACCTTGTGGCCGTTTCACACAACAGCAGCTTTAATCCCAGCGCTAATGGTCAGTGGATATTCAAAATCATTACCGGCCTGTAAATGACACGTGGCCTGAAAACAAATCCTGGGGTCATATATCGACCAAAAAATTCAAAAGACGTCCATATTTCAAAACGACCGTTTCAAGAGGCATATTTTACGCACATTAGTGTTCTGCTTCTTTTGCTTTCTTTCTTTCTTTTTGTTAAAAAATCGGGAATGGAAAAAAGCAACCCTCAGAATGGGCGAAAATGTTCGCAAACGAATCAATGGACAAAGGTTCAATCTCCAATATATATAAACAGCTCATGCAGCTTAATATTAATAAAACAAACAACCCAATACAAAAATGGGCAGAAGATCTAAATAGACCTTTCTTTAAAGAAGGCACAGACATGGCCAAGACGCACATGAAAAGCTGCTCAACATCACTAATTATTAGAGAAATGCAAATCAAAACTACAATGAGGTGTGACCTCACACCTGTTAGAATCGGCATCTTCAGAAAATCTACAAACCGAAAATTCTGGGCAGGGTGTGGACAAAAGGAACCCTCTTCCACTATTGGTGGGAATGTAAATTGATACAGTCACTATGGAGAACAGTATGGAGGTTCCTTTAGAAAACTAAAAAGAGAATTACCATCTGATCCAGCAATCCCACTTCTGGGCATATAGCCAGAGAAAACCATAAATCAAAAAGACACATTCACCACAATGTTCATTGCAGCACTATTTACAATAGCCAGATAATGGAAGCAACCTAAATGCCCACAGACAGATGAATGGATAAAGAAGTGGTACATATATAAAATGGAATATTACTCAGCCATAAAAAGGAATGAAACTGGGTCATTTGTAGAGAAGTCGATGGATCTAGAGACTGTCATACAGAGTGAAGTAAGTCAGAAAGAGAAAAAGAAATATTGTGTATTAATGCCTATATGTGGAACCTCGAAAAATGGTTCAGATGAACTGGTTTGCAGGGCAGAAATAGAGACACAGAAGTAGAGAACACACGTATGGACACCAAGTGGGGGAAGCCATGGGGTGGTGGTGGTGGGATGAGTTGGGAGACTGGGATTGACCTGTATACATGTATATGCATAAAATAGATAACTAATAATAACCTGCTGTATAAAAAAATAAATAAAATTAAATTTCAAAATTTTAAAAAATAAAATTGAAAAATAAAACAGAAAAAAGTTCTTCCATTCACACAGATGTATTTATATGAATGAATTATTTCCATGCTTATATCTATAAATACATAAAAGAGGAATAATATCTAACTTGAACCAAAAGAGAAAAAAAAAAAACTTGAACCCAACAGTTATACAGAGGAAAACCCTATCAAGGCACTAGCTCCAGCGGGAAACAATTCTGAAATTGGTCAGAGGTGGGGAATCATCTCCCATACAGCCAGCAGCACGGCCCCCCATGCAAGGATCGTCCTCATTGCAAAGCTGGGGGACCGTGCCGAGGCTTCTGTGAGTAAATGTGAGCTGAGCCCCAGGCCAGCTGCTGCTGAACTGTTCCCACCCTTCCCAGGTAAAACACCTGAATATGTAGGAGGGCTTGAAAGCCTAGAGGAAGGGCCATGGAGCCACACCAGCGACAGCACGCAGGCCCACTTGGTGCCTGCAGGCCAGCCAGGATGGTCCTGGCCCCGGGCACTCTTCTGGAAGCTTTCCATTTCCCTGCCTGAGATACCCCTCCTGTCCCGGCCCCCACTCCTTTTTTTCCTTCCTCACCTCAGCCCGGAGAGAAATTCCAGTGGAAGTTATGTGTGACACATCCTCTTCTTTACAGGTGGCAGCCTGGCAACTCCTGCAGAATGTCCAGCAGAGCCCCACTCACACCGGGCCACCAACAAAGCCAGGGACCCTCACACCCTCCCACCAGCACAACCCCGAGACTGCTGACGGGGCAGAGAATATGGAGTCAGGCACAGCTGCAGGGGCTATTGCTGCCTGGAGCGTTGTTTCTATAGACCTCAACCCAGGCACACCTGGGGAGGGCTTGCCGGCAGGGTCAGGCTGCCCAGGTCAGCTAATCCTCAGCCCTCAGGGAATCACATTGCAGAAAATGGACCTCGCTAAGACAGAATATTAGCCAAGGAAAAAAAGGACACAATGCCATTTGCAGCACCGTACATGAGTCTAGAGGTAATCACGTGACTTGTAGTAAGTCAGAAAGTGAAAGACACATATCGTATGATATCACTTATCGGTGTTACCTAAAAATTGATACCAGGGCAGATATTTCCACGGAGAAGGGCAATCCCAGATTCATTAAACAAACTTATGGTTCACCAATGGAAAGGTGTGAGGATTGGATTCATTACGATATTGGGGTTAACAGACATATACAAACACAGGTGAAATATATAATCACCAAAGGCCTACGGAATACCAAGAGAGGACTACTCAACATTCTGTCATAAGGTACATGGGAAAAGGATCCCAGGAAGAACAGACATATGTATATGTGTAAAAGAAACACATCTTGCACACCTACAACAAGCCAAACGTTGTCATCAAACTTGCTGTAATAAAAAATAAAAGAAATAAATTAAAAACATGAACAAGAAGTAGTGAGACAAACTTGAGGGGCTTTCTCCTGGCACATTCCATTCTAAATTACAATCTAGAACACGACTTCCATTGAGGCTCTGCTGCCCTAGTAACCAGATTTGGTAAGGGAGAACTGCTGCCACCTTGTGGCCGTTTCACACAACAGCAGCTTTAATCCCAGCGCTAATGGTCTGTGGATATTCAAAATCATTACCGGCCTGTAAATGACACCTGACCTGAAAACAAATCCTGGGGTCATATATCGACCAAAAAATTCAAAAGACGTCCATATTTCAAAACGACTGTTTCAAGAGCCATATTTTACGCACATTAGTGTTCTGCTTCTTTTGCTTTCTTTCTTTCTTTTTGTTAAAAAATCGGGAATGGAAAAAAGCAACCCTCAGAATGGGCGAAAATGTTCGCAAACGAATCAATGGACAAAGGTTCAATCTCCAATATATATAAACAGCTCATGCAGCTTAATATTAATAAAACAAACAACCCAATACAAAAATGGGCAGAAGATCTAAATAGATGTTTCTTCAAAGAAGGCAAAGACATGGCCAAGACGCACATGAAAAGCTGCTCAACATCACTAATTATTAGAGAAATGCAAATCAAAACTACAATGAGGTGTGACCTCACACCTGTTAAAATCGGCATCTTCAGAAAATCTACAAACCGAAAATTCTGGGCAGGGTGTGGACAAAAGGAACCCTCTTCCACTATTGGTGGGAATGTAAATTGATACAGTCACTATGGAGAACAGTATGGAGGTTCCTTTAGAAAACTAAAAAGAGAATTACCATCTGATCCAGCAATCCCACTTCTGGGCATATAGCCAGAGAAAACCATAAATCAAAAAGACACATTCACCACAATGTTCATTGCAGCACTATTTACAATAGCCAGATAATGGAAGCAACCTAAATGCCCACAGACAGATGAATGGATAAAGAAGTGGTACATATATAAAATGGAATATTACTCAGCCATAAAAAGGAATGAAACTGGGTCATTTGTAGAGAAGTCGATGGATCTAGAGACTGTCATACAGAGTGAAGTAAGTCAGAAAGAGAAAAAGAAATATTGTGTATTAATGCCTATATGTGGAACCTCGAAAAATGGTTCAGATGAACTGGTTTGCAGGGCAGAAATAGAGACACAGAAGTAGAGAACACACGTATGGACACCAAGTGGGGGAAGCCATGGGGTGGTGGTGGTGGGATGAGTTGGGAGACTGGGATTGACCTGTATACATGTATATGCATAAAATAGATAACTAATAATAACCTGCTGTATAAAAAATAAATAAAATTAAATTTCAAAATTAAAAAAAATAAAATTTTAAAATAAAACAGAAAAAAGTTCTTCCATTCACACAGATGTATTTATATGAATGAATTATTTCCATGCTTATATCTATAAATACATAAAAGAGGAATAAAATCTAACTTGAACCAAAAAAGAAAAAAAAAAACTTGAACCCAACAGTTATACAGAGGAAAACCCTATCAAGGCACTAGCTCCAGCGGGAAACAATTCTGAAATTGGTCAGAGGTGGGGAATCATCTCCCATACAGCCAGCAGCACGGCCCCCCATGCAAGGAGCGTCCTCATTGCAAAGCTGGGGGACCGTGCCAAGGCCTCTGTGAGTAAATGTGAGCTGAGCCCCAGGCCAGCTGCTGCTGAACTGTTCCCACCCTTCCCAGGTAAAACACCTGAATATGTAGGAGGGCTTGAAAGCCTAGAGGAAGGGCCGTGGAGCCACACCAGTGACAGCACGCAGGCCCACTTGGTGCCTGCAGGCCAGCCAGGATGGTCCTGGCCCCGGGCACTCTTCTGGAAGCTTTCCATTTCCCTGCCTGAGATACCCTTCCTGTCCCGGCCCCCACTCCTTTTTTTCCTTCCTCACCTCAGCCCGGAGAGAAATTCCAGTGGAAGTTATGGGTGACACATCCTCTTCTTTACAGGTGGCAGCCTGGCAACTCCTGCAGAAAGTCCAGCAGAGCCCCACTCACACCGGGCCACCAGCAAAGCCAGGGACCCTCACACCCTCCCACCAGCACAACCCCGAGACTGCTGACGGGGCAGAGAATATGGAGTCAGGCACAGCTGCAGGGGCTATTGCTGCCTGGAGCGCTGTTTCTATTGACCTCAACCCAGGCACACCTTGGGAGGGCTTGCCCGCAGGGTCAGGCTGCCCAGGTCAGCTAATCCTCAGCCCTCAGGGAATCACATTGCAGAAAATGGACCTCGCTAAGACAGAATATTAGCCAAGGAGAAAAAGGACACAATGCCATTTGCAGCACCGTCCATGAGTCTAGAGGTAATCACGTGACTTGTAGTAAGTCAGAAAGTGAAAGACACATATCGTATGATATCACTTATAGGTGTTACCTAAAAATGGATACCAGGGCAGATATTTCCACGGAGAAGGGCAATCCCAGATTCATTAAACAAACTTATGGTTCACCAATGGAAAGGTGTGAGGATTGGATTCATTACGATATTGGGGTTAACAGACATATACAAACACAGGTGAAATATATAATCACCAAAGGCCTACGGAATACCAAGAGAGGACTACTCAACATTCTGTCATAACGTACATGGGAAAAGGATCCCAGGAAGAACAGACATATGTATATGTGTAAAAGAAACACATCTTGCACACCTACAACAAGCCAAACGTTGTCATCAAACTTGCTGTAATAAAAAATAAAAAAATAAATTAAAAACATGAACAAGAAGTAGTGAGACAAACTTGAGGGGCTTTCTCCTGGCACATTCCATTCTAAATTACAATCTAGAACACGACTTCCACTGAGGCTCTGCTGCCCTAGTAACCAGATTTGGTAAGGGAGAACTGTTGCCACCTTGTGGCCGTTTCACACAACAGCAGCTTTAATCCCAGCGCTAATGGTCAGTGGATATTCAAAATCATTACCGGCCTGTAAATGACACCTGCCCTGAAAACAAATCCTGGGGTCATATATCGACCAAAAAATTCAAAAGACGTCCATATTTCAAAACGACCGTTTCAAGAGGCATATTTTACGCACATTAGTGTTCTGCTTCTTTTGCTTTCTTTCTTTCTTTTTGTTAAAAAATCGGGAATGGAAAAAAGCAACCCTCAGAATGGGCGAAAATGTTCGCAAACGAATCAATGGACAAAGGTTCAATCTCCAATATATATAAACAGCTCATGCAGCTTAATATTAATAAAACAAACAACCCAATACAAAAATGGGCAGAAGATCTAAATAGATATTTCTTCAAAGAAGGCACAGACATGGCCAAGACGCACATGAAAAGCTGCTCAACATCACTAATTATTAGAGAAATGCAAATCAAAACTACAATGAGGTGTGACCTCACACCTGTTAGAATCGGCATCTTCAGAAAATCTACAAACCGAAAATTCTGGGCAGGGTGTGGACAAAAGGAACCCTCTTCCACTATTGGTGGGAATGTAAATTGATACAGTCACTATGGAGAACAGTATGGAGGTTCCTTTAGAAAACTAAAAAGAGAATTACCATCTGATCCAGCAATCCCACTTCTGGGCATATAGCCAGAGAAAACCATAAATCGAAAAGACACATTCACCACAATGTTCATTGCAGCACTATTTACAATAGCCAGATAATGGAAGCAACCTAAATGCCCACAGACAGATGAATGGATAAAGAAGTGGTACATATATAAAATGGAATATTACTCAGCCATAAAAAGGAATGAAACTGGGTCATTTGTAGAGAAGTCGATGGATCTAGAGACTGTCATACAGAGTGAAGTAAGTCAGAAAGAGAAAAAGAAATATTGTGTATTAATGCCTATATGTGGAACCTCGAAAAATGGTTCAGATGAACTGGTTTGCAGGGCAGAAATAGAGACACAGAAGTAGAGAACACACGTATGGACACCAAGTGGGGGAAGCCATGGGGTGGTGGTGGTGGGATGAGTTGGGAGACTGGGATTGACCTGTATACATGTATATGCATAAAATAGATAACTAATAATAACCTGCTGTATAAAAAAATAAATAAAATTAAATTTCAAAATTTTAAAAAATAAAAATTTAAAATAAAACAGAAAAAAGTTCTTCCATTCACACAGATGTATTTATATGAATGAATTATTTCCATGCTTATATCTATAAATACATAAAAGAGGAATAAAATCTAACTTGAACCAAAAGAGAAAAAAAAAAAACTTGAACCCAACAGTTATACAGAGGAAAACCCTATCAAGGCACTAGCTCCAGCGGGAAACAATTCTGAAATTGGTCAGAGGTGGGGAATCATCTCCCATACAGCCAGCAGCACGGCCCCCCATGCAAGGATCGTCCTCATTGCAAAGCTGGGGGACCGTGCCGAGGCTTCTGTGAGTAAATGTGAGCTGAGCCCCAGGCCAGCTGCTGCTGAACTGTTCCCACCCTTCCCAGGTAAAACACCTGAATATGTAGGAGGGCTTGAAAGCCTAGAGGAAGGGCCATGGAGCCACACCAGCGACAGCACGCAGGCCCACTTGGTGCCTGCAGGCCAGCCAGGATGGTCCTGGCCCCGGGCACTCTTCTGGAAGCTTTCCATTTCCCTGCCGGAGATACCCCTCCTGTCCCAGCCCCCACTCCTTTTTTTCCTTCCTCACCTCAGCCCGGAGAGAAATTCCAGTGGAAGTTATGTGTGACACATCCTCTTCTTTACAGGTGGCAGCCTGGCAACTCCTGCAGAATGTCCAGCAGAGCCCCACTCACACCGGGCCACCAACAAAGCCAGGGACCCTCACACCCTCCCACCAGCACAACCCCGAGACTGCTGACGGGGCAGAGAATATGGAGTCAGGCACAGCTGCAGGGGCTATTGCTGCCTGGAGCGTTGTTTCTATTGACCTCAACCCAGGCACACCTGGGGAGGGCTTGCCGGCAGGGTCAGGCTGCCCAGGTCAGCTAATCCTCAGCCCTCAGGGAATCACATTGCAGAAAATGGACCTCGCTAAGACAGAATATTAGCCAAGGAAAAAAAGGACACAATGCCATTTGCAGCACCGTACATGAGTCTAGAGGTAATCACGTGACTTGTAGTAAGTCAGAAAGTGAAAGACACATATCGTATGATATCACTTATCGGTGTTACCTAAAAATTGATACCAGGGCAGATATTTCCACGGAGAAGGGCAATCCCAGATTCATTAAACAAACTTATGGTTCACCAATGGAAAGGTGTGAGGATTGGATTCATTACGATATTGGGGTTAACAGACATATACAAACACAGGTGAAATATATAATCACCAAAGGCCTACGGAATACCAAGAGAGGACTACTCAACATTCTGTCATAAGGTACATGGGAAAAGGATCCCAGGAAGAACAGACATATGTATATGTGTAAAAGAAACACATCTTGCACACCTACAACAAGCCAAACGTTGTCATCAAACTTGCTGTAATAAAAAATAAAAGAAATAAATTAAAAACATGAACAAGAAGTAGTGAGACAAACTTGAGGGGCTTTCTCCTGGCACATTCCATTCTAAATTACAATCTAGAACACGACTTCCATTGAGGCTCTGCTGCCCTAGTAACCAGATTTGGTAAGGGAGAACTGCTGCCACCTTGTGGCCGTTTCACACAACAGCAGCTTTAATCCCAGCGCTAATGGTCTGTGGATATTCAAAATCATTACCGGCCTGTAAATGACACCTGACCTGAAAACAAATCCTGGGGTCATATATCGACCAAAAAATTCAAAAGACGTCCATATTTCAAAACGACTGTTTCAAGAGCCATATTTTACGCACATTAGTGTTCTGCTTCTTTTGCTTTCTTTCTTTCTTTTTGTTAAAAAATCGGGAATGGAAAAAAGCAACCCTCAGAATGGGCGAAAATGTTCGCAAACGAATCAATGGACAAAGGTTCAATCTCCAATATATATAAACAGCTCATGCAGCTTAATATTAATAAAACAAACAACCCAATACAAAAATGGGCAGAAGATCTAAATAGATGTTTCTTCAAAGAAGGCAAAGACATGGCCAAGACGCACATGAAAAGCTGCTCAACATCACTAATTATTAGAGAAATGCAAATCAAAACTACAATGAGGTGTGACCTCACACCTGTTAAAATCGGCATCTTCAGAAAATCTACAAACCGAAAATTCTGGGCAGGGTGTGGACAAAAGGAACCCTCTTCCACTATTGGTGGGAATGTAAATTGATACAGTCACTATGGAGAACAGTATGGAGGTTCCTTTAGAAAACTAAAAAGAGAATTACCATCTGATCCAGCAATCCCACTTCTGGGCATATAGCCAGAGAAAACCATAAATCAAAAAGACACATTCACCACAATGTTCATTGCAGCACTATTTACAATAGCCAGATAATGGAAGCAACCTAAATGCCCACAGACAGATGAATGGATAAAGAAGTGGTACATATATAAAATGGAATATTACTCAGCCATAAAAAGGAATGAAACTGGGTCATTTGTAGAGAAGTCGATGGATCTAGAGACTGTCATACAGAGTGAAGTAAGTCAGAAAGAGAAAAAGAAATATTGTGTATTAATGCCTATATGTGGAACCTCGAAAAATGGTTCAGATGAACTGGTTTGCAGGGCAGAAATAGAGACACAGAAGTAGAGAACACACGTATGGACACCAAGTGGGGGAAGCCATGGGGTGGTGGTGGTGGGATGAGTTGGGAGACTGGGATTGACCTGTATACATGTATATGCATAAAATAGATAACTAATAATAACCTGCTGTATAAAAAATAAATAAAATTAAATTTCAAAATTAAAAAAAATAAAATTTTAAAATAAAACAGAAAAAAGTTCTTCCATTCACACAGATGTATTTATATGAATGAATTATTTCCATGCTTATATCTATAAATACATAAAAGAGGAATAAAATCTAACTTGAACCAAAAAAGAAAAAAAAAAACTTGAACCCAACAGTTATACAGAGGAAAACCCTATCAAGGCACTAGCTCCAGCGGGAAACAATTCTGAAATTGGTCAGAGGTGGGGAATCATCTCCCATACAGCCAGCAGCACGGCCCCCCATGCAAGGAGCGTCCTCATTGCAAAGCTGGGGGACCGTGCCAAGGCCTCTGTGAGTAAATGTGAGCTGAGCCCCAGGCCAGCTGCTGCTGAACTGTTCCCACCCTTCCCAGGTAAAACACCTGAATATGTAGGAGGGCTTGAAAGCCTAGAGGAAGGGCCGTGGAGCCACACCAGTGACAGCACGCAGGCCCACTTGGTGCCTGCAGGCCAGCCAGGATGGTCCTGGCCCCGGGCACTCTTCTGGAAGCTTTCCATTTCCCTGCCTGAGATACCCTTCCTGTCCCGGCCCCCACTCCTTTTTTTCCTTCCTCACCTCAGCCCGGAGAGAAATTCCAGTGGAAGTTATGGGTGACACATCCTCTTCTTTACAGGTGGCAGCCTGGCAACTCCTGCAGAAAGTCCAGCAGAGCCCCACTCACACCGGGCCACCAGCAAAGCCAGGGACCCTCACACCCTCCCACCAGCACAACCCCGAGACTGCTGACGGGGCAGAGAATATGGAGTCAGGCACAGCTGCAGGGGCTATTGCTGCCTGGAGCGCTGTTTCTATTGACCTCAACCCAGGCACACCTTGGGAGGGCTTGCCCGCAGGGTCAGGCTGCCCAGGTCAGCTAATCCTCAGCCCTCAGGGAATCACATTGCAGAAAATGGACCTCGCTAAGACAGAATATTAGCCAAGGAGAAAAAGGACACAATGCCATTTGCAGCACCGTCCATGAGTCTAGAGGTAATCACGTGACTTGTAGTAAGTCAGAAAGTGAAAGACACATATCGTATGATATCACTTATAGGTGTTACCTAAAAATGGATACCAGGGCAGATATTTCCACGGAGAAGGGCAATCCCAGATTCATTAAACAAACTTATGGTTCACCAATGGAAAGGTGTGAGGATTGGATTCATTACGATATTGGGGTTAACAGACATATACAAACACAGGTGAAATATATAATCACCAAAGGCCTACGGAATACCAAGAGAGGACTACTCAACATTCTGTCATAACGTACATGGGAAAAGGATCCCAGGAAGAACAGACATATGTATATGTGTAAAAGAAACACATCTTGCACACCTACAACAAGCCAAACGTTGTCATCAAACTTGCTGTAATAAAAAATAAAAAAATAAATTAAAAACATGAACAAGAAGTAGTGAGACAAACTTGAGGGGCTTTCTCCTGGCACATTCCATTCTAAATTACAATCTAGAACACGACTTCCACTGAGGCTCTGCTGCCCTAGTAACCAGATTTGGTAAGGGAGAACTGTTGCCACCTTGTGGCCGTTTCACACAACAGCAGCTTTAATCCCAGCGCTAATGGTCAGTGGATATTCAAAATCATTACCGGCCTGTAAATGACACCTGCCCTGAAAACAAATCCTGGGGTCATATATCGACCAAAAAATTCAAAAGACGTCCATATTTCAAAACGACCGTTTCAAGAGCCATATTTTACGCACATTAGTGTTCTGCTTCTTTTGCTTTCTTTCTTTCTTTTTGTTAAAAAATCGGGAATGGAAAAAAGCAACCCTCAGAATGGGCGAAAATGTTCGCAAACGAATCAATGGACAAAGGTTCAATCTCCAATATATATAAACAGCTCATGCAGCTTAATATTAATAAAACAAACAACCCAATACAAAAATGGGCAGAAGATCTAAATAGATGTTTCTTCAAAGAAGGCACAGACATGGCCAAGACGCACATGAAAAGCTGCTCAACATCACTAATTATTAGAGAAATGCAAATCAAAACTACAATGAGGTGTGACCTCACACCTGTTAGAATCGGCATCTTCAGAAAATCTACAAACCGAAAATTCTGGGCAGGGTGTGGACAAAAGGAACCCTCTTCCACTATTGGTGGGAATGTAAATTGATACAGTCACTATGGAGAACAGTATGGAGGTTCCTTTAGAAAACTAAAAAGAGAATTACCATCTGATCCAGCAATCCCACTTCTGGGCATATAGCCAGAGAAAACCATAAATCGAAAAGACACATTCACCACAATGTTCATTGCAGCACTATTTACAATAGCCAGATAATGGAAGCAACCTAAATGCCCACAGACAGATGAATGGATAAAGAAGTGGTACATATATAAAATGGAATATTACTCAGCCATAAAAAGGAATGAAACTGGGTCATTTGTAGAGAAGTCGATGGATCTAGAGACTGTCATACAGAGTGAAGTAAGTCAGAAAGAGAAAAAGAAATATTGTGTATTAATGCCTATATGTGGAACCTCGAAAAATGGTTCAGATGAACTGGTTTGCAGGGCAGAAATAGAGACACAGAAGTAGAGAACACACGTATGGACACCAAGTGGGGGAAGCCATGGGGTGGTGGTGGTGGGATGAGTTGGGAGACTGGGATTGACCTGTATACATGTATATGCATAAAATAGATAACTAATAATAACCTGCTGTATAAAAAAATAAATAAAATTAAATTTCAAAATTTTAAAAAATAAAAATTTAAAATAAAACAGAAAAAAGTTCTTCCATTCACACAGATGTATTTATATGAATGAATTATTTCCATGCTTATATCTATAAATACATAAAAGAGGAATAAAATCTAACTTGAACCAAAAGAGAAAAAAAAAAACTTGAACCCAACAGTTATACAGAGGAAAACCCTATCAAGGCACTAGCTCCAGCGGGAAACAATTCTGAAATTGGTCAGAGGTGGGGAATCATCTCCCATACAGCCAGCAGCACGGCCCCCCATGCAAGGATCGTCCTCATTGCAAAGCTGGGGGACCGTGCCGAGGCTTCTGTGAGTAAATGTGAGCTGAGCCCCAGGCCAGCTGCTGCTGAACTGTTCCCACCCTTCCCAGGTAAAACACCTGAATATGTAGGAGGGCTTGAAAGCCTAGAGGAAGGGCCATGGAGCCACACCAGCGACAGCACGCAGGCCCACTTGGTGCCTGCAGGCCAGCCAGGATGGTCCTGGCCCCGGGCACTCTTCTGGAAGCTTTCCATTTCCCTGCCGGAGATACCCCTCCTGTCCCAGCCCCCACTCCTTTTTTTCCTTCCTCACCTCAGCCCGGAGAGAAATTCCAGTGGAAGTTATGTGTGACACATCCTCTTCTTTACAGGTGGCAGCCTGGCAACTCCTGCAGAATGTCCAGCAGAGCCCCACTCACACCGGGCCACCAACAAAGCCAGGGACCCTCCCACCCTCCCACCAGCACAACCCCGAGACTGCTGACGGGGCAGAGAATATGGAGTCAGGCACAGCTGCAGGGGCTATTGCTGCCTGGAGCGTTGTTTCTATTGACCTCAACCCAGGCACACCTGGGGAGGGCTTGCCGGCAGGGTCAGGCTGCCCAGGTCAGCTAATCCTCAGCCCTCAGGGAATCACATTGCAGAAAATGGACCTCGCTAAGACAGAATATTAGCCAAGGAAAAAAAGGACACAATGCCATTTGCAGCACCGTACATGAGTCTAGAGGTAATCACGTGACTTGTAGTAAGTCAGAAAGTGAAAGACACATATCGTATGATATCACTTATCGGTGTTACCTAAAAATTGATACCAGGGCAGATATTTCCACGGAGAAGGGCAATCCCAGATTCATTAAACAAACTTATGGTTCACCAATGGAAAGGTGTGAGGATTGGATTCATTACGATATTGGGGTTAACAGACATATACAAACACAGGTGAAATATATAATCACCAAAGGCCTACGGAATACCAAGAGAGGACTACTCAACATTCTGTCATAAGGTACATGGGAAAAGGATCCCAGGAAGAACAGACATATGTATATGTGTAAAAGAAACACATCTTGCACACCTACAACAAGCCAAACGTTGTCATCAAACTTGCTGTAATAAAAAATAAAAGAAATAAATTAAAAACATGAACAAGAAGTAGTGAGACAAACTTTAGGGGCTTTCTCCTGGCACATTCCATTCTAAATTACAATCTAGAACACGACTTCCATTGAGGCTCTGCTGCCCTAGTAACCAGATTTGGTAAGGGAGAACTGCTGCCACCTTGTGGCCGTTTCACACAACAGCAGTTTTAATCCCAGCGCTAATGGTCTGTGGATATTCAAAATCATTACCGGCCTGTAAATGACACCTGCCCTGAAAACAAATCCTGGGGTCATATATCGACCAAAAAATTCAAAAGACGTCCATATTTCAAAACGACCGTTTCAAGAGCCATATTTTACGCACATTAGTGTTCTGCTTCTTTTGCTTTCTTTCTTTCTTTTTGTTAAAAAATCGGGAATGGAAAAAAGCAACCCTCAGAATGGGCGAAAATGTTCGCAAACGAATCAATGGACAAAGGTTCAATCTCCAATATATATAAACAGCTCATGCAGCTTAATATTAATAAAACAAACAACCCAATACAAAAATGGGCAGAAGATCTAAATAGATGTTTCTTCAAAGAAGGCACAGACATGGCCAAGACGCACATGAAAAGCTGCTCAACATCACTAATTATTAGAGAAATGCAAATCAAAACTACAATGAGGTGTGACCTCACACCTGTTAGAATCGGCATCTTCAGAAAATCTACAAACCGAAAATTCTGGGCAGGGTGTGGACAAAAGGAACCCTCTTCCACTATTGGTGGGAATGTAAATTGATACAGTCACTATGGAGAACAGTATGGAGGTTCCTTTAGAAAACTAAAAAGAGAATTACCATCTGATCCAGCAATCCCACTTCTGGGCATATAGCCAGAGAAAACCATAAATCAAAAAGACACATTCACCACAATGTTCATTGCAGCACTATTTACAATAGCCAGATAATGGAAGCAACCTAAATGCCCACAGACAGATGAATGGATAAAGAAGTGGTACATATATAAAATGGAATATTACTCAGCCATAAAAAGGAATGAAACTGGGTCATTTGTAGAGAAGTCGATGGATCTAGAGACTGTCATACAGAGTGAAGTAAGTCAGAAAGAGAAAAAGAAATATTGTGTATTAATGCCTATATGTGGAACCTCGAAAAATGGTTCAGATGAACTGGTTTGCAGGGCAGAAATAGAGACACAGAAGTAGAGAACACACGTATGGACACCAAGTGGGGGAAGCCATGGGGTGGTGGTGGTGGGATGAGTTGGGAGACTGGGATTGACCTGTATACATGTATATGCATAAAATAGATAACTAATAATAACCTGCTGTATAAAAAAATAAATAAAATTAAATTTCAAAATTTTAAAAAATAAAATTGAAAAATAAAACAGAAAAAAGTTCTTCCATTCACACAGATGTATTTATATGAATGAATTATTTCCATGCTTATATCTATAAATACATAAAAGAGGAATAATATCTAACTTGAACCAAAAGAGAAAAAAAAAAAACTTGAACCCAACAGTTATACAGAGGAAAACCCTATCAAGGCACTAGCTCCAGCGGGAAACAATTCTGAAATTGGTCAGAGGTGGGGAATCATCTCCCATACAGCCAGCAGCACGGCCCCCCATGCAAGGATCATCCTCATTGCAAAGCTGGGGGACCGTGCCGAGGCTTCTGTGAGTAAATGTGAGCTGAGCCCCAGGCCAGCTGCTGCTGAACTGTTCCCACCCTTCCCAGGTAAAACACCTGAATATGTAGGAGGGCTTGAAAGCCTAGAGGAAGGGCCATGGAGCCACACCAGCGACAGCACGCAGGCCCACTTGGTGCCTGCAGGCCAGCCAGGATGGTCCTGGCCCCGGGCACTCTTCTGGAAGCTTTCCATTTCCCTGCCTGAGATACCCCTCCTGTCCCGGCCCCCACTCCTTTTTTTCCTTCCTCACCTCAGCCCGGAGAGAAATTCCAGTGGAAGTTATGTGTGACACATCCTCTTCTTTACAGGTGGCAGCCTGGCAACTCCTGCAGAATGTCCAGCAGAGCCCCACTCACACCGGGCCACCAACAAAGCCAGGGACCCTCACACCCTCCCACCAGCACAGCCCCGAGACTGCTGACGGGGCAGAGAATATGGAGTCAGGCACAGCTGCAGGGGCTATTGCTGCCTGGAGCGTTGTTTCTATAGACCTCAACCCAGGCACACCTGGGGAGGGCTTGCCGGCAGGGTCAGGCTGCCCAGGTCAGCTAATCCTCAGCCCTCAGGGAATCACATTGCAGAAAATGGACCTCGCTAAGACAGAATATTAGCCAAGGAAAAAAAGGACACAATGCCATTTGCAGCACCGTACATGAGTCTAGAGGTAATCACGTGACTTGTAGTAAGTCAGAAAGTGAAAGACACATATCGTATGATATCACTTATCGGTGTTACCTAAAAATTGATACCAGGGCAGATATTTCCACGGAGAAGGGCAATCCCAGATTCATTAAACAAACTTATGGTTCACCAATGGAAAGGTGTGAGGATTGGATTCATTACGATATTGGGGTTAACAGACATATACAAACACAGGTGAAATATATAATCACCAAAGGCCTACGGAATACCAAGAGAGGACTACTCAACATTCTGTCATAAGGTACATGGGAAAAGGATCCCAGGAAGAACAGACATATGTATATGTGTAAAAGAAACACATCTTGCACACCTACAACAAGCCAAACGTTGTCATCAAACTTGCTGTAATAAAAAATAAAAGAAATAAATTAAAAACATGAACAAGAAGTAGTGAGACAAACTTGAGGGGCTTTCTCCTGGCACATTCCATTCTAAATTACAATCTAGAACACGACTTCCATTGAGGCTCTGCTGCCCTAGTAACCAGATTTGGTAAGGGAGAACTGCTGCCACCTTGTGGCCGTTTCACACAACAGCAGCTTTAATCCCAGCGCTAATGGTCAGTGGATATTCAAAATCATTACCGGCCTGTAAATGACACCTGACCTGAAAACAAATCCTGGGGTCATATATCGACCAAAAAATTCAAAAGACGTCCATATTTCAAAACGACTGTTTCAAGAGCCATATTTTACGCACATTAGTGTTCTGCTTCTTTTGCTTTCTTTCTTTCTTTTTGTTAAAAAATCGGGAATGGAAAAAAGCAACCCTCAGAATGGGCGAAAATGTTCGCAAACGAATCAATGGACAAAGGTTCAATCTCCAATATATATAAACAGCTCATGCAGCTTAATATTAATAAAACAAACAACCCAATACAAAAATGGGCAGAAGATCTAAATAGATGTTTCTTCAAAGAAGGCAAAGACATGGCCAAGACGCACATGAAAAGCTGCTCAACATCACTAATTATTAGAGAAATGCAAATCAAAACTACAATGAGGTGTGACCTCACACCTGTTAGAATCGGCATCTTCAGAAAATCTACAAACCGAAAATTCTGGGCAGGGTGTGGACAAAAGGAACCCTCTTCCACTATTGGTGGGAATGTAAATTGATACAGTCACTATGGAGAACAGTATGGAGGTTCCTTTAGAAAACTAAAAAGAGAATTACCATCTGATCCAGCAATCCCACTTCTGGGCATATAGCCAGAGAAAACCATAAATCAAAAAGACACATTCACCACAATGTTCATTGCAGCACTATTTACAATAGCCAGATAATGGAAGCAACCTAAATGCCCACAGACAGATGAATGGATAAAGAAGTGGTACATATATAAAATGGAATATTACTCAGCCATAAAAAGGAATGAAACTGGGTCATTTGTAGAGAAGTCGATGGATCTAGAGACTGTCATACAGAGTGAAGTAAGTCAGAAAGAGAAAAAGAAATATTGTGTATTAATGCCTATATGTGGAACCTCGAAAAATGGTTCAGATGAACTGGTTTGCAGGGCAGAAATAGAGACACAGAAGTAGAGAACACACGTATGGACACCAAGTGGGGGAAGCCATGGGGTGGTGGTGGTGGGATGAGTTGGGAGACTGGGATTGACCTGTATACATGTATATGCATAAAATAGATAACTAATAATAACCTGCTGTATAAAAAATAAATAAAATTAAATTTCAAAATTAAAAAAAATAAAATTTTAAAATAAAACAGAAAAAAGTTCTTCCATTCACACAGATGTATTTATATGAATGAATTATTTCCATGCTTATATCTATAAATACATAAAAGAGGAATAAAATCTAACTTGAACCAAAAAAGAAAAAAAAAAACTTGAACCCAACAGTTATACAGAGGAAAACCCTATCAAGGCACTAGCTCCAGCGGGAAACAATTCTGAAATTGGTCAGAGGTGGGGAATCATCTCCCATACAGCCAGCAGCACGGCCCCCCATGCAAGGAGCGTCCTCATTGCAAAGCTGGGGGACCGTGCCGAGGCCTCTGTGAGTAAATGTGAGCTGAGCCCCAGGCCAGCTGCTGCTGAACTGTTCCCACCCTTCCCAGGTAAAACACCTGAATATGTAGGAGGGCTTGAAAGCCTAGAGGAAGGGCCGTGGAGCCACACCAGTGACAGCACGCAGGCCCACTTGGTGCCTGCAGGCCAGCCAGGATGGTCCTGGCCCCGGGCACTCTTCTGGAAGCTTTCCATTTCCCTGCCTGAGATACCCTTCCTGTCCCGGCCCCCACTCCTTTTTTTCCTTCCTCACCTCAGCCCGGAGAGAAATTCCAGTGGAAGTTATGGGTGACACATCCTCTTCTTTACAGGTGGCAGCCTGGCAACTCCTGCAGAATGTCCAGCAGAGCCCCACTCACACCGGGCCACCAACAAAGCCAGGGACCCTCACACCCTCCCACCAGCACAGCCCCGAGACTGCTGACGGGGCAGAGAATATGGAGTCAGGCACAGCTGCAGGGGCTATTGCTGCCTGGAGCGTTGTTTCTATTGACCTCAACCCAGGCACACCTGGGGAGGGCTTGCCGGCAGGGTCAGGCTGCCCAGGTCAGCTAATCCTCAGCCCTCAGGGAATCACATTGCAGAAAATGGACCTCGCTAAGACAGAATATTAGCCAAGGAAAAAAAGGACACAATGCCATTTGCAGCACCGTCCATGAGTCTAGAGGTAATCACGTGACTTGTAGTAAGTCAGAAAGTGAAAGACACATATCGTATGATATCACTTATAGGTGTTACCTAAAAATGGATACCAGGGCAGATATTTCCACGGAGAAGGGCAATCCCAGATTCATTACAGAAACTTATGGTTCACCAATGGAAAGGTGTGAGGATTGGATTCATTACGATATTGGGGTTAACAGACATATACAAACACAGGTGAAATATATAATCACCAAAGGCCTACGGAATACCAAGAGAGGACTACTCAACATTCTGTCATAAGGTACATGGGAAAAGGATCCCAGGAAGAACAGACATATGTATATGTGTAAAAGAAACACATCTTGCACACCTACAACAAGCCAAACGTTGTCATCAAACTTGCTGTAATAAAAAATAAAAGAAATAAATTAAAAACATGAACAAGAAGTAGTGAGACAAACTTGAGGGGCTTTCTCCTGGCACATTCCATTCTAAATTACAATCTAGAACACGACTTCCATTGAGGCTCTGCTGCCCTAGTAACCAGATTTGGTAAGGGAGAACTGCTGCCAGCTTGTGGCCGTTTCACACAACAGCAGCTTTAATCCCAGCGCTAATGGTCAGTGGATATTCAAAATCATTACCGGCCTGTAAATGACACCTGCCCTGAAAACAAATCCTGGGGTCATATATCGACCAAAAAATTCAAAAGACGTCCATATTTCAAAACGACAGTTTCAAGAGGCATATTTTACGCACATTAGTGTTCTGCTTCTTTTGCTTTCTTTCTTTCTTTTTGTTAAAAAATCGGGAATGGAAAAAAGCAACCCTCAGAATGGGCGAAAATGTTCGCAAACGAATCAATGGACAAAGGTTCAATCTCCAATATATATAAACAGCTCATGCAGCTTAATATTAATAAAACAAACAACCCAATACAAAAATGGGCAGAAGATCTAAATAGATGTTTCTTCAAAGAAGGCACAGACATGGCCAAGACGCACATGAAAAGCTGCTCAACATCACTAATTATTAGAGAAATGCAAATCAAAACTACAATGAGGTATGACCTCACACCTGTTAGAATCGGCATCTTCAGAAAATCTACAAACCGAAAATTCTGGGCAGGGTGTGGACAAAAGGAACCCTCTTCCACTATTGGTGGGAATGTAAATTGATACAGTCACTATGGAGAACAGTATGGAGGTTCCTTTAGAAAACTAAAAAGAGAATTACCATCTGATCCAGCAATCCCACTTCTGGGCATATAGCCAGAGAAAACCATAAATCAAAAAGACACATTCACCACAATGTTCATTGCAGCACTATTTACAATAGCCAGATAATGGAAGCAACCTAAATGCCCACAGACAGATGAATGGATAAAGAAGTGGTACATATATAAAATGGAATATTACTCAGCCATAAAAAGGAATGAAACTGGGTCATTTGTAGAGAAGTCGATGGATCTAGAGACTGTCATACAGAGTGAAGTAAGTCAGAAAGAGAAAAAGAAATATTGTGTATTAATGCCTATATGTGGAACCTCGAACAATGGTTCAGATGAACTGGTTTGCAGGGCAGAAATAGAGACACAGAAGTAGAGAACACATGTATGGACACCTAGTGGGGGAAGCCATGGGGTGGTGGTGGTGGGATGAGTTGGGAGACTGGGATTGACCTGTATACATGTATATGCATAAAATAGATAACTAATAATAACCTGCTGTATAAAAAAATAAATAAAATTAAATTTCAAAATTTTTAAAAATAAAATTGAAAAATAAAACAGAAAAAAGTTCTTCCATTCACACAGATGTATTTATATGAATGAATTATTTCCATGCTTATATCTATAAATACATAAAAGAGGAATAAAATCTAACTTGAACCAAAAAAGAAAAAAAAAACTTGAACCCAACAGTTATACAGAGGAAAACCCTATCAAGGCACTAGCTCCAGCGGGAAACAATTCTGAAATTGGTCAGAGGTGGGGAATCATCTCCCATACAGCCAGCAGCACCGCCCCCCATGCAAGGAGCGTCCTCACTGCAAAGCTGGGGGACCGTGCCGAGGCCTCTGTGAGTAAATGTGAGCTGAGCCCCAGGCCAGCTGCTGCTGAACTGTTCCCACCCTTCCCAGGTAAAACACCTGAATATGTAGGAGGGCTTGAAATCCTAGAGGAAGGGCCATGGAGCCACACCAGCGACAGCACGCAGGCCCACTTGGTGCCTGCAGGCCAGCCAGGATGGTCCTGGCCCCGGGCACTCTTCTGGAAGCTTTCCATTTCCCTGCCGGAGATACCCCTCCTGTCCCGGCCCCCACTCCTTTTTTTCCTTCCTCACCTCAGCCCGGAGAGAAATTCCAGTGGAAGTTATGGGTGACACATCCTCTTCTTTACAGGTGGCAGCCTGGCAACTCCTGCAGAAAGTCCAGCAGAGCCCCACTCACACCGGGCCACCAACAAAGCCAGGGACCCTCACACCCTCCCACCAGCACAGCCCCGAGACTGCTGACGGGGCAGAGAATATGGAGTCAGGCACAGCTGCAGGGGCTATTGCTGCCTGGAGCGCTGTTTCTATTGACCTCAACCCAGGCACACCTGGGGAGGGCCGGCCGGCAGGGTCAGGCTGCCCAGGTCAGCTAATCCTCAGCCCTCAGGGAATCACATTGCAGAAAATGGACCTCGCTAAGACAGAATATTAGCCAAGGAAAAAAAGGACACAATGCCATTTGCAGCACCGTACATGAGTCTAGAGGTAATCACGTGACTTGTAGTAAGTCAGAAAGTGAAAGACACATATCGTATGATATCAGTTATAGGTGTTACCTAAAAATGGATACCAGGGCAGATATTTCCACGGAGAAGGGCAATCCCAGATTCATTAAACAAACTTATGGTTCACCAATGGAAAGGTGTGAGGATTGGATTCATTACGATATTGGGGTTAACAGACATATACAAACACAGGTGAAATATATAATCACCAAAGGCCTACGGAATACCAAGAGAGGACTACTCAACATTCTGTCATAAGGTACATGGGAAAAGGATCCCAGGAAGAACAGACATATGTATATGTGTAAAAGAAACACATCTTGCACACCTACAACAAGCCAAACGTTGTCATCAAACTTGCTGTAATAAAAAATAAAAGAAATAAATTAAAAACATGAACAAGAAGTAGTGAGACAAACTTGAGGGGCTTTCTCCTGGCACATTCCATTCTAAATTACAATCTAGAACACGACTTCCATTGAGGCTCTGCTGCCCTAGTAACCAGATTTGGTAAGGGAGAACTGCTGCCACCTTGTGGCCGTTTCACACAACAGCAGCTTTAATCCCAGCGCTAATGGTCAGTGGATATTCAAAATCATTACCGGCCTGTAAATGACACCTGCCCTGAAAACAAATCCTGGGGTCATATATCGACCAAAAAATTCAAAAGACGTCCATATTTCAAAACGACCGTTTCAAGAGGCATATTTTACGCACATTAGTGTTCTGCTTCTTTTGCTTTCTTTCTTTCTTTTTGTTAAAAAATCGGGAATGGAAGAAAGCAACCCTCAGAATGGGCGAAAATGTTCGCAAACGAATCAATGGACAAAGGTTCAATCTCCAATATATATAAACAGCTCATGCAGCTTAATATTAATAAAACAAACAACCCAATACAAAAATGGGCAGAAGATCTAAATAGATGTTTCTTCAAAGAAGGCACAGACATGGCCAAGACGCACATGAAAAGCTGCTCAACATCACTAATTATTAGAGAAATGCAAATCATAACTACAATGAGGTGTGACCTCACACCTGTTAGAATCGGCATCTTCAGAAAATCTACAAACCGAAAATTCTGGGCAGGGTGTGGACAAAAGGAACCCTCTTCCACTATTGGTGGGAATGTAAATTGATACAGTCACTATGGAGAACAGTATGGAGGTTCCTTTAGAAAACTAAAAAGAGAATTACCATCTGATCCAGCAATCCCACTTCTGGGCATATAGCCAGAGAAAACCATAAATCAAAAAGACACATTCACCACAATGTTCATTGCAGCACTATTTACAATAGCCAGATAATGGAAGCAACCTAAATGCCCACAGACAGATGAATGGATAAAGATGTGGTACATATATAAAATGGAATATTACTCAGCCATAAAAAGGAATGAAACTGGGTCATTTGTAGAGAAGTCGATGGATCTAGAGACTGTCATACAGAGTGAAGTAAGTCAGAAAGAGAAAAAGAAATATTGTGTATTAATGCCTATATGTGGAACCTCGAACAATGGTTCAGATGAACTGGTTTGCAGGGCAGAAATAGAGACACAGAAGTAGAGAACACATGTATGGACACCTAGTGGGGGAAGCCATGGGGTGGTGGTGGTGGGATGAGTTGGGAGACTGGGATTGACCTGTATACATGTATATGCATAAAATAGATAACTAATAATAACCTGCTGTATAAAAAAATAAATAAAATTAAATTTCAAAATTTTAAAAAATAAAATTGAAAAATAAAACAGAATAAAGTTCTTCCATTCACACAGATGTATTTATATGAATGAATTATTTCCATGCTTATATCTATAAATACATAAAAGAGGAATAAAATCTAACTTGAACCAAAAAAGAAAAAAAAAAAAAAACTTGAACCCAACAGTTATACAGAGGAAAACGCTATCAAGGCACTAGCTCCAGCGGGAAACAATTCTGAAATTGGTCAGAGGTGGGGAATCATCTCCCGTACAGCCAGCAGCACCGCCCCCCATGCAAGGAGCATTCTCATTGCAAAGCTGGGGGACCGTGCCGAGGCCTCTGTGAGTAAACGCGAGCTGAGCCCCAGGCCAGCTGCTGCTGAACTGTTCCCACCCTTCCCAGGTAAAACACCTGAATATGTACGAGGGCTTGAAAGCCTAGAAGAAGGGCCATGGAGCCACACCAGTGACAGCACACAGGCCCACTTGGTGCCTGCAGGCCAGCAGTTTGGTCCTGGCCCCGGGCACTCTTCTGGAAGCTTTCCATTTCCCTGCCTGAGATACCCCTCCTGTCCCGGCCCCCACTCCTTTTTTTCCTTCCTCACCTCAGCCCGGAGAGAAATTCCAGTGGAAGTTATGGGTGACACATCCTCTTCTTTACAGGTGGCAGCCTGGCAACTCCTGCAGAAAGTCCAGCACAGCCCCACTCACACCGGGCCACCAACAAAGCCAGGGACCCTCACACCCTCCCACCAGCACAACCCCGAGACTGCTGACGGGGCAGAGAATATGGAGTCAGGCACAGCTGCAGGGGCTATTGCTGCCTGGAGCGCTGTTTCTATTGACCTCAACCCAGGCACACCTGGGGAGGGCTTGCCGGCAGGGTCAGGCTGCCCAGGTCAGCTAATCCTCAGCCCTCAGGGAATCACATTGCAGAAAATGGACCTCGCTAAGACAGAATATTAGCCAAGGAGAAAAAGGACACAATGCCATTTGCAGCACCGTACATGAGTCTAGAGGTAATCACGTGACTTGTAGTAAGTCAGAAAGTGAAAGACACATATCGTATGATATCACTTATAGGTGTTACCTAAAAATGGATACCAGGGCAGATATTCCCACGGAGAATGGCAATCCCAGATTCATTAAACAAACTTATGGTTCACCAATGGAAAGGTGTGAGGATTGGATTCATTACGATATTGGGGTTAACAGACATATACAAACACAGGTGAAATATATAATCACCAAAGGCCTACGGAATACCAAGAGAGGACTACTCAACATTCTGTCATAACGTACATGGGAAAAGGATCCCAGGAAGAACAGACATATGTATATGTGTAAAAGAAACACATCTTGCACACCTACAACAAGCCAAACGTTGTCATCAAACTTGCTGTAATAAAAAATAAAAAAATAAATTAAAAACATGAACAAGAAGTAGTGAGACAAACTTTAGGGGCTTTCTCCTGGCACATTCCATTCTAAATTACAATCTAGAACACGACTTCCACTGAGGCTCTGCTGCCCTAGTAACCAGATTTGGTAAGCGAGAACTGCTGCCACCTTGTGGCCGTTTCACACAACAGCAGCTTTAATCCCAGCGCTAATGGTCAGTGGATATTCAAAATCATTACCGGCCTGTAAATGACACCTGCCCTGAAAACAAATCCTGGGGTCATATATCGACCAAAAAATTCAAAAGACGTCCATATTTCAAAACGACAGTTTCAAGAGGCATATTTTACGCACATTAGTGTTCTGCTTCTTTTGCTTTCTTTCTTTCTTTTTGTTAAAAAATCGGGAATGGAAAAAGGCAACCCTCAGAATGGGCGAAAATGTTCGCAAATGAATCAATGGACAAAGGTTCAATCTCCAATATATATAAACAGCTCATGCAGCTTAATATTAATAAAACAAACAACCCAATACAAAAATGGGCAGAAGATCTAAATAGATGTTTCTTCAAAGAAGGCACAGACATGGCCAAGACGCACATGAAAAGCTGCTCAACATCACTAATTATTAGAGAAATGCAAATCAAAACTACAATGAGGTGTGACCTCACACCTGTTAGAATCGGCATCTTCAGAAAATCTACAAACCGAAAATTCTGGGCAGGGTGTGGACAAAAGGAACCCTCTTCCACTATTGGTGGGAATGTAAATTGATACAGTCACTATGGAGAACAGTATGGAGGTTCCTTTAGAAAACTAAAAAGAGAATTACCATCTGATCCAGCAATCCCACTTCTGGGCATATAGCCAGAGAAAACCATAAATCAAAAAGACACATTCACCACAATGTTCATTGCAGCACTATTTACAATAGCCAGATAATGGAAGCAACCTAAATGCCCACAGACAGATGAATGGATAAAGAAGTGGTACATATACAAAATGGAATATTACTCAGCCATAAAAAGGAATGAAACTGGGACATTTGTAGAGAAGTCGATGGATCTAGAGACTGTCATACAGAGTGAAGTAAGTCAGAAAGAGAAAAAGAAATATTGTGTATTAATGCCTATATGTGGAACCTCGAAAAATGGTTCAGATGAACTGGTTTGCAGGGCAGAAATAGAGACACAGAAGTAGAGAACACACGTATGGACACCAAGTGGGGGAAGCCATGGGGTGGTGGTGGTGGGATGAGTTGGGAGACTGGGATTGACCTGTATACATGTATATGCATAAAATAGATAACTAATAATAACCTGCTGTATAAAAAATAAATAAAATTAAATTTCAAAATTAAAAAAAATAAAATTTTAAAATAAAACAGAAAAAAGTTCTTCCATTCACACAGATGTATTTATATGAATGAATTATTTCCATGCTTATATCTATAAATACATAAAAGAGGAATAAAATCTAACTTGAACCAAAAAAGAAAAAAAAAAGTTGAACCCAACAGTTATACAGAGGAAAACCCTATCAAGGCAGTAGCTCCAGCGGGAAACAATTCTGAAATTGGTCAGAGGTGGGGAATCATCTCCCATACAGCCAGCAGCACCGCCCCCCATGCAAGGAGCGTCCTCATTGCAAAGCTGGGGGACCGTGCCGAGGCCTCTGTGAGTAAATGTGAGCTGAGCCCCAGGCCAGCTGCTGCTGAACTGTTCCCACCCTTCCCAGGTAAAACACCTGAATATGTAGGAGGGCTTGAAAGCCTAGAGGAAGGGCCGTGGAGCCACACCAGTGACAGCACGCAGGCCCACTTGGTGCCTGCAGGCCAGCCAGGATGGTCCTGGCCCCGGGCACTCTTCTGGAAGCTTTCCATTTCCCTGCCTGAGATACCCCTCCTGTCCCGGCCCCCACTCCTTTTTTTCCTTCCTCACCTCAGCCCGGAGAGAAATTCCAGTGGAAGTTATGTGTGACACATCCTCTTCTTTACAGGTGGCAGCCTGGCAACTCCTGCAGAAAGTCCAGCAGAGCCCCACTCACACCGGGCCACGAACAAAGCCAGGGACCCTCACACCCTCCCACCAGCACAACCCCGAGACTGCTGACGGGGCAGAGAATATGGAGTCAGGCACAGATGCAGGGGCTATTGCTGCCTGGAGCGCTGTTTCTATTGACCTCAACCCAGGCACACCTGGGGAGGGCTTGCCCGCAGGGTCAGGCTGCCCAGGTCAGCTAATCCTCAGCCCTCAGGGAATCACATTGCAGAAAATGGACCTCGCTAAGACAGAATATTAGCCAAGGAGAAAAAGGACACAATGCCATTTGCAGCACCGTACATGAGTCTAGAGGTAATCACGTGACTTGTAGTAAGTCAGAAAGTGAAAGACACATATCGTATGATATCACTTATAGGTGTTACCTAAAAATGGATACCAGGGCAGATATTTCCACGGAGAAGGGCAATCCCAGATTCATTAAACAAACTTATGGTTCACCAATGGAAAGGTGTGAGGATTGGATTCATTACGATATTGGGGTTAACAGACATATACAAACACAGGTGAAATATATAATCACCAAAGGCCTACGGAATACCAAGAGAGGACTACTCAACATTCTGTCATAAGGTACATGGGAAAAGGATCCCAGGAAGAACAGACATATGTATATGTGTAAAAGAAACACATCTTGCACACCTACAACAAGCCAAACGTTGTCATCAAACTTGCTGTAATAAAAAATAAAAAAATAAATTAAAAACATGAACAAGAAGTAGTGAGACAAACTTGATGGGCTTTCTCCTGGCACATTCCATTCTAAATTACAATCTAGAACACGACTTCCACTGAGGCTCTGCTGCCCTAGTAACCAGATTTGGTAAGGGAGAACTGCTGCCACCTTGTGGCCGTTTCACACAACAGCAGCTTTAATCCCAGCGCTAATGGTCAGTGGATATTCAAAATCATTACCGGCCTGTAAATGACACCTGCCCTGAAAACAAATCCTGGGGTCATATATCGACCAAAAAATTCAAAAGACGTCCATATTTCAAAACGACCGTTTCAAGAGCCATATTTTACGCACATTAGTGTTCTGCTTCTTTTGCTTTCTTTCTTTCTTTTTGTTAAAAAATCGGGAATGGAAAAAGGCAACCCTCAGAATGGGCGAAAATGTTCGCAAATGAATCAATGGACAAAGGTTCAATCTCCAATATATATAAACAGCTCATGCAGCTTAATATTAATAAAACAAACAACCCAATACAAAAATGGGAAGAAGATCTAAATAGATGTTTCTTCAAAGAAGGCACAGACATGGCCAAGACGCACATGAAAAGCTGCTCAACATCACTAATTATTAGAGAAATGCAAATCAAAACTACAATGAGGTGTGACCTCACACCTGTTAGAATCGGCATCTTCAGAAAATCTACAAACCGAAAATTCTGGGCAGGGTGTGGACAAAAGGAACCCTCTTCCACTATTGGTGGGAATGTAAATTGATACAGTCACTATGGAGAACAGTATGGAGGTTCCTTTAGAAAACTAAAAAGAGAATTACCATCTGATCCAGCAATCCCACTTCTGGGCATATAGCCAGAGAAAACCATAAATCAAAAAGACACATTCACCACAATGTTCATTGCAGCACTATTTACAATAGCCAGATAATGGAAGCAACCTAAATGCCCACAGACAGATGAATGGATAAAGAAGTGGTACATATATAAAATGGAATATTACTCAGCCATAAAAAGGAATGAAACTGGGTCATTTGTAGAGAAGTCGATGGATCTAGAGACTGTCATACAGAGTGAAGTAAGTCAGAAAGAGAAAAAGAAATATTGTGTATTAATGCCTATATGTGGAACCTCGAAAAATGGTTCAGATGAACTGGTTTGCAGGGCAGAAATAGAGACACAGAAGTAGAGAACACACGTATGGACACCAAGTGGGGGAAGCCATGGGGTGGTGGTGGTGGGATGAGTTGGGAGACTGGGATTGACCTGTATACATGTATATGCATAAAATAGATAACTAATAATAACCTGCTGTATAAAAAATAAATAAAATTAAATTTCAAAATTAAAAAAAATAAAATTTTAAAATAAAACAGAAAAAAGTTCTTCCATTCACACAGATGTATTTATATGAATGAATTATTTCCATGCTTATATCTATAAATACATAAAAGAGGAATAAAATCTAACTTGAACCAAAAAAGAAAAAAAAAAGTTGAACCCAACAGTTATACAGAGGAAAACCCTATCAAGGCACTAGCTCCAGCGGGAAACAATTCTGAAATTGGTCAGAGGTGGGGAATCATCTCCCATACAGCCAGCAGCACCGCCCCCCATGCAAGGAGCGTCCTCATTGCAAAGCTGGGGGACCGTGCGGAGGCCTCTGTGAGTAAATGTGAGCTGAGCCCCAGGCCAGCTGCTGCTGAACTGTTCCCACCCTTCCCAGGTAAAACACCTGAATATGTAGGAGGGCTTGAAAGCCTAGAGGAAGGGCCGTGGAGCCACACCAGTGACAGCACGCAGGCCCACTTGGTGCCTGCAGGCCAGCCAGGATGGTCCTGGCCCCGGGCACTCTTCTGGAAGCTTTCCATTTCCCTGCCTGAGATACCCCTCCTGTCCCGGCCCCCACTCCTTTTTTTCCTTCCTCACCTCAGCCCGGAGAGAAATTCCAGTGGAAGTTATGGGTGACACATCCTCTTCTTTACAGGTGGCAGCCTGGCAACTCCTGCAGAAAGTCCAGCAGAGCCCCACTCACACCGGGCCACCAACAAAGCCAGGGACCCTCACACCCTCCCACCAGCACAACCCCGAGACTGCTGACGGGGCAGAGAATATGGAGTCAGGCACAGATGCAGGGGCTATTGCTGCCTGGAGCGCTGTTTCTATTGACCTCAACCCAGGCACACCTTGGGAGTGCTTGCCCGCAGGGTCAGGCTGCCCAGGTCAGCTAATCCTCAGCCCTCAGGGAATCACATTGCAGAAAATGGACCTCGCTAAGACAGAATATTAGCCAAGGAGAAAAAGGACACAATGCCATTTGCAGCACCGTACATGAGTCTAGAGGTAATCACGTGACTTGTAGTAAGTCAGAAAGTGAAAGACACATATCGTATGATATCACTTATAGGTGTTACCTAAAAATGGATACCAGGGCAGATATTTCCACGGAGAAGGGCAATCCCAGATTCATTAAACAAACTTATGGTTCACCAATGGAAAGGTGTGAGGATTGGATTCATTACGATATTGGGGTTAACAGACATATACAAACACAGGTGAAATATATAATCACCAAAGGCCTACGGAATACCAAGAGAGGACTACTCAACATTCTGTCATAAGGTACATGGGAAAAGGATCCCAGGAAGAACAGACATATGTATATGTGTAAAAGAAACACATCTTGCACACCTACAACAAGCCAAACGTTGTCATCAAACTTGCTGTAATAAAAAATAAAAAAATAAATTAAAAACATGAACAAGAAGTAGTGAGACAAACTTGAGGGGCTTTCTCCTGGCACATCCCATTCTAAATTACAATCTAGAACACGACTTCCACTGAGGCTCTGCTGCCCTAGTAACCAGATTTGGTAAGGGAGAACTGCTGCCACCTTGTGGCCGTTTCACACAACAGCAGCTTTAATCCCAGCGCTAATGGGCAGTGGATATTCAAAATCATTACCGGCCTGTAAATGACACCTGCCCTGAAAACAAATCCTGGGGTCATATATCGACCAAAAAATTCAAAAGACGTCCATATTTCAAAACGACCGTTTCAAGAGCCATATTTTACGCACATTAGTGTTCTGCTTCTTTTGCTTTCTTTCTTTCTTTTTGTTAAAAAATCGGGAATGGAAAAAAGCAACCCTCAGAATGGGCGAAAATGTTTGCAAACGAATCAATGGACAAAGGTTCAATCTCCAATATATATAAACAGCTCATGCAGCTTAATATTAATAAAACAAACAACCCAATACAAAAATGGGCAGAAGATCTAAATAGATGTTTCTTCAAAGAAGGCACAGACATGGCCAAGACGCACATGAAAAGCTGCTCAACATCACTAATTATTAGAGAAATGCAAATCAAAACTACAATGAGGTGTGACCTCACACCTGTTAGAATCGGCATCTTCAGAAAATCTACAAACCGAAAATTCTGGGCAGGGTGTGGACAAAAGGAACCCTCTTCCACTATTGGTGGGAATGTAAATTGATACAGTCACTATGGAGAACAGTATGGAGGTTCCTTTAGAAAACTAAAAAGAGAATTACCATCTGATCCAGCAATCCCACTTCTGGGCATATAGCCAGAGAAAACCATAAATCGAAAAGACACATTCACCACAATGTTCATTGCAGCACTATTTACAATAGCCAGATAATGGAAGCAACCTAAATGCCCACAGACAGATGAATGGATAAAGAAGTGGTACATATATAAAATGGAATATTATTCAGCCATAAAAAGGAATGAACCTGGGTCATTTGTAGAGAAGTCGATGGATCTAGAGACTGTCATACAGAGTGAAGTAAGTCAGAAAGAGAAAAAGAAATATTGTGTATTAATGCCTATATGTGGAACCTCGAAAAATAGTTCAGATGAACTGGTTTGCAGGGCAGAAATAGAGACACAGAAGTAGAGAACACACGTATGGACACCAAGTGGGGGAAGCCATGGGGTGGTGGTGGTGGGATGAGTTGGGAGACTGGGATTGACCTGTATACATGTATATGCATAAAATAGATAACTAATAATAACCTGCTGTATAAAAAAATAAATAAAATTAAATTTCAAAATTTTAAAAAATAAAAATTTAAAATAAAACAGAAAAAAGTTCTTCCATTCACACAGATGTATTTATATGAATGAATTATTTCCATGCTTATATCTATAAATACATAAAAGAGGAATAAAATCTAACTTGAACCAAAAGAGAAAAAAAAAAACTTGAACCCAACAGTTATACAGAGGAAAACCCTATCAAGGCACTAGCTCCAGCGGGAAACAATTCTGAAATTGGTCAGAGGTGGGGAATCATCTCCCGTACAGCCAGCAGCACGGCCCCCCATGCAAGGATCGTCCTCATTGCAAAGCTGGGGGACCGTGCCGAGGCTTCTGTGAGTAAATGTGAGCTGAGCCCCAGGCCAGCTGCTGCTGAACTGTTCCCACCCTTCCCAGGTAAAACACCTGAATATGTAGGAGGGCTTGAAAGCCTAGAGGAAGGGCCATGGAGCCACACCAGCGACAGCACGCAGGCCCACTTGGTGCCTGCAGGCCAGCCAGGATGGTCCTGGCCCCGGGCACTCTTCTGGAAGCTTTCCATTTCCCTGCCTGAGATACCCCTCCTGTCCCGGCCCCCACTCCTTTTTTTCCTTCCTCACCTCAGCCCGGAGAGAAATTCCAGTGGAAGTTATGTGTGACACATCCTCTTCTTTACAGGTGGCAGCCTGGCAACTCCTGCAGAATGTCCAGCAGAGCCCCACTCACACCGGGCCACCAACAAAGCCAGGGACCCTCACACCCTCCCACCAGCACAGCCCCGAGACTGCTGACGGGGCAGAGAATATGGAGTCAGGCACAGCTGCAGGGGCTATTGCTGCCTGGAGCGTTGTTTCTATAGACCTCAACCCAGGCATACCTGGGGAGGGCTTGCCGGCAGGGTCAGGCTGCTCATGTCAGCTAATCCTCAGCCCTCAGGGAATCACATTGCAGAAAATGGACCTCGCTTAGACAGAATATTAGCCAAGGAAAAAAAGGACACAATGCCATTTGCAGCACCGTACATGAGTCTAGAGGTAATCACGTGACTTGTAGTAAGTCAGAAAGTGAAAGACACATATCGTATGATATCACTTATCGGTGTTACCTAAAAATTGATACCAGGGCAGATATTTCCACGGAGAAGGGCAATCCCAGATTCATTAAACAAACTTATGGTTCACCAATGGAAAGGTGTGAGGATTGGATTCATTACGATATTGGGGTTAACAGACATATACAAACACAGGTGAAATATATAATCACCAAAGGCCTACGGAATACCAAGAGAGGACTACTCAACATTCTGTCATAAGGTACATGGGAAAAGGATCCCAGGAAGAACAGACATATGTATATGTGTAAAAGAAACACATCTTGCACACCTACAACAAGCCAAACGTTGTCATCAAACTTGCTGTAATAAAAAATAAAAGAAATAAATTAAAAACATGAACAAGAAGTAGTGAGACAAACTTGAGGGGCTTTCTCCTGGCACATTCCATTCTAAATTACAATCTAGAACACGACTTCCATTGAGGCTCTGCTGCCCTAGTAACCAGATTTGGTAAGGGAGAACTGCTGCCAGCTTGTGGCCATTTCACACAACAGCAGCTTTAATCCCAGCGCTAATGGTCAGTGGATATTCAAAATCATTACCGGCCTGTAAATGACACCTGCCCTGAAAACAAATCCTGGGGTCATATATCGACCAAAAAATTCAAAAGACGTCCATATTTCAAAACGACAGTTTCAAGAGGCATATTTTACGCACATTAGTGTTCTGCTTCTTTTGCTTTCTTTCTTTCTTTTTGTTAAAAAATCGGGAATGGAAAAAAGCAACCCTCAGAATGGGCGAAAATGTTCGCAAACGAATCAATGGACAAAGGTTCAATCTCCAATATATATAAACAGCTCATGCAGCTTAATATTAATAAAACAAACAACCCAATACAAAAATGGGCAGAAGATCTAAATAGATGTTTCTTCAAAGAAGGCACAGACATGGCCAAGACGCACATGAAAAGCTGCTCAACATCACTAATTATTAGAGAAATGCAAATCAAAACTACAATGAGGTATGACCTCACACCTGTTAGAATCGGCATCTTCAGAAAATCTACAAACCGAAAATTCTGGGCAGGGTGTGGACAAAAGGAACCCTCTTCCACTATTGGTGGGAATGTAAATTGATACAGTCACTATGGAGAACAGTATGGAGGTTCCTTTAGAAAACTAAAAAGAGAATTACCATCTGATCCAGCAATCCCACTTCTGGGCATATAGCCAGAGAAAAGCATAAATCAAAAAGACACATTCACCACAATGTTCATTGCAGCACTATTTACAATAGCCAGATAATGGAAGCAACCTAAATGCCCACAGACAGATGAATGGATAAAGATGTGGTACATATATAAAATGGAATATTACTCAGCCATAAAAAGGAATGAAACTGGGTCATTTGTAGAGAAGTCGATGGATCTAGAGACTGTCAGACAGAGTGAAGTAAGTCAGAAAGAGAAAAAGAAATATTGTGTATTAATGCCTATATGTGGAACCTCGAAAAATGGTTCAGATGAACTGGTTTGCAGGGCAGAAATAGAGACACAGAAGTAGAGAACACATGTATGGACACCTAGTGGGGGAAGCCATGGGGTGGTGGTGGTGGGATGAGTTGGGAGACTGGGATTGACCTGTATACATGTATATGCATAAAATAGATAACAAATAATAACCTGCTGTATAAAAAAATAAATAAAATTAAATTTCTAAATTTTAAAAAATAAAATTGAAAAATAAAACAGAAAAAAGTTCTTCCATTCACACAGATGTATTTATATGAATGAATGATTTCCATGCTTATATCTATAAATACATAAAAGAGGAATAAAATCTAACTTGAACCAAAAAAGAAAAAAAAAAAAACTTGAACCCAACAGTTATACAGAGGAAAACGCTATCAAGGCACTAGCTCCAGCGGGAAACAATTCTGAAATTGGTCAGAGGTGGGGAATCATCTCCCATACAGCCAGCAGCACCGCCCCCCATGCAAGGAGCGTCCTCACTGCAAAGCTGGGGGACCGTGCCGAGGCCTCTGTGAGTAAATGTGAGCTGAGCCCCAGGCCAGCTGCTGCTGAACTGTTCCCACCCTTCCCAGGTAAAACACCTGAATATGTAGGAGGGCTTGAAATCCTAGAGGAAGGGCCGTGGAGCCACACCAGCGACAGCACGCAGGCCCACTTGGTGCCTGCAGGCCAGCCAGGATGGTCCTGGCCCCGGGCACTCTTCTGGAAGCTTTCCATTTCCCTGCCTGAGATACCCCTCCTGTCCCGGCCCCCACTCCTTTTTTTCCTTCCTCACCTCAGCCCGGAGAGTAATTCCAGTGGAAGTTATGGGTGACACATCCTCTTCTTTACATGTGGCAGCCTGGCAACTCCTGCAGAAAGTCCAGCAGAGCCCCACTCACACCGGGCCACCAACAAAGCCAGGGACCCTCACACCCTCCCACCAGCACAACCCCGAGACTGCTGACGGGGCAGAGAATATGGAGTCAGGCACAGATGCAGGGGCTATTGCTGCCTGGAGCGCTGTTTCTATTGACCTCAACCCAGGCACACCTGGGGAGGGCTTGCCGGCAGGGTCAGGCTGCCCAGGTCAGCTAATCCTCAGCCCTCAGGGAATCACATTGCAGAAAATGGACCTCGCTAAGACAGAATATTAGCCAAGGAGAAAAAGGACACAATGCCATTTGCAGCACCATACATGAGTCTAGAGGTAATCACGTGACTTGTAGTAAGTCAGAAAGTGAAAGACACATATCGTATGATATCACTTATAGGTGTTACCTAAAAATGGATACCAGGGCAGATATTCCCACGGAGAATGGCAATCCCAGATTCATTAAACAAACTTATGGTTCACCAATGGAAAGGTGTGAGGATTGGATTCATTACGATATTGGGGTTAACAGACATATACAAACACAGGTGAAATATATAATCACCAAAGGCCTACGGAATACCAAGAGAGGACTACTCAACATTCTGTCATAACGTACATGGGAAAAGGATCCCAGGAAGAACAGACATATGTATATGTGTAAAAGAAACACATCTTGCACACCTACAACAAGCCAAACGTTGTCATCAAACTTGCTGTAATAAAAAATAAAAAAATAAATTAAAAACATGAACAAGAAGTAGTGAGACAAACTTGAGGGGCTTTCTCCTGGCACATTCCATTCTAAATTACAATCTAGAACACGACTTCCACTGAGGCTCTGCTGCCCTAGTAACCAGATTTGGTAAGCGAGAACTGCTGCCACCTTGTGGCCGTTTCACACAACAGCAGCTTTAATCCCAGCGCTAATGGTCAGTGGATATTCAAAATCATTACCGGCCTGTAAATGACACCTGCCCTGAAAACAAATCCTGGGGTCATATATCGACCAAAAAATTCAAAAGACGTCCATATTTCAAAACGACAGTTTCAAGAGGCATATTTTACGCACATTAGTGTTCTGCTTCTTTTGCTTTCTTTCTTTCTTTTTGTTAAAAAATCGGGAATGGAAAAAGGCAACCCTCAGAATGGGCGAAAATGTTCGCAAATGAATCAATGGACAAAGGTTCAATCTCCAATATATATAAACAGCTCATGCAGCTTAATATTAATAAAACAAACAACCCAATACAAAAATGGGCAGAAGATCTAAATAGATGTTTCTTCAAAGAAGGCACAGACATGGCCAAGACGCACATGAAAAGCTGCTCAACATCACTAATTATTAGAGAAATGCAAATCAAAACTACAATGAGGTGTGACCTCACACCTGTTAGAATCGGCATCTTCAGAAAATCTACAAACCGAAAATTCTGGGCAGGGTGTGGACAAAAGGAACCCTCTTCCACTATTGGTGGGAATGTAAATTGATACAGTCACTATGGAGAACAGTATGGAGGTTCCTTTAGAAAACTAAAAAGAGAATTACCATCTGATCCAGCAATCCCACTTCTGGGCATATAGCCAGAGAAAACCATAAATCAAAAAGACACATTCACCACAATGTTCATTGCAGCACTATTTACAATAGCCAGATAATGGAAGCAACCTAAATGCCCAGAGACAGATGAATGGATAAAGAAGTGGTACATATACAAAATGGAATATTACTCAGCCATAAAAAGGAATGAAACTGGGTCATTTGTAGAGAAGTCGATGGATCTAGAGACTGTCATACAGAGTGAAGTAAGTCAGAAAGAGAAAAAGAAATATTGTGTATTAATGCCTATATGTGGAACCTCGAAAAATGGTTCAGATGAACTGGTTTGCAGGGCAGAAATAGAGACACAGAAGTAGAGAACACACGTATGGACACCAAGTGGGGGAAGCCATGGGGTGGTGGTGGTGGGATGAGTTGGGAGACTGGGATTGACCTGTATACATGTATATGCATAAAATAGATAACTAATAATAACCTGCTGTATAAAAAATAAATAAAATTAAATTTCAAAATTTAAAAAAATAAAATTTTAAAATAAAACAGAAAAAAGTTCTTCCATTCACACAGATGTATTTATATGAATGAATTATTTCCATGCTTATATCTATAAATACATAAAAGAGGAATAAAATCTAACTTGAACCAAAAAAGAAAAAAAAAAGTTGAACCCAACAGTTATACAGAGGAAAACCCTATCAAGGCAGTAGCTCCAGCGGGAAACAATTCTGAAATTGGTCAGAGGTGGGGAATCATCTCCCATACAGCCAGCAGCACCGCCCCCCATGCAAGGAGCGTCCTCATTGCAAAGCCGGGGGACCGTGCCGAGGCCTCTGTGAGTAAATGTGAGCTGAGCCCCAGGCCAGCTGCTGCTGAACTGTTCCCACCCTTCCCAGGTAAAACACCTGAATATGTAGGAGGGCTTGAAAGCCTAGAGGAAGGGCCATGGAGCCACACCAGTGACAGCACGCAGGCCCACTTGGTGCCTGCAGGCCAGCCAGGATGGTCCTGGCCCCGGGCACTCTTCTGGAAGCTTTCCATTTCCCTGCCTGAGATACCCCTCCTGTCCCGGCCCCCACTCCTTTTTTTCCTTCCTCACCTCAGCCCGGAGAGAAATTCCAGTGGAAGTTATGGGTGACACATCCTCTTCTTTACAGGTGGCAGCCTGGCAACTCCTGCAGAAAGTCCAGCAGAGCCCCACTCACACCGGGCCACCAACAAAGCCAGGGACCCTCACACCCTCCCACCAGCACAACCCCGAGACTGCTGACGGGGCAGAGAATATGGAGTCAGGCACAGATGCAGGGGCTATTGCTGCCTGGAGCGCTGTTTCTATTGACCTCAACCCAGGCACACCTGGGGAGGGCTTGCCCGCAGGGTCAGGCTGCCCAGGTCAGCTAATCCTCAGCCCTCAGGGAATCACATTGCAGAAAATGGACCTCGCTAAGACAGAATATTAGCCAAGGAGAAAAAGGACACAATGCCATTTGCAGCACCGTACATGAGTCTAGAGGTAATCACGTGACTTGTAGTAAGTCAGAAAGTGAAAGACACATATCGTATGATATCACTTATAGGTGTTACCTAAAAATGGATACCAGGGCAGATATTTCCACGGAGAAGGGCAATCCCAGATTCATTAAACAAACTTATGGTTCACCAATGGAAAGGTGTGAGGATTGGATTCATTACGATATTGGGGTTAACAGACATATACAAACACAGGTGAAATATATAATCACCAAAGGCCTACGGAATACCAAGAGAGGACTACTCAACATTCTGTCATAAGGTACATGGGAAAAGGATCCCAGGAAGAACAGACATATGTATATGTGTAAAAGAAACACATCTTGCACACCTACAACAAGCCAAACGTTGTCATCAAACTTGCTGTAATAAAAAATAAAAAAATAAATTAAAAACATGAACAAGAAGTAGTGAGACAAACTTGAGGGGCTTTCTCCTGGCACATTCCATTCTAAATTACAATCTAGAACACGACTTCCACTGAGGCTCTGCTGCCCTAGTAACCAGATTTGGTAAGGGAGAACTGCTGCCACCTTGTGGCCGTTTCACACAACAGCAGCTTTAATCCCAGCGCTAATGGTCAGTGGATATTCAAAATCATTACCGGCCTGTAAATGACACCTGCCCTGAAAACAAATCCTGGGGTCATATATCGACCAAAAAATTCAAAAGACGTCCATATTTCAAAACGACCGTTTCAAGAGCCATATTTTACGCACATTAGTGTTCTGCTTCTTTTGCTTTCTTTCTTTCTTTTTGTTAAAAAATCGGGAATGGAAAAAGGCAACCCTCAGAATGGGCGAAAATGTTCGCAAATGAATCAATGGACAAAGGTTCAATCTCCAATATATATAAACAGCTCATGCAGCTTAATATTAATAAAACAAACAACCCAATACAAAAATGGGAAGAAGATCTAAATAGATGTTTCTTCAAAGAAGGCACAGACATGGCCAAGACGCACATGAAAAGCTGCTCAACATCACTAATTATTAGAGAAATGCAAATCAAAACTACAATGAGGTGTGACCTCACACCTGTTAGAATCGGCATCTTCAGAAAATCTACAAACCGAAAATTCTGGGCAGGGTGTGGACAAAAGGAACCCTCTTCCACTATTGGTGGGAATGTAAATTGATACAGTCACTATGGAGAACAGTATGGAGGTTCCTTTAGAAAACTAAAAAGAGAATTACCATCTGATCCAGCAATCCCACTTCTGGGCATATAGCCAGAGAAAACCATAAATCAAAAAGACACATTCACCACAATGTTCATTGCAGCACTATTTACAATAGCCAGATAATGGAAGCAACCTAAATGCCCACAGACAGATGAATGGATAAAGAAGTGGTACATATATAAAATGGAATATTACTCAGCCATAAAAAGGAATGAAACTGGGTCATTTGTAGAGAAGTCGATGGATCTAGAGACTGTCATACAGAGTGAAGTAAGTCAGAAAGAGAAAAAGAAATATTGTGTATTAATGCCTATATGTGGAACCTCGAAAAATGGTTCAGATGAACTGGTTTGCAGGGCAGAAATAGAGACACAGAAGTAGAGAACACACGTATGGACACCAAGTGGGGGAAGCCATGGGGTGGTGGTGGTGGGATGAGTTGGGAGACTGGGATTGACCTGTATACATGTATATGCATAAAATAGATAACTAATAATAACCTGCTGTATAAAAAATAAATAAAATTAAATTTCAAAATTAAAAAAAATAAAATTTTAAAATAAAACAGAAAAAAGTTCTTCCATTCACACAGATGTATTTATATGAATGAATTATTTCCATGCTTATATCTATAAATACATAAAAGAGGAATAAAATCTAACTTGAACCAAAAAAGAAAAAAAAAAGTTGAACCCAACAGTTATACAGAGGAAAACCCTATCAAGGCACTAGCTCCAGCGGGAAACAATTCTGAAATTGGTCAGAGGTGGGGAATCATCTCCCATACAGCCAGCAGCACCGCCCCCCATGCAAGGAGCGTCCTCATTGCAAAGCTGGGGGACCGTGCGGAGGCCTCTGTGAGTAAATGTGAGCTGAGCCCCAGGCCAGCTGCTGCTGAACTGTTCCCACCCTTCCCAGGTAAAACACCTGAATATGTAGGAGGGCTTGAAAGCCTAGAGGAAGGGCCGTGGAGCCACACCAGTGACAGCACGCAGGCCCACTTGGTGCCTGCAGGCCAGCCAGGATGGTCCTGGCCCCGGGCACTCTTCTGGAAGCTTTCCATTTCCCTGCCTGAGATACCCCTCCTGTCCCGGCCCCCACTCCTTTTTTTCCTTCCTCACCTCAGCCCGGAGAGAAATTCCAGTGGAAGTTATGGGTGACACATCCTCTTCTTTACAGGTGGCAGCCTGGCAACTCCTGCAGAAAGTCCAGCAGAGCCCCACTCACACCGGGCCACCAACAAAGCCAGGGACCCTCACACCCTCCCACCAGCACAGCCCCGAGACTGCTGACGGGGCAGAGAATATGGAGTCAGGCACAGCTGCAGGGGCTATTGCTGCCTGGAGCGTTGTTTCTATAGACCTCAACCCAGGCATACCTGGGGAGGGCTTGCCGGCAGGGTCAGGCTGCTCATGTCAGCTAATCCTCAGCCCTCAGGGAATCACATTGCAGAAAATGGACCTCGCTTAGACAGAATATTAGCCAAGGAAAAAAAGGACACAATGCCATTTGCAGCACCGTACATGAGTCTAGAGGTAATCACGTGACTTGTAGTAAGTCAGAAAGTGAAAGACACATATCGTATGATATCACTTATAGGTGTTACCTAAAAATGGATACCAGGGCAGATATTTCCACGGAGAAGGGCAATCCCAGATTCATTAAACAAACTTATGGTTCACCAATGGAAAGGTGTGAGGATTGGATTCATTACGATATTGGGGTTAACAGACATATACAAACACAGGTGAAATATATAATCACCAAAGGCCTACGGAATACCAAGAGAGGACTACTCAACATTCTGTCATAACGTACATGGGAAAAGGATCCCAGGAAGAACAGACATATGTATATGTGTAAAAGAAACACATCTTGCACACCTACAACAAGCCAAACGTTGTCATCAAACTTGCTGTAATAAAAAATAAAAAAATAAATTAAAAACATGAACAAGAAGTAGTGAGACAAACTTGAGGGGCTTTCTCCTGGCACATCCCATTCTAAATTACAATCTAGAACACGACTTCCACTGAGGCTCTGCTGCCCTAGTAACCAGATTTGGTAAGGGAGAACTGCTGCCACCTTGTGGCCGTTTCACACAACAGCAGCTTTAATCCCAGCGCTAATGGGCAGTGGATATTCAAAATCATTACCGGCCTGTAAATGACACCTGCCCTGAAAACAAATCCTGGGGTCATATATCGACCAAAAAATTCAAAAGACGTCCATATTTCAAAACGACCGTTTCAAGAGCCATATTTTACGCACATTAGTGTTCTGCTTCTTTTGCTTTCTTTCTTTCTTTTTGTTAAAAAATCGGGAATGGAAAAAAGCAACCCTCAGAATGGGCGAAAATGTTTGCAAACGAATCAATGGACAAAGGTTCAATCTCCAATATATATAAACAGCTCATGCAGCTTAATATTAATAAAACAAACAACCCAATACAAAAATGGGCAGAAGATCTAAATAGATGTTTCTTCAAAGAAGGCACAGACATGGCCAAGACGCACATGAAAAGCTGCTCAACATCACTAATTATTAGAGAAATGCAAATCAAAACTACAATGAGGTGTGACCTCACACCTGTTAGAATCGGCATCTTCAGAAAATCTACAAACCGAAAATTCTGGGCAGGGTGTGGACAAAAGGAACCCTCTTCCACTATTGGTGGGAATGTAAATTGATACAGTCACTATGGAGAACAGTATGGAGGTTCCTTTAGAAAACTAAAAAGAGAATTACCATCTGATCCAGCAATCCCACTTCTGGGCATATAGCCAGAGAAAACCATAAATCGAAAAGACACATTCACCACAATGTTCATTGCAGCACTATTTACAATAGCCAGATAATGGAAGCAACCTAAATGCCCACAGACAGATGAATGGATAAAGAAGTGGTACATATATAAAATGGAATATTATTCAGCCATAAAAAGGAATGAACCTGGGTCATTTGTAGAGAAGTCGATGGATCTAGAGACTGTCATACAGAGTGAAGTAAGTCAGAAAGAGAAAAAGAAATATTGTGTATTAATGCCTATATGTGGAACCTCGAAAAATAGTTCAGATGAACTGGTTTGCAGGGCAGAAATAGAGACACAGAAGTAGAGAACACACGTATGGACACCAAGTGGGGGAAGCCATGGGGTGGTGGTGGTGGGATGAGTTGGGAGACTGGGATTGACCTGTATACATGTATATGCATAAAATAGATAACTAATAATAACCTGCTGTATAAAAAAATAAATAAAATTAAATTTCAAAATTTTAAAAAATAAAAATTTAAAATAAAACAGAAAAAAGTTCTTCCATTCACACAGATGTATTTATATGAATGAATTATTTCCATGCTTATATCTATAAATACATAAAAGAGGAATAAAATCTAACTTGAACCAAAAGAGAAAAAAAAAAAACTTGAACCCAACAGTTATACAGAGGAAAACCCTATCAAGGCACTAGCTCCAGCGGGAAACAATTCTGAAATTGGTCAGAGGTGGGGAATCATCTCCCATACAGCCAGCAGCACGGCCCCCCATGCAAGGATCGTCCTCATTGCAAAGCTGGGGGACCGTGCCGAGGCTTCTGTGAGTAAATGTGAGCTGAGCCCCAGGCCAGCTGCTGCTGAACTGTTCCCACCCTTCCCAGGTAAAACACCTGAATATGTAGGAGGGCTTGAAAGCCTAGAGGAAGGGCCATGGAGCCACACCAGCGACAGCACGCAGGCCCACTTGGTGCCTGCAGGCCAGCCAGGATGGTCCTGGCCCCGGGCACTCTTCTGGAAGCTTTCCATTTCCCTGCCTGAGATACCCCTCCTGTCCCGGCCCCCACTCCTTTTTTTCCTTCCTCACCTCAGCCCGGAGAGAAATTCCAGTGGAAGTTATGTGTGACACATCCTCTTCTTTACAGGTGGCAGCCTGGCAACTCCTGCAGAATGTCCAGCAGAGCCCCACTCACACCGGGCCACCAACAAAGCCAGGGACCCTCACACCCTCCCACCAGCACAGCCCCGAGACTGCTGACGGGGCAGAGAATATGGAGTCAGGCACAGCTGCAGGGGCTATTGCTGCCTGGAGCGTTGTTTCTATAGACCTCAACCCAGGCATACCTGGGGAGGGCTTGCCGGCAGGGTCAGGCTGCTCATGTCAGCTAATCCTCAGCCCTCAGGGAATCACATTGCAGAAAATGGACCTTGCTTAGACAGAATATTAGCCAAGGAAAAAAAGGACACAATGCCATTTGCAGCACCGTACATGAGTCTAGAGGTAATCACGTGACTTGTAGTAAGTCAGAAAGTGAAAGACACATATCGTATGATATCACTTATAGGTGTTACCTAAAAATGGATACCAGGGCAGATATTTCCACGGAGAAGGGCAATCCCAGATTCATTAAACAAACTTATGGTTCACCAATGGAAAGGTGTGAGGATTGGATTCATTACGATATTGGGGTTAACAGACATATACAAACACAGGTGAAATATATAATCACCAAAGGCCTACGGAATACCAAGAGAGGACTACTCAACATTCTGTCATAAGGTACATGGGAAAAGGATCCCAGGAAGAACAGACATATGTATATGTGTAAAAGAAACACATCTTGCACACCTACAACAAGCCAAACGTTGTCATCAAACTTGCTGTAATAAAAAATAAAAGAAATAAATTAAAAACATGAACAAGAAGTAGTGAGACAAACTTGAGGGGCTTTCTCCTGGCACATTCCATTCTAAATTACAATCTAGAACACGACTTCCATTGAGGCTCTGCTGCCCTAGTAACCAGATTTGGTAAGGGAGAACTGCTGCCAGCTTGTGGCCGTTTCACACAACAGCAGCTTTAATCCCAGCGCTAATGGTCAGTGGATATTCAAAATCATTACCGGCCTGTAAATGACACCTGCCCTGAAAACAAATCCTGGGGTCATATATCGACCAAAAAATTCAAAAGACGTCCATATTTCAAAACGACAGTTTCAAGAGGCATATTTTACGCACATTAGTGTTCTGCTTCTTTTGCTTTCTTTCTTTCTTTTTGTTAAAAAATCGGGAATGGAAAAAAGCAACCCTCAGAATGGGCGAAAATGTTCGCAAACGAATCAATGGACAAAGGTTCAATCTCCAATATATATAAACAGCTCATGCAGCTTAATATTAATAAAACAAACAACCCAATACAAAAATGGGCAGAAGATCTAAATAGATGTTTCTTCAAAGAAGGCACAGACATGGCCAAGACGCACATGAAAAGCTGCTCAACATCACTAATTATTAGAGAAATGCAAATCAAAACTACAATGAGGTATGACCTCACACCTGTTAGAATCGGCATCTTCAGAAAATCTACAAACCGAAAATTCTGGGCAGGGTGTGGACAAAAGGAACCCTCTTCCACTATTGGTGGGAATGTAAATTGATACAGTCACTATGGAGAACAGTATGGAGGTTCCTTTAGAAAACTAAAAAGAGAATTACCATCTGATCCAGCAATCCCACTTCTGGGCATATAGCCAGAGAAAAGCATAAATCAAAAAGACACATTCACCACAATGTTCATTGCAGCACTATTTACAATAGCCAGATAATGGAAGCAACCTAAATGCCCACAGACAGATGAATGGATAAAGATGTGGTACATATATAAAATGGAATATTACTCAGCCATAAAAAGGAATGAAACTGGGTCATTTGTAGAGAAGTCGATGGATCTAGAGACTGTCAGACAGAGTGAAGTAAGTCAGAAAGAGAAAAAGAAATATTGTGTATTAATGCCTATATGTGGAACCTCGAAAAATGGTTCAGATGAACTGGTTTGCAGGGCAGAAATAGAGACACAGAAGTAGAGAACACATGTATGGACACCTAGTGGGGGAAGCCATGGGGTGGTGGTGGTGGGATGAGTTGGGAGACTGGGATTGACCTGTATACATGTATATGCATAAAATAGATAACAAATAATAACCTGCTGTATAAAAAAATAAATAAAATTAAATTTCTAAATTTTAAAAAATAAAATTGAAAAATAAAACAGAAAAAAGTTCTTCCATTCACACAGATGTATTTATATGAATGAATGATTTCCATGCTTATATCTATAAATACATAAAAGAGGAATAAAATCTAACTTGAACCAAAAAAGAAAAAAAAAAAAACTTGAACCCAACAGTTATACAGAGGAAAACGCTATCAAGGCACTAGCTCCAGCGGGAAACAATTCTGAAATTGGTCAGAGGTGGGGAATCATCTCCCATACAGCCAGCAGCACCGCCCCCCATGCAAGGAGCGTCCTCACTGCAAAGCTGGGGGACCGTGCCGAGGCCTCTGTGAGTAAATGTGAGCTGAGCCCCAGGCCAGCTGCTGCTGAACTGTTCCCACCCTTCCCAGGTAAAACACCTGAATATGTAGGAGGGCTTGAAATCCTAGAGGAAGGGCCGTGGAGCCACACCAGCGACAGCACGCAGGCCCACTTGGTGCCTGCAGGCCAGCCAGGATGGTCCTGGCCCCGGGCACTCTTCTGGAAGCTTTCCATTTCCCTGCCTGAGATACCCCTCCTGTCCCGGCCCCCACTCCTTTTTTTCCTTCCTCACCTCAGCCCGGAGAGTAATTCCAGTGGAAGTTATGGGTGACACATCCTCTTCTTTACATGTGGCAGCCTGGCAACTCCTGCAGAAAGTCCAGCAGAGCCCCACTCACACCGGGCCACCAACAAAGCCAGGGACCCTCACACCCTCCCACCAGCACAACCCCGAGACTGCTGACGGGGCAGAGAATATGGAGTCAGGCACAGATGCAGGGGCTATTGCTGCCTGGAGCGCTGTTTCTATTGACCTCAACCCAGGCACACCTGGGGAGGGCTTGCCCGCAGGGTCAGGCTGCCCAGGTCAGCTAATCCTCAGCCCTCAGGGAATCACATTGCAGAAAATGGACCTCGCTAAGACAGAATATTAGCCAAGGAGAAAAAGGACACAATGCCATTTGCAGCACCGTACATGAGTCTAGAGGTAATCACGTGACTTGTAGTAAGTCAGAAAGTGAAAGACACATATCGTATGATATCACTTATAGGTGTTACCTAAAAATGGATACCAGGGCAGATATTCCCACGGAGAATGGCAATCCCAGATTCATTAAACAAACTTATGGTTCACCAATGGAAAGGTGTGAGGATTGGATTCATTACGATATTGGGGTTAACAGACATATACAAACACAGGTGAAATATATAATCACCAAAGGCCTACGGAATACCAAGAGAGGACTACTCAACATTCTGTCATAACGTACATGGGAAAAGGATCCCAGGAAGAACAGACATATGTATATGTGTAAAAGAAACACATCTTGCACACCTACAACAAGCCAAACGTTGTCATCAAACTTGCTGTAATAAAAAATAAAAAAATAAATTAAAAACATGAACAAGAAGTAGTGAGACAAACTTGAGGGGCTTTCTCCTGGCACATTCCATTCTAAATTACAATCTAGAACACGACTTCCACTGAGGCTCTGCTGCCCTAGTAACCAGATTTGGTAAGGGAGAACTGCTGCCACCTTGTGGCCGTTTCACACAACAGCAGCTTTAATCCCAGCGCTAATGGTCAGTGGATATTCAAAATCATTACCGGCCTGTAAATGACACCTGCCCTGAAAACAAATCCTGGGGTCATATATCGACCAAAAAATTCAAAAGACGTCCATATTTCAAAACGACAGTTTCAAGAGGCATATTTTACGCACATTAGTGTTCTGCTTCTTTTGCTTTCTTTCTTTCTTTTTGTTAAAAAATCGGGAATGGAAAAAGGCAACCCTCAGAATGGGCGAAAATGTTCGCAAATGAATCAATGGACAAAGGTTCAATCTCCAATATATATAAACAGCTCATGCAGCTTAATATTAATAAAACAAACAACCCAATACAAAAATGGGCAGAAGATCTAAATAGATGTTTCTTCAAAGAAGGCACAGACATGGCCAAGACGCACATGAAAAGCTGCTCAACATCACTAATTATTAGAGAAATGCAAATCAAAACTACAATGAGGTGTGACCTCACACCTGTTAGAATCGGCATCTTCAGAAAATCTACAAACCGAAAATTCTGGGCAGGGTGTGGACAAAAGGAACCCTCTTCCACTATTGGTGGGAATGTAAATTGATACAGTCACTATGGAGAACAGTATGGAGGTTCCTTTAGAAAACTAAAAAGAGAATTACCATCTGATCCAGCAATCCCACTTCTGGGCATATAGCCAGAGAAAAGCATAAATCAAAAAGACACATTCACCACAATGTTCATTGCAGCACTATTTACAATAGCCAGATAATGGAAGCAACCTAAATGCCCAGAGACAGATGAATGGATAAAGAAGTGGTACATATACAAAATGGAATATTACTCAGCCATAAAAAGGAATGAAACTGGGTCATTTGTAGAGAAGTCGATGGATCTAGAGACTGTCATACAGAGTGAAGTAAGTCAGAAAGAGAAAAAGAAATATTGTGTATTAATGCCTATATGTGGAACCTCGAAAAATGGTTCAGATGAACTGGTTTGCAGGGCAGAAATAGAGACACAGAAGTAGAGAACACACGTATGGACACCAAGTGGGGGAAGCCATGGGGTGGTGGTGGTGGGATGAGTTGGGAGACTGGGATTGACCTGTATACATGTATATGCATAAAATAGATAACTAATAATAACCTGCTGTATAAAAAATAAATAAAATTAAATTTCAAAATTTAAAAAAATAAAATTTTAAAATAAAACAGAAAAAAGTTCTTCCATTCACACAGATGTATTTATATGAATGAATTATTTCCATGCTTATATCTATAAATACATAAAAGAGGAATAAAATCTAACTTGAACCAAAAAAGAAAAAAAAAAGTTGAACCCAACAGTTATACAGAGGAAAACCCTATCAAGGCAGTAGCTCCAGCGGGAAACAATTCTGAAATTGGTCAGAGGTGGGGAATCATCTCCCATACAGCCAGCAGCACCGCCCCCCATGCAAGGAGCGTCCTCATTGCAAAGCTGGGGGACCGTGCCGAGGCCTCTGTGAGTAAATGTGAGCTGAGCCCCAGGCCAGCTGCTGCTGAACTGTTCCCACCCTTCCCAGGTAAAACACCTGAATATGTAGGAGGGCTTGAAAGCCTAGAGGAAGGGCCGTGGAGCCACACCAGTGACAGCACGCAGGCCCACTTGGTGCCTGCAGGCCAGCCAGGATGGTCCTGGCCCCGGGCACTCTTCTGGAAGCTTTCCATTTCCCTGCCTGAGATACCCCTCCTGTCCCGGCCCCCACTCCTTTTTTTCCTTCCTCACCTCAGCCCGGAGAGAAATTCCAGTGGAAGTTATGTGTGACACATCCTCTTCTTTACAGGTGGCAGCCTGGCAACTCCTGCAGAAAGTCCAGCAGAGCCCCACTCACACCGGGCCACCAACAAAGCCAGGGACCCTCACACCCTCCCACCAGCACAACCCCGAGACTGCTGACGGGGCAGAGAATATGGAGTCAGGCACAGATGCAGGGGCTATTGCTGCCTGGAGCGCTGTTTCTATTGACCTCAACCCAGGCACACCTGGGGAGGGCTTGCCCGCAGGGTCAGGCTGCCCAGGTCAGCTAATCCTCAGCCCTCAGGGAATCACATTGCAGAAAATGGACCTCGCTAAGACAGAATATTAGCCAAGGAGAAAAAGGACACAATGCCATTTGCAGCACCGTACATGAGTCTAGAGGTAATCACGTGACTTGTAGTAAGTCAGAAAGTGAAAGACACATATCGTATGATATCACTTATAGGTGTTACCTAAAAATGGATACCAGGGCAGATATTTCCACGGAGAAGGGCAATCCCAGATTCATTAAACAAACTTATGGTTCACCAATGGAAAGGTGTGAGGATTGGATTCATTACGATATTGGGGTTAACAGACATATACAAACACAGGTGAAATATATAATCACCAAAGGCCTACGGAATACCAAGAGAGGACTACTCAACATTCTGTCATAAGGTACATGGGAAAAGGATCCCAGGAAGAACAGACATATGTATATGTGTAAAAGAAACACATCTTGCACACCTACAACAAGCCAAACGTTGTCATCAAACTTGCTGTAATAAAAAATAAAAAAATAAATTAAAAACATGAACAAGAAGTAGTGAGACAAACTTTAGGGGCTTTCTCCTGGCACATTCCATTCTAAATTACAATCTAGAACACGACTTCCACTGAGGCTCTGCTGCCCTAGTAACCAGATTTGGTAAGGGAGAACTGCTGCCACCTTGTGGCCGTTTCACACAACAGCAGCTTTAATCCCAGCGCTAATGGTCAGTGGATATTCAAAATCATTACCGGCCTGTAAATGACACCTGCCCTGAAAACAAATCCTGGGGTCATATATCGACCAAAAAATTCAAAAGACGTCCATATTTCAAAACGACCGTTTCAAGAGCCATATTTTACGCACATTAGTGTTCTGCTTCTTTTGCTTTCTTTCTTTCTTTTTGTTAAAAAATCGGGAATGGAAAAAGGCAACCCTCAGAATGGGCGAAAATGTTCGCAAATGAATCAATGGACAAAGGTTCAATCTCCAATATATATAAACAGCTCATGCAGCTTAATATTAATAAAACAAACAACCCAATACAAAAATGGGAAGAAGATCTAAATAGATGTTTCTTCAAAGAAGGCACAGACATGGCCAAGACGCACATGAAAAGCTGCTCAACATCACTAATTATTAGAGAAATGCAAATCAAAACTACAATGAGGTGTGACCTCACACCTGTTAGAATCGGCATCTTCAGAAAATCTACAAACCGAAAATTCTGGGCAGGGTGTGGACAAAAGGAACCCTCTTCCACTATTGGTGGGAATGTAAATTGATACAGTCACTATGGAGAACAGTATGGAGGTTCCTTTAGAAAACTAAAAAGAGAATTACCATCTGATCCAGCAATCCCACTTCTGGGCATATAGCCAGAGAAAACCATAAATCAAAAAGACACATTCACCACAATGTTCATTGCAGCACTATTTACAATAGCCAGATAATGGAAGCAACCTAAATGCCCACAGACAGATGAATGGATAAAGAAGTGGTACATATATAAAATGGAATATTACTCAGCCATATAAAGGAATGAAACTGGGTCATTTGTAGAGAAGTCGATGGATCTAGAGACTGTCATACAGAGTGAAGTAAGTCAGAAAGAGAAAAAGAAATATTGTGTATTAATGCCTATATGTGGAACCTCGAAAAATGGTTCAGGTGAACTGGTTTGCAGGGCAGAAATAGAGACACAGAAGTAGAGAACACACGTATGGACACCAAGTGGGGGAAGCCATGGGGTGGTGGTGGTGGGATGAGTTGGGAGACTGGGATTGACCTGTATACATGTATATGCATAAAATAGATAACTAATAATAACCTGCTGTATAAAAAATAAATAAAATTAAATTTCAAAATTAAAAAAAATAAAATTTTAAAATAAAACAGAAAAAAGTTCTTCCATTCACACAGATGTATTTATATGAATGAATTATTTCCATGCTTATATCTATAAATACATAAAAGAGGAATAAAATCTAACTTGAACCAAAAAAGAAAAAAAAAAGTTGAACCCAACAGTTATACAGAGGAAAACCCTATCAAGGCACTAGCTCCAGCGGGAAACAATTCTGAAATTGGTCAGAGGTGGGGAATCATCTCCCATACAGCCAGCAGCACCGCCCCCCATGCAAGGAGCGTCCTCATTGCAAAGCTGGGGGACCGTGCCGAGGCCTCTGTGAGTAAATGTGAGCTGAGCCCCAGGCCAGCTGCTGCTGAACTGTTCCCACCCTTCCCAGGTAAAACACCTGAATATGTAGGAGGGCTTGAAAGCCTAGAGGAAGGGCCGTGGAGCCACACCAGTGACAGCACGCAGGCCCACTTGGTGCCTGCAGGCCAGCCAGGATGGTCCTGGCCCCGGGCACTCTTCTGGAAGCTTTCCATTTCCCTGCCTGAGATACCCCTCCTGTCCCGGCCCCCACTCCTTTTTTTCCTTCCTCACCTCAGCCCGGAGAGAAATTCCAGTGGAAGTTATGGGTGACACATCCTCTTCTTTACAGGTGGCAGCCTGGCAACTCCTGCAGAAAGTCCAGCAGAGCCCCACTCACACCGGGCCACCAACAAAGCCAGGGACCCTCCCACCCTCCCACCAGCACAACCCCGAGACTGCTGACGGGGCAGAGAATATGGAGTCAGGCACAGATGCAGGGGCTATTGCTGCCTGGAGCGCTGTTTCTATTGACCTCAACCCAGGCACACCTTGGGAGGGCTTGCCCGCAGGGTCAGGCTGCCCAGGTCAGCTAATCCTCAGCCCTCAGGGAATCACATTGCAGAAAATGGACCTCGCTAAGACAGAATATTAGCCAAGGAGAAAAAGGACACAATGCCATTTGCAGCACCGTACATGAGTCTAGAGGTAATCACGTGACTTGTAGTAAGTCAGAAAGTGAAAGACACATATCGTATGATATCACTTATAGGTGTTACCTAAAAATGGATACCAGGGCAGATATTTCCACGGAGAAGGGCAATCCCAGATTCATTAAACAAACTTATGGTTCACCAATGGAAAGGTGTGAGGATTGGATTCATTACGATATTGGGGTTAACAGACATATACAAACACAGGTGAAATATATAATCACCAAAGGCCTACGGAATACCAAGAGAGGACTACTCAACATTCTGTCATAACGTACATGGGAAAAGGATCCCAGGAAGAACAGACATATGTATATGTGTAAAAGAAACACATCTTGCACACCTACAACAAGCCAAACGTTGTCATCAAACTTGCTGTAATAAAAAATAAAAAAATAAATTAAAAACATGAACAAGAAGTAGTGAGACAAACTTGAGGGGCTTTCTCCTGGCACATCCCATTCTAAATTACAATCTAGAACACGACTTCCACTGAGGCTCTGCTGCCCTAGTAACCAGATTTGGTAAGGGAGAACTGCTGCCACCTTGTGGCCGTTTCACACAACAGCAGCTTTAATCCCAGCGCTAATGGGCAGTGGATATTCAAAATCATTACCGGCCTGTAAATGACACGTGGCCTGAAAACAAATCCTGGGGTCATATATCGACCAAAAAATTCAAAAGACGTCCATATTTCAAAACGACCGTTTCAAGAGCCATATTTTACGCACATTAGTGTTCTGCTTCTTTTGCTTTCTTTCTTTCTTTTTGTTAAAAAATCGGGAATGGAAAAAAGCAACCCTCAGAATGGGCGAAAATGTTTGCAAACGAATCAATGGACAAAGGTTCAATCTCCAATATATATAAACAGCTCATGCAGCTTAATATTAATAAAACAAACAACCCAATACAAAAATGGGCAGAAGATCTAAATAGATGTTTCTTCAAAGAAGGCACAGACATGGCCAAGACGCACATGAAAAGCTGCTCAACATCACTAATTATTAGAGAAATGCAAATCAAAACTACAATGAGGTGTGACCTCACACCTGTTAGAATCGGCATCTTCAGAAAATCTACAAACCGAAAATTCTGGGCAGGGTGTGGACAAAAGGAACCCTCTTCCACTATTGGTGGGAATGTAAATTGATACAGTCACTATGGAGAACAGTATGGAGGTTCCTTTAGAAAACTAAAAAGAGAATTACCATCTGATCCAGCAATCCCACTTCTGGGCATATAGCCAGAGAAAACCATAAATCGAAAAGACACATTCACCACAATGTTCATTGCAGCACTATTTACAATAGCCAGATAATGGAAGCAACCTAAATGCCCACAGACAGATGAATGGATAAAGAAGTGGTACATATATAAAATGGAATATTATTCAGCCATAAAAAGGAATGAACCTGGGTCATTTGTAGAGAAGTCGATGGATCTAGAGACTGTCATACAGAGTGAAGTAAGTCAGAAAGAGAAAAAGAAATATTGTGTATTAATGCCTATATGTGGAACCTCGAAAAATGGTTCAGATGAACTGGTTTGCAGGGCAGAAATAGAGACACAGAAGTAGAGAACACACGTATGGACACCAAGTGGGGGAAGCCATGGGGTGGTGGTGGTGGGATGAGTTGGGAGACTGGGATTGACCTGTATACATGTATATGCATAAAATAGATAACTAATAATAACCTGCTGTATAAAAAAATAAATAAAATTAAATTTCAAAATTTTAAAAAATAAAAATTTAAAATAAAACAGAAAAAAGTTCTTCCATTCACACAGATGTATTTATATGAATGAATTATTTCCATGCTTATATCTATAAATACATAAAAGAGGAATAAAATCTAACTTGAACCAAAAGAGAAAAAAAAAAAACTTGAACCCAACAGTTATACAGAGGAAAACCCTATCAAGGCACTAGCTCCAGCGGGAAACAATTCTGAAATTGGTCAGAGGTGGGGAATCATCTCCCATACAGCCAGCAGCACGGCCCCCCATGCAAGGATCGTCCTCATTGCAAAGCTGGGGGACCGTGCCGAGGCTTCTGTGAGTAAATGTGAGCTGAGCCCCAGGCCAGCTGCTGCTGAACTGTTCCCACCCTTCCCAGGTAAAACACCTGAATATGTAGGAGGGCTTGAAAGCCTAGAGGAAGGGCCATGGAGCCACACCAGCGACAGCACGCAGGCCCACTTGGTGCCTGCAGGCCAGCCAGGATGGTCCTGGCCCCGGGCACTCTTCTGGAAGCTTTCCATTTCCCTGCCTGAGATACCCCTCCTGTCCCGGCCCCCACTCCTTTTTTTCCTTCCTCACCTCAGCCCGGAGAGAAATTCCAGTGGAAGTTATGTGTGACACATCCTCTTCTTTACAGGTGGCAGCCTGGCAACTCCTGCAGAATGTCCAGCAGAGCCCCACTCACACCGGGCCACCAACAAAGCCAGGGACCCTCACACCCTCCCACCAGCACAGCCCCGAGACTGCTGACGGGGCAGAGAATATGGAGTCAGGCACAGCTGCAGGGGCTATTGCTGCCTGGAGCGTTGTTTCTATAGACCTCAACCCAGGCATACCTGGGGAGGGCTTGCCGGCAGGGTCAGGCTGCTCATGTCAGCTAATCCTCAGCCCTCAGGGAATCACATTGCAGAAAATGGACCTCGCTTAGACAGAATATTAGCCAAGGAAAAAAAGGACACAATGCCATTTGCAGCACCGTACATGAGTCTAGAGGTAATCACGTGACTTGTAGTAAGTCAGAAAGTGAAAGACACATATCGTATGATATCACTTATCGGTGTTACCTAAAAATTGATACCAGGGCAGATATTTCCACGGAGAAGGGCAATCCCAGATTCATTAAACAAACTTATGGTTCACCAATGGAAAGGTGTGAGGATTGGATTCATTACGATATTGGGGTTAACAGACATATACAAACAGAGGTGAAATATATAATCACCAAAGGCCTACGGAATACCAAGAGAGGACTACTCAACATTCTGTCATAAGGTACATGGGAAAAGGATCCCAGGAAGAACAGACATATGTATATGTGTAAAAGAAACACATCTTGCACACCTACAACAAGCCAAACGTTGTCATCAAACTTGCTGTAATAAAAAATAAAAGAAATAAATTAAAAACATGAACAAGAAGTAGTGAGACAAACTTGAGGGTCTTTCTCCTGGCACATTCCATTCTAAATTACAATCTAGAACACGACTTCCATTGAGGCTCTGCTGCCCTAGTAACCAGATTTGGTAAGGGAGAACTGCTGCCACCTTGTGGCCGTTTCACACAACAGCAGCTTTAATCCCAGCGCTAATGGTCTGTGGATATTCAAAATCATTACCGGCCTGTAAATGACACCTGCCCTGAAAACAAATCCTGGGGTCATATATCGACCAAAAAATTCAAAAGACGTCCATATTTCAAAACGACAGTTTCAAGAGGCATATTTTACGCACATTAGTGTTCTGCTTCTTTTGCTTTCTTTCTTTCTTTTTGTTAAAAAATCGGGAATGGAAAAAAGCAACCCTCAGAATGGGCGAAAATGTTCGCAAACGAATCAATGGACAAAGGTTCAATCTCCAATATATATAAACAGCTCATGCAGCTTAATATTAATAAAACAAACAACCCAATACAAAAATGGGCAGAAGATCTAAATAGATGTTTCTTCAAAGAAGGCACAGACATGGCCAAGACGCACATGAAAAGCTGCTCAACATCACTAATTATTAGAGAAATGCAAATCAAAACTACAATGAGGTATGACCTCACACCTGTTAGAATCGGCATCTTCAGAAAATCTACAAACCGAAAATTCTGGGCAGGGTGTGGACAAAAGGAACCCTCTTCCACTATTGGTGGGAATGTAAATTGATACAGTCACTATGGAGAACAGTATGGAGGTTCCTTTAGAAAACTAAAAAGAGAATTACCATCTGATCCAGCAATCCCACTTCTGGGCATATAGCCAGAGAAAAGCATAAATCAAAAAGACACATTCACCACAATGTTCATTGCAGCACTATTTACAATAGCCAGATAATGGAAGCAACCTAAATGCCCACAGACAGATGAATGGATAAAGATGTGGTACATATATAAAATGGAATATTACTCAGCCATAAAAAGGAATGAAACTGGGTCATTTGTAGAGAAGTCGATGGATCTAGAGACTGTCAGACAGAGTGAAGTAAGTCAGAAAGAGAAAAAGAAATATTGTGTATTAATGCCTATATGTGGAACCTCGAAAAATGGTTCAGATGAACTGGTTTGCAGGGCAGAAATAGAGACACAGAAGTAGAGAACACATGTATGGACACCTAGTGGGGGAAGCCATGGGGTGGTGGTGGTGGGATGAGTTGGGAGACTGGGATTGACCTGTATACATGTATATGCATAAAATAGATAACAAATAATAACCTGCTGTATAAAAAAATAAATAAAATTAAATTTCTAAATTTTAAAAAATAAAATTGAAAAATAAAACAGAAAAAAGTTCTTCCATTCACACAGATGTATTTATATGAATGAATGATTTCCATGCTTATATCTATAAATACATAAAAGAGGAATAAAATCTAACTTGAACCAAAAAAGAAAAAAAAAAAAACTTGAACCCAACAGTTATACAGAGGAAAACGCTATCAAGGCACTAGCTCCAGCGGGAAACAATTCTGAAATTGGTCAGAGGTGGGGAATCATCTCCCATACAGCCAGCAGCACCGCCCCCCATGCAAGGAGCGTCCTCACTGCAAAGCTGGGGGACCGTGCCGAGGCCTCTGTGAGTAAATGTGAGCTGAGCCCCAGGCCAGCTGCTGCTGAACTGTTCCCACCCTTCCCAGGTAAAACACCTGAATATGTAGGAGGGCTTGAAATCCTAGAGGAAGGGCCGTGGAGCCACACCAGTGACAGCACGCAGGCCCACTTGGTGCCTGCAGGCCAGCCAGGATGGTCCTGGCCCCGGGCACTCTTCTGGAAGCTTTCCATTTCCCTGCCTGAGATACCCCTCCTGTCCCGGCCCCCACTCCTTTTTTTCCTTCCTCACCTCAGCCCGGAGAGTAATTCCAGTGGAAGTTATGGGTGACACATCCTCTTCTTTACATGTGGCAGCCTGGCAACTCCTGCAGAAAGTCCAGCAGAGCCCCACTCACACCGGGCCACCAACAAAGCCAGGGACCCTCACACCCTCCCACCAGCACAACCCCGAGACTGCTGACGGGGCAGAGAATATGGAGTCAGGCACAGATGCAGGGGCTATTGCTGCCTGGAGCGCTGTTTCTATTGACCTCAACCCAGGCACACCTGGGGAGGGCTTGCCCGCAGGGTCAGGCTGCCCAGGTCAGCTAATCCTCAGCCCTCAGGGAATCACATTGCAGAAAATGGACCTCGCTAAGACAGAATATTAGCCAAGGAAAAAAAGGACACAATGCCATTTGCAGCACCGTACATGAGTCTAGAGGTAATCACGTGACTTGTAGTAAGTCAGAAAGTGAAAGACACATATCGTATGATATCACTTATAGGTGTTACCTAAAAATGGATACCAGGGCAGATATTTCCACGGAGAAGGGCAATCCCAGATTCATTAAACAAACTTATGGTTCACCAACGGAAAGGTGTGAGGATTGGATTCATTACGATATTGGGGTTAACAGACATATACAAACACAGGTGAAATATATAATCACCAAAGGCCTACGGAATACCAAGAGAGGACTACTCAACATTCTGTCATAACGTACATGGGAAAAGGATCCCAGGAAGAACAGACATATGTATATGTGTAAAAGAAACACATCTTGCACACCTACAACAAGCCAAACGTTGTCATCAAACTTGCTGTAATAAAAAATAAAAAAATAAATTAAAAACATGAACAAGAAGTAGTGAGACAAACTTGAGGGGCTTTCTCCTGGCACATTCCATTCTAAATTACAATCTAGAACACGACTTCCACTGAGGCTCTGCTGCCCTAGTAACCAGATTTGGTAAGGGAGAACTGCTGCCACCTTGTGCCCGTTTCACACAACAGCAGCTTTAATCCCAGCGCTAATGGTCAGTGGATATTCAAAATCATTACCGGCCTGTAAATGACACGTGGCCTGAAAACAAATCCTGGGGTCATATATCGACCAAAAAATTCAAAAGACGTCCATATTTCAAAACGACCGTTTCAAGAGCCATATTTTACGCACATTAGTGTTCTGCTTCTTTTGCTTTCTTTCTTTCTTTTTGTTAAAAAATCGGGAATGGAAAAAGGCAACCCTCAGAATGGGCGAAAATGTTCGCAAACGAATCAATGGACAAAGGTTCAATCTCCAATATATATAAACAGCTCATGCAGCTTAATATTAATAAAACAAACAACCCAATACAAAAATGGGCAGAAGATCTAAATAGATGTTTCTTCAAAGAAGGCACAGACATGGCCAAGACGCACATGAAAAGCTGCTCAACATCACTAATTATTAGAGAAATGCAAATCAAAACTACAATGAGGTGTGACCTCACACCTGTTAGAATCGGCATCTTCAGAAAATTTACAAACCGAAAATTCTGGGCAGGGTGTGGACAAAAGGAACCCTCTTCCACTATTGGTGGGAATGTAAATTGATACAGTCACTATGGAGAACAGTATGGAGGTTCCTTTAGAAAACTAAAAAGAGAATTACCATCTGATCCAGCAATCCCACTTCTGGGCATATAGCCAGAGAAAACCATAAATCAAAAAGACACATTCACCACAATGTTCATTGCAGCACTATTTACAATAGCCAGATAATGGAAGCAACCTAAATGCCCACAGACAGATGAATGGATAAAGAAGTGGTACATATATAAAATGGAATATTACTCAGCCATAAAAAGGAATGAAACTGGGTCATTTGTAGAGAAGTCGATGGATCTAGAGACTGTCATACAGAGTGAAGTAAGTCAGAAAGAGAAAAAGAAATATTGTGTATTAATGCCTATATGTGGAACCTCGAAAAATGGTTCAGATGAACTGGTTTGCAGGGCAGAAATAGAGACACAGAAGTAGAGAACACACGTATGGACACCAAGTGGGGGAAGCCATGGGGTGGTGGTGGTGGGATGAGTTGGGAGACTGGGATTGACCTGTATACATGTATATGCATAAAATAGGTAACTAATAATAACCTGCTGTATAAAAAAATAAATAAAATTAAATTTCAAAATTTTAAAAAATAAAATTGAAAAATAAAAGAGAAAAAAGTTCTTCCATTCACACAGATGTATTTATATGAATGAATTATTTCCATGCTTATATCTATAAATACATAAAAGAGGAATAAAATCTAACTTGAACGAAAAAAGAAAAAAAAAACTTGAACCCAACAGTTATACAGAGGAAAACCCTATCAAGGCACTAGCTCCAGCGGGAAACAATTCTGAAATTGGTCAGAGGTGGGGAATCATCTCCCATACAGCCAGCAGCACCGCCCCCCATGCAAGGAGCGTCCTCATTGCAAAGCTGGGGGACTGTGCCGAGGCCTCTGTGAGTAAATGTGAGCTGAGCCCCAGGCCAGCTGCTGCTGAACTGTTCCCACCCTTCCCAGGTAAAACACCTGAATATGTAGGAGGGCTTGAAAGCCTAGAGGAAGGGCCGTGGAGCCACACCAGTGACAGCACGCAGGCCCACTTGGTGCCTGCAGGCCAGCCAGGATGGTCCTGGCCCCGGGCACTCTTCTGGAAGCTTTCCATTTCCCTGCCTGAGATACCCCTCCTGTCCCGACCCCCACTCCTTTTTTTCCTTCCTCACCTCAGCCCGGAGAGAAATTCCAGTGGAAGTTATGGGTGACACATCCTCTTCTTTACAGGTGGCAGCCTGGCAACTCCTGCAGAAAGTCCAGCAGAGCCCCACTCACACCGGGCCACCAACAAAGCCAGGGACCCTCCCACCCTCCCACCAGCACAACCCCGAGACTGCTGACGGGGCAGAGAATATGGAGTCAGGCACAGATGCAGGGGCTATTGCTGCCTGGAGCGCTGTTTCTATTGACCTCAACCCAGGCACACCTGGGGAGGGCTTGCCCGCAGGGTCAGGCTGCCCAGGTCAGCTAATCCTCAGCCCTCAGGGAATCACATTGCAGAAAATGGACCTCGCTAAGACAGAATATTAGCCAAGGAGAAAAAGGACACAATGCCATTTGCAGCACCGTACATGAGTCTAGAGTTAATCACGTGACTTGTAGTAAGTCAGAAAGTGAAAGACACATATCGTATGATATCACTTATAGGTGTTACCTAAAAATGGATACCAGGGCAGATATTTCCACGGAGAAGGGCAATCCCAGATTCATTAAACAAACTTATGGTTCACCAATGGAAAGGTGTGAGGATTGGATTCATTACGATATTGGGGTTAACAGACATATACAAACACAGGTGAAATATATAATCACCAAAGGCCTACGGAATACCAAGAGAGGACTACTCAACATTCTGTCATAAGGTACATGGGAAAAGGATCCCAGGAAGAACAGGCATATGTATATGTGTAAAAGAAACACATCTTGCACACCTACAACAAGCCAAACGTTGTCATCAAACTTGCTGTAATAAAAAATAAAAGAAATAAATTAAAAACATGAACAAGAAGTAGTGAGACAAACTTGAGGGGCTTTCTCCTGGCACATTCCATTCTAAATTACAATCTAGAACACGACTTCCATTGAGGCTCTGCTGCCCTAGTAACCAGATTTGGTAAGGGAGAACTGCTGCCACCTTGTGGCCGTTTCACACAACAGCAGCTTTAATCCCAGCGCTAATGGTCTGTGGATATTCAAAATCATTACCGGCCTGTAAATGACACCTGCCCTGAAAACAAATCCTGGGGTCATATATCGACCAAAAAATTCAAAAGACGTCCATATTTCAAAACGACCGTTTCAAGAGGCATATTTTACGCACATTAGTGTTCTGCTTCTTTTGCTTTCTTTCTTTCTTTTTGTTAAAAAATCGGGAATGGAAAAAAGCAACCCTCAGAATGGGCGAAAATGTTCGCAAACGAATCAATGGACAAAGGTTCAATCTCCAATATATATAAACAGCTCATGCAGCTTAATATTAATAAAACAAACAACCCAATACAAAAATGGGCAGAAGATCTAAATAGATGTTTCTTCAAAGAAGGCACAGACATGGCCAAGACGCACATGAAAAGCTGCTCAACATCACTAATTATTAGAGAAATGCAAATCAAAACTACAATGAGGTGTGACCTCACACCTGTTAGAATCGGCATCTTCAGAAAATCTACAAACCGAAAATTCTGGGCAGGGTGTGGACAAAAGGAACCCTCTTCCACTATTGGTGGGAATGTAAATTGATACAGTCACTATGGAGAACAGTATGGAGGTTCCTTTAGAAAACTAAAAAGAGAATTACCATCTGATCCAGCAATCCCACTTCTGGGCATATAGCCAGAGAAAACCATAAATCAAAAAGACACATTCACCACAATGTTCATTGCAGCACTATTTACAATAGCCAGATAATGGAAGCAACCTAAATGCCCACAGACAGATGAATGGATAAAGAAGTGGTACATATATAAAATGGAATATTACTCAGCCATAAAAAGGAATGAAACTGGGTCATTTGTAGAGAAGTCGATGGGTCTAGAGACTGTCATACAGAGTGAAGTAAGTCAGAAAGAGAAAAAGAAATATTGTGTATTAATGCCTATATGTGGAACCTCGAAAAATGGTTCAGATGAACTGGTTTGCAGGGCAGAAATAGAGACACAGAAGTAGAGAACACACGTATGGACACCAAGTGGGGGAAGCCATGGGGTGGTGGTGGTGGGATGAGTTGGGAGACTGGGATTGACCTGTATACATGTATATGCATAAAATAGGTAACTAATAATAACCTGCTGTATAAAAAAATAAATAAAATTAAATTTATAAATTTTAAAAAATAAAATTGAAAAATAAAACAGAAAAAAGTTCTTCCATTCACACAGATGTATTTATATGAATGAATTATTTCCATGCTTATATCTATAAATACATAAAAGAGGAATAAAATCTAACTTGAACCAAAAGAGAAAAAAAAAAACTTGAACCCAACAGTTATACAGAGGAAAACCCTATCAAGGCACTAGCTCCAGCGGGAAACAATTCTGAAATTGGTCAGAGGTGGGGAATCATCTCCCATACAGCCAGCAGCACGGCCCCCCATGCAAGGAGCGTCCTCATTGCAAAGCTGGGGGACCGTGCCGAGGCCTCTGTGAGTAAATGTGAGCTGAGCCCCAGGCCAGCTGCTGCTGAACTGTTCCCACCCTTCCCAGGTAAAACACCTGAATATGTACGAGGGCTTGAAAGCCTAGAGGAAGGGCCGTGGAGCCACACCAGCGACAGCACGCAGGCCCACTTGGTGCCTGCAGGCCAGCCAGGATGGTCCTGGCCCCGGGCACTCTTCTGGAAGCTTTCCATTTCCCTGCCTGAGATACCCCTCCTGTCCCGGGCCCCACTCCTTTTTTTCCTTCCTCACCTCAGCCCGGAGAGAAATTCCAGTGGAACTTATGGGTGACACATCCTCTTCTTTACAGGTGGCAGCTTGGCAACTCCTGCAGAAAGTCCAGCAGAGCCCCACTCACACCGGGCCACCAACAAAGCCAGGGACCCTCACACCCTCCCACCAGCACAGCCCCGAGACTGCTGACGGGGCAGAGAATATGGAGTCAGGCACAGCTGCAGGGGCTATTGCTGCCTGGAGCGCTGTTTCTATTGACCTCAACCCAGGCACACCTGGGGAGGGCCGGCCGGCAGGGTCAGGCTGCCCAGGTCAGCTAATCCTCAGCCCTCAGGGAATCACATTGCAGAAAATGGACCTCGCTAAGACAGAATATTAGCCAAGGAAAAAAAGGACACAATGCCATTTGCAGCACCGTACATGAGTCTAGAGGTAATCACGTGACTTGTAGTAAGTCAGAAAGTGAAAGACACATATCGTATGATATCAGTTATAGGTGTTACCTAAAAATGGATACCAGGGCAGATATTTCCACGGAGAAGGGCAATCCCAGATTCATTACAGAAACTTATGGTTCACCAATGGAAAGGTGTGAGGATTGGATTCATTACGATATTGGGGTTAACAGACATATACAAACACAGGTGAAATATATAATCACCAAAGGCCTACGGAATACCAAGAGAGGACTACTCAACGTTCTGTCATAAGGTACATGGGAAAAGGATCCCAGGAAGAACAGACATATGTATATGTGTAAAAGAAACACATCTTGCACACCTACAACAAGCCAAACGTTGTCATCAAACTTGCTGTAATAAAAAATAAAAGAAATAAATTAAAAACATGAACAAGAAGTAGTGAGACAAACTTGAGGGGCTTTCTCCTGGCACATTCCATTCTAAATTACAATCTAGAACACGACTTCCATTGAGGCTCTGCTGCCCTAGTAACCAGATTTGGTAAGGGAGAACTGCTGCCACCTTGTGGCCGTTTCACACAACAGCAGCTTTAATCCCAGCGCTAATGGTCAGTGGATATTCAAAATCATTACCGGCCTGTAAATGACACCTGCCCTGAAAACAAATCCTGGGGTCATATATCGACCAAAAAATTCAAAAGACGTCCATATTTCAAAACGACTGTTTCAAGAGCCATATTTTACGCACATTAGTGTTCTGCTTCTTTTGCTTTCTTTCTTTCTTTTTGTTAAAAAATCGGGAATGGAAAAAAGCAACCCTCAGAATGGGCGAAAATGTTCGCAAACGAATCAATGGACAAAGGTTCAATCTCCAATATATATAAACAGCTCATGCAGCTTAATATTAATAAAACAAACAACCCAATACAAAAATGGGCAGAAGATCTAAATAGATGTTTCTTCAAAGAAGGCACAGACATGGCCAAGACGCACATGAAAAGCTGCTCAACATCACTAATTATTAGAGAAATGCAAATCAAAACTACAATGAGGTGTGACCTCACACCTGTTAGAATCGGCATCTTCAGAAAATCTACAAACCGAAAATTCTGGGCAGGGTGTGGACAAAAGGAACCCTCTTCCACTATTGGTGGGAATGTAAATTGATACAGTCACTATGGAGAACAGTATGGAGGTTCCTTTAGAAAACTAAAAAGAGAATTACCATCTGATCCAGCAATCCCACTTCTGGGCATATAGCCAGAGAAAACCATAAATCGAAAAGACACATTCACCACAATGTTCATTGCAGCACTATTTACAATAGCCAGATAATGGAAGCAACCTAAATGCCCACAGACAGATGAATGGATAAAGAAGTGGTACATATATAAAATGGAATATTACTCAGCCATAAAAAGGAATGAAACTGGGTCATTTGTAGAGAAGTCGATGGATCTAGAGACTGTCATACAGAGTGAAGTAAGTCAGAAAGAGAAAAAGAAATATTGTGTATTAATGCCTATATGTGGAACCTCGAAAAATGGTTCAGATGAACTGGTTTGCAGGGCAGAAAGAGAGACACAGAAGTAGAGAACACACGTATGGACACCAAGTGGGGGAAGCCATGGGGTGGTGGTGGTGGGATGAGTTGGGAGACTGGGATTGACCTGTATACATGTGTATGCATAAAATAGGTAACTAATAATAACCTGCTGTATAAAAAAATAAATAAAATTAAATTTCAAAAATTTTAAAAATAAAATTGAAAAATAAAACAGAAAAAAGTTCTTCCATTCACACAGATGTATTTATATGAATGAATTATTTCCATGCTTATATCTATAAATACATAAAAGAGGAATAAAATCTAACTTGAACCAAAAAAGAAAAAAAAAAAGTTGAACCCAACAGTTATACAGAGGAAAACCCTATCAAGGCACTAGCTCCAGCGGGAAACAATTCTGAAATTGGTCAGAGGTGGGGAATCATCTCCCATACAGCCAGCAGCACCGCCCCCCATGCAAGGAGCGTCCTCATTGCAAAGCTGGGGGACCGTGCCGAGGCCTCTGTGAGTAAATGTGAGCTGAGCCCCAGGCCAGCTGCTGCTGAACTGTTCCCACCCTTCCCAGGTAAAACACCTGAATATGTAGGAGGGCTTGAAATCCTAGAGGAAGGACCATGGAGCCACACCAGCGACAGCACGCAGGCCCACTTGGTGCCTGCAGGCCAGCCAGGATGGTCCTGGCCCCGGGCACTCTTCTGGAAGCTTTCCATTTCCCTGCCTGAGATACCCCTCCTGTCCCGGCCCCCACTCCTTTTTTTCCTTCCTCACCTCAGCCCGGAGAGAAATTCCAGTGGAAGTTATGGGTGACACATCCTCTTCTTTACAGGTGGCAGCCTGGCAACTCCTGCAGAAAGTCCAGCAGAGCCCCACTCACACCGGGCCACCAACAAAGCCAGGGACCCTCACACCCTCCCACCAGCACAGCCCCGAGACTGCTGACGGGGCAGAGAATATGGAGTCAGGCACAGCTGCAGGGGCTCTTGCTGCCTGGAGTGCTGTTTCTATTGACCTCAACCCAGGCACACCTGGGGAGGGCTTGCCGGCAGGGTCAGGCTGCCCAGGTCAGCTAATCCTCAGCCCTCAGGGAATCACATTGCAGAAAATGGACCTCGCTAAGACAGAATATTAGCCAAGGAAAAAAAGGACACAATGCCATTTGCAGCACCGTACATGAGTCTAGAGGTAATCACGTGACTTGTAGTAAGTCAGAAAGTGAAAGACACATATCGTATGATATCACTTATAGGTGTTACCTAAAAATGGATACCAGGGCAGATATTTCCACGGAGAAGGGCAATCCCAGATTCATTAAACAAACTTATGGTTCACCAATGGAAAGGTGTGAGGATTGGATTCATTACGATATTGGGGTTAACAGACATATACAAACACAGGTGAAATATATAATCACCAAAGGCCTACGGAATACCAAGAGAGGACTACTCAACATTCTGTCATAACGTACATGGGAAAAGGATCCCAGGAAGAACAGACATATGTATATGTGTAAAAGAAACACATCTTGCACACCTACAACAAGCCAAACGTTGTCATCAAACTTGCTGTAATAAAAAATAAAAAAAAATAAATTAAAAACATGAACAAGAAGTAGTGAGACAAACTTGAGGGGCTTTCTCCTGGCACATTCCATTCTAAATTACAATCTAGTACACGACTTACATTGAGGCTCTGCTGCCCTAGTAACCAGATTTGGTAAGGGAGAACTGCTGCCACCTTGTGGCCGTTTCACACAACAGCAGCTTTAATCCCAGCGCTAATGGTCAGTGGATATTCAAAATCATTACCGGCCTGTAAATGACACCTGCCCTGAAAACAAATCCTGGGGTCATATATCGACCAAAAAATTCAAAAGACGTCCATATTTCAAAACGACTGTTTCAAGAGCCATATTTTACGCACATTAGTGTTCTGCTTCTTTTGCTTTCTTTCTTTCTTTTTGTTAAAAAATCGGGAATGGAAAAAAGCAACCCTCAGAATGGGCGAAAATGTTCGCAAACGAATCAATGGACAAAGGTTCAATCTCCAATATATATAAACAGCTCATGCAGCTTAATATTAATAAAACAAACAACCCAATACAAAAATGGGCAGAAGATCTAAATAGATGTTTCTTCAAAGAAGGCACAGACATGGCCAAGACGCACATGAAAAGCTGCTCAACATCACTAATTATTAGAGAAATGCAAATCAAAACTACAATGAGGTGTGACCTCACACCTGTTAGAATCGGCATCTTCAGAAAATCTACAAACCGAAAATTCTGGGCAGGGTGTGGACAAAAGGAACCCTCTTCCACTATTGGTGGGAATGTAAATTGATACAGTCACTATGGAGAACAGTATGGAGGTTCCTTTAGAAAACTAAAAAGAGAATTACCATCTGATCCAGCAATCCCACTTCTGGGCATATAGCCAGAGAAAACCATAAATCGAAAAGACACATTCACCACAATGTTCATTGCAGCACTATTTACAATAGCCAGATAATGGAAGCAACCTAAATGCCCACAGACAGATGAATGGATAAAGAAGTGGTACATATATAAAATGGAATATTACTCAGCCATAAAAAGGAATGAAACTGGGTCATTTGTAGAGAAGTCGATGGATCTAGAGACTGTCATACAGAGTGAAGTAAGTCAGAAAGAGAAAAAGAAATATTGTGTATTAATGCCTATATGTGGAACCTCGAAAAATGGTTCAGATGAACTGGTTTGCAGGGCAGAAAGAGAGACACAGAAGTAGAGAACACACGTATGGACACCAAGTGGGGGAAGCCATGGGGTGGTGGTGGTGGGATGAGTTGGGAGACTGGGATTGACCTGTATACATGTGTATGCATAAAATAGGTAACTAATAATAACCTGCTGTATAAAAAAATAAATAAAATTAAATTTCAAAAATTTTAAAAATAAAATTGAAAAATAAAACAGAAAAAAGTTCTTCCATTCACACAGATGTATTTATATGAATGAATTATTTCCATGCTTATATCTATAAATACATAAAAGAGGAATAAAATCTAACTTGAACCAAAAAAGAAAAAAAAAAAGTTGAACCCAACAGTTATACAGAGGAAAACCCTATCAAGGCACTAGCTCCAGCGGGAAACAATTCTGAAATTGGTCAGAGGTGGGGAATCATCTCCCATACAGCCAGCAGCACCGCCCCCCATGCAAGGAGCGTCCTCATTGCAAAGCTGGGGGACCGTGCCGAGGCCTCTGTGAGTAAATGTGAGCTGAGCCCCAGGCCAGCTGCTGCTGAACTGTTCCCACCCTTCCCAGGTAAAACACCTGAATATGTAGGAGGGCTTGAAATCCTAGAGGAAGGACCATGGAGCCACACCAGCGACAGCACGCAGGCCCACTTGGTGCCTGCAGGCCAGCCAGGATGGTCCTGGCCCCGGGCACTCTTCTGGAAGCTTTCCATTTCCCTGCCTGAGATACCCCTCCTGTCCCGGCCCCCACTCCTTTTTTTCCTTCCTCACCTCAGCCCGGAGAGAAATTCCAGTGGAAGTTATGGGTGACACATCCTCTTCTTTACAGGTGGCAGCCTGGCAACTCCTGCAGAAAGTCCAGCAGAGCCCCACTCACACCGGGCCACCAACAAAGCCAGGGACCCTCACACCCTCCCACCAGCACAGCCCCGAGACTGCTGACGGGGCAGAGAATATGGAGTCAGGCACAGCTGCAGGGGCTCTTGCTGCCTGGAGTGCTGTTTCTATTGACCTCAACCCAGGCACACCTGGGGAGGGCTTGCCGGCAGGGTCAGGCTGCCCAGGTCAGCTAATCCTCAGCCCTCAGGGAATCACATTGCAGAAAATGGACCTCGCTAAGACAGAATATTAGCCAAGGAAAAAAAGGACACAATGCCATTTGCAGCACCGTACATGAGTCTAGAGGTAATCACGTGACTTGTAGTAAGTCAGAAAGTGAAAGACACATATCGTATGATATCACTTATAGGTGTTACCTAAAAATGGATACCAGGGCAGATATTTCCACGGAGAAGGGCAATCCCAGATTCATTAAACAAACTTATGGTTCACCAATGGAAAGGTGTGAGGATTGGATTCATTACGATATTGGGGTTAACAGACATATACAAACACAGGTGAAATATATAATCACCAAAGGCCTACGGAATACCAAGAGAGGACTACTCAACATTCTGTCATAACGTACATGGGAAAAGGATCCCAGGAAGAACAGACATATGTATATGTGTAAAAGAAACACATCTTGCACACCTACAACAAGCCAAACGTTGTCATCAAACTTGCTGTAATAAAAAATAAAAAAAAATAAATTAAAAACATGAACAAGAAGTAGTGAGACAAACTTGAGGGGCTTTCTCCTGGCACATTCCATTCTAAATTACAATCTAGTACACGACTTACATTGAGGCTCTGCTGCCCTAGTAACCAGATTTGGTAAGGGAGAACTGCTGCCACCTTGTGGCCGTTTCACACAACAGCAGCTTTAATCCCAGCGCTAATGGTCAGTGGATATTCAAAATCATTACCGGCCTGTAAATGACACCTGCCCTGAAAACAAATCCTGGGGTCATATATCGACCAAAAAATTCAAAAGACGTCCATATTTCAAAACGACCGTTTCAAGAGGCATATTTTACGCACATTAGTGTTCTGCTTCTTTTGCTTTCTTTCTTTCTTTTTGTTAAAAAATCGGGAATGGAAAAAAGCAACCCTCAGAATGGGCGAAAATGTTCGCAAACGAATCAATGGACAAAGGTTCAATCTCCAATATATATAAACAGCTCATGCAGCTTAATATTAATAAAACAAACAACCCAATACAAAAATGGGCAGAAGATCTAAATAGACCTTTCTTTAAAGAAGGCACAGACATGGCCAAGACGCACATGAAAAGCTGCTCAACATCACTAATTATTAGAGAAATGCAAATCAAAACTACAATGAGGTATGACCTCACACCTGTTAGAATCGGCATCTTCAGAAAATCTACAAACCGAAATTCTGGGCAGGGTGTGGACAAAAGGAACCCTCTTCCACTATTGGTGGGAATGTAACTTGATACAGTCACTATGGAGAACAGTATGGAGGTTCCTTTAGAAAACTAAAAAGAGAATTACCATCTGATCCAGCAATCCCACTTCTGGGCATATAGCCAGAGAAAACCATAAATCAAAAAGACACATTCACCACAATGTTCATTGCAGCACTATTTACAATAGCCAGATAATGGAAGCAACCTAAATGCCCACAGACAGATGAATGGATAAAGATGTGGTACATATATAAAATGGAATATTACTCAGCCATAAAAAGGAATGAAACTGGGTCATTTGTAGAGAAGTCGATGGATCTAGAGACTGTCATACAGAGTGAAGTAAGTCAGAAAGAGAAAAAGAAATATTGTGTATAAATGCCTATATGTGGAACCTCGAAAAATGGTTCAGATGAACTGGTTTGCAGGGCAGAAAGAGAGACACAGAAGTAGAGAACACACGTATGGACACCAAGTGGGGGAAGCCATGGGGTGGTGGTGGTGGGATGAGTTGGGAGACTGGGATTGACCTGTATACATGTATATGCATAAAATAGGTAACTAATAATAACCTGCTGTATAAAAAAATAAATAAAATTAAATATCAAAATTTTTAAAAATAAAATTGAAAAATAAAACAGAAAAAGTTCTTCCATTCACACAGATGTATTTATATGAATGAATGATTTCCATGCTTATATCTATAAATACATAAAAGAGGAATAAAATCTAACTTGAACCAAAAAAGAAAAAAAAAAAAACTTGAACCCAACAGTTATACAGAGAAAAACCCTCTCAAGGCACTAGCTCCAGCGGGAAACAATTCTGAAATTGGTCAGAGGTGGGGAATCATCTCCCATACAGCCAGCAGCACCGCCCCCCATGCAAGGAGCGTCCTCATTGCAAAGCTGGGGGACCGTGCCGAGGCCTCTGTGAGTAAACGTGAGCTGAGCCCCAGGCCAGCTGCTGCTGAACTGTTCCCACCCTTCCCAGGTAAAACACCTGAATATGTACGAGGGCTTGAAAGCCTAGAGGAAGGGCCGTGGAGCCACACCAGCGACAGCACGCAGGCCCACTTGGTGCCTGCAGGCCAGCCAGGATGGTCCTGGCCCCGGGCACTCTTCTGGAAGCTTTCCATTTCCCTGCCGGAGATACCCCTCCTGTCCCGGCCCCCACTCCTTTTTTTCCTTCCTCACCTCAGCCCGGAGAGAAATTCCAGTGGAAGTTATGGGTGACACATCCTCTTCTTTACAGGTGGCAGCCTGGCAACTCCTGCAGAAAGTCCAGCACAGCCCCACTCACACCGGGCCACCAACAAAGCCAGGGACCCTCACACCCTCCCACCAGCACAGCCCCGAGACTGCTGACGGGGCAGAGAATATGGAGTCAGGCACAGCTGCAGGGGCTATTGCTGCCTGGAGCGCTGTTTCTATTGACCTCAACCCAGGCACACCTGGGGAGGGCCGGCCGGCAGGGTCAGGCTGCCCAGGTCAGCTAATCCTCAGCCCTCAGGGAATCACATTGCAGAAAATGGACCTCGCTAAGACAGAATATTAGCCAAGGAAAAAAAGGACACAATGCCATTTGCAGCACCGTACATGAGTCTAGAGGTAATCACGTGACTTGTAGTAAGTCAGAAAGTGAAAGACACATATCGTATGATATCACTTATAGGTGTTACCTAAAAATGGATACCAGGGCAGATATTTCCACGGAGAAGGGCAATCCCAGATTCATTAAAGAAACTTATGGTTCACCAATGGAAAGGTGTGAGGATTGGATTCATTACGATATTGGGGTTAACAGACATATACAAACACAGGTGAAATATATAATCACCAAAGGCCTACGGAATACCAAGAGAGGACTACTCAACATTCTGTCATAACGTACATGGGAAAAGGATCCCAGGAAGAACAGACATATGTATATGTGTAAAAGAAACACATCTTGCACACCTACAACAAGCCAAACGTTGTCATCAAACTTGCTGTAATAAAAAATAAAAAAAAATAAATTAAAAACATGAACAAGAAGTAGTGAGACAAACTTGGGGGGCTTTCTCCTGGCACATTCCATTGTATATTACAATCTAGAACACGACTTCCATTGAGGCTCTCCTGCCCTAGTAACCAGATTTGGTAAGGGAGAACTGCTGCCACCTTGTGGCCGTTTCACACAACAGCAGCTTTAATCCCAGCGCTAATGGTCAGTGGATATTCAAAATCATTACCGGCCTGTAAATGACACCTGCCCTGAAAACAAATCCTGGGGTCATATATTGACCAAAAAATTCAAAAGACGTCCATATTTCAAAACGACCGTTTCAAGAGGCATATTTTACGCACATTAGTGTTCTGCTTCTTTTGCTTTCTTTCTTTCTTTTTGTTAAAAAATCGGGAATGGAAAAAAGCAACCCTCAGAATGGGCGAAAATGTTCACAAACGAATCAATGGACAAAGGTTCAATCTCCAATATATATAAACAGCTCATGCAGCTTAATATTAATAAAACAAACAACCCAATACAAAAATGGGCAGAAGATCTAAATAGATGTTTCTTCAAAGAAGGCACAGACATGGCCAAGACGCACATGAAAAGCTGCTCAACATCACTAATTATTAGAGAAATGCAAATCAAAACTACAATGAGGTATGACCTCACACCTGTTAGAATCGGCATCTTCAGAAAATCTACAAACCGAAAATTCTGGGCAGGGTGTGGACAAAAGGAACCCTCTTCCACTATTGGTGGGAATGTAAATTGATACAGTCACTATGGAGAACAGTATGGAGGTTCCTTTAGAAAACTAAAAAGAGAATTACCATCTGATCCAGCAATCCCACTTCTGGGCATATAGCCAGAGAAAACCATAAATCAAAAAGACACATTCACCACAATGTTCATTGCAGCACTATTTACAATAGCCAGATAATGGAAGCAACCTAAATGCCCATAGACAGATGAATGGATAAAGATGTGGTACATATATAAAATGGAATATTACTCAGCCATAAAAAGGAATGAAACTGGGTCATTTGTAGAGAAGTCGATGGATCTAGAGACTGTCATACAGAGTGAAGTAAGTCAGAAAGAGAAAAAGAAATATTGTGTATTAATGCCTATATGTGGAACCTCGAAAAATGGTTCAGATGAACTGGTTTGCAGGGCAGAAATAGAGACACAGAAGTAGAGAACACATGTATGGACACCTAGTGGGGGAAGCCATGGGGTGGTGGTGGTGGGATGAGTTGGGAGACTGGGATAGACCTGTATACATGTATATGCATAAAATAGATAACAAATAATAACCTGCTGTATAAAAAAATAAATAAAATTAAATTTCTAAATTTTAAAAAATAAAATTGAAAAATAAAACAGAAAAAAGTTCTTCCATTCACACAGATGTATTTATATGAATGAATTATTTCCATGCTTATATCTATAAATACATAAAAGAGGAATAAAATCTAACTTGAACCAAAAAAGAAAAAAAAAACTTGAACCCAACAGTTATACAGAGAAAAACCCTATCAAGGCACTAGCTCCAGCGGGAAACAATTCTGAAATTGGTCAGAGGTGGGGAATCATCTCCCATACAGCCAGCAGCACCGCCCCCCATGCAAGGAGCGTCCTCATTGCAAAGCTGGGGGACCGTGCCGAGGCCTCTGTGAGTAAACGTGAGCTGAGCCCCAGGCCAGCTGCTGCTGAACTGTTCCCACCCTTCCCAGGTAAAACACCTGAATATGTACGAGGGCTTGAAAGCCTAGAGGAAGGGCCGTGGAGCCACACCAGCGACAGCACGCAGGCCCACTTGGTGCCTGCAGGCCAGCCAGGAAGGTCCTGGCCCCGGGCACTCTTCTGGAAGCTTTCCATTTCCCTGCCGGAGATACCCCTCCTGTCCCGGCCCCCACTCCTTTTTTTCCTTCCTCACCTCAGCCCGGAGAGAAATTCCAGTGGAAGTTATGGGTGACACATCCTCTTCTTTACAGGTGGCAGCCTGGCAACTCCTGCAGAAAGTCCAGCAGAGCCCCACTCACACCGGGCCACCAACAAAGCCAGGGACCCTCACACCCTCCCACCAGCACAGCCCCGAGACTGCTGACGGGGCAGAGAATATGGAGTCAGGCACAGCTGCAGGGGCTATTGCTGCCTGGAGCGCTGTTTCTATTGACCTCAACCCAGGCACACCTGGGGAGGGCCGGCGGGCAGGGTCAGGCTGCCCAGGTCAGCTAATCCTCAGCCCTCAGGGAATCACATTGCAGAAAATGGACCTCGCTAAGACAGAATATTAGCCAAGGAAAAAAAGGACACAATGCCATTTGCAGCACCGTACATGAGTCTAGAGGTAATCACGTGACTTGTAGTAAGTCAGAAAGTGAAAGACACATATCGTATGATATCACTTATAGGTGTTACCTAAAAATGGATACCAGGGCAGATATTCCCACGGAGAAGGGCAATCCCAGATTCATTAACCAAACTTATGGTTCACCAATGGAAAGGTGTGAGGATTGGATTCATTACGATATTGGGGTTAACAGACATATACAAACACAGGTGAAATATATAATCACCAAAGGCCTATGGAATACCAAGAGAGGACTACTCAACATTCTGTCATAACGTACATGGGAAAAGGATCCCAGGAAGAACAGACATATGTATATGTGTAAAAGAAACACATCTTGCACACCTACAACAAGCCAAACGTTGTCATCAAACTTGCTGTAATAAAAAATAAAAAAATAAATTAAAAACATGAACAAGAAGTAGTGAGACAAACTTGAGGGGCTTTCTCCTGGCACATTCCATTCTAAATTACAATCTAGAACACGACTTCCATTGAGGCTCTGCTGCCCTAGTAACCAGATTTGGTAAGGGAGAACTGCTGCCACCTTGTGGACGTTTCACAAAACAGCAGCTTTAATCCCAGCGCTAATGGTCAGTGGATATTCAAAATCATTACCGGCCTGTAAATGACACCTGCCCTGAAAACAAATCCTGGGGTCATATATCGACCAAAAAATTCAAAAGACGTCCATCTTTCAAAACGACCGTTTCAAGAGGCATATTTTACGCACATTAGTGTTCTGCTTCTTTTGCTTTCTTTCTTTCTTTTTGTTAAAAAATCGGGAATGGAAAAAAGCAACCCTCAGAATGGGCGAAAATGTTCGCAAACGAATCAATGGACAAAGGTTCAATCTCCAATATATATAAACAGCTCATGCAGCTTAATATTAATAAAACAAACAACCCAATACAAAAATGGGCAGAAGATCTAAATAGATGTTTCTTCAAAGAAGGCACAGACAGGGCCAAGACGCACATGAAAAGCTGCTCAACATCACTAATTATTAGAGAAATGCAAATCAAAACTACAATGAGGTGTGACCTCACACCTGTTAGAATCGGCATCTTCAGAAAATCTACAAACCGAAAATTCTGGGCAGGGTGTGGACAAAAGGAACCCTCTTCCACTATTGGTGGGAATGTAAATTGATACAGTCACTATGGAGAACAGTATGGAGGTTCCTTTAGAAAACTAAAAATAGAATTACCATCTGATCCAGCAATCCCACTTCTGGGCATATAGCCAGAGAAAACCATAAATCAAAAAGACACATTCACCACAATGTTCATTGCAGCACTATTTACAATAGCCAGATAATGGAAGCAACCTAAATGCCCACAGACAGATGAATGGATAAAGATGTGGTACATATATAAAATGGAATATTACTCAGCCATAAAAAGGAATGAAACTGGGTCATTTGTAGAGAAGACGATGGATCTAGAGACTGTCATACAGAGTGAAGTAAGTCAGAAAGAGAAAAAGAAATATTGTGTATTAATGCCTATATGTGGAACCTCGAAAAATGGTTCAGATGAACTGGTTTGCAGGGCAGAAATAGAGACACAGAAGTAGAGAACACACGTATGGACACCAAGTGGGGGAAGCCATGGGGTGGTGGTGGTGGGATGAGTTGGGAGACTGGGATTGACCTGTATACATGTATATGCATAAAATAGATAACTAATAATAACCTGCTGTATAAAAAAATAAATAAAATTAAATTTCTAAATTTTTAAAAATAAAATTGAAAAATAAAACAGAAAAAAGTTCTTCCATTCACACAGATGTATTTATATGAATGAATTATTTCCATGCTTATATCTATAAATACATAAAAGAGGAATAAAATCTAACTTGGACCAAAAAAGAAAAAAAAAACTTGAACCCAACAGTTATACAGAGGAAAACCCTATCAAGGCACTAGCTCCAGCGGGAAACAATTCTGAAATTGGTCAGAGGTGGGGAATCATCTCCCATACAGCCAGCAGCACCGCCCCCCATGCAAGGAGCGTCCTCATATCAAAGCAGGGGACCGTGCCGAGGCCTCTGTGAGTAAACGTGAGCTGAGCCCCAGGCCAGCTGCTGCTGAACTGTTCCCACCCTTCCCAGGTAAAACACCTGAATATGTAGGAGGGCTTGAAATCCTAGAGGAAGGGCCATGGAGCCACACCAGCGACAGCACGCAGGCCCACTTGGTGCCTGCAGGCCAGCCAGGATGGTCCTGGCCCCAGGCACTCTTCTGGAAGCTTTCCATTTCCTGCCTGAGATACCCCTCCTGTCCTGGCCCCCACTCCTTTTTTTCCTTCCTCACCTCAGCCCGGAGAGAAATTCCAGTGGAAATTATGGGCGACACATCCTCTTCTTTACAGGTGGCAGCCTGGCAACTCCTGCAGAAAGTCCAGCAGAGCCCCACTCACACCGGGCCACCAACAAAGCCAGGGACCCTCACACCCTCCCACCAGCACAGCCCCGAGACTGCTGATGGGGCAGAGAATATGGAGTCAGGCACAGCTGCAGGGGCTATTGCTGCCTGGAGCGCTGTTTCTATTGACCTCAACCCAGGCACACCTGGGGAGGGCTTGCCGGCAGGGTCAGGCTGCCCAGGTCAGCTAATCCTCAGCCCTCAGGGAATCACATTGCAGAAAATGGACCTCGCTAAGACAGAATATTAGCCAAGGAAAAAAAGGACACAATGCCATTTGCAGCACCGTACATGAGTCTAGAGGTAATCACGTGACTTGTAGTAAGTCAGAAAGTGAAAGACACATATCGTATGATATCACTTATCGGTGTTACCTAAAAATTGATACCAGGGCAGATATTTCCACGGAGAAGGGCAATCCCAGATTCATTAAAGAAACTTATGGTTCACCAATGGAAAGGTGTGAGGATTGGATTCATTACGATATTGGGCTTAACAGACATATACAAACACAGGTGAAATATATAATCACCAAAGGCCTACGGAATACCAAGAGAGGACTACTCAACATTCTGTCATAACATACATGGGAAAAGGATCCCAGGAAGCACAGACATAGGTATATGTGTAAAAGAAACACATCTTGCACACCTACAACAAGCCAAACGTTGTCATCAAACTTGCTGTAATAAAAAATAAAAAAAAATAAATTAAAAACATGAACAAGAAGTAGTGAGACAAACTTGAGGGGCTTTCTCCTGGCACATTCCATTCTAAATTACAATCAAGTACATGACTTCCATTGAGGCTCTGCTGCCCTAGTAACCAGATTTGGTAAGGGAGAACTGCTGCCACCTTGTGGCCGTTTCACACAACAGCAGCTTTAATCCCAGCGCTAATGGTCAGTGGATATTCAAAATCATTACCAGCCTGTAAATGACACCTGCCCTGAAAACAAATCCTGGGGTCATATATCGACCAAAAAATTCAAAAGACCTCCATATTTCAAAACGACAGTTTCAAGAGGCATATTTTATGCACATTAGTGTTCTGCTTCTTTTGCTTTCTTTCTTTTTGTTAAAAAATTGAGAATGGAAAAAAGCAACCCTCAGAATGGGCGAAAATGTTCGCAAACGAATCAATGGACAAAGGTTCAATCTCCAATATATATAAACAGCTCATGCAGCTTAATATTAATAAAACAAACAACCCAATACAAAAATGGGCAGAAGATCTAAATAGACGTTTCTTTAAAGAAGGCACAGACATGGCCAAGACGCACATGAAAAGCTGCTCAACATCACTAATTATTAGAGAAATGCAAATCAAAACTACAATGAGGTATGACCTCACACCTGTTAGAATCGGCATCTTCAGAAAATCTACAAACCGAAAATTCTGGGCAGGGTGTGGACAAAAGGAACCCTCTTCCACTATTGGTGGGAATGTAAATTGATACAGTCACTATGGAGAACAGTATGGAGGTTCCTTTAGAAAACTAAAAAGAGAATTACCATCTGATCCAGCAATCCCACTTCTGGGCATATAGCCAGAGAAAACCATAAATGAAAAAGACACATTCACCACAATGTTCATTGCAGCACTATTTACAATAGCCAGATAATGGAAGCAACCTAAATGCCCACAGACAGATGAATGGATAAAGATGTGGTACATATATAAAATGGAATATTACTCAGCCATAAAAAGGAATGAAACTGGGTCATTTGTAGAGAAGTCGATGGATCTAGAGACTGTCATACAGAGTGAAGTAAGTCAGAAAGAGAAAAAGAAATATTGTGTATTAATGCCTATATGTGGAACCTCGAAAAATGGTTCAGATGAACTGGTTTGCAGGGCAGAAAGAGAGACACAGAAGTAGAGAACACACGTATGGACACCAAGTGGGGGAAGCCATGGGGTGGTGGTGGTGGGATGAGTTGGGAGACTGGGATTGACCTGTATACATGTATATGCATAAAATAGGTAACTAATAATAACCTGCTGTATAAAAAAATAAATAAAATTAAATTTCAAAATTTTAAAAAATAAAATTGAAAAATAAAACAGAAAAAAGTTCTTCCATTCACACAGATGTATTTATATGAATGAATTATTTCCATGCTTATATCTATAAATATATAAAAGAGGAATAAAATCTATCTTGAACCAAAAAAGAAAAAAAAAAAAACTTGAACCCAACAGTTATACAGAGGAAAACCCTATCAAGGCACTAGCTCCAGCGGGAAACAATTCTGAAATTGGTCAGAGGTGGGGAATCATCTCCCATACAGCCAGCAGCACCGCCCCCCATGCAAGGAGCGTCCTCATTGCAAAGCTGGGGGACCGTGCCGAGGCCTCTGTGAGTAAACGTGAGCTGAGCCCCAGGCCAGCTGCTGCTAAACTGTTCCCACCCTTCCCAGGTAAAACACCTGAATATGTACGAGGGCTTGAAAGCCTAGAGGAAGGGCCGTGGAGCCACACCAGCGACAGCACGCAGGCCCACATGGTGCCTGCAGGCCAGCCAGGAAGGTCCTGGCCCCGGGCACTCTTCTGGAAGCTTTCCATTTCCCTGCCGGAGATACCCCTCCTGTCCCGGCCCCCACTCCTTTTTTTCCTTCCTCACCTCAGCCCGGAGAGAAATTCCAGTGGAAGTTATGGGGGACACATCCTCTTCTTTACAGGTGGCAGCCTGGCAACTCCTGCAGAAAGTCCAGCAGAGCCCCACTCACACCGGGCCACCAACAAAGCCAGGGACCCTCACACCCTCCCACCAGCACAGCCCCGAGACTGCTGACGGGGCAGAGAATATGGAGTCAGGCACAGCTGCAGGGGGTATTGCTGCCTGGAGCGCTGTTTCTATTGACCTCTACCCAGGCACACCTGGGGAGGGCTTGCCGGGAGGGTCAGGCTGCCCAGGTCAGCTAATCCACAGCCCTCAGGGAATCACATTGCAGAAAATGGACCTCGCTAAGACAGAATATTAGCCAAGGAAAAAAAGGACACAATGCCATTTGCAGCACCGTACATGAGTCTAGAGGTAATCACGTGACATGTAGTAAGTCAGAAAGTGAAAGACACATATCGTATGATATCACTTATCGGTGTTACCTAAAAATTGATACCAGGGCAGATATTTCCACGGAGAAGGGCAATCCCAGATTCATTAAAGAAACTTATGGTTCACCAATGGAAAGGTGTGAGGATTGGATTCATTACGATATTGGGGTTAACAGACATATACAAACACAGGTGAAATATATCATCACCAAAGGCCTATGGAATACCAAGAGAGGACTACTCAACATTCTGTCATAACGTACATGGGAAAAGGATCCCAGGAAGAACAGACATATGTATATGTGTAAAAGAAACACATCTTGCACACCTACAACAAGCCAAACGTTGTCATCAAACTTGCTGTAATAAAAAATAAAAAAAATAAATTAAAAACATGAACAAGAAGTAGTGAGACAAACTTGAGGGGCTTTCTCCTGGCACATTCCATTCTAAATTACAATCTAGAACACGACTTCCATTGAGGCTCTGCTGCCCTAGTAACCAGATTTGGTAAGGGAGGACTGCTGCCACCTTGTGGCCGTTTCACACAACAGCAGCTTTAATCCCAGCGCTAATGGTCAGTGGATATTCAAAATCATTACCAGCCTGTAAATGACACCTGCCCTGAAAACAAATCCTGGGGTCATATATCGACCAAAAAATTCAAAAGACCTCCATATTTCAAAACGACAGTTTCAAGAGGCATATTTTACGCACATTAGTGTTCTGCTTCTTTTGCTTTCTTTCTTTTTGTTAAAAAATCGGGAATGGAAAAAAGCAACCCTCAGAATGGGCGAAAATGTTCGCAAACGAATCAATGGACAAAGGTTCAATCTCCAATATATATAAACAGCTCATGCAGCTTAATATTAATAAAACAAACAACCCAATACAAAAATGGGCAGAAGATCTAAATAGACGTTTCTTTAAAGAAGGCACAGACATGGCCAAGATGCACATGAAAAGCTGCTCAACATCACTAATTATTAGAGAAATGCAAATCAAAACTACAATGAGGTATGACCTCACACCTGTTAGAATCGGCATCTTCAGAAAATCTACAAACCGAAAATTCTGGGCAGGGTGTGGACAAAAGGAACCCTCTTCCGCTATTGGTGGGAATGTAAATTGATACAGTCACTATGGAGAACAGTATGGAGGTTCCTTTAGAAAACTAAAAAGAGAATTACCATCTGATCCAGCAATCCCACTTCTGGGCATATAGCCAGAGAAAACCATAAATCAAAAAGACACATTCACCACAATGTTCATTGCAGCACTATTTACAATAGCCAGATAATGGAAGCAACCTAAATGCCCATAGACAGATGAATGGATAAAGATGTGGTACATATATAAAATGGAATATTACTCAGCCATAAAAAGGAATGAAACTGGGTCATTTGTAGAGAAGTCGATGGATCTAGAGACTGTCATACAGAGTGAAGTAAGTCAGAAAGAGAAAAAGAAATATTGTGTATTAATGCCTATATGTGGAACCTCGAAAAATGGTTCAGATGAACTGGTTTGCAGGGCAGAAATAGAGACACAGAAGTAGAGAACACATGTATGGACACCTAGTGGGGGAAGCCATGGGGTGGTGGTGGTGGGATGAGTTGGGAGACTGGGATTGACCTGTATACATGTATATGCATAAAATAGATAACAAATAATAACCTGCTGTATAAAAAAATAAATAAAATTAAATTTCTAAATTTTAAAAAATAAAATTGAAAAATAAAACAGAAAAAAGTTCTTCCATTCACACAGATGTATTTATATGAATGAATTATTTCCATGCTTATATCTATAAATACATAAAAGAGGAATAAAATCTAACTTGAACCAAAAAAGAAAAAAAAAACTTGAACCCAACAGTTATACAGAGGAAAACCCTATCATGGCACTAGCTCCAGCGGGAAACAATTCTGAAATTGGTCAGAGGTGGGGAATCATCTCCCATACAGCCAGCAGCACCGCCCCCCATGCAAGGAGCGTCCTCATTGCAAAGCTGGGGGACCGTGCCGAGGCCTCTGTGAGTAAATGTGAGCTGAGCCCCAGGCCAGCTGCTGCTGAACTGTTCCCACCCTTCCCAGGTAAAACACCTGTATATGTACGAGGGCTTGAAAGCCTAGAGGAAGGGCCGTGGAGCCACACCAGCGACAGCACACAGGCCCACTTGGTGCCTGCAGGCCAGCCAGGATGGTCCTGGCCCCGGGCACTCTTCTGGAAGCTATCCATTTCCCTGCCTGAGATACCCCTCCTGTCCCGGCCCCCACTCCTTTTTTTCCTTCCTCGCCTCAGCCCGGAGAGAAATTCCAGTGGAACTTATGGGTGACACATCCTCTTCTTTACATGTGGCAGCCTGGCAACTCCTGCAGAAAGTCCAACAGAGCCCCACTCACACCGGGCCTCCAACAAAGCCAGGGACCCTCACACCCTCCCACCAGCACAGCCCCGAGACTGCTGACGGGGCAGAGAATATGGAGTCAGGCACAGCTGCAGGGGCTCTTGCTGCCTGGAGCGGTGTTTCTATTGACCTTAACCCAGGCACACCTGGGGAGGGCTTGCCGGCAGGGTCAGGCTGCCCAGGTCAGCTAATCCTCAGCCCTCAGGGAATCACATTGCAGAAAATGGACCTCGCTAAGACAGAATATTAGCCAAGGAAAAGAAGGACACAATGCCATTTGCAGCACCGTACATGAGTCTAGAGGTAATCACGTGACTTGTAGTAAGTCAGAAAGTGAAAGACACATATCATATGATATCACTTATAGGTGTTACTTAAAAATGGATACCAGGGCAGATATTTCCACGGAGAAGGGCCATCACAGATTCATTAAAGAAACTTATGGTTCACCAATGGAAAGGTGTGAGGATTGGATTCATTACGATATTGGGATTAAGAGACATATACAAACACAGGTGAAATATATAATCACCAAAGGCCTACGGAATACCAAGAGAGGACTACTCAACATTCTGTCATAACGTACATGGGAAAAGGATCCCAGGAAGAACAGACATATGCATATGTGTAAAAGAAACACATCTTGCACACCTACAACAAGCCAAACGTTGTCATCAAACTTGCTGTAATAAAAAATAAAAAAAATAAATTAAAAACATGAACAAGAAGTAGTGAGACAAACTTGGGGGGCTTTCTCCTGGCACATTCCATTGTATATTACAATCTAGAACACGACTTCCATTGAGGCTCTGCTGCCCTAGTAACCAGATTTGGTAAGGGAGAACTGCTGCCACCTTGTGGCCGTTTCACACAACAGCAGCTTTAATCCCAGCGCTAATGGTCAGTGGATATTCAAAATCATTACCAGCCTGTAAATGACACCTGCCCTGAAAACAAATCCTGGGGTCATATATCGACCAAAAAATTCAAAAGGCGTCCATATTTCAAAACGACCGTTTCAAGAGGCATATTTTACGCCCATTAGTGTTCTGCTTCTATTGCTTTCTTTCTTTCTTTTTGTTAAAAAATCGGGAATGGAAAAAAGCAACCCTCAGAATGGGCGAAAATGTTCGCAAACGAATCAATGGACAAAGGTTCAATCTCCAATATATATAAACAGCTCATGCAACTTAATATTAATAAAACAAACAACCCAATACAAAAATGGGCAGAAGATCTAAATAGACGTTTCTTCAAAGAAGGCACAGACAGGGCCAAGACGCACATGAAAAGCTGCTCAACATCACTAATTATTAGAGAAATGCAAATCAAAACTACAATGAGGTATGACCTCACACCTGTTAGAATCGGCATCTTCAGAAAATCTACAAACCGAAAATTCTGGGCAGGGTGTGGACAAAAGGAACCCTCTTCCACTATTGGTGGGAATGTAAATTGATACAGTCACTATGGAGAACAGTATGGAGGTTCCTTTAGAAAACTAAAAAGAGAATTACCATCTGATCCAGCAATCCCACTTCTGGGCATATAGCCAGAGAAAACCATAAATGAAAAAGACACATTCACCACAATGTTCATTGCAGCACTATTTACAATAGCCAGATAATGGAAGCAACCTAAATGCCCACAGACAGATGAATGGATAAAGATGTGGTACATATATAAAATGGAATATTACTCAGCCATAAAAAGGAATGAAACTGGGTCATTTGTAGAGAAGTCGATGGATCTAGAGACTGTCATACAGAGTGAAGTAAGTCAGAAAGAGAAAAAGAAATATTGTGTATTAATGCCTATATGTGGAACCTCGAAAAATGGTTCAGATGAACTGGTTTGCAGGGCAGAAATAGAGACACAGAAGTAGAGAACACACGTATGGACACCAAGTGGGGGAAGCCATGGGGTGGTGGTGGTGGGATGAGTTGGGAGACTGGGATTGACCTGTATACATGTATATGCATAAAATAGATAACAAATAATAACCTGCTGTATAAAAAAATAAATAAAATTAAATTTCAAAATTTTAAAAAATAAAATTGAAAAATAAAACAGAAAAAAGTTCTTCCATTCACACAGATGTATTTATATGAATGAATTATTTCCATGCTTATATCTATAAATACATAAATGAGGAATAAAATCTAACTTGAACCAAAAAAGAAAAAAAAAAAAACTTGAACCCAACAGTTATACAGAGGAAAACCCTATCATGGCACTAGCACCAGCGGGAAACAATTCTGAAATTGGTCAGAGGTGGGGAATCATCTCCCATACAGCCAGCAGCACCGCCCCCCATGCAAGGAGCGTCCTCATTGCAAAGCTGGGGGACCGTGCCGAGGCCTCTGTGAGTAAATGTGAGCTGAGCCCCAGGCCAGCTGCTGCTGAACTGTTCCCACCCTTCCCAGGTAAAACACCTGTATATGTACGAGGGCTTGAAAGCCTAGAGGAAGGGCCGTGGAGCCACACCAGCGACAGCACGCAGGCCCACTTGGTGCCTGCAGGCCAGCCAGGATGGTCCTGGCCCTGGGCACTCTTCTGGAAGCTTTCCATTTCCCTGCCTGAGATACCCCTCCTGTCCCGGTCCCCACTCCTTTTTTTCCTTCCTCACCTCAGCCCGGAGAGAAATTCCAGTGGAAGTTATGGGTGACACATCCTCTTCTTTACAGGTGGCAGCCTGGCAACTCCTGCAGAAAGTCCAGCAGAGCCCCACTCACACCGGGCCACCAACAAAGCCAGGGACCCTCACACCCTCCCACCAGCACAGCCCCGAGACTGCTGATGGGGCAGAGAATATGGAGTCAGGCACAGCTGCAGGGGCTCTTGCTGCCTGGAGTGCTGTTTCTATTGACCTCAACCCAGGCACACCTGGGGAGGGCCGGCCGGCAGGGTCAGGCTGCCCCGGTCAGCTAATTCTCAGCCCTCAGGGAATCACATTGCAGAAAATGGACCGCGCTAAGACAGAATATTAGCCAAGGAAAAAAAGGACACAATGCCATTTGCAGCACCATACATGAGTCTAGAGGTAATCACGTGACTTGTAGTAAGTCAGAAAGTGAAAGACACATATCGTATGATATCACTTATAGGTGTTACTTAAAAATGGATACCAGGGCAGATATTTCCACGGAGAAGGGCCATCACAGATTCATTAAAGAAACTTATGGTTCACCAATGGAAAGGTGTGAGGATTGGATTCATTACGATATTGGGGTTAACAGACATATACAAACACAGGTGAAATATATAATCACCAAAGGCCTATGGAATACCAAGAGAGGACTACTCAACATTCTGTCATAACGTACATGGGAAAAGGATCCCAGGAAGAACAGACATATGTATATGTGTAAAAGAAACACATCTTGCACACCTACAACAAGCCAAACGTTGTCATCAAACTTGCTGTAATAAAAAATAAAAAAAATAAATTAAAAACATGAACAAGAAGTAGTGAGACAAACTTGAGGGGCTTTCTCCTGGCACATTCCATTCTAAATTACAATCTAGAACACGACTTCCATTGAGGCTCTGCTGCCCTAGTAACCAGATTTGGTAAGGGAGAACTGCTGCCACCTTGTGGCCGTTTCACACAACAGCAGCTTTAATCCCAGCGCTAATGGTCAGTGGATATTCAAAATCATTACCAGCCTGTAAATGACACCTGCCCTGAAAACAAATCCTGGGGTCATATATCGACCAAAAAATTCAAAAGACCTCCATATTTCAAAACGACAGTTTCAAGAGGCATATTTTACGCACATTAGTGTTCTGCTTCTATTGCTTTCTTTCTTTCTTTTTGTTAAAAAATCGGGAATGGAAAAAAGCAACCCTCAGAATGGGCGAAAATGTTCGCAAATGAATCAATGGACAAAGGTTCAATCTCCAATATATATAAACAGCTCATGCAGCTTAATATTAATAAAACAAACAACCCAATACAAAAATGGGCAGAAGATCTAAATAGACGTTTCTTCAAAGAAGGCACAGACAGGGCCAAGACGCACATGAAAAGCTGCTCAACATCACTAATTATTAGAGAAATGCAAATCAAAACTACAATGAGGTATGACCTCACACCTGTTAGAATCGGCATCTTCAGAAAATCTACAAACCGAAAATTCTGGGCAGGGTGTGGACAAAAGGAACCCTCTTCCACTATTGGTGGGAATGTAAATTGATACAGTCACTATGGAGAACAGTATGGAGGTTCCTTTAGAAAACTAAAAAGAGAATTACCATCTGATCCAGCAATCCCACTTCTGGGCATATAGCCAGAGAAAACCATAAATCAAAAAGACACATTCACCACAATGTTCATTGCAGCACTATTTACAATAGCCAGATAATGGAAGCAACCTAAATGCCCACAGACAGATGAATGGATAAAGATGTGGTACATATATAAAATGGAATATTACTCAGCCATAAAAAGGAATGAAACTGGGTCATTTGTAGAGAAGTCGATGGATCTAGAGACTGTCATACAGAGTGAAGTAAGTCAGAAAGAGAAAAAGAAATATTGTGTATTAATGCCTATATGTGGAACCTCGAAAAATGGTTCAGATGAACTAGTTTGCAGGGCAGAAATAGAGACACAGAAGTAGAGAACACACGTATGGACACCAAGTGGGGGAAGCCATGGGGTGGTGGTGGTGGGATGAGTTGGGAGACTGGGATTGACCTGTATACATGTATATGCATAAAATAGGTAACTAATAATAACCTGCTGTATAAAAAAATAAATAAAATTAAATTTCAAAATTTTTAAAAATAAAATTGAAAAATAAAACAGAAAAAGTTCTTCCATTCACACAGATGTATTTATATGAATGAATTATTTTCATGCTTAAATCTATAAATACATAAAAGAGGAATAAAATCTAACTTGAACCAAAAAAGAAAAAAAAAAAACAACTTGAACCGAACAGTTATACAGAGGAAAACCCTATCAAGTCACTAGCTCCAGCGGGAAACAATTCTGAAATTGGTCAGAGGTGGGGAATCATCTCCCATACAGCCAGCAGCACCGCCCCCCATGCAAGGAGCATCCTCATTGCAAAGCTGGGGGACCGTGCCGAGGCCTCTGTGAGTAAATGTGAGCTGAGCCCCAGGCCAGCTGCTGCTGAACTGTTCCCACCCTTCCCAGGTAAAACACCTGAATATGTAGGAGGGCTTGAAATCCTAGAGGAAGGGCCATGGAGCCACACCAGCGACAGCACGCAGGCCCACTTGGTGCCTGCAGGCCAGCCAGGATGGTCCTGGCCCCGCGCACCCTTCTGGAAGCTTTCCATTTCCCTGCCTGAGATACCCCTCCTGTCCCGGCCCCCACTCCTTTTTTTCCTTCCTCACCTCAGCCCGGAGAGAAATTCCAGTGGAAGTTATGGGTGACACATCCTCTTCTTTACAGGTGGCAGCCTGGCAACTCCTGCAGAAAGTCCAGCAGAGCCCCACTCACACCGGGCCACCAACAAAGCCAGGGACCCTCACACCCTCCCACCAGCACAGCCCCGAGACTGCTGACGGGGCAGAGAATATGGAGTCAGGCACAGGTGCAGGGGGTATTGCTGCCTGGAGCGCTGTTTCTATTGACCTCTACCCAGGCACACCTGGGGAGGGCTTGCCGGCAGGGTCAGGCTGCCCAGGTCAGCTAATCCACAGCCCTCAGGGAATCACATTGCAGAAAATGGACCTCGCTAAGACAGAATATTAGCCAAGGAAAAAAAGGACACAATGCCATTTGCAGCACCGTACATGAGTCTAGAGGTAATCACGTGACATGTAGTAAGTCAGAAAGTGAAAGACACATATCGTATGATATCACTTATCGGTGTTACCTAAAAATTGATACCAGGGCAGATATTTCCACGGAGAAGGGCAATCCCAGATTCATTAAAGAAACTTATGGTTCACCAATGGAAAGGTGTGAGGATTGGATTCATTACGATATTGGGGTTAACAGACATATACAAACACAGGTGAAAATATATAATCACCAAAGGCCTATGGAATACCAAGAGAGGACTACTCAACATTCTGTCATAACGTACATGGGAAAAGGATCCCAGGAAGAACAGACATATGTATATGTGTAAAAGAAACACATCTTGCACACCTACAACAAGCCAAACGTTGTCATCAAACTTGCTGTAATAAAAAATAAAAAAAATAAATTAAAAACATGAACAAGAAGTAGTGAGACAAACTTGAGGGGCTTTCTCCTGGCACATTCCATTCTAAATTACAATCTAGAACACGACTTCCATTGAGGCTCTGCTGCCCTAGTAACCAGATTTGGTAAGGGAGAACTGCTGCCACCTTGTGGCCGTTTCACACAACAGCAGCTTTAATCCCAGCGCTAATGGTCAGTGGATATTCAAAATCATTACCAGCCTGTAAATGACACCTGCCCTGAAAACAAATCCTGGGGTCATATATCGACCAAAAAATTCAAAAGACCTCCATATTTCAAAACGACAGTTTCAAGAGGCATATTTTACGCACATTAGTGTTCTGCTTCTTTTGCTTTCTTTCTTTTTGTTAAAAAATCGGGAATGGAAAAAAGCAACCCTCAGAATGGGCGAAAATGTTCGCAAACGAATCAATGGACAAAGGTTCAATCTCCAATATATATAAACAGCTCATGCAGCTTAATATTAATAAAACAAACAACCCAATACAAAAATGGGCAGAAGATCTAAATAGACGTTTCTTTAAAGAAGGCACAGACATGGCCAAGACGCACATGAAAAGCTGCTCAACATCACTAATTATTAGAGAAATGCAAATCAAAACTACAATGAGGTATGACCTCACACCTGTTAGAATCGGCATCTTCAGAAAATCTACAAACCGAAAATTCTGGGCAGGGTGTGGACAAAAGGAACCCTCTTCCACTATTGGTGGGAATGTAAATTGATACAGTCACTATGGAGAACAGTATGGAGGTTCCTTTAGAAAACTAAAAAGAGAATTACCATCTGATCCAGCAATCCCACTTCTGGGCATATAGCCAGAGAAAACCATAAATCAAAAAGACACATTCACCACAATGTTCATTGCAGCACTATTTACAATAGCCAGATAATGGAAGCAACCTAAATGCCCATAGACAGATGAATGGATAAAGATGTGGTACATATATAAAATGGAATATTACTCAGCCATAAAAAGGAATGAAACTGGGTCATTTGTAGAGAAGTCGATGGATCTAGAGACTGTCATACAGAGTGAAGTAAGTCAGAAAGAGAAAAAGAAATATTGTGTATTAATGCCTATATGTGGAACCTCGAAAAATGGTTCAGATGAACTGGTTTGCAGGGCAGAAATAGAGACACAGAAGTAGAGAACACATGTATGGACACCTAGTGGGGGAAGCCATGGGGTGGTGGTGGTGGGATGAGTTGGGAGACTGGGATTGACCTGTATACATGTATATGCATAAAATAGATAACAAATAATAACCTGCTGTATAAAAAATAAATAAAATTAAATTTCTAAATTTTAAAAAATAAAATTGAAAAATAAAACAGAAAAAAGTTCTTCCATTCACACAGATGTATTTATATGAATGAATTATTTCCATGCTTATATCTATAAATACATAAAAGAGGAATAAAATCTAACTTGAACCAAAAAAGAAAAAAAAAACTTGAACCCAACAGTTATACAGAGGAAAACCCTATCATGGCACTAGCTCCAGCGGGAAACAATTCTGAAATTGGTCAGAGGTGGGGAATCATCTCCCATACAGCCAGCAGCACCGCCCCCCATGCAAGGAGCGTCCTCATTGCAAAGCTGGGGGACCGTGCCGAGGCCTCTGTGAGTAAATGTGAGCTGAGCCCCAGGCCAGCTGCTGCTGAACTGTTCCCACCCTTCCCAGGTAAAACACCTGTATATGTACGAGGGCTTGAAAGCCTAGAGGAAGGGCCGTGGAGCCACACCAGCGACAGCACACAGGCCCACTTGGTGCCTGCAGGCCAGCCAGGATGGTCCTGGCCCCGGGCACTCTTCTGGAAGCTATCCATTTCCCTGCCTGAGATACCCGTCCTGTCCCGGCCCCCACTCCTTTTTTTCCTTCCTCACCTCAGCCCGGAGAGAAATTCCAGTGGAACTTATGGGTGACACATCCTCTTCTTTACAGGTGGCAGCCTGGCAACTCCTGCAGAAAGTCCAACAGAGCCCCACTCACACCGGGCCTCCAACAAAGCCAGGGACCCTCACACCCTCCCACCAGCACAGCCCCGAGACTGCTGACGGGGCAGAGAATATGGAGTCAGGCACAGCTGCAGGGGCTCTTGCTGCCTGGAGCGCTGTTTCTATTGACCTTAACCCAGGCACACCTGGGGAGGGCTTGCCGGCAGGGTCAGGCTGCCCAGGTCAGCTAATCCTCAGCCCTCAGGGAATCACATTGCAGAAAATGGACCTCGCTAAGACAGAATATTAGCCAAGGAAAAGAAGGACACAATGCCATTTGCAGCACCGTACATGAGTCTAGAGGTAATCACGTGACTTGTAGTAAGTCAGAAAGTGAAAGACACATATCATATGATATCACTTATAGGTGTTACCTAAAAATGGATACCAGGGCAGATATTTCCACGGAGAAGGGCAATCCCAGATTCATTAAAGAAACTTATGGTTCACCAATGGAAAGGTGTGAGGATTGGATTCATTACGATATTGGGGTTAACAGACATATACAAACACAGGTGAAATATATAATCACCAAAGGCCTATGGAATACCAAGAGAGGACTACTCAACATTCTGTCATAACGTACATGGGAAAAGGATCCCAGGAAGAACAGACATATGCATATGTGTAAAAGAAACACATCTTGCACACCTACAACAAGCCAAACGTTGTCATCAAACTTGCTGTAAAAAAAAGTAAAAAAAATAAATTAAAAACATGAACAAGAAGTAGTGAGACAAACTTGGGGGGCTTTCTCCTGGCACATTCCATTGTATATTACAATCTAGAACACGACTTCCATTGAGGCTCTGCTGCCCTAGTAACCAGATTTGGTAAGGGAGAACTGCTGCCACCTTGTGGCCGTTTCACACAACAGCAGCTTTAATCCCAGCGCTAATGGTCAGTGGATATTCAAAATCATTACCAGCCTGTAAATGACACCTGCCCTGAAAACAAATCCTGGGGTCATATATCGACCAAAAAATTCAAAAGGCGTCCATATTTCAAAACGACCGTTTCAAGAGGCATATTTTACGCACATTAGTGTTCTGCTTCTATTGCTTTCTTTCTTTCTTTTTGTTAAAAAATCGGGAATGGAAAAAAGCAACCCTCAGAATGGGCGAAAATGTTCGCAAACGAATCAATGGACAAAGGTTCAATCTCCAATATATATAAACAGCTCATGCAGCTTAATATTAATAAAACAAACAACCCAATACAAAAATGGGCAGAAGATCTAAATAGACGTTTCTTCAAAGAAGGCACAGACAGGGCCAAGACGCACATGAAAAGCTGCTCAACATCACTAATTATTAGAGAAATGCAAATCAAAACTACAATGAGGTATGACCTCACACCTGTTAGAATCGGCATCTTCAGAAAATCTACAAACCGAAAATTCTGGGCAGGGTGTGGACAAAAGGAACCCTCTTCCACTATTGGTGGGAATGTAAATTGATACAGTCACTATGGAGAACAGTATGGAGGTTCCTTTAGAAAACTAAAAAGAGAATTACCATCTGATCCAGCAATCCCACTTCTGGGCATATAGCCAGAGAAAACCATAAATCAAAAAGACACATTCACCACAATGTTCATTGCAGCACTATTTACAATAGCCAGATAATGGAAGCAACCTAAATGCCCACAGACAGATGAATGGATAAAGATGTGGTACATATATAAAATGGAATATTACTCAGCCATAAAAAGGAATGAAACTGGGTCATTTGTAGAGAAGTCGATGGATCTAGAGACTGTCATACAGAGTGAAGTAAGTCAGAAAGAGAAAAAGAAATATTGTGTATTAATGCCTATATGTGGAACCTCGAAAAATGGTTCAGATGAACTGGTTTGCAGGGCAGAAATAGAGACACAGAAGTAGAGAACACACGTATGGACACCAAGTGGGGGAAGCCATGGGGTGGTGGTGGTGGGATGAGTTGGGAGACTGGGATTGACCTGTATACATGTATATGCATAAAATAGATAACAAATAATAACCTGCTGTATAAAAAAATAAATAAAATTAAATTTCTAAATTTTAAAAAATAAAATTGAAAAATAAAACAGAAAAAAGTTCTTCCATTCACACAGATGTATTTATATGAATGAATTATTTCCATGCTTATATCTATAAATACATAAATGAGGAATAAAATCTAACTTGAACCAAAAAAGAAAAAAAAAACTTGAACCCAACAGTTATACAGAGGAAAACCCTATCATGGCACTAGCTCCAGCGGGAAACAATTCTGAAATTGGTCAGAGGTGGGGAATCATCTCCCATACAGCCAGCAGCACCGCCCCCCATGCAAGGAGCGTCCTCATTGCAAAGCTGGGGGACCGTGCCGAGGCCTCTGTGAGTAAATGTGAGCTGAGCCCCAGGCCAGCTGCTGCTGAACTGTTCCCACCCTTCCCAGGTAAAACACCTGTATATGTACGAGGGCTTGAAAGCCTAGAGGAAGGGCCGTGGAGCCACACCAGCGACAGCACGCAGGCCCACTTGGTGCCTGCAGGCCAGCCAGGATGGTCCTGGCCCTGGGCACTCTTCTGGAAGCTTTCCATTTCCCTGCCTGAGATACCCCTCCTGTCCCGGTCCCCACTCCTTTTTTTCCTTCCTCACCTCAGCCCGGAGAGAAATTCCAGTGGAAGTTATGGGTGACACATCCTCTTCTTTACAGGTGGCAGCCTGGCAACTCCTGCAGAAAGTCCAGCAGAGCCCCACTCACACCGGGCCACCAACAAAGCCAGGGACCCTCACACCCTCCCACCAGCACAGCCCCGAGACTGCTGATGGGGCAGAGAATATGGAGTCAGGCACAGCTGCAGGGGCTATTGCTGCCTGGAGTGCTGTTTCTATTGACCTCAACCCAGGCACACCTGGGGAGGGCCGGCCGGCAGGGTCAGGCTGCCCAGGTCAGCTAATCCTCAGCCCTCAGGGAATCACATTGCAGAAAATGGACCGCGCTAAGACAGAATATTAGCCAAGGAAAAAAAGGACACAATGCCATTTGCAGCACCATACATGAGTCTAGAGGTAATCACGTGACTTGTAGTAAGTCAGAAAGTGAAAGACACATATCGTATGATATCACTTATAGGTGTTACTTAAAAATGGATACCAGGGCAGATATTTCCACGGAGAAGGGCAATCCCAGATTCATTAAAGAAACTTATGGTTCACCAATGGAAAGGTGTGGGGATTGGATTCATTACGATATTGGGGTTAACAGACATATACAAACACAGGTGAAATATATAATCACCAAAGGCCTATGGAATACCAAGAGAGGACTACTCAACATTCTGTCATAACGTACATGGGAAAAGGATCCCAGGAAGAACAGACATATGTATATGTGTAAAAGAAACACATCTTGCACACCTACAACAAGCCAAACGTTGTCATCAAACTTGCTGTAATAAAAAATAAAAAAAATAAATTAAAAACATGAACAAGAAGTAGTGAGACAAACTTGAGGGGCTTTCTCCTGGCACATTCCATTCTAAATTACAATCTAGAACACGACTTCCATTGAGGCTCTGCTGCCCTAGTAACCAGATTTGGTAAGGGAGAACTGCTGCCACCTTGTGGCCGTTTCACACAACAGCAGCTTTAATCCCAGCGCTAATGGTCAGTGGATATTCAAAATCATTACCAGCCTGTAAATGACACCTGCCCTGAAAACAAATCCTGGGGTCATATATCGACCAAAAAATTCAAAAGACCTCCATATTTCAAAACGACAGTTTCAAGAGGCATATTTTACGCACATTAGTGTTCTGCTTCTTTTGCTTTCTTTCTTTTTGTTAAAAAATCGGGAATGGAAAAAAGCAACCCTCAGAATGGGCGAAAATGTTCGCAAACGAATCAATGGACAAAGGTTCAATCTCCAATATATATAAACAGCTCATGCAGCTTAATATTAATAAAACAAACAACCCAATACAAAAATGGGCAGAAGATCTAAATAGACGTTTCTTTAAAGAAGGCACAGACATGGCCAAGACGCACATGAAAAGCTGCTCAACATCACTAATTATTAGAGAAATGCAAATCAAAACTACAATGAGGTATGACCTCACACCTGTTAGAATCGGCATCTTCAGAAAATCTACAAACCGAAAATTCTGGGCAGGGTGTGGACAAAAGGAACCCTCTTCCACTATTGGTGGGAATGTAAATTGATACAGTCACTATGGAGAACAGTATGGAGGTTCCTTTAGAAAACTAAAAAGAGAATTACCATCTGATCCAGCAATCCCACTTCTGGGCATATAGCCAGAGAAAACCATAAATCAAAAAGACACATTCACCACAATGTTCATTGCAGCACTATTTACAATAGCCAGATAATGGAAGCAACCTAAATGCCCACAGACAGATGAATGGATAAAGATGTGGTACATATATAAAATGGAATATTACTCAGCCATAAAAAGGAATGAAACTGGGTCATTTGTAGAGAAGTCGATGGATCTAGAGACTGTCATACAGAGTGAAGTAAGTCAGAAAGAGAAAAAGAAATATTGTGTATTAATGCCTATATGTGGAACCTCGAAAAATGGTTCAGATGAACTGGTTTGCAGGGCAGAAATAGAGACACAGAAGTAGAGAACACATGTATGGACACCTAGTGGGGGAAGCCATGGGGTGGTGGTGGTGGGATGAGTTGGGAGACTGGGATTGACCTGTATACATGTATATGCATAAAATAGATAACAAATAATAACCTGCTGTATAAAAAAATAAATAAAATTAAATTTCTAAATTTTAAAAAATAAAATTGAAAAATAAAACAGAAAAAAGTTCTTCCATTCACACAGATGTATTTATATGAATGAATTATTTCCATGCTTATATCTATAAATACATAAAAGAGGAATAAAATCTAACTTGAACCAAAAAAGAAAAAAAAAACTTGAACCCAACAGTTATACAGAGGAAAACCCTATCATGGCACTAGCTCCAGCGGGAAACAATTCTGAAATTGGTCAGAGGTGGGGAATCATCTCCCATACAGCCAGCAGCACCGCCCCCCATGCAAGGAGCGTCCTCATTGCAAAGCTGGGGGACCGTGCCGAGGCCTCTGTGAGTAAATGTGAGCTGAGCCCCAGGCCAGCTGCTGCTGAACTGTTCCCACCCTTCCCAGGTAAAACACCTGTATATGTACGAGGGCTTGAAAGCCTAGAGGAAGGGCCGTGGAGCCACACCAGCGACAGCACACAGGCCCACTTGGTGCCTGCAGGCCAGCCAGGATGGTCCTGGCCCCGGGCACTCTTCTGGAAGCTATCCATTTCCCTGCCTGAGATACCCCTCCTGTCCCGGCCCCCACTCCTTTTTTTCCTTCCTCACCTCAGCCCGGAGAGAAATTCCAGTGGAAGTTATGGGTGACACATCCTCTTCTTTACAGGTGGCAGCCTGGCAACTCCTGCAGAAAGTCCAGCAGAGCCCCACTCACACCGGGCCACCAACAAAGCCAGGGACCCTCACACCCTCCCACCAGCACAGCCCCGAGACTGCTGATGGGGCAGAGAATATGGAGTCAGGCACAGCTGCAGGGGCTATTGCTGCCTGGAGTGCTGTTTCTATTGACCTCAACCCAGGCACACCTGGGGAGGGCCGGCCGGCAGGGTCAGGCTGCCCAGGTCAGCTAATCCTCAGCCCTCAGGGAATCACATTGCAGAAAATGGACCGCGCTAAGACAGAATATTAGCCAAGGAAAAAAAGGACACAATGCCATTTGCAGCACCATACATGAGTCTAGAGGTAATCACGTGACTTGTAGTAAGTCAGAAAGTGAAAGACACATATCGTATGATATCACTTATAGGTGTTACTTAAAAATGGATACCAGGGCAGATATTTCCACGGAGAAGGGCAATCCCAGATTCATTAAAGAAACTTATGGTTCACCAATGGAAAGGTGTGGGGATTGGATTCATTACGATATTGGGGTTAACAGACATATACAAACACAGGTGAAATATATAATCACCAAAGGCCTATGGAATACCAAGAGAGGACTACTCAACATTCTGTCATAACGTACATGGGAAAAGGATCCCAGGAAGAACAGACATATGTATATGTGTAAAAGAAACACATCTTGCACACCTACAACAAGCCAAACGTTGTCATCAAACTTGCTGTAATAAAAAATAAAAAAAATAAATTAAAAACATGAACAAGAAGTAGTGAGACAAACTTGAGGGGCTTTCTCCTGGCACATTCCATTCTAAATTACAATCTAGAACACGACTTCCATTGAGGCTCTGCTGCCCTAGTAACCAGATTTGGTAAGGGAGAACTGCTGCCACCTTGTGGCCGTTTCACACAACAGCAGCTTTAATCCCAGCGCTAATGGTCAGTGGATATTCAAAATCATTACCAGCCTGTAAATGACACCTGCCCTGAAAACAAATCCTGGGGTCATATATCGACCAAAAAATTCAAAAGACCTCCATATTTCAAAACGACAGTTTCAAGAGGCATATTTTACGCACATTAGTGTTCTGCTTCTTTTGCTTTCTTTCTTTTTGTTAAAAAATCGGGAATGGAAAAAAGCAACCCTCAGAATGGGCGAAAATGTTCGCAAACGAATCAATGGACAAAGGTTCAATCTCCAATATATATAAACAGCTCATGCAGCTTAATATTAATAAAACAAACAACCCAATACAAAAATGGGCAGAAGATCTAAATAGACGTTTCTTTAAAGAAGGCACAGACATGGCCAAGACGCACATGAAAAGCTGCTCAACATCACTAATTATTAGAGAAATGCAAATCAAAACTACAATGAGGTATGACCTCACACCTGTTAGAATCGGCATCTTCAGAAAATCTACAAACCGAAAATTCTGGGCAGGGTGTGGACAAAAGGAACCCTCTTCCACTATTGGTGGGAATGTAAATTGATACAGTCACTATGGAGAACAGTATGGAGGTTCCTTTAGAAAACTAAAAAGAGAATTACCATCTGATCCAGCAATCCCACTTCTGGGCATATAGCCAGAGAAAACCATAAATCAAAAAGACACATTCACCACAATGTTCATTGCAGCACTATTTACAATAGCCAGATAATGGAAGCAACCTAAATGCCCACAGACAGATGAATGGATAAAGATGTGGTACATATATAAAATGGAATATTACTCAGCCATAAAAAGGAATGAAACTGGGTCATTTGTAGAGAAGTCGATGGATCTAGAGACTGTCATACAGAGTGAAGTAAGTCAGAAAGAGAAAAAGAAATATTGTGTATTAATGCCTATATGTGGAACCTCGAAAAATGGTTCAGATGAACTGGTTTGCAGGGCAGAAATAGAGACACAGAAGTAGAGAACACATGTATGGACACCTAGTGGGGGAAGCCATGGGGTGGTGGTGGTGGGATGAGTTGGGAGACTGGGATTGACCTGTATACATGTATATGCATAAAATAGATAACAAATAATAACCTGCTGTATAAAAAAATAAATAAAATTAAATTTCTAAATTTTAAAAAATAAAATTGAAAAATAAAACAGAAAAAAGTTCTTCCATTCACACAGATGTATTTATATGAATGAATTATTTCCATGCTTATATCTATAAATACATAAAAGAGGAATAAAATCTAACTTGAACCAAAAAAGAAAAAAAAAACTTGAACCCAACAGTTATACAGAGGAAAACCCTATCATGGCACTAGCTCCAGCGGGAAACAATTCTGAAATTGGTCAGAGGTGGGGAATCATCTCCCATACAGCCAGCAGCACCGCCCCCCATGCAAGGAGCGTCCTCATTGCAAAGCTGGGGGACCGTGCCGAGGCCTCTGTGAGTAAATGTGAGCTGAGCCCCAGGCCAGCTGCTGCTGAACTGTTCCCACCCTTCCCAGGTAAAACACCTGTATATGTACGAGGGCTTGAAAGCCTAGAGGAAGGGCCGTGGAGCCACACCAGCGACAGCACACAGGCCCACTTGGTGCCTGCAGGCCAGCCAGGATGGTCCTGGCCCCGGGCACTCTTCTGGAAGCTATCCATTTCCCTGCCTGAGATACCCCTCCTGTCCCGGCCCCCACTCCATTTTTTCCTTCCTCACCTCAGCCCGGAGAGAAATTCCAGTGGAACTTATGGGTGACACATCCTCTTCTTTACAGGTGGCAGCCTGGCAACTCCTGCAGAAAGTCCAACAGAGCCCCACTCACACCGGGCCTCCAGCAAAGCCAGGGACCCTCACACCCTCCCACCAGCACAGCCCCGAGACTGCTGACGGGGCAGAGAATATGGAGTCAGGCACAGCTGCAGGGGCTCTTGCTGCCTGGAGCGCTGTTTCTATTGACCTTAACCCAGGCACACCTGGGGAGGGCTTGCCGGCAGGGTCAGGCTGCCCAGGTCAGCTAATCCTCAGCCCTCAGGGAATCACATTGCAGAAAATGGACCTCGCTAAGACAGAATATTAGCCAAGGAAAAGAAGGACACAATGCCATTTGCAGCACCGTACATGAGTCTAGAGGTAATCACGTGACTTGTAGTAAGTCAGAAAGTGAAAGACACATATCGTATGATATCACTTATAGGTGTTACTTAAAAATGGATACCAGGGCAGATATTTCCACGGAGAAGGGCAATCCCAGATTCATTAAAGAAACTTATGGTTCACCAATGGAAAGGTGTGGGGATTGGATTCATTACGATATTGGGGTTAACAGACATATACAAACACAGGTGAAATATATAATCACCAAAGGCCTATGGAATACCAAGAGAGGACTACTCAACATTCTGTCATAACGTACATGGGAAAAGGATCCCAGGAAGAACAGACATATGTATATGTGTAAAAGAAACACATCTTGCACACCTACAACAAGCCAAACGTTGTCATCAAACTTGCTGTAATAAAAAATAAAAAAAATAAATTAAAAACATGAACAAGAAGTAGTGAGACAAACTTGGGGGGCTTTCTCCTGGCACATTCCATTGTATATTACAATCTAGAACACGACTTCCATTGAGGCTCTGCTGCCCTAGTAACCAGATTTGGTAAGGGAGAACTGCTGCCACCTTGTGGCCGTTTCACACAACAGCAGCTTTAATCCCAGCGCTAATGGTCAGTGGATATTCAAAATCATTACCAGCCTGTAAATGACACCTGCCCTGAAAACAAATCCTGGGGTCATATATCGACCAAAAAATTCAAAAGGCGTCCATATTTCAAAACGACCGTTTCAAGAGGCATATTTTACGCACATTAGTGTTCTGCTTCTATTGCTTTCTTTCTTTCTTTTTGTTAAAAAATCGGGAATGGAAAAAAGCAACCCTCAGAATGGGCGAAAATGTTCGCAAACGAATCAATGGACAAAGGTTCAATCTCCAATATATATAAACAGCTCATGCAGCTTAATATTAATAAAACAAACAACCCAATACAAAAATGGGCAGAAGATCTAAATAGACGTTTCTTCAAAGAAGGCACAGACAGGGCCAAGACGCACATGAAAAGCTGCTCAACATCACTAATTATTAGAGAAATGCAAATCAAAACTACAATGAGGTATGACCTCACACCTGTTAGAATCGGCATCTTCAGAAAATCTACAAACCGAAAATTCTGGGCAGGGTGTGGACAAAAGGAACCCTCTTCCACTATTGGTGGGAATGTAAATTGATACAGTCACTATGGAGAACAGTATGGAGGTTCCTTTAGAAAACTAAAAAGAGAATTACCATCTGATCCAGCAATCCCACTTCTGGGCATATAGCCAGAGAAAACCATAAATCAAAAAGACACATTCACCACAATGTTCATTGCAGCACTATTTACAATAGCCAGATAATGGAAGCAACCTAAATGCCCACAGACAGATGAATGGATAAAGATGTGGTACATATATAAAATGGAATATTACTCAGCCATAAAAAGGAATGAAACTGGGTCATTTGTAGAGAAGTCGATGGATCTAGAGACTGTCATACAGAGTGAAGTAAGTCAGAAAGAGAAAAAGAAATATTGTGTATTAATGCCTATATGTGGAACCTCGAAAAATGGTTCAGATGAACTGGTTTGCAGGGCAGAAATAGAGACACAGAAGTAGAGAACACACGTATGGACACCAAGTGGGGGAAGCCATGGGGTGGTGGTGGTGGGATGAGTTGGGAGACTGGGATTGACCTGTATACATGTATATGCATAAAATAGATAACAAATAATAACCTGCTGTATAAAAAAATAAATAAAATTAAATTTCTAAATTTTAAAAAATAAAATTGAAAAATAAAACAGAAAAAAGTTCTTCCATTCACACAGATGTATTTATATGAATGAATTATTTCCATGCTTATATCTATAAATACATAAATGAGGAATAAAATCTAACTTGAACCAAAAAAGAAAAAAAAAACTTGAACCCAACAGTTATACAGAGGAAAACCCTATCATGGCACTAGCTCCAGCGGGAAACAATTCTGAATTTGGTCAGAGGTGGGGAATCATCTCCCATACAGCCAGCAGCACCGCCCCCCATGCAAGGAGCGTCCTCATTGCAAAGCTGGGGGACCGTGCCGAGGCCTCTGTGAGTAAATGTGAGCTGAGCCCCAGGCCAGCTGCTGCTGAACTGTTCCCACCCTTCCCAGGTAAAACACCTGTATATGTACGAGGGCTTGAAAGCCTAGAGGAAGGGCCGTGGAGCCACACCAGCGACAGCACGCAGGCCCACTTGGTGCCTGCAGGCCAGCCAGGATGGTCCTGGCCCTGGGCACTCTTCTGGAAGCTTTCCATTTCCCTGCCTGAGATACCCCTCCTGTCCCGGTCCCCACTCCTTTTTTTCCTTCCTCACCTCAGCCCGGAGAGAAATTCCAGTGGAAGTTATGGGTGACACATCCTCTTCTTTACAGGTGGCAGCCTGGCAACTCCTGCAGAAAGTCCAGCAGAGCCCCACTCACACCGGGCCACCAACAAAGCCAGGGACCCTCACACCCTCCCACCAGCACAGCCCCGAGACTGCTGATGGGGCAGAGAATATGGAGTCAGGCACAGCTGCAGGGGCTATTGCTGCCTGGAGTGCTGTTTCTATTGACCTCAACCCAGGCACACCTGGGGAGGGCCGGCCGGCAGGGTCAGGCTGCCCAGGTCAGCTAATCCTCAGCCCTCAGGGAATCACATTGCAGAAAATGGACCGCGCTAAGACAGAATATTAGCCAAGGAAAAAAAGGACACAATGCCATTTGCAGCACCATACATGAGTCTAGAGGTAATCACGTGACTTTTAGTAAGTCAGAAAGTGAAAGACACATATCGTATGATATCACTTATAGGTGTTACTTAAAAATGGATACCAGGGCAGATATTTCCACGGAGAAGGGCAATCCCAGATTCATTAAAGAAACTTATGGTTCACCAATGGAAAGGTGTGGGGATTGGATTCATTACGATATTGGGGTTAACAGACATATACAAACACAGGTGAAATATATAATCACCAAAGGCCTATGGAATACCAAGAGAGGACTACTCAACATTCTGTCATAACGTACATGGGAAAAGGATCCCAGGAAGAACAGACATATGTATATGTGTAAAAGAAACACATCTTGCACACCTACAACAAGCCAAACGTTGTCATCAAACTTGCTGTAATAAAAAATAAAAAAAATAAATTAAAAACATGAACAAGAAGTAGTGAGACAAACTTGAGGGGCTTTCTCCTGGCACATTCCATTCTAAATTACAATCTAGAACACGACTTCCATTGAGGCTCTGCTGCCCTAGTAACCAGATTTGGTAAGGGAGAACTGCTGCCACCTTGTGGCCGTTTCACACAACAGCAGCTTTAATCCCAGCGCTAATGGTCAGTGGATATTCAAAATCATTACCAGCCTGTAAATGACACCTGCCCTGAAAACAAATCCTGGGGTCATATATCGACCAAAAAATTCAAAAGACCTCCATATTTCAAAACGACAGTTTCAAGAGGCATATTTTACGCACATTAGTGTTCTGCTTCTTTTGCTTTCTTTCTTTTTGTTAAAAAATCGGGAATGGAAAAAAGCAACCCTCAGAATGGGCGAAAATGTTCGCAAACGAATCAATGGACAAAGGTTCAATCTCCAATATATATAAACAGCTCATGCAGCTTAATATTAATAAAACAAACAACCCAATACAAAAATGGGCAGAAGATCTAAATAGACGTTTCTTTAAAGAAGGCACAGACATGGCCAAGACGCACATGAAAAGCTGCTCAACATCACTAATTATTAGAGAAATGCAAATCAAAACTACAATGAGGTATGACCTCACACCTGTTAGAATCGGCATCTTCAGAAAATCTACAAACCGAAAATTCTGGGCAGGGTGTGGACAAAAGGAACCCTCTTCCACTATTGGTGGGAATGTAAATTGATACAGTCACTATGGAGAACAGTATGGAGGTTCCTTTAGAAAACTAAAAAGAGAATTACCATCTGATCCAGCAATCCCACTTCTGGGCATATAGCCAGAGAAAACCATAAATCAAAAAGACACATTCACCACAATGTTCATTGCAGCACTATTTACAATAGCCAGATAATGGAAGCAACCTAAATGCCCATAGACAGATGAATGGATAAAGATGTGGTACATATATAAAATGGAATATTACTCAGCCATAAAAAGGAATGAAACTGGGTCATTTGTAGAGAAGTCGATGGATCTAGAGACTGTCATACAGAGTGAAGTAAGTCAGAAAGAGAAAAAGAAATATTGTGTATTAATGCCTATATGTGGAACCTCGAAAAATGGTTCAGATGAACTGGTTTGCAGGGCAGAAATAGAGACACAGAAGTAGAGAACACATGTATGGACACCTAGTGGGGGAAGCCATGGGGTGGTGGTGGTGGGATGAGTTGGGAGACTGGGATTGACCTGTATACATGTATATGCATAAAATAGATAACAAATAATAACCTGCTGTATAAAAAAATAAATAAAATTAAATTTCTAAATTTTAAAAAATAAAATTGAAAAATAAAACAGAAAAAAGTTCTTCCATTCACACAGATGTATTTATATGAATGAATTATTTCCATGCTTATATCTATAAATACATAAAAGAGGAATAAAATCTAACTTGAACCAAAAAAGAAAAAAAAAACTTGAACCCAACAGTTATACAGAGGAAAACCCTATCATGGCACTAGCTCCAGCGGGAAACAATTCTGAAATTGGTCAGAGGTGGGGAATCATCTCCCATACAGCCAGCAGCACCGCCCCCCATGCAAGGAGCGTCCTCATTGCAAAGCTGGGGGACCGTGCCGAGGCCTCTGTGAGTAAATGTGAGCTGAGCCCCAGGCCAGCTGCTGCTGAACTGTTCCCACCCTTCCCAGGTAAAACACCTGTATATGTACGAGGGCTTGAAAGCCTAGAGGAAGGGCCGTGGAGCCACACCAGCGACAGCACACAGGCCCACTTGGTGCCTGCAGGCCAGCCAGGATGGTCCTGGCCCCGGGCACTCTTCTGGAAGCTATCCATTTCCCTGCCTGAGATACCCCTCCTGTCCCGGCCCCCACTCCTTTTTTTCCTTCCTCACCTCAGCCCGGAGAGAAATTCCAGTGGAACTTATGGGTGACACATCCTCTTCTTTACAGGTGGCAGCCTGGCAACTCCTGCAGAAAGTCCAACAGAGCCCCACTCACACCGGGCCTCCAGCAAAGCCAGGGACCCTCACACCCTCCCACCAGCACAGCCCCGAGACTGCTGACGGGGCAGAGAATATGGAGTCAGGCACAGCTGCAGGGGCTCTTGCTGCCTGGAGCGCTGTTTCTATTGACCTTAACCCAGGCACACCTGGGGAGGGCTTGCCGGCAGGGTCAGGCTGCCCAGGTCAGCTAATCCTCAGCCCTCAGGGAATCACATTGCAGAAAATGGACCTCGCTAAGACAGAATATTAGCCAAGGAAAAGAAGGACACAATGCCATTTGCAGCACCGTACATGAGTCTAGAGGTAATCACGTGACTTGTAGTAAGTCAGAAAGTGAAAGACACATATCATATGATATCACTTATAGGTGTTACCTAAAAATGGATACCAGGGCAGATATTTCCACGGAGAAGGGCAATCCCAGATTCATTAAAGAAACTTATGGTTCACCAATGGAAAGGTGTGAGGATTGGATTCATTACGATATTGGGGTTAACAGACATATACAAACACAGGTGAAATATATAATCACCAAAGGCCTATGGAATACCAAGAGAGGACTACTCAACATTCTGTCATAACGTACATGGGAAAAGGATCCCAGGAAGAACAGACATATGCATATGTGTAAAAGAAACACATCTTGCACACCTACAACAAGCCAAACGTTGTCATCAAACTTGCTGTAAAAAAAAGTAAAAAAAATAAATTAAAAACATGAACAAGAAGTAGTGAGACAAACTTGGGGGGCTTTCTCCTGGCACATTCCATTGTATATTACAATCTAGAACACGACTTCCATTGAGGCTCTGCTGCCCTAGTAACCAGATTTGGTAAGGGAGAACTGCTGCCACCTTGTGGCCGTTTCACACAACAGCAGCTTTAATCCCAGCGCTAATGGTCAGTGGATATTCAAAATCATTACCAGCCTGTAAATGACACCTGCCCTGAAAACAAATCCTGGGGTCATATATCGACCAAAAAATTCAAAAGGCGTCCATATTTCAAAACGACCGTTTCAAGAGGCATATTTTACGCCCATTAGTGTTCTGCTTCTATTGCTTTCTTTCTTTCTTTTTGTTAAAAAATCGGGAATGGAAAAAAGCAACCCTCAGAATGGGCGAAAATGTTCGCAAACGAATCAATGGACAAAGGTTCAATCTCCAATATATATAAACAGCTCATGCAGCTTAATATTAATAAAACAAACAACCCAATACAAAAATGGGCAGAAGATCTAAATAGACGTTTCTTCAAAGAAGGCACAGACAGGGCCAAGACGCACATGAAAAGCTGCTCAACATCACTAATTATTAGAGAAATGCAAATCAAAACTACAATGAGGTATGACCTCACACCTGTTAGAATCGGCATCTTCAGAAAATCTACAAACCGAAAATTCTGGGCAGGGTGTGGACAAAAGGAACCCTCTTCCACTATTGGTGGGAATGTAAATTGATACAGTCACTATGGAGAACAGTATGGAGGTTCCTTTAGAAAACTAAAAAGAGAATTACCATCTGATCCAGCAATCCCACTTCTGGGCATATAGCCAGAGAAAACCATAAATGAAAAAGACACATTCACCACAATGTTCATTGCAGCACTATTTACAATAGCCAGATAATGGAAGCAACCTAAATGCCCACAGACAGATGAATGGCTAAAGATGTGGTACATATATAAAATGGAATATTACTCAGCCATAAAAAGGAATGAAACTGGGTCATTTGTAGAGAAGTCGATGGATCTAGAGACTGTCATACAGAGTGAAGTAAGTCAGAAAGAGAAAAAGAAATATTGTGTATTAATGCCTATATGTGGAACCTCGAAAAATGGTTCAGATGAACTGGTTTGCAGGGCAGAAATAGAGACACAGAAGTAGAGAACACACGTATGGACACCAAGTGGGGGAAGCCATGGGGTGGTGGTGGTGGGATGAGTTGGGAGACTGGGATTGACCTGTATACATGTATATGCATAAAATAGATAACAAATAATAACCTGCTGTATAAAAAAATAAATAAAATTAAATTTCTAAATTTTAAAAAATAAAATTGAAAAATAAAACAGAAAAAAGTTCTTCCATTCACACAGATGTATTTATATGAATGAATTATTTCCATGCTTATATCTATAAATACATAAATGAGGAATAAAATCTAACTTGAACCAAAAAAGAAAAAAAAAAACTTGAACCCAACAGTTATACAGAGGAAAACCCTATCATGGCACTAGCTCCAGCGGGAAACAATTCTGAAATTGGTCAGAGGTGGGGAATCATCTCCCATACAGCCAGCAGCACCGCCCCCCATGCAAGGAGCGTCCTCATTGCAAAGCTGGGGGACCGTGCTGAGGCCTCTGTGAGTAAATGTGAGCTGAGCCCCAGGCCAGCTGCTGCTGAACTGTTCCCACCCTTCCCAGGTAAAACACCTGTATATGTACGAGGGCTTGAAAGCCTAGAGGAAGGGCCATGGAGCCACACCAGCGACAGCACGCAGGCCCACTTGGTGCCTGCAGGCCAGCCAGGATGGTCCTGGCCCTGGGCACTCTTCTGGAAGCTTTCCATTTCCCTGCCTGAGATACCCCTCCTGTCCCGGTCCCCACTCCTTTTTTTCCTTCCTCACCTCAGCCCGGAGAGAAATTCCAGTGGAAGTTATGGGTGACACATCCTCTTCTTTACAGGTGGCAGCCTGGCAACTCCTGCAGAAAGTCCAGCAGAGCCCCACTCACACCGGGCCACCAACAAAGCCAGGGACCCTCACACCCTCCCACCAGCACAGCCCCGAGACTGCTGATGGGGCAGAGAATATGGAGTCAGGCACAGCTGCAGGGGCTATTGCTGCCTGGAGTGCTGTTTCTATTGACCTCAACCCAGGCACACCTGGGGAGGGCCGGCCGGCAGGGTCAGGCTGCCCAGGTCAGCTAATCCTCAGCCCTCAGGGAATCACATTGCAGAAAATGGACCGCGCTAAGACAGAATATTAGCCAAGGAAAAAAAGGACACAATGCCATTTGCAGCACCATACATGAGTCTAGAGGTAATCACGTGACTTGTAGTAAGTCAGAAAGTGAAAGACACATATCGTATGATATCACTTATAGGTGTTACTTAAAAATGGATACCAGGGCAGGTATTTCCACGGAGAAGGGCCATCACAGATTCATTAAAGAAACTTATGGTTCACCAATGGAAAGGTGTGAGGATTGGATTCATTACGATATTGGGGTTAACAGACATATACAAACACAGGTGAAATATATAATCACCAAAGGCCTATGGAATACCAAGAGAGGACTACTCAACATTCTGTCATAACGTACATGGGAAAAGGATCCCAGGAAGAACAGACATATGTATATGTGTAAAAGAAACACATCTTGCACACCTACAACAAGCCAAACGTTGTCATCAAACTTGCTGTAATAAAAAATAAAAAAAATAAATTAAAAACATGAACAAGAAGTAGTGAGACAAACTTGAGGGGCTTTCTCCTGGCACATTCCATTCTAAATTACAATCTAGAACACGACTTCCATTGAGGCTCTGCTGCCCTAGTAACCAGATTTGGTAAGGGAGAACTGCTGCCACCTTGTGGCCGTTTCACACAACAGCAGCTTTAATCCCAGCGCTAATGGTCAGTGGATATTCAAAATCATTACCAGCCTGTAAATGACACCTGCCCTGAAAACAAATCCTGGGGTCATATATCGACCAAAAAATTCAAAAGACCTCCATATTTCAAAACGACAGTTTCAAGAGGCATATTTTACGCACATTAGTGTTCTGCTTCTTTTGCTTTCTTTCTTTTTGTTAAAAAATCGGGAATGGAAAAAAGCAACCCTCAGAATGGGCGAAAATGTTCGCAAACGAATCAATGGACAAAGGTTCAATCTCCAATATATATAAACAGCTCATGCAGCTTAATATTAATAAAACAAACAACCCAATACAAAAATGGGCAGAAGATCTAAATAGACGTTTCTTTAAAGAAGGCACAGACATGGCCAAGACGCACATGAAAAGCTGCTCAACATCACTAATTATTAGAGAAATGCAAATCAAAACTACAATGAGGTATGACCTCACACCTGTTAGAATCGGCATCTTCAGAAAATCTACAAACCGAAAATTCTGGGCAGGGTGTGGACAAAAGGAACCCTCTTCCACTATTGGTGGGAATGTAAATTGATACAGTCACTATGGAGAACAGTATGGAGGTTCCTTTAGAAAACTAAAAAGAGAATTACCATCTGATCCAGCAATCCCACTTCTGGGCATATAGCCAGAGAAAACCATAAATCAAAAAGACACATTCACCACAATGTTCATTGCAGCACTATTTACAATAGCCAGATAATGGAAGCAACCTAAATGCCCATAGACAGATGAATGGATAAAGATGTGGTACATATATAAAATGGAATATTACTCAGCCATAAAAAGGAATGAAACTGGGTCATTTGTAGAGAAGTCGATGGATCTAGAGACTGTCATACAGAGTGAAGTAAGTCAGAAAGAGAAAAAGAAATATTGTGTATTAATGCCTATATGTGGAACCTCGAAAAATGGTTCAGATGAACTGGTTTGCAGGGCAGAAATAGAGACACAGAAGTAGAGAACACATGTATGGACACCTAGTGGGGGAAGCCATGGGGTGGTGGTGGTGGGATGAGTTGGGAGACTGGGATTGACCTGTATACATGTATATGCATAAAATAGATAACAAATAATAACCTGCTGTATAAAAAAATAAATAAAATTAAATTTCTAAATTTTAAAAAATAAAATTGAAAAATAAAACAGAAAAAAGTTCTTCCATTCACACAGATGTATTTATATGAATGAATTATTTCCATGCTTATATCTATAAATACATAAAAGAGGAATAAAATCTAACTTGAACCAAAAAAGAAAAAAAAAACTTGAACCCAACAGTTATACAGAGGAAAACCCTATCATGGCACTAGCTCCAGCGGGAAACAATTCTGAAATTGGTCAGAGGTGGGGAATCATCTCCCATACAGCCAGCAGCACCGCCCCCCATGCAAGGAGCGTCCTCATTGCAAAGCTGGGGGACCGTGCCGAGGCCTCTGTGAGTAAATGTGAGCTGAGCCCCAGGCCAGCTGCTGCTGAACTGTTCCCACCCTTCCCAGGTAAAACACCTGTATATGTACGAGGGCTTGAAAGCCTAGAGGAAGGGCCGTGGAGCCACACCAGCGACAACACACAGGCCCACTTGGTGCCTGCAGGCCAGCCAGGATGGTCCTGGCCCCGGGCACTCTTCTGGAAGCTATCCATTTCCCTGCCTGAGATACCCCTCCTGTCCCGGCCCCCACTCCTTTTTTTCCTTCCTCACCTCAGCCCGGAGAGAAATTCCAGTGGAACTTATGGGTGACACATCCTCTTCTTTACAGGTGGCAGCCTGGCAACTCCTGCAGAAAGTCCAACAGAGCCCCACTCACACCGGGCCTCCAGCAAAGCCAGGGACCCTCACACCCTCCCACCAGCACAGCCCCGAGACTGCTGACGGGGCAGAGAATATGGAGTCAGGCACAGCTGCAGGGGCTCTTGCTGCCTGGAGCGCTGTTTCTATTGACCTTAACCCAGGCACACCTGGGGAGGGCTTGCCGGCAGGGTCAGGCTGCCCAGGTCAGCTAATCCTCAGCCCTCAGGGAATCACATTGCAGAAAATGGACCTCGCTAAGACAGAATATTAGCCAAGGAAAAGAAGGACACAATGCCATTTGCAGCACCGTACATGAGTCTAGAGGTAATCACGTGACTTGTAGTAAGTCAGAAAGTGAAAGACACATATCATATGATATCACTTATAGGTGTTACCTAAAAATGGATACCAGGGCAGATATTTCCACGGAGAAGGGCAATCCCAGATTCATTAAAGAAACTTATGGTTCACCAATGGAAAGGTGTGAGGATTGGATTCATTACGATATTGGGGTTAACAGACATATACAAACACAGGTGAAATATATAATCACCAAAGGCCTATGGAATACCAAGAGAGGACTACTCAACATTCTGTCATAACGTACATGGGAAAAGGATCCCAGGAAGAACAGACATATGCATATGTGTAAAAGAAACACATCTTGCACACCTACAACAAGCCAAACGTTGTCATCAAACTTGCTGTAAAAAAAAGTAAAAAAAATAAATTAAAAACATGAACAAGAAGTAGTGAGACAAACTTGGGGGGCTTTCTCCTGGCACATTCCATTGTATATTACAATCTAGAACACGACTTCCATTGAGGCTCTGCTGCCCTAGTAACCAGATTTGGTAAGGGAGAACTGCTGCCACCTTGTGGCCGTTTCACACAACAGCAGCTTTAATCCCAGCGCTAATGGTCAGTGGATATTCAAAATCATTACCAGCCTGTAAATGACACCTGCCCTGAAAACAAATCCTGGGGTCATATATCGACCAAAAAATTCAAAAGGCGTCCATATTTCAAAACGACCGTTTCAAGAGGCATATTTTACGCCCATTAGTGTTCTGCTTCTATTGCTTTCTTTCTTTCTTTTTGTTAAAAAATCGGGAATGGAAAAAAGCAACCCTCAGAATGGGCGAAAATGTTCGCAAACGAATCAATGGACAAAGGTTCAATCTCCAATATATATAAACAGCTCATGCAGCTTAATATTAATAAAACAAACAACCCAATACAAAAATGGGCAGAAGATCTAAATAGACGTTTCTTCAAAGAAGGCACAGACAGGGCCAAGACGCACATGATAAGCTGCTCAACATCACTAATTATTAGAGAAATGCAAATCAAAACTACAATGAGGTATGACCTCACACCTGTTAGAATCGGCATCTTCAGAAAATCTACAAACCGAAAATTCTGGGCAGGGTGTGGACAAAAGGAACCCTCTTCCACTATTGGTGGGAATGTAAATTGATACAGTCACTATGGAGAACAGTATGGAGGTTCCTTTAGAAAACTAAAAAGAGAATTACCATCTGATCCAGCAATCCCACTTCTGGGCATATAGCCAGAGAAAACCATAAATCAAAAAGACACATTCACCACAATGTTCATTGCAGCACTATTTACAATAGCCAGATAATGGAAGCAACCTAAATGCCCACAGACAGATGAATGGCTAAAGATGTGGTACATATATAAAATGGAATATTACTCAGCCATAAAAAGGAATGAAACTGGGTCATTTGTAGAGAAGTCGATGGATCTAGAGACTGTCATACAGAGTGAAGTAAGTCAGAAAGAGAAAAAGAAATATTGTGTATTAATGCCTATATGTGGAACCTCGAAAAATGGTTCAGATGAACTGGTTTGCAGGGCAGAAATAGAGACACAGAAGTAGAGAACACACGTATGGACACCAAGTGGGGGAAGCCATGGGGTGGTGGTGGTGGGATGAGTTGGGAGACTGGGATTGACCTGTATACATGTATATGCATAAAATAGATAACAAATAATAACCTGCTGTATAAAAAAATAAATAAAATTAAATTTCTAAATTTTAAAAAATAAAATTGAAAAATAAAACAGAAAAAAGTTCTTCCATTCACACAGATGTATTTATATGAATGAATTATTTCCATGCTTATATCTATAAATACATAAATGAGGAATAAAATCTAACTTGAACCAAAAAAGAAAAAAAAAACTTGAACCCAACAGTTATACAGAGGAAAACCCTATCATGGCACTAGCTCCAGCGGGAAACAATTCTGAAATTGGTCAGAGGTGGGGAATCATCTCCCATACAGCCAGCAGCACCGCCCCCCATGCAAGGAGCGTCCTCATTGCAAAGCTGGGGGACCGTGCCGAGGCCTCTGTGAGTAAATGTGAGCTGAGCCCCAGGCCAGCTGCTGCTGAACTGTTCCCACCCTTCCCAGGTAAAACACCTGTATATGTACGAGGGCTTGAAAGCCTAGAGGAAGGGCCGTGGAGCCACACCAGCGACAGCACGCAGGCCCACTTGGTGCCTGCAGGCCAGCCAGGATGGTCCTGGCCCTGGGCACTCTTCTGGAAGCTTTCCATTTCCCTGCCTGAGATACCCCTCCTGTCCCGGTCCCCACTCCTTTTTTTCCTTCCTCACCTCAGCCCGGAGAGAAATTCCAGTGGAAGTTATGGGTGACACATCCTCTTCTTTACAGGTGGCAGCCTGGCAACTCCTGCAGAAAGTCCAGCAGAGCCCCACTCACACCGGGCCACCAACAAAGCCAGGGACCCTCACACCCTCCCACCAGCACAGCCCCGAGACTGCTGATGGGGCAGAGAATATGGAGTCAGGCACAGCTGCAGGGGCTATTGCTGCCTGGAGTGCTGTTTCTATTGACCTCAACCCAGGCACACCTGGGGAGGGCCGGCCGGCAGGGTCAGGCTGCCCAGGTCAGCTAATCCTCAGCCCTCAGGGAATCACATTGCAGAAAATGGACCGCGCTAAGACAGAATATTAGCCAAGGAAAAAAAGGACACAATGCCATTTGCAGCACCATACATGAGTCTAGAGGTAATCACGTGACTTGTAGTAAGTCAGAAAGTGAAAGACACATATCGTATGATATCACTTATAGGTGTTACTTAAAAATGGATACCAGGGCAGATATTTCCACGGAGAAGGGCAATCCCAGATTCATTAAACAAACTTATGGTTCACCAATGGAAAGGTGTGGGGATTGGATTCATTACGATATTGGGGTTAACAGACATATACAAACACAGGTGAAATATATAATCACCAAAGGCCTATGGAATACCAAGAGAGGACTACTCAACATTCTGTCATAACGTACATGGGAAAAGGATCCCAGGAAGAACAGACATATGTATATGTGTAAAAGAAACACATCTTGCACACCTACAACAAGCCAAACGTTGTCATCAAACTTGCTGTAATAAAAAATAAAAAAAATAAATTAAAAACATGAACAAGAAGTAGTGAGACAAACTTGAGGGGCTTTCTCCTGGCACATTCCATTCTAAATTACAATCTAGAACACGACTTCCATTGAGGCTCTGCTGCCCTAGTAACCAGATTTGGTAAGGGAGAACTGCTGCCACCTTGTGGCCGTTTCACACAACAGCAGCTTTAATCCCAGCGCTAATGGTCAGTGGATATTCAAAATCATTACCAGCCTGTAAATGACACCTGCCCTGAAAACAAATCCTGGGGTCATATATCGACCAAAAAATTCAAAAGACCTCCATATTTCAAAACGACAGTTTCAAGAGGCATATTTTACGCACATTAGTGTTCTGCTTCTTTTGCTTTCTTTCTTTTTGTTAAAAAATCGGGAATGGAAAAAAGCAACCCTCAGAATGGGCGAAAATGTTCGCAAACGAATCAATGGACAAAGGTTCAATCTCCAATATATATAAACAGCTCATGCAGCTTAATATTAATAAAACAAACAACCCAATACAAAAATGGGCAGAAGATCTAAATAGACGTTTCTTTAAAGAAGGCACAGACATGGCCAAGACGCACATGAAAAGCTGCTCAACATCACTAATTATTAGAGAAATGCAAATCAAAACTACAATGAGGTATGACCTCACACCTGTTAGAATCGGCATCTTCAGAAAATCTACAAACCGAAAATTCTGGGCAGGGTGTGGACAAAAGGAACCCTCTTCCACTATTGGTGGGAATGTAAATTGATACAGTCACTATGGAGAACAGTATGGAGGTTCCTTTAGAAAACTAAAAAGAGAATTACCATCTGATCCAGCAATCCCACTTCTGGGCATATAGCCAGAGAAAACCATAAATCAAAAAGACACATTCACCACAATGTTCATTGCAGCACTATTTACAATAGCCAGATAATGGAAGCAACCTAAATGCCCATAGACAGATGAATGGATAAAGATGTGGTACATATATAAAATGGAATATTACTCAGCCATAAAAAGGAATGAAACTGGGTCATTTGTAGAGAAGTCGATGGATCTAGAGACTGTCATACAGAGTGAAGTAAGTCAGAAAGAGAAAAAGAAATATTGTGTATTAATGCCTATATGTGGAACCTCGAAAAATGGTTCAGATGAACTGGTTTGCAGGGCAGAAATAGAGACACAGAAGTAGAGAACACATGTATGGACACCTAGTGGGGGAAGCCATGGGGTGGTGGTGGTGGGATGAGTTGGGAGACTGGGATTGACCTGTATACATGTATATGCATAAAATAGATAACAAATAATAACCTGCTGTATAAAAAAATAAATAAAATTAAATTTCTAAATTTTAAAAAATAAAATTGAAAAATAAAACAGAAAAAAGTTCTTCCATTCACACAGATGTATTTATATGAATGAATTATTTCCATGCTTATATCTATAAATACATAAAAGAGGAATAAAATCTAACTTGAACCAAAAAAGAAAAAAAAAACTTGAACCCAACAGTTATACAGAGGAAAACCCTATCATGGCACTAGCTCCAGCGGGAAACAATTCTGAAATTGGTCAGAGGTGGGGAATCATCTCCCATACAGCCAGCAGCACCGCCCCCCATGCAAGGAGCGTCCTCATTGCAAAGCTGGGGGACCGTGCCGAGGCCTCTGTGAGTAAATGTGAGCTGAGCCCCAGGCCAGCTGCTGCTGAACTGTTCCCACCCTTCCCAGGTAAAACACCTGTATATGTACGAGGGCTTGAAAGCCTAGAGGAAGGGCCGTGGAGCCACACCAGCGACAACACACAGGCCCACTTGGTGCCTGCAGGCCAGCCAGGATGGTCCTGGCCCCGGGCACTCTTCTGGAAGCTATCCATTTCCCTGCCTGAGATACCCCTCCTGTCCCGGCCCCCACTCCTTTTTTTCCTTCCTCACCTCAGCCCGGAGAGAAATTCCAGTGGAACTTATGGGTGACACATCCTCTTCTTTACAGGTGGCAGCCTGGCAACTCCTGCAGAAAGTCCAACAGAGCCCCACTCACACCGGGCCTCCAGCAAAGCCAGGGACCCTCACACCCTCCCACCAGCACAGCCCCGAGACTGCTGACGGGGCAGAGAATATGGAGTCAGGCACAGCTGCAGGGGCTCTTGCTGCCTGGAGCGCTGTTTCTATTGACCTTAACCCAGGCACACCTGGGGAGGGCTTGCCCGCAGGGTCAGGCTGCCCAGGTCAGCTAATCCTCAGCCCTCAGGGAATCACATTGCAGAAAATGGACCTCGCTAAGACAGAATATTAGCCAAGGAAAAGAAGGACACAATGCCATTTGCAGCACCGTACATGAGTCTAGAGGTAATCACGTGACTTGTAGTAAGTCAGAAAGTGAAAGACACATATCATATGATATCACTTATAGGTGTTACCTAAAAATGGATACCAGGGCAGATATTTCCACGGAGAAGGGCAATCCCAGATTCATTAAAGAAACTTATGGTTCACCAATGGAAAGGTGTGAGGATTGGATTCATTACGATATTGGGGTTAACAGACATATACAAACACAGGTGAAATATATAATCACCAAAGGCCTATGGAATACCAAGAGAGGACTACTCAACATTCTGTCATAACGTACATGGGAAAAGGATCCCAGGAAGAACAGACATATGCATATGTGTAAAAGAAACACATCTTGCACACCTACAACAAGCCAAACGTTGTCATCAAACTTGCTGTAAAAAAAAGTAAAAAAAATAAATTAAAAACATGAACAAGAAGTAGTGAGACAAACTTGGGGGGCTTTCTCCTGGCACATTCCATTGTATATTACAATCTAGAACACGACTTCCATTGAGGCTCTGCTGCCCTAGTAACCAGATTTGGTAAGGGAGAACTGCTGCCACCTTGTGGCCGTTTCACACAACAGCAGCTTTAATCCCAGCGCTAATGGTCAGTGGATATTCAAAATCATTACCAGCCTGTAAATGACACCTGCCCTGAAAACAAATCCTGGGGTCATATATCGACCAAAAAATTCAAAAGGCGTCCATATTTCAAAACGACCGTTTCAAGAGGCATATTTTACGCCCATTAGTGTTCTGCTTCTATTGCTTTCTTTCTTTCTTTTTGTTAAAAAATCGGGAATGGAAAAAAGCAACCCTCAGAATGGGCGAAAATGTTCGCAAACGAATCAATGGACAAAGGTTCAATCTCCAATATATATAAACAGCTCATGCAGCTTAATATTAATAAAACAAACAACCCAATACAAAAATGGGCAGAAGATCTAAATAGACGTTTCTTCAAAGAAGGCACAGACAGGGCCAAGACGCACATGATAAGCTGCTCAACATCACTAATTATTAGAGAAATGCAAATCAAAACTACAATGAGGTATGACCTCACACCTGTTAGAATCGGCATCTTCAGAAAATCTACAAACCGAAAATTCTGGGCAGGGTGTGGACAAAAGGAACCCTCTTCCACTATTGGTGGGAATGTAAATTGATACAGTCACTATGGAGAACAGTATGGAGGTTCCTTTAGAAAACTAAAAAGAGAATTACCATCTGATCCAGCAATCCCACTTCTGGGCATATAGCCAGAGAAAACCATAAATCAAAAAGACACATTCACCACAATGTTCATTGCAGCACTATTTACAATAGCCAGATAATGGAAGCAACCTAAATGCCCACAGACAGATGAATGGCTAAAGATGTGGTACATATATAAAATGGAATATTACTCAGCCATAAAAAGGAATGAAACTGGGTCATTTGTAGAGAAGTCGATGGATCTAGAGACTGTCATACAGAGTGAAGTAAGTCAGAAAGAGAAAAAGAAATATTGTGTATTAATGCCTATATGTGGAACCTCGAAAAATGGTTCAGATGAACTGGTTTGCAGGGCAGAAATAGAGACACAGAAGTAGAGAACACACGTATGGACACCAAGTGGGGGAAGCCATGGGGTGGTGGTGGTGGGATGAGTTGGGAGACTGGGATTGACCTGTATACATGTATATGCATAAAATAGATAACAAATAATAACCTGCTGTATAAAAAAATAAATAAAATTAAATTTCTAAATTTTAAAAAATAAAATTGAAAAATAAAACAGAAAAAAGTTCTTCCATTCACACAGATGTATTTATATGAATGAATTATTTCCATGCTTATATCTATAAATACATAAATGAGGAATAAAATCTAACTTGAACCAAAAAAGAAAAAAAAAACTTGAACCCAACAGTTATACAGAGGAAAACCCTATCATGGCACTAGCTCCAGCGGGAAACAATTCTGAAATTGGTCAGAGGTGGGGAATCATCTCCCATACAGCCAGCAGCACCGCCCCCCATGCAAGGAGCGTCCTCATTGCAAAGCTGGGGGACCGTGCCGAGGCCTCTGTGAGTAAATGTGAGCTGAGCCCCAGGCCAGCTGCTGCTGAACTGTTCCCACCCTTCCCAGGTAAAACACCTGTATATGTACGAGGGCTTGAAAGCCTAGAGGAAGGGCCGTGGAGCCACACCAGCGACAGCACGCAGGCCCACTTGGTGCCTGCAGGCCAGCCAGGATGGTCCTGGCCCTGGGCACTCTTCTGGAAGCTTTCCATTTCCCTGCCTGAGATACCCCTCCTGTCCCGGTCCCCACTCCTTTTTTTCCTTCCTCACCTCAGCCCGGAGAGAAATTCCAGTGGAAGTTATGGGTGACACATCCTCTTCTTTACAGGTGGCAGCCTGGCAACTCCTGCAGAAAGTCCAGCAGAGCCCCACTCACACCGGGCCACCAACAAAGCCAGGGACCCTCACACCCTCCCACCAGCACAGCCCCGAGACTGCTGATGGGGCAGAGAATATGGAGTCAGGCACAGCTGCAGGGGCTATTGCTGCCTGGAGTGCTGTTTCTATTGACCTCAACCCAGGCACACCTGGGGAGGGCCGGCCGGCAGGGTCAGGCTGCCCAGGTCAGCTAATCCTCAGCCCTCAGGGAATCACATTGCAGAAAATGGACCGCGCTAAGACAGAATATTAGCCAAGGAAAAAAAGGACACAATGCCATTTGCAGCACCATACATGAGTCTAGAGGTAATCACGTGACTTGTAGTAAGTCAGAAAGTGAAAGACACATATCGTATGATATCACTTATAGGTGTTACTTAAAAATGGATACCAGGGCAGATATTTCCACGGAGAAGGGCAATCCCAGATTCATTAAACAAACTTATGGTTCACCAATGGAAAGGTGTGGGGATTGGATTCATTACGATATTGGGGTTAACAGACATATACAAACACAGGTGAAATATATAATCACCAAAGGCCTATGGAATACCAAGAGAGGACTACTCAACATTCTGTCATAACGTACATGGGAAAAGGATCCCAGGAAGAACAGACATATGTATATGTGTAAAAGAAACACATCTTGCACACCTACAACAAGCCAAACGTTGTCATCAAACTTGCTGTAATAAAAAATAAAAAAAATAAATTAAAAACATGAACAAGAAGTAGTGAGACAAACTTGAGGGGCTTTCTCCTGGCACATTCCATTCTAAATTACAATCTAGAACACGACTTCCATTGAGGCTCTGCTGCCCTAGTAACCAGATTTGGTAAGGGAGAACTGCTGCCACCTTGTGGCCGTTTCACACAACAGCAGCTTTAATCCCAGCGCTAATGGTCAGTGGATATTCAAAATCATTACCAGCCTGTAAATGACACCTGCCCTGAAAACAAATCCTGGGGTCATATATCGACCAAAAAATTCAAAAGACCTCCATATTTCAAAACGACAGTTTCAAGAGGCATATTTTACGCACATTAGTGTTCTGCTTCTTTTGCTTTCTTTCTTTTTGTTAAAAAATCGGGAATGGAAAAAAGCAACCCTCAGAATGGGCGAAAATGTTCGCAAACGAATCAATGGACAAAGGTTCAATCTCCAATATATATAAACAGCTCATGCAGCTTAATATTAATAAAACAAACAACCCAATACAAAAATGGGCAGAAGATCTAAATAGACGTTTCTTTAAAGAAGGCACAGACATGGCCAAGACGCACATGAAAAGCTGCTCAACATCACTAATTATTAGAGAAATGCAAATCAAAACTACAATGAGGTATGACCTCACACCTGTTAGAATCGGCATCTTCAGAAAATCTACAAACCGAAAATTCTGGGCAGGGTGTGGACAAAAGGAACCCTCTTCCACTATTGGTGGGAATGTAAATTGATACAGTCACTATGGAGAACAGTATGGAGGTTCCTTTAGAAAACTAAAAAGAGAATTACCATCTGATCCAGCAATCCCACTTCTGGGCATATAGCCAGAGAAAACCATAAATGAAAAAGACACATTCACCACAATGTTCATTGCAGCACTATTTACAATAGCCAGATAATGGAAGCAACCTAAATGCCCACAGACAGATGAATGGATAAAGATGTGGTACATATATAAAATGGAATATTACTCAGCCATAAAAAGGAATGAAACTGGGTCATTTGTAGAGAAGTCGATGGATCTAGAGACTGTCATACAGAGTGAAGTAAGTCAGAAAGAGAAAAAGAAATATTGTGTATTAATGCCTATATGTGGAACCTCGAAAAATGGTTCAGATGAACTGGTTTGCAGGGCAGAAATAGAGACACAGAAGTAGAGAACACATGTATGGACACCTAGTGGGGGAAGCCATGGGGTGGTGGTGGTGGGATGAGTTGGGAGACTGGGATTGACCTGTATACATGTATATGCATAAAATAGATAACAAATAATAACCTGCTGTATAAAAAAATAAATAAAATTAAATTTCTAAATTTTAAAAAATAAAATTGAAAAATAAAACAGAAAAAAGTTCTTCCATTCACACAGATGTATTTATATGAATGAATTATTTCCATGCTTATATCTATAAATACATAAAAGAGGAATAAAATCTAACTTGAACCAAAAAAGAAAAAAAAAACTTGAACCCAACAGTTATACAGAGGAAAACCCTATCATGGCACTAGCTCCAGCGGGAAACAATTCTGAAATTGGTCAGAGGTGGGGAATCATCTCCCATACAGCCAGCAGCACCGCCCCCCATGCAAGGAGCGTCCTCATTGCAAAGCTGGGGGACCGTGCCGAGGCCTCTGTGAGTAAATGTGAGCTGAGCCCCAGGCCAGCTGCTGCTGAACTGTTCCCACCCTTCCCAGGTAAAACACCTGTATATGTACGAGGGCTTGAAAGCCTAGAGGAAGGGCCGTGGAGCCACACCAGCGACAGCACACAGGCCCACTTGGTGCCTGCAGGCCAGCCAGGATGGTCCTGGCCCCGGGCACTCTTCTGGAAGCTATCCATTTCCCTGCCTGAGATACCCCTCCTGTCCCGGCCCCCACTCCTTTTTTTCCTTCCTCACCTCAGCCCGGAGAGAAATTCCAGTGGAACTTATGGGTGACACATCCTCTTCTTTACAGGTGGCAGCCTGGCAACTCCTGCAGAAAGTCCAACAGAGCCCCACTCACACCGGGCCTCCAACAAAGCCAGGGACCCTCACACCCTCCCACCAGCACAGCCCCGAGACTGCTGACGGGGCAGAGAATATGGAGTCAGGCACAGCTGCAGGGGCTCTTGCTGCCTGGAGCGCTGTTTCTATTGACCTTAACCCAGGCACACCTGGGGAGGGCTTGCCGGCAGGGTCAGGCTGCCCAGGTCAGCTAATCCTCAGCCCTCAGGGAATCACATTGCAGAAAATGGACCTCGCTAAGACAGAATATTAGCCAAGGAAAAGAAGGACACAATGCCATTTGCAGCACCGTACATGAGTCTAGAGGTAATCACGTGACTTGTAGTAAGTCAGAAAGTGAAAGACACATATCATATGATATCACTTATAGGTGTTACCTAAAAATGGATACCAGGGCAGATATTTCCACGGAGAAGGGCAATCCCAGATTCATTAAACAAACTTATGGTTCACCAATGGAAAGGTGTGAGGATTGGATTCATTACGATATTGGGGTTAACAGACATATACAAACACAGGTGAAATATATAATCACCAAAGGCCTATGGAATACCAAGAGAGGACTACTCAACATTCTGTCATAACGTACATGGGAAAAGGATCCCAGGAAGAACAGACATATGCATATGTGTAAAAGAAACACATCTTGCACACCTACAACAAGCCAAACGTTGTCATCAAACTTGCTGTAAAAAAAAGTAAAAAAAATAAATTAAAAACATGAACAAGAAGTAGTGAGACAAACTTGGGGGGCTTTCTCCTGGCACATTCCATTGTATATTACAATCTAGAACACGACTTCCATTGAGGCTCTGCTGCCCTAGTAACCAGATTTGGTAAGGGAGAACTGCTGCCACCTTGTGGCCGTTTCACACAACAGCAGCTTTAATCCCAGCGCTAATGGTCAGTGGATATTCAAAATCATTACCAGCCTGTAAATGACACCTGCCCTGAAAACAAATCCTGGGGTCATATATCGACCAAAAAATTCAAAAGGCGTCCATATTTCAAAACGACCGTTTCAAGAGGCATATTTTACGCACATTAGTGTTCTGCTTCTATTGCTTTCTTTCTTTCTTTTTGTTAAAAAATCGGGAATGGAAAAAAGCAACCCTCAGAATGGGCGAAAATGTTCGCAAACGAATCAATGGACAAAGGTTCAATCTCCAATATATATAAACAGCTCATGCAGCTTAATATTAATAAAACAAACAACCCAATACAAAAATGGGCAGAAGATCTAAATAGACGTTTCTTCAAAGAAGGCACAGACAGGGCCAAGACGCACATGAAAAGCTGCTCAACATCACTAATTATTAGAGAAATGCAAATCAAAACTACAATGAGGTATGACCTCACACCTGTTAGAATCGGCATCTTCAGAAAATCTACAAACCGAAAATTCTGGGCAGGGTGTGGACAAAAGGAACCCTCTTCCACTATTGGTGGGAATGTAAATTGATACAGTCACTATGGAGAACAGTATGGAGGTTCCTTTAGAAAACTAAAAAGAGAATTACCATCTGATCCAGCAATCCCACTTCTGGGCATATAGCCAGAGAAAACCATAAATCAAAAAGACACATTCACCACAATGTTCATTGCAGCACTATTTACAACAGCCAGATAATGGAAGCAACCTAAATGCCCACAGACAGATGAATGGATAAAGATGTGGTACATATATAAAATGGAATATTACTCAGCCATAAAAAGGAATGAAACTGGGTCATTTGTAGAGAAGTCGATGGATCTAGAGACTGTCATACAGAGTGAAGTAAGTCAGAAAGAGAAAAAGAAATATTGTGTATTAATGCCTATATGTGGAACCTCGAAAAATGGTTCAGATGAACTGGTTTGCAGGGCAGAAATAGAGACACAGAAGTAGAGAACACACGTATGGACACCTAGTGGGGGAAGCCATGGGGTGGTGGTGGTGGGATGAGTTGGGAGACTGGGATTGACCTGTATACATGTATATGCATAAAATAGATAACAAATAATAACCTGCTGTATAAAAAAATAAATAAAATTAAATTTCTAAATTTTAAAAAATAAAATTGAAAAATAAAACAGAAAAAAGTTCTTCCATTCACACAGATGTATTTATATGAATGAATTATTTCCATGCTTATATCTATAAATACATAAATGAGGAATAAAATCTAACTTGAACCAAAAGAGAAAAAAAAAACTTGAACCCAACAGTTATACAGAGGAAAACCCTATCATGGCACTAGCTCCAGCGGGAAACAATTCTGAATTTGGTCAGAGGTGGGGAATCATCTCCCATACAGCCAGCAGCACCGCCCCCCATGCAAGGAGCGTCCTCATTGCAAAGCTGGGGGACCGTGCCGAGGCCTCTGTGAGTAAATGTGAGCTGAGCCCCAGGCCAGCTGCTGCTGAACTGTTCCCACCCTTCCCAGGTAAAACACCTGTATATGTACGAGGGCTTGAAAGCCTAGAGGAAGGGCCGTGGAGCCACACCAGCGACAGCACGCAGGCCCACTTGGTGCCTGCAGGCCAGCCAGGATGGTCCTGGCCCTGGGCACTCTTCTGGAAGCTTTCCATTTCCCTGCCTGAGATACCCCTCCTGTCCCGGTCCCCACTCCTTTTTTTCCTTCCTCACCTCAGCCCGGAGAGAAATTCCAGTGGAAGTTATGGGTGACACATCCTCTTCTTTACAGGTGGCAGCCTGGCAACTCCTGCAGAAAGTCCAGCAGAGCCCCACTCACACCGGGCCACCAACAAAGCCAGGGACCCTCACACCCTCCCACCAGCACAGCCCCGAGACTGCTGATGGGGCAGAGAATATGGAGTCAGGCACAGCTGCAGGGGCTATTGCTGCCTGGAGTGCTGTTTCTATTGACCTCAACCCAGGCACACCTGGGGAGGGCCGGCCGGCAGGGTCAGGCTGCCCAGGTCAGCTAATCCTCAGCCCTCAGGGAATCACATTGCAGAAAATGGACCGCGCTAAGACAGAATATTAGCCAAGGAAAAAAAGGACACAATGCCATTTGCAGCACCATACATGAGTCTAGAGGTAATCACGTGACTTGTAGTAAGTCAGAAAGTGAATGACACATATCGTATGATATCACTTATAGGTGTTACTTAAAAATGGATACCAGGGCAGATATTTCCACGGAGAAGGGCAATCCCAGATTCATTAAAGAAACTTATGGTTCACCAATGGAAAGGTGTGAGGATTGGATTCATTACGATATTGGGGTTAACAGACATATACAAACACAGGTGAAATATATAATCACCAAAGGCCTATGGAATACCAAGAGAGGACTACTCAACATTCTGTCATAACGTACATGGGAAAAGGATCCCAGGAAGAACAGACATATGTATATGTGTAAAAGAAACACATCTTGCACACCTACAACAAGCCAAACGTTGTCATCAAACTTGCTGTAATAAAAAATAAAAAAAATAAATTAAAAACATAAACAAGAAGTAGTGAGACAAACTTGAGGGGCTTTCTCCTGGCACATTCCATTCTAAATTACAATCTAGAACACGACTTCCATTGAGGCTCTGCTGCCCTAGTAACCAGATTTGGTAAGGGAGAACTGCTGCCACCTTGTGGCCGTTTCACACAACAGCAGCTTTAATCCCAGCGCTAATGGTCAGTGGATATTCAAAATCATTACCAGCCTGTAAATGACACCTGCCCTGAAAACAAATCCTGGGGTCATATATCGACCAAAAAATTCAAAAGACCTCCATATTTCAAAACGACAGTTTCAAGAGGCATATTTTACGCACATTAGTGTTCTGCTTCTTTTGCTTTCTTTCTTTTTGTTAAAAAATCGAGAATGGAAAAAAGCAACCCTCAGAATGGGCGAAAATGTTCGCAAACGAATCAATGGACAAAGGTTCAATCTCCAATATATATAAACAGCTCATGCAGCTTAATATTAATAAAACAAACAACCCAATACAAAAATGGGCAGAAGATCTAAATAGACGTTTCTTTAAAGAAGGCACAGACAGGGCCAAGACGCACATGAAAAGCTGCTCAACATCACTAATTATTAGAGAAATGCAAATCAAAACTACAATGAGGTATGACCTCACACCTGTTAGAATCGGCATCTTCAGAAAATCTACAAACCGAAAATTCTGGGCAGGGTGTGGACAAAAGGAACCCTCTTCCACTATTGGTGGGAATGTAAATTGATACAGTCACTATGGAGAACAGTATGGAGGTTCCTTTAGAAAACTAAAAAGAGAATTACCATCTGATCCAGCAATCCCACTTCTGGGCATATAGCCAGAGAAAACCATAAATCAAAAAGACACATTCACCACAATGTTCATTGCAGCACTATTTACAATAGCCAGATAATGGAAGCAACCTAAATGCCCATAGACAGATGAATGGATAAAGATGTGGTACATATATAAAATGGAATATTACTCAGCCATAAAAAGGAATGAAACTGGGTCATTTGTAGAGAAGTCGATGGATCTAGAGACTGTCATACAGAGTGAAGTAAGTCAGAAAGAGAAAAAGAAATATTGTGTATTAATGCCTATATGTGGAACCTCGAAAAATGGTTCAGATGAACTGGTTTGCAGGGCAGAAATAGAGACACAGAAGTAGAGAACACATGTATGGACACCTAGTGGGGGAAGCCATGGGGTGGTGGTGGTGGGATGAGTTGGGAGACTGGGATTGACCTGTATACATGTATATGCATAAAATAGATAACAAATAATAACCTGCTGTATAAAAAAATAAATAAAATTAAATTTCTAAATTTTAAAAAATAAAATTGAAAAATAAAACAGAAAAAAGTTCTTCCATTCACACAGATGTATTTATATGAATGAATTATTTCCATGCTTATATCTATAAATACATAAAAGAGGAATAAAATCTAACTTGAACCAAAAAAGAAAAAAAAAACTTGAACCCAACAGTTATACAGAGGAAAACCCTATCATGGCACTAGCTCCAGCGGGAAACAATTCTGAAATTGGTCAGAGGTGGGGAATCATCTCCCATACAGCCAGCAGCACCGCCCCCCATGCAAGGAGCGTCCTCATTGCAAAGCTGGGGGACCGTGCCGAGGCCTCTGTGAGTAAATGTGAGCTGAGCCCCAGGCCAGCTGCTGCTGAACTGTTCCCACCCTTCCCAGGTAAAACACCTGTATATGTACGAGGGCTTGAAAGCCTAGAGGAAGGGCCGTGGAGCCACACCAGCGACAGCACACAGGCCCACTTGGTGCCTGCAGGCCAGCCAGGATGGTCCTGGCCCCGGGCACTCTTCTGGAAGCTATCCATTTCCCTGCCTGAGATACCCCTCCTGTCCCGGCCCCCACTCCTTTTTTTCCTTCCTCACCTCACCCCGGAGAGAAATTCCAGTGGAAGTTATGGGTGACACATCCTCTTCTTTACAGGTGGCAGCCTGGCAACTCCTGCAGAAAGTCCAACAGAGCCCCACTCACACCGGGCCTCCAACAAAGCCAGGGACCCTCACACCCTCCCACCAGCACAGCCCCGAGACTGCTGACGGGGCAGAGAATATGGAGTCAGGCACAGCTGCAGGGGCTCTTGCTGCCTGGAGCGCTGTTTCTATTGACCTTAACCCAGGCACACCTGGGGAGGGCTTGCCCGCAGGGTCAGGCTGCCCAGGTCAGCTAATCCTCAGCCCTCAGGGAATCACATTGCAGAAAATGGACCTCGCTAAGACAGAATATTAGCCAAGGAAAAGGACACAATGCCATTTGCAGCACCGTACATGAGTCTAGAGGTAAT